>NC_086444.1:168988153-170188153 GCF_028390025.1 Pseudophryne corroboree | reverse complement strand
TATGTGACTGACTGAGTCACTGTGTGTATCGCTTTTTTCAGGCAGAGAACGGATATATTAAATAAACTGCACTGTGTGTCTGGTGGTCACTCACTATATAATATATTATGTACTCCTGGCTCCTGCTATAACCTATAACTGGCACTGCAGTAGTGCTCCCCAGTCTCCCCCACAATTATAAGCTGTGTGAGCTGAGCAGTCAGACAGATATATATAATATTATATATAGATAGATAATAGATGATGCAGCACACTGGCCTGAGCCTGAGCAGTGCACACAGATATGGTATGTGACTGAGTCACTGTGTGCTGTGTATCGCTTTTTTCAGGCAGAGAACGGATTATAAAGTAAACTGCACTGTCCTCACTAGTAAACTCTCTCCACTCAGTCTCTACACTTCTACAGTAACAGTACTCCTCCTAGTCAGCTCCAGTAAATCTCTCTCAGTCTCTTATAATCTAAATGGAGAGGACGCCAGCCACGTCCTCTCCCTATCAATCTCAATGCACGTGTGAAAATGGCGGCGACGCGCGGCTCCTTATATAGAATCCGAGTCTCGCGATAGAATCCGAGCCTCGCGAGAATCCGACAGCGTCATGATGACGTTCGGGCGCGCTCGGGTTAACCGAGCAAGGCGGGAAGATCCGAGTCGCTCGGACCCGTGAAAAAAAACATGAAGTTCTGGCGGGTTCGGATTCAGAGAAACCGAACCCGCTCATCTCTACGCACCACGCCAAGGTTCCTGCTGTTTAGTTCCATGGACAGCTCCATGACAGTTCCTGGTTAGCTGATCTCCCTGGATCCAATCCGGAACCAGTTCCTCATCATGTGAGACGTTCATCCAGTCAGCAGCGAGCACAGGGTATAATTTCCAAGTCCCAGCACTGGCAAGCTGTTAGTGCTTTGTTGTCTCTCCGTCCGGAGTGAGCTCCAGTATCTCCTGCTGGAGATACTGGATGTGGCGGGATGTACTGGATTTGGCGGGATGTACTAACCTCTCCCGCTGTGGTATTAGGGTTATCTCTGCGCTCCCAGTGTTTACTCCTCGTTATTTGTTTTCCTCCTGCTGCCCGGGGCTCCCCAACGGTTGTTCAGCGCTGCGCTCCCCCTGTCAGTGAGTCGCACATGCGCAGTAGTCGCAGTAGTAGGAAGCAGAGACTACTGCGCATGCACAACTCACAGGGAGCGCAGTGCTGAACAACCGCTGTAGAGGGATCAGTGGCCGCGGCGGTGATTATGGCAGACTGCAGTGATGACCAGTGTGATGCGGAAACTACAAAGAGCGTTGGGGAGCGCCGGGCAGCAGGAGGAAAACCACTAACAAGGAGTAAACACCGGGCGCGCAGAGATAACCCTAATACCGCAGCGGGAAAGGTTAGTACATCCCGCCCATTGGGCCTAATTCAGATCTGATCGCTGCTGTGCGTTTTTGCACAGTGGGCAATCTGATCCGAACTGCGCATGCGTATGCACGGCAATGCGCAGGCGCGTCGGACGGCTACAACGGGCATCAGCGGTCAGTGACTGGATGGTGCGAAGGATCCATTTGCGCGGGCGTTTTCAAGGTGATTGACAGGAAGAGGCTGATTGTGGGTGACAACTGACCGTTTTCAGGGAGTGTCCGGAAAAATGCAGGCGGGTTCAAGCGGTTTCAGGGAGGGTATCTGACGTCAGCTCTGGCCCCGACCAGCAGGAATCAGTGGCACTGGATAAGTCCTGGGCTGTGCAGAGACTGCACAAACTGATTTTTGTGCAGCTCTGCAACACATACTGTAGGAACGCACACTTGCACAGTGATTTTACCCTCCCCCTGTAGGCGGCGACTATCTGATCGCAGGGCAGCAAACAACGCATCCCAGTGATCAGATCTGAATTCGGCCCATAGTGCAATAGTCACCTCGACCACTACCTGACTCCCTGGATGATTTAAAGGGCCACTATTACATTGCAGCATCTCCAGATTCACTGGTATGCCATTCCAGTGATCCAGAGGGACTGTCCTGCAGCAGCATTAGTGACTTTGCTGGTTACATCCTGCATCCAGAAAACCTGCTGTGCTGATAAAGCGCCATTCAGCATCTGGAAAATTACCTGTGCTGGCACGGCACCATTCAGCATCCGGAAAACCTGCTGTGCTGATACAGCACCATTCAGCACCCGGAAAACCTACTGTGCTGAACGGCACAACTCAGCATCCGGAAAACCTGTTGCCTTGATACAGCACCGATCAGCATCCTTGGAAAACCTGCTGTGCTGGCTCCGCCCAGCCTTCTGCAAATCTACTCTGCTGGTTCCGTCCAGCATCTGGAAAACCTGCTGTGCTGGTTCTGCCCAGCCTTCTGCAAATCTACTCCCCTGGTTCCATCCAGCATCTAGAAAACCTGCTGTGCTGGTTCCACCCAGCCTTCTGCAAATCTATTCTGCTGGTTCCGTCCAACATTTGGAAAACCTGCTGTGCTGGTTCCACCCAGCCTTCTGCATATCTACTCCGCTGGTTCCATCCAGCATCTGGAAAACCTGCTGTGCTGGTTCCAGTGCCATAACCAGACATTTTAGCGCTGTGTGCCGGAGGCACGTGCAAAAATATAGGGGTTTGGCTTCATAGGGAAGGGATGTGGCCACACAATAATACATAGTAACGGAGGTTGAAAAAGAGACAATTGTCCATCGAGTTCAACCTATTTGTGGTCTCCTATGCAGTTTTATTTTAGGACTAGTTATTTTTATGTTAGGAGTAGTTATATTAACTATAATGCGTGACTACGCACCATAACCCTGAATATCTTTATCCAATAGGAATTTATCTAACCCATTCTTAAAGGTGTTGACCGAGTCCGCCGTTACTACTCTCTCAGGCAGGGAATTCCAAACACGTATTGTCCTTAATGTGAAAAAACCTTTTCGCCTCAATGCACATTACACATTACAGCAGACAGTCCCCCTTTTTACACATTACTGCAGACAGACAGACAGACAGACAGAATAAATAGATAGCTAGACAGATAGACAGACAGTCATGATACTTACTCTCTCCCCTCTGGCTCAGGCAGTCAGGCTCCTCGGTGCAGCTGCTGGCAGATCCCGGGCAGGGAAGGAGGAGGAGGGACGGAGCCGCAGCAGCGCAGTGTAATTGGGAAGCGCATCCCAGCATTCACAGCAGCGGCGGCGGCCAGCCTACGTGGAAGGAGAGGGACCTGCTGCAGCAGCGCCACCACCAATTACAGTGCGCTGCTGCGGCTCCCGAGTCCCCCTCCCTCCATCTTCTCCCCTGCCTCCGGTGCTGCTGCTCCTCCTCTCTGGCTACTTGTAATGAGTCGGTTTGACTCATTACAATGCTGCTGAGTAACGGGGATGCATCCAGTTGCTCCCTCAGGGCGACTGCACTGTGTGCCTGGCACACACGTAGTTACGGCTCTGGCTGGTTCTGCCCAGCCTTCTGCAAATTGACTATGCTGGTTCCGTCCAACATCTGGAAAACCTGCTGTGCTGGTTCCGCCCAGCCTTCTGCAAACCTACTCTGCTGGTTCCTTCCGGCACCTGAAAACCCGCTGTGCTGGTTCTGCCCAGACTTCTGCATGTCTACTCCGCTGGTTCCGTCCAGCATCTAGAAAACCTGCTGTGCTGGTTCCGCCCAGCCTTCTGCAAACCTACTTCACTGGTTCCGTCCAGCATCTGAAAAACCTGCTGTGGTGGTTCCGGCCAGCCTTCTGCATATCTACTCCGCTGGTTCCATCCAGCATCTGGAAAATCTGCTGTGCTGGTTCCGCCCAGCCATCTGCAAATTGACTCTGCTGGTTCCGTCCGGCATCTGGAAAACCTGCTGTGCTAGTACAGCCCAGCCTTCTGCAAACCTACTCTGCTGGTTCCATCCAGCATCTAGAAAACCTGCTGTGCTGTTTCCGTCCAGCCTTCTGCAAAGCTACTCCGCTGGTTCAATCCAGCATCTGGAAAACCTGCTGTGCTGGTTCCGCCCAGCCTTCTGCATATCTACTCCGCTGCTTCCATCCAGTATCTGGAAAACCTGCTGTGCCGGTTCCGCCCAGCCTACTGCAAACCTACTCTGCTGATTCCATCCGGCATCTAGAAAACCTGCTGTGCCGTTTCCGCCCAGCCTTCTGCATATCTACTCTGCTGGTTCCGTCCAGCATCAGGAAAACCTGCTGTGCTGGTTCCGCCCAGCCTTCTGCAAACCTACTCTACTGGTTCCATCCAGCATCTAGAAAACCTGCTGTGCCGGTTCCGCCCAGCCTTCTGCAAATCTACTCCGCTGGTTCCTTTCAGCATTTGGAAAACCTGCTGTGCTGGTTCCGCTCAGCCTTCTGCATATCTACTCCGCTGGTTCCATCCAGCACCTGGAAAACCTGCTGTGCTGGTTCCGCCCAGCCTTCCTCAAACCTACTCTACTGGTTCCATCCTGCATCTAGAAAACCTGCTGTGCTGTTTCCGTCCAGCCTTCTGCAAAGCTACTCCGCTGGTTCCGTCCAGCATTTGGAAAACCTGTTGTGCTGGTTCCACCCAGCCATCTGCAAATTGACTCCGCTTGTTCCGTCCAGCATCTGGAAAACCTGCTGTGCTGGTTCCGCCCAGCCCTCTGCATATCTACTTCGCTGGTTCCATCCAGCACCTGGAAAACCTGCTGTGCTGGCTCCGCCCAGCCTTCTGCAAATCTACTCTGCTGGTTCCGTCCAGCATCTGGAAAACCCGCTGTGCTGGTTCCGCCCAGCCTTCTGCATATGTACTCTGCTGGTTCCGTCCAGCATCGGGAAAACCTGCTGTGCTGGTTCTGCCCAGCATTCTACATTTCTGCCTTGCTGGGTTCACCCAGCATTCTGACGTTCATCACCAGAACATTCTAGTCTTCATAAAGACTATCCCTATTGGTGACAATCCAGCTATCTATTACACTGATGGGTCACTCCACTGGTGTTCCAGTACCCTCATAGCTGGTCACCTTCAATCCTAATCCTCTCAGCCAACCTGCCACGAGAAGATCCTTCATAAAGCCTACCCAGTTCTGTCCACAACTCTCAAGACCAGACCCAGTGTCCATTCCTAGTCCGGGTTCACAAATAACTTCAGCCGTGACACTTACCCTCCTTGTGGTATTACTGCACTCTATATGGTGTATTATACTATGTTAATCGTCATAATATTTTTATTTTATATGGTATTCTAATAGGTTGTACGCAGTAGTGGGTTTATTTGCAGATTTTTTTTCGTTGTGAAGATTCATGGTTAGTTTTATGAATATTGTACAGTGATCTGTGTGGTGAGTGATGTATAATCTAAATTTGATAAATAATAACAAACTTCCTATTCTTTACTGTTTTTGAGCATTTTTTTTTTTTTACAAATTCCAGATTGCATTTAGGCCCTGATTCAGCACTGGTTGTAAAATAGAGAAAAAAGCTGACTGACTATGGCCCTCATTCCGAGTTGTTCGCTCGTTAGTGGTTTTCGCAACGGAGCGATTTGTCGCAAACTGCGCATGCGCAATGTTCACAGAGCGCATGCGCTTAGTTATTTTACTCAAAAGTTAGGTATTTTACTCACGGCATAACGAGGAATTTTCATCGTTCTGGTGATCGGAGTGTGATTGACAGGAAGTGGGTGTTTCTGGGCGGAAACTGGCCGTTTTCTGGGTGTGTGAGAAAAAACGCTGGCGTTTCTGGGAAAAACGCGGGAGTGGCTGGCCGAACGCTGGGTGTGATTGTGACGTCAAACCAGGAACGAAACTGACTGAACTGATCGCAGTGGCAGAGTAAGTCCCGAGCTACTCAGAAACTGCTAAGAAATGTCTATTCGCAGTTATGCGAATCTTTCGTTCGCAATTCTGCTAAGCTAAGAATCACTCCCAGTAGGCAGCGGCTTAGCGTGTGCAATGCTGCTAAAAGCAGCTAGCGAGCGAACAACTCGGAATGAGGGCCTATTTTCAGGCATCTGCGCATGCACAGTGGCGAGCGGCAGTAGGGTGCAGCAGTTCTGACAACGCAGGCATGTCCAAACTGTTTTAGGTGCGGCCACGTGATGTCACACGGCCGCTGTGAGGTACAACATGGTGCCGATTCGTCTGCATGGTTGCGTATGCAAAGGATCTGCCTCTAATTACAGATTCTACAAGGCGATCACAATTGTGATTGCATCGCTGGGTGGTAATTATCATGTGGCTGGCCTTGCCCTGTGCTGGGTAGCCGCCAGCATGTGATCGTAAGCAATTGCAGTTTTGCTATTTTAGCGAAACTGAAGCTGAATTAGGCCCATAGACAGAATCTAATCTAGAAGATGATGCAGAGGGTAGCGTGTTGGGGGGGGGGAACGGATTTCTGGTTAGATTTTATAATCTAGGAGGAGTTGATGATGCTGAGACAGTTGAATTAGAGACACTGAAGCAGCATTGTAGTAGATGAAGCAGGTGTGCAGGAGATGAGGGTGGCAAATTAACACAAACAGCAGAGACGAGTATAGAGAAGTGACCCTTCAACTTAGGTGTGATCAGGTCAGTGATGCCCAGCTCCTTTCAATCTAGAGGGGTAAAACCTTGATTTGTAGAGTGTGAGGAAATGAAATAGGTAAAGTAGTTGTACACAAAGTCTAGAGATGTGCAGGTACGCATTTACCCGGATCTCAGAACGGCATGTTATGGGCTCTCGGATGTCACGTGTTTTGGTTAGCCAATAAGAAAAATCTGGATAAATCCGAACTTGTGTTAATTCTGGCGTTAAGAACCAAGTAAATCTGAACCCACACATTTCTAACACAAACCTCCCAAGTAGTTTGAAAGTAACGATTAGGTTACTACCTTGTGTAAATATAGGTCTGTGATAAGTCTCTGTGGTAGGTTTTCAGGGTTGTGAGCTGCTCATATCTGGACACCAATCCTTTCTGGAACAGAAGGACTAAAAACTTCCAAACCTCTTTACCAGCACTTGTGTTTGGTAGCTGTACCACCACTTTAATGGCATGATTCTGAGTGGTATCCGGTTGATAGATACAGTGTCTAGTTAGACCGTCAATAGATAGACACCATATGTTAGACAGACATTAGGTCGACAGGGTCAAAAGGTCGACATATAAAAGATAGACAAATGTTTTTTTTAAATGTAACATGTTTTTGGACTATTTCATACTTTCTCTATCCATGTCGGCATAGAGTTGGTTATAAACCTTGTGGTGAGCGCAGCGAGACACTGCACCCGAAGCGAGTCCCGCGAGGGTATGCCTTTCTACAATTGGGGGTCCCAGATGACAAAACTATCCACACAAACCACAAAAATGCAAAAAACTTGGTGTCTTCCTTTTTCATGTCGACCTTTTGACCTGTCTACCTTTTGTACTGTCTACCTTTTTCATGTCGACCTTTTGACCCTGTCGACCTAATGTCTGTCTAACATATGGTGTCTATCTATTGACTGTCTAACTAGACACTATCTATCTTTTATACCGGAACCGGACAAAGCATGTTGCAATGCAAGGGGTGCAAATACGTCTATTTTTTTTGTAAGCAGTGTAAATAATTTCTGCTTTTGCATGTAGCCCACGGGTGTGGTATAATATACCGACATTTATAAGGGCAACATTGACCATGTTGACATGTTAGAATGTAACCATATCGTCCATGGTGCTACAGCAGTCGTGTCAATTTTCCCGCTAACACTAACCTCTGTCTAGTGACTACTCATACCCCTTTAATCCCGAAACCATATAAGCCCTCCTACTCCACCTAACCTCAGGGTTTTTTAAGTGCCTCAGGAGCAGGGGTGTATCTACCCATTGGCCAGGATGGCACTCGCCAGGGGCGCCAGCCAAGGAGGGGGCGCCGCTCGGCAGTGCCATCCTCAGCCAATGGGTGGACTCACTTAGTAGTGGCATCGCCTTGGCTGGAGGATCGCGCAGTAAGCAGGAACAGGCGCCGGTGTTCGGCACTGCAATGAAGAAGTGCAAATAAACTACAGCTCCCAGCAGCCCTTGCTGTCGGGAGCTCCTGGCAGCAAGGGTTGCTGGGAGCTGTAGTTTACTTTCACTTTATTCACGGAGTGTGGTGCCATACGCACACGGAGGGGGGGGGGGGGGGGGGGGAGCCAAGTACCTGGAACCCCCCCTGCGCTCCAGTCTATCAGTGCAGTTGATAGATGGAGAAGCTTCAGTTCGGGCGGCAAGACAGGCTGTGTGTGTAGAATGTAGATTGCAGCCTCTTTAGACTTACATGGAGGCTGGGCTGACTAAACGTAGGGGGAGCTGCAGAGTGACTTCCTCACCCGGCCAGCTCCTCTCAGGGAGTTCCCATGGGCCTTTGAGACAGATATAGAGCTGGCCGGGTGAGGAAGCAGGAGGTGACTCTGCAACAGCTTCGTGGCTTGCATGCTGTCTCTCTCTGTCTCCATCTCTCTCCCTGTGTCTCTCTCTCACCCTGTCTATCTGTCTCTCTCTACATTTCTATCCATGTGTCTATCTCTCTCCCTGTGTCTCTCTCTCTCTCCATCTCTCTCCATGTACCTGTCTCTCTCCCTGTGTCTCTCTCTCTCCATCTCTCTCCATGTGTCTGTCTCTCACCCTGTCTATCTGTCTCTCTCTACATTTCTATCCATGTGTCTGTCTCTCTCCCTGTGTCTCTCTCTCTCCATCTCTCTCCATGTGTCTGTCTCTCACCCTGTCTATCTGTCTCTCTCTACATTTCTATCCATGTGTCTGTCTCTCTCCCTGTGTCTCTCTCTCTCCATCTCTCTCCATGTGTCTGACTCTCTTCATGTGTCCATTTCTCTGAGTCACTTCAAATGTCGTCACTTCAAATGTCAGTCTCTCTCCCTCCCCATGTCGCTTTCTCCATGTCATCTCCCTCTCTCTCTACATGTCTATCTCTCCCTGTTTCTGCCTGTCTGTCCCTCTCCCTGTGTCTGTCTCCCTCCATCTCTCTCCCTATGTCTCTCTCATCCTGTCTATCTGTCTCTCCATCTCTCTCTCTGTGTCTCTCTCACCCTATCTGTTTCCCTCCATCTCTCTCCCTGTGTCTCTCTCATCCTGTCTGTCTTCCTCTCCATCTCTCTCTGTGTCTGTCTCTCTCTCACCCTGTCTATCTGTCTCTCTCTCCATATCTCTCCCTGTGTCTGTCTTCCTCCATCTCTCTCCCTGTGTCTCTCTCATCCTATCTGTCTCTCCATCTCTCTGTGTCTCTCTCACCCTGTCTATCTGTCTCTCTCCATCTATCTCCCTGTGTCTCTCTCTCACCCTCCCTGTTTCTCTCCGTGTCTGTTTCCCTCCATCTCACTCCCTGTGTCTCTCTCATCCTGTCTGTCTCCCTCTCCATCTCTCTCTCTGTGTCTGTCTGTCTCTCTCTCTCACCCTGTCTATCTGTCTCTCTCTCCATCTCTCTCCCTGTGTCTCTTTTAGACAGGGTGAGAGACACACACAGGGAGAGAGACAGTCTCTCTCCCTGTGTGTGTCTCTCACCCTGTCTATCGGTCTCTCTCCATCTCTCTCTGTCTCTCTCTCTCACAATGTCTATCTGTCTCTCTCTCCATCTCTCTCCCTGTGTCTCTATCTCACCCTATCTGTCTCTCTCCCTGTGTCTCTCTCTCACCGAGTGTAGTATGGAATGCCGGCGGCCGGGCTCCCGGCGGCCAGCATACTGGCGCTGGAATCCCGACCGCCGGCATACCGACATCTGGGCGAGCACAAATGAGCCCCTTGCGGGCGCGCTTTGCGCGCCATGCTATCTATTCTCCCTCCAGGGGGTCGTGGACCCCCAAGAGGGAGAAAAGGTGTCAGTATGCCGGGTGTCGGGATTACAGTGCCGGTATACTGTACGCTGGGATCCCAACAGCCGGCAACCTAAATACCACCCCTCTCACCCTGTCTATCTGTCTCTCTCCCTGTGTCTCTCTCACCCTGTCTATCTGTCTCTCTCGCCATCTCTCTCCCTGTGTCTCTCTCTCCATCTCTCTCCCTGTGTCTATCTCTCACCTTGTCTGTCTCTTTCCCTGTGTGTGTGTGTGTGTGTGTGTGTGTGTCTCTCTCTCTCTCTGTATGTGTCCCTCTCTCTGAGTCCCTACTCATGTCAGTCTCTCTCTCCCTCCCTCCTCACGCCACTCTTTATTTCCATCTCTCTCTCTGCATGTCTGTCTGTCACTGTGTCTTTCCATGTGTCTCTCCCTCCATATGTCTTTCTCTACCTGTGTCTGTCTCTCTCTTTCTCTCAACATGTCTCCTCCTTCTTTCCCATGTCTGTGTGTCTCATGTCTGTATGTTCTCTCTCTTCCTGTATCTGTCCCTCCCCATGTCTGCCTCTCTCTCTCTCTCTGTGTCTTTCCCTACCCATTTCATTCTCTCCATGTCTGTCTCTCTCTCCACATCTCTGTCTCTCCCTACCCATGTCATACTCTCTCCCCATAACTGTCTCTCTCTCTGTCCCTGTCTCTCTCCGCATGTCTGTCTGTCTCTCTGACACACACACATACACACTGGAATTGGGTCGGAGGTTTCCATGTATGTGCGCTCTCTCTATTTATTTCTCTCTCTCTCCCTCTTCTCCCATATCTGGAACCCTCCCCCCCTAAAAATCCTGCGTTTGCCCCTGTATTGCGGTACCGAAGTATGGTGTACATGCACCTTCCCTATTTCAAATGGGAAGGGGGGGAGGGAGGGGCAGTACCTTACTTTGCCAGGGGCGCCAGGACCCCTAGATACACCTCTGCTTAGGAGTAAGGCTTTGTAGTTCAGAAGGTTGTTTTTTTCACAGTCTGTTATAATAACATCATGGCAGGGAAAGCAGAAAAGGCTTCCAAAGCAAAGCTTAGCCTTATATTATGCTTGTTGTAAATGTATAATAAAATGTTCTAAGGGTCACACAAAAGCAGGAGCACTCTGCATAGTCTGTGAGGTGGATGTTACAGACTGATAATCAGAAAGTGCTATAGATGAGTTGATTATTCCGAAGTGTGCCAAGTACATGGCTCAGGCCATTGCAGATCTTACAAGGCGAGTAGATCATCAACATAAGAAGAGTGACTCTACTATCCCTTGTGTCCAAAGGGTCCTACAACATCTATCCTTCAGCTGAGCCATTGTGGGCCCGCAATATGGACAAGATGCCTTTCCAAAATGTCAGCATCTATGGATAGACTGTTGTCATCCTCAGGAGCTGCAGCTGCTAGGAAGCAGTCATAGCAGACTTCAATGGCTTTACCATTGGATTCTGATTCCTTAGGTTCCTCACAGGAGGAGGGTGAGCTTATGGATTATGAGTGAGAAGATGCATCAGGTTGGGAGGATCTCCCAGTATTGGTGTCTGTGAGTTAAAAGGTGGAGTCAGACTCAATATTCAAGAGACTGTTGTATCTGAGGCCAGTTTCTCTTCCGTGTTTAGGCATAAGAAGAAGCAGGTATATCATTTTTGGATTTTTCAAATTTTTCAGATATCCTGAAGAAATCCTGGGTTAAAACAAATTTTAAAAAAATCAGGTTCCCAGAAGCTTATATTTTCTTATAATTTTGTGGATGAGGACACCATGGTTTGGGAAGTCCAGTCTCGGGTGGATGCTTTGATAGCCAGGTTAACTAAGGCTGCGTTCATTCCTAAGGTGCAGTCAGTCACATTGATCAGTCAGAGTGAAAACCTTCTTAGATCCATATTTTCTTTAGCTGGCACTGCTCTCCATCCCAGTTTGTCTGCTGCCTTGGTTAGCAAGGCAATAGAATCCTAGAAAGAAAAGCTTGTGTCTGGACTACAGGCAGAGGGACAGATTTTGTATTGCGAGGCTACAATATATATTTGAGATGCTTCCCTAGATGTGACTTTTCTTCAGTGACAAATCTCTGCTTTAGCAGTTTCTGCTACAAGTGCGATTTGGCTCAGATCATGGGACCACTGATCCAGAGTCTATACATAGTTTGGAAGCAGTACTTTTTGAAGGGTAATTTGTTTGGGCCTGAACTTACTAAGATTACTACTCGGCTTACTACAACGAAGAGTCCGAATTTTTCAGTCTCTTCTGCCAGGGCAAAGACTCCTTGCGCTTCCCTGGCAGGGGCAGGTCACAGTCCTATCGAGGCATGTCTGATTTTTTTCATAGACGATTATACAGAGGCCATGCCTCAATGGGTACACATAGTTTAGGCACCAACTCAAGAGCAAAGCAGCATGCCAAACATTTAGAGGGCCCTGAACATGAAGTAGGGGCCCGCTTGCTCAGATTCAGCGATGTCTGGTTACAGTCAAATCCAGATTTCTTAGTGAGTGGTATTGTGTCCAGTGGATACATCCTGGAGTTGGCAGGACCTATGCCCATGAGGTGTTTTACCATTCCTCTTCCCTGAGATCCATCCAGAAGGGCGTCACTTCTCACTGTGGCACAGTCTCTCTTATATTCTGGAGATATTTCAGTTCCTCTATGCCAGCACACGTACTGATTCTGAATTTAAAACCGCTCAATCCTCATCTCAGGATTGCAAAATTCAGACTTGAGTACTAGCACAATTGAGACAGGGGAACTTTTAGTGTCTACAGATATTAAGGAAGCATAACTTCATATTCCCATTTGGAAGAGTTATCATCAGCTCCTCTGTTTTGTGGTAGGGGTTCAGCATTTCCAGTTTCAGGCACTACCATTTGGCCTGTCCACAGCTCCCAGGGTGTTTATAAAGATCGTGCCTCACGTGGTGTTCTTCCCGAGACACAGAGGAATCACCATTATTTCCCATTTGGACCTTTTGGTGGAGGCCCCCTTTTTGCTACGTTAACATCTGTTGATGGTGGTGAACCCCTTGGAGAAAAGTGGTTGGGTACTGAAACCAAGTCAAATGTCATTCCTTCTCAGAGAATGATTGTTTTGGGCCTTTCATTTCGACACTCAATGTCAGAGAGTCTTCCTCTGTACACAATGAGGTTGCTTCTTAGCTACCTGTGGTATTGTGGTATCTTACATGGAAGGTGGTTTTCTTCTAGTCAGAATGAGTGGGGCCTTAACTTGTAAACCTCCCTTGATGGGTTTTCACTCTTAACAAAGTGGTTTTTGGACTAAGCCTTATTTTTTTACCAAAGGTGGTTTCAAAATTTTATCTGACTGGGTACAATTTTCTCACTGACTTTTCCAGGGGCATCATTGTCCTCTTCTTCAACAAGCTGACTCTTTTGGATGTGGTTTGAGTGTAAAGGATTTACATTGATTGTACTGCATATGGATTCTTTGTTGATTTTGGTGGATGCCCCAACGAGAGGCTGGCTGGTATCCAAGAGTTTTATTGCAAGTTGGATTACTTCTGCTATCTGCCAGGCTTACTTATCCTGACATAAGCCTGTACTGGCTCCTCTCCTTGACTCACTGGTTCTGGGGACGCTAGTTTTGGGCATAAAGGGTTATATGCAGAATTTTGTAAGGCTGCAATCAGGTCTGAATCAGGACTGATCTGTGTGGGACAGGAATGAGTATGTAAGGAAATGAGACTGGTAATGTAGGGAACAGTGGAGCTAGAGAGGACCTTGTATATGATGGACGTTTGAAGAGGATTCCGTAGAGGAATGGGAGCCAATGCATGTTTTGGCAGAAGGGAGTGGTGGATGTGGAATGGCGGGAAAGGAAGATGAGTCTAGCTGTAGTGTTGAGAACATATCGGAGGGGAGCGAGATGAGAACATAGGATCCCAGTGAGGAGAAGGTTGCAGTAGTCGAGCCGGGAAATTATTAGTGAGTGGATAATCCATTTGGTAGCATTCTGAGAGAGGAACAGCCTGATGCAAGTAATGTTTCATACCTGGAAGCGACAGGATTGAGCTAGAGATTGAATGTGGGAGGCAAAGGAGAGGGTGGAGTCAAGGGTAACACCCAAACAAAGGATTTGGGGAACAGGGGAGATGATGGTGTCGTCAATAGTGATTGAGAGACTTTGTTAGGGGAGAAAGATGATGAGTTTAGTTTTGGCCATGTTGAGCTTCAGAGAGCGCTCAGACATCAAGGAGGAGATGGTGAAGCAGCTGGATACCTGAGAAAGGATGGAAGGGGAGTCGTCAGGAGAGGAGAGGTACATTAGCATGTCTTCTGCATAAATGTGTATTGGAGGCCAATGAATCTGATGAGTTCTCCCAAGGAAGTGGTGTACAGGGAGAACAGCACACGGCCAAGGATGGGACCCTGTAGGAGGCCAATGGGAAGGATGAAAGGGGGTGAAGTGGAGCCGGTGGCAGACACTGAGATGGAGTGGTTGGCGAGGTAAGAGGTGAACCAAGCATGGACAATACTAGAGAGGCGAATGGTCTGAAGGGTGTGGAGGAAGAGAAGATGATCCACAGTTTTGAATGCCATAGAGAGTAGCTGTAGGATGAGCAGATAGAAATGGCCTCCCGCAGGTCATCAGTGACTTTGACCAGGTCAATTTCAGTGGAGCAAAAAAGACAGATTGGAGGGGATCAAGGATGGAGTTGTCAGAGAGGTAGTTTGTGAGATGATTGTAGAGAAGTCTCCTCAAGCAGTTTTAAGGCAAAAGAGAGTAGAGAAATGCAGCAGTAGCTAGCGGGTGAGGACGGGTCAAGCTTGTTTTTTTGAGAATAGGTGAGACAAGAGCAAGTTTGATTGGCGAGGGAAACAGGACAGTGTAAAGAGTTAAGTTGAAAATGTGTGCAAGGTGAGAGCAGAGAAGGTGATATGGGAGGAGGTCCAGGGGGTAGGTGGACGGGAAAGCAGACAAGATGAGGAAGTGGACTTCAGCGCCTGTGGTGGGGCGGAAGGAGCACAAGATTGGGTGGCCAGGAGAAGAGGATCGTGGGGGGATACATTTGGCTGCAGTCGGGAGATAGGGGCAGATTTCATGACAGATTCACTTTTGGAAGAGAAGGATGCAAACTCAGTCACACTTAGAAAATTACTGAAATATGCTATGTACTGTTCTTTATCCAAAAGTAAGAAGCAATATATACCATAGTGTTAGCTTTAAATGTCTGATTTATGGCATATATACTGTAGTTCCCATCTTGTACTTCAACTGATTAATAATAACTTTTACTGTCCAGTTTACCACGACTATTTCTAATATTGAAGAAGGTGTAGCATAATTGCTGTAGTTCTATTGAAATTGAGAAGACTATGAAACAACTGTTAAGGGGTGTATTCATTAAGTGTGCCAGTGGAGAAGTTGCCCATAGCAACCAATCAGCTTTTAAGTAACATTTATCAAGCGCATTCTATAAATTTATACGTAGCAGCTGATTGGTTGCCATGGGCAACTTATCCACTGGTTCACGTCTCAACTCTTTTCACTGCTTCGTAAATAGACACCTAAGTGCAGGGCTGCCAAGAGAAATCCTGGGCCCCGGTACAACAACTTCCTGGGCCCCCCGGAGTGGGTGTGTCCGCAGTATGTATATCTATTTCGATATATATGTAAATATATATATATCTATATAGAAAAATATATATATAAAAATGGACGTGTGTATGTACAGTATGTTCCAGCTTAACTCTGGAATGCCTGGAGCAATTTACACCAAACTTGGTACACTTATGCCTTACAATCTGGACAAAATACTGTGGGGGTAAGACACCCCTAGCACCCCTAGGGGTGGAGTTGGGAAGGGGGTGACATGTAATGCATGTGTGTGTGTGTGTGTGTGTGTGTGTGTGTGTGTATGTATGTATGTTCCAGCATAACTCTGGAATGCCTGGAGCAATTTACACCAAACTTGGTACACATATGACTTACAAGCTGGACAAAAATATTGTGGGGGTAAGACACAAGGGGTTGGGGTGGGAAGGGGGTGACATGTAAAAATCCATAGTTTTCGGGGTCGCTGAGATGATTAGTGATGGGCGCAATGAAAATAGTCCACCAAACTTGGTACACATATGACTTACAAGCTGGACAAAAATATTGTGGGGGTAAGACACAAGGGGTTGGGGTGGGAAGGGGGTGACATGTAAAAATCCATAGTTTTCGGGGTCGCTGAGATGATTAGTGATGGGCGCAATGAAAATAGTCCACCAAACTTGGTACACATATGACTTACAATCTGGACAAAAATACTGTGGGGGTAAGACACCGCTAGTACCCCTATAGGTGAGGGTGGGAAGGGGGTGACATGTAAAAATCCTTAGTTTTCAGGGTCGCTGAGATGATTAGTGATGGGCGCAATGAAAATAGTCCACCAAACTTGGTACACATATGAATTTACAATCTGGACATAAATACTGTGGGGGTAAGACACCCCTAGTACCCCTATGGGTGAGGGTGGGAAGGGGTGACATGTAAAAATCCTTAGTTTTCGGCGTCGCTGAGATGAATAGTGATGGGCACAATGAAAATAGCCTTTTTGCGTTGAGATGTCCGCGGACAAAAAGCTAACAGGGCAGCATCAGTGGCGGCGCGGGGCATACAAGGAGGCGGATTAGTCTCCTCAGCACCAGGCTTTTGACACCATCAATCCGAGGAAGGCCCGCCCAGAGTTATACGCATGGAAATACTTGAAATATCTATATCTATCTATCTATATATATATATATATATATATATATATATACACAGTTGTGCTCATAAGTTTACATACCCTAGCAGAATTTGTGATTTTCTGCCCATTTGTCAGAGAATATGAATGATAACTCACAAACTTTTCTTTCACTCATGGTTAGTGGTTGGGTCATTATGATTTAAAAAGAGTAAACACAGTTGTTTGACAATAAATGGCTTCACCCAACCACTAACCATGAGTGAAAGAAAAGTTTGTGAGTTATCATTCATATTCTCTGACAAATGGGCAGAAAATCA
Organism: Pseudophryne corroboree; assembly: GCF_028390025.1. NCBI lineage: Eukaryota > Metazoa > Chordata > Amphibia > Anura > Myobatrachidae > Pseudophryne > Pseudophryne corroboree. The sequence continues at coordinate 170,171,410 of NC_086444.1, read as the reverse complement.
CAAATTCTGCTAGGGTATGTAAACTTATGAGCACAACTGTATATATATATATATATATATATATATATATATATATATATAAAACACTAACACTAATGGTAATGTATGGATGCATGTATTATAGAATATTTATATAGAATTTATAAGACACAGTGCTATGTCTGTCACTCACAGTTCTCAATTCAGACTAGCTCATAACAAGGTGACCAGTACCGCTGTTGATTCTTACAACTGAGCTGAGATGCGCCATTTCTTAAACCCATGGGCCAAGCTCAGCCAGCTGCATGCTTGCACCTTCCAGTCCCTGCCATCTCCCGGAGCTGCTGATTCTGAAGAGGCCATCCAGAACCGGCTGCAGAGATTGACTCACGAGATGATGATATCATCTTGCGAGATCCTAGCAGCGGTGCGGCGGCTGGAAGTGTCTTTCAGGGATGTCCACAACAAGGGATAAACAGTTAGGTGACACACACATACTACCCCCTCCTGGTGGGCCACTCCGCTGCCCACCCACGCACCCACTGATTTACAATAAAGAAAAAAATTATCCCACTGTGCCCTGGTCTGGGCCCCCTGGCATGCCACCGGGCCCCGGTAATCTGTACCCCCTCCCCACCTCTCTCAACACCACTCTCTAAGCGTGATAGTCAGTGAAATCTCTGTGGTGGATGATGAAACGCTGAGACTGTTTCCTCAATGAAGATAAGGAAATGTGATGTTCTAGCAAGTGCTGCCAAGTTGATACCTGACCCCTGGTCCCCCTGCACATTTGTCATTCTTTCTCTTTGCTAGTACTTCATGATTGTAATCTCAATTTGATTTATTACTTCCCCTGTCCCTCTGCATAACCGCCTCTACCTTACCTTTTTCATCTGGCACATTTGTAGTCTCCTTTGTATTCTTACCTCACCAATCCTAAATAAACTAAACATTGCCTCTGCCTGTTTCTCTAGATACATCCCTGTTTCTCTGTACCCTTTATCTCCAAATTACTTCAGTGACTGCCTGTTTCACTTTCTCTCTCACTCCCTTCTTAACAGTCTGCAACTGGGGTTCTCCAATGTTCCACTAAGGCTACCATCACAAAAGTCATCAATAACCTTCAGCAAAATCAAAGGGTCACTTCTCCATACCCTGATGTAAAATCTTTGTTGTTGACACTCTTGATGACTCTCTTCTACAGTACTTACACTTTCCAGTGTATAAGGAAACAAATGCATACATACAGTATATATTTGTCAGGGGTGTGATTGCTGCACCTGTATATCTGTATATGGCTGAAGGATTACATACACTGTACTTTGCATGAGGCAGAAGCTGGTTAAGTGATGATGGCCACACGTGTCCTAAAATCAAGCATTTGGAAACACCCCTCTAAAAATACTGCATTTGCCCCAGTACCCGTTACTAAATGGCTGAACAAGACTGATCTTTCTTTCTGTTCCACATCCACTGCTTCATTAGCCCCCATATCCTACAGAATCCAATTCAAATAGCTAAGCCTCGACTAAGGTAATTTCACCAGCACAACCCCTTATTACTTTTCTACCACTTACAGTATACAGTAGTTCCAATGGTTACACTACACCCTCACAAGAACCCCAATCTCCGATGATGCTCCTCTTGTTTCAGCTGTTCCCTTTATACTCTATATTATAAGTTCTCTGATGAGTGGGGCCTTCACTAAATCTTGTTTTGACATTTGTGTTTATTTTGCCTATCTTGTACCTCCCTGTTTTCCTCATGTCCTGTTTTCCCCACCATGTGAGCCAGCAGAGTATTTCATTTCCCCACCATGTGAGCCAGCACACTGTCATCTTCTATACATCAGATCTGCAGAATACAGATCATCTTTGTCACAAATAACCCTGCAAGTCTCACCTCTATGTTTCGTATGCATTGTATGCAGGTTATTAACGTATTTAACATCTTTCATTTTTGGAAAGCTGCTTTTGCAAATATTATACACAGAAGGTTTGTTACTTTACAAATGCAATGCTAATATTAATTTCTATCCAACTGAGGCCACTGACATGAAAAAAATCACGTAACTGTGATAAGAAATGTAAAAATCAATGGTTTGTCCCAATTACCTGCAGGGTAGTATTGGTATACAATGTGTGTTAACTGACAGATCACTAATTGCTTCAGGTATGGCTAATGTTGAGTGAGACACCTAGTCATTTATTTATCCTAGCAATAGTGACGTCCGTGATTTTTTTTCTTTTCTTTAAACAATGAGTTTTTATTGAAATTGACCAATAATCACGGTACCGGGAAACAAAGAATCAATTACAGAGATGACAGTGAACACAGTGAAATCGGACATCAACAATGTTGGTTAACGAGAGAGCAATGAAATACTCATACATTGGACTACGAATATACAGTATACAGTGTTATTTCAAATTATCAGCGGATAACAGCATACAATGTTAACAAGAGTAACATGCTGGGTGGTCAATTTCTATTTTATTTTATTTTTATTATCAATTCAAAAACAAAAATAGGAACACTTAAGATAGAAAAAAAGAAAGGCAAAAGAATGAAATAAAAAATTCAAGGTTGGCAAGGGGGAAGTAAAAAAGGAGCAAATGAGTCAACGGGAGAATAGATTTAGACATGGATATGGATATCAGCAGAGTCCGGGTATGGGTAGGGAGCGTGCAATGTACCATGGGGACCAGATATTGTAAACTGGATGTCCGTGATTTTTGTTAAAGGGGATTTCCTACCTATACCCCTGAGAGTTAATCTGTATATCCACCAGCAGTACTAAATGCCAACATTTGGCGGCCTACAGTATGTTTTTCACTATAAATGCAGCACACTAAGGAGGAATTAAATTTCCTGCAGAAATTTTTGGGGTGGTAAAAATGGGCCTTTACTGCTATTTTTTAAACTTTTTTTTTAAGTGTACTTATCGGGAACCTCAGCGGGTTCCACAAAAAATTAGAGATGAGCGGGTTCGGTTTCTCTGAATCCGAACCCGCCAGAACTTCATGGTTTTTTTCACGGGTCCGAGCAGACTCGGATCTTCCCGCCTTGCTCGGTTAACCCGAGCGCGCCCGAACGTCATCATGACGCTGTCGGATTCTCGCGAGGCTCGGATTCTATCGCGAGACTCGGATTCTATATAAGGAGCCGCGCGTCGCCGCCATTTTCACACGTGCATTGAGATTGATAGGGAGAGGACGTGGCTGGCGTCCTCTCCATTTAGATTATAAGAGACTGAGAGAGATTTACTGGAGCTGACTAGGAGGAGTACTGTTACTGTAGAAGTGTAGAGACTGAGTGGAGAGAGTTTACTAGTGAGGACAGTGCAGTTTACTTTATAATCCGTTCTCTGCCTGAAAAAAGCGATACACAGCACACAGTGACTCAGTCACATACCATATCTGTGTGCACTGCTCAGGCTCAGGCCAGTGTGCTGCATCATCTATTATCTATATATAATATTATATATATCTGTCTGACTGCTCAGCTCACACAGCTTATAATTGTGGGGGAGACTGGGGAGCACTACTGCAGTGCCAGTTATAGGTTATAGCAGGAGCCAGGAGTACATAATATATTATATAGTGAGTGACCACCAGACACACAGTGCAGTTTATTTAATATATCCGTTCTCTGCCTGAAAAAAGCGATACACACAGTGACTCAGTCAGTCACATACCATATCTGTGTGCACTGCTCAGGCTCAGGCCAGTGTGCTGCATCATCTATTATCTATATATAATATTATATATATCTGTCTGACTGCTCAGCTCACACAGCTTATAATTGTGGGGGAGACTGGGGAGCACTACTGCAGTGCCAGTTATAGGTTATAGCAGGAGCCAGGAGTACATAATATATTATATAGTGAGTGACCACCAGACACACAGTGCAGTTTATTTAATATATCCGTTCTCTGCCTGAAAAAAGCGATACACACAGTGACTCAGTCAGTCACATACCATATCTGTGTGCACTGCTCAGGCTCAGGCCAGTGTGCTGCATCATCTATTATCTATATATAATATTATATATATCTGTCTGACTGCTCACACAGCTTATAATTGTGGGGGAGACTGGGGAGCACTACTGCAGTGCCAGTTATAGGTTATAGCAGGAGCCAGGAGTACATAATATATTATATAGTGAGTGACCACCAGACACACAGTGCAGTTTATTTAATATATCCGTTCTCTGCCTGAAAAAAGCGATACACACAGTGACTCAGTCAGTCACATACCATATCTGTGTGCACTGCTCAGGCTCAGGCCAGTGTGCTGCATCATCTATATATATTATATATCTGTCTGACTGCTCAGCTCACACAGCTTATAATTGTGGGGGAGACTGGGGAGCACTACTGCAGTGCCAGTTATAGGTTATAGCAGGAGCCAGGAGTACATATTATATTAAAATTAAACAGTGCACACTTTTGCTGCAGGAGTGCCACTGCCAGTGTGACTGACCAGTGACCTGACCACACTGACCACCAGTATAGTTAGTAGTATACTTATATTGTGATTGCCTGAAAAAGTTAAACACTCGTCGTGTGACTTCACTTGTGTGTTTTTTTTTTTTTTATTCTATAAAAATAAAACTCATTCTGCTGACAGACAGTGTCCAGCAGGTCCGTCATTATATAATATATAATATATACCTGTCCGGCTGCAGTAGTGATATATATATATTTTTTATATCATTTATCATCCAGTCGCAGCAGACACAGTACGGTAGTTCACGGCTGTGGCTACCTCTGTGTCTCTGCACTCGGCAGGCAGTCCGTCCATAATTGTAATACCACCTAACCGTGGATTTTTTTCATTCTTCTTTATACATACATAGTTACATAGACATCTTCTCTTTATCAACCAGTCTATATTAGCTGCAGACACAGTACAGTACGGTAGTTCACGGCTGTGGCTACCTCTGTGTCTGCACTCGGCAGGCAGTCCGTCCATAATTGTATACCACCTAACCGTGGTTTTTTTTCATTCTTCTTTATACATACATAGTTACATAGACATCTTCTCTTTATCAACCAGTCTATATTAGCTGCAGACACAGTACAGTACGGTAGTTCACGGCTGTGGCTACCTCTGTGTCTGCACTCGGCAGGCAGTCCGTCCATAATTGTATACCACCTAACCGTGGTTTTTTTTCATTCTTCTTTATACATACATAGTTACATAGACATCTTCTCTTTATCAACCAGTCTATATTAGCTGCAGACACAGTACAGTACGGTAGTTCACGGCTGTGGCTACCTCTGTGTCTGCACTCGGCAGGCAGTCCGTCCATAATTGTATACCACCTAACCGTGGTTTTTTTTCATTCTTCTTTATACATACATAGTTACATAGACATCTTCTCTTTATCAACCAGTCTATATTAGCTGCAGACACAGTACAGTACGGTAGTTCACGGCTGTGGCTACCTCTGTGTCTGCACTCGGCAGGCAGTCCGTCCATAATTGTATACCACCTAACCGTGGATTTTTTTCAGTCTTCTTTATACATACATAGTTACATAGACATCTTCTCTTTATCAACCAGTCTATATTAGCTGCAGACACAGTACAGTACGGTAGTTCACGGCTGTGGCTACCTCTGTGTCTGCAGTCGGCAGGCAGTCCATAATTGTATACTAGTATCCATCTCCATTGTTTACCTGAGGTGCCTTTTAGTTGTGCCTATTAAAATATGGAGAACAAAAATGTTGAGGTTCCAAAATTAGGGAAAGATCAAGATCCACTTCCACCTCGTGCTGAAGCTGCTGCCACTAGTCATGGCCGAGACGATGAAATGCCAGCAACGTCGTCTGCCAAGGCCGATGCCCAATGTCATAGTACAGAGCATGTCAAATCCAAAACACCAAATATCAGAAAAAAAAGGACTCCAAAACCTAAAATAAAATTGTCGGAGGAGAAGCGTAAACTTGCCAATATGCCATTTACCACACGGAGTGGCAAGGAACGGCTGAGGCCCTGGCCTATGTTCATGGCTAGTGGTTCAGCTTCACATGAGGATGGAAGCACTCAGCCTCTCGCTAGAAAAATGAAAAGACTCAAGCTGGCAAAAGCAGCACAGCAAAGAACTGTGCATTCTTCGAAATCCCAAATCCACAAGGAGAGTCCAATTGTGTCGGTTGCGATGCCTGACCTTCCCAACACTGGACGTGAAGAGCATGCGCCTTCCACCATTTGCACGCCCCCTGCAAGTGCTGGAAGGAGCACCCGCAGTCCAGTTCCTGATAGTCAGATTGAAGATGTCAGTGTTGAAGTACACCAGGATGAGGAGGATATGGGTGTTGCTGGCGCTGGGGAGGAAATTGACCAGGAGGATTCTGATGGTGAGGTGGTTTGTTTAAGTCAGGCACCCGGGGAGACACCTGTTGTCCGTGGGAGGAATATGGCCGTTGACATGCCAGGTGAAAATACCAAAAAAATCAGCTCTTCGGTGTGGAGGTATTTCACCAGAAATGCGGACAACAGGTGTCAAGCCGTGTGTTCCCTTTGTCAAGCTGTAATAAGTAGGGGTAAGGACGTTAACCACCTCGGAACATCCTCCCTTATACGTCACCTGCAGCGCATTCATAATAAGTCAGTGACAAGTTCAAAAACTTTGGGTGACAGCGGAAGCAGTCCACTGACCAGTAAATCCCTTCCTCTTGTAACCAAGCTCACGCAAACCACCCCACCAACTCCCTCAGTGTCAATTTCCTCCTTCCCCAGGAATGCCAATAGTCCTGCAGGCCATGTCACTGGCAATTCTGACGAGTCCTCTCCTGCCTGGGATTCCTCCGATGCATCCTTGCGTGTAACGCCTACTGCTGCTGGCGCTGCTGTTGTTGCCGCTGGGAGTCGATGGTCATCCCAGAGGGGAAGTCGTAAGCCCACTTGTACTACTTCCAGTAAGCAATTGACTGTTCAACAGTCCTTTGCGAGGAAGATGAAATATCACAGCAGTCATCCTACTGCAAAGCGGATAACTGAGGCCTTGACAACTATGTTGGTGTTAGACGTGCGTCCGGTATCCGCCGTTAGTTCACAGGGAACTAGACAATTTATTGAGGCAGTGTGCCCCCGTTACCAAATACCATCTAGGTTCCACTTCTCTAGGCAGGCGATACCGAGAATGTACACGGACGTCAGAAAAAGACTCACCAGTGTCCTAAAAAATGCAGTTGTACCCAATGTTCACTTAACCACGGACATGTGGACAAGTGGAGCAGGGCAGGGTCAGGACTATATGACTGTGACAGCCCACTGGGTAGATGTATGGACTCCCGCCGCAAGAACAGCAGCGGCGGCACCAGTAGCAGCATCTCGCAAACGCCAACTCTTTCCTAGGCAGGCTACGCTTTGTATCACCGCTTTCCAGAATACGCACACAGCTGAAAACCTCTTACGGCAACTGAGGAAGATCATCGCGGAATGGCTTACCCCAATTGGACTCTCCTGTGGATTTGTGGCATCGGACAACGCCAGCAATATTGTGTGTGCATTAAATATGGGCAAATTCCAGCACGTCCCATGTTTTGCACATACCTTGAATTTGGTGGTGCAGAATTTTTTAAAAAACGACAGGGGCGTGCAAGAGATGCTGTCGGTGGCCAGAAGAATTGCGGGACACTTTCGGCGTACAGGCACCACGTACAGAAGACTGGAGCACCACCAAAAACTACTGAACCTGCCCTGCCATCATCTGAAGCAAGAAGTGGTAACGAGGTGGAATTCAACCCTCTATATGCTTCAGAGGTTGGAGGAGCAGCAAAAGGCCATTCAAGCCTATACAATTGAGCACGATATAGTAGGTGGAATGCACCTGTCTCAAGCGCAGTGGAGAATGATTTCAACGTTGTGCAAGGTTCTGATGCCCTTTGAACTTGCCACACGTGAAGTCAGTTCAGACACTGCCAGCCTGAGTCAGGTCATTCCCCTCATCAGGCTTTTGCAGAAGAAGCTGGAGACATTGAAGGAGGAGCTAACACGGAGCGATTCCGCTAGGCATGTGGGACTTGTGGATGGAGCCCTTAATTCGCTTAACAAGGATTCACGGGTGGTCAATCTGTTGAAATCAGAGCACTACATTTTGGCCACCGTGCTCGATCCTAGATTTAAAGCCTACCTTGGATCTCTCTTTCCGGCAGACACAAGTCTGCTGGGGTTGAAAGACCTGCTGGTGACAAAATTGTCAAGTCAAGCGGAACGCGACCTGTCAACATCTCCTCCTTCACATTCTCCCGCAACTGGGGGTGCGAGGAAAAGGCTCAGAATTCCGAGCCCACCCGCTGGCGGTGATGCAGGGCAGTCTGGAGCGACTGCTGATGCTGACATCTGGTCCGGACTGAAGGACCTGACAACGATTACGGACATGTCGTCTACTGTCACTGCATATGATTCTCTCAACATTGATAGAATGGTGGAGGATTATATGAGTGACCGCATCCAAGTAGGCACGTCACACAGTCCGTACTTATACTGGCAGGAAAAAGAGGCAATTTGGAGGCCCTTGCACAAACTGGCTTTATTCTACCTAAGTTGCCCTCCCACAAGTGTGTACTCCGAAAGAGTGTTTAGTGCCGCCGCTCACCTTGTCAGCAATCGGCGTACGAGGTTACATCCAGAAAATGTGGAGAAGATGATGTTCATTAAAATGAATTATAATCAATTCCTCCGCGGAGACATTGACCAGCAGCAATTGCCTCCACAAAGTACACAGGGAGCTGAGATGGTGGATTCCAGTGGGGACGAATTGATAATCTGTGAGGAGGGGGATGTACACGGTGATATATCGGAGGGTGAAGATGAGGTGGACATCTTGCCTCTGTAGAGCCAGTTTGTGCAAGGAGAGATTAATTGCTTCTTTTTTGGGGGGGGGTCCAAACCAACCCGTCATATCAGTCACAGTCGTGTGGCAGACCCTGTCACTGAAATGATGGGTTGGTTAAAGTGTGCATGTCCTGTTTTGTTTATACAACATAAGGGTGGGTGGGAGGGCCCAAGGACAATTCCATCTTGCACCTCTTTTTTCTTTTCTTTTTCTTTGCATCATGTGCTGATTGGGGAGGGTTTTTTGGAAGGGACATCCTGCGTGACACTGCAGTGCCACTCCTAGATGGGCCCGGTGTTTGTGTCGGCCACTAGGGTCGCTAATCTTACTCACACAGTCAGCTACCTCATTGCGCCTCTTTTTTTCTTTGCGTCATGTGCTGTTTGGGGAGGGTTTTTTGGAAGGGACATCCTGCGTGACACTGCAGTGCCACTCCTAGATGGGCCCGGTGTTTGTGTCGGCCACTAGGGTCGCTAATCTTACTCACACAGTCAGCTACCTCATTGCGCCTCTTTTTTTCTTTGCGTCATGTGCTGTTTGGGGAGGGTTTTTTGGAAGGGACATCCTGCGTGACACTGCAGTGCCACTCCTAGATGGGCCCGGTGTTTGTGTCGGCCACTAGGGTCGCTAATCTTACTCACACAGCTACCTCATTGCGCCTCTTTTTTTCTTTGCGTCATGTGCTGTTTGGGGAGGGTTTTTTGGAAGGGACATCCTGCGTGACACTGCAGTGCCACTCCTAGATGGGCCCGGTGTTTGTGTCGGCCACTAGGGTCGCTAATCTTACTCACACAGCTACCTCATTGCGCCTCTTTTTTTTCTTTGCGTCATGTGCTGTTTGGGGAGGGTTTTTTGGAAGGGACATCCTGCGTGACACTGCAGTGCCACTCCTAGATGGGCCCGGTGTTTGTGTCGGCCACTAGGGTCGCTTATCTTACTCACACAGCGACCTCGGTGCAAATTTTAGGACTAAAAATAATATTGTGAGGTGTGAGGTATTCAGAATAGACTGAAAATGAGTGTAAATTATGGTTTTTGAGGTTAATAATACTTTGGGATCAAAATGACCCCCAAATTCTATGATTTAAGCTGTTTTTTAGTGTTTTTTGAAAAAAACACCCGAATCCAAAACACACCCGAATCCGACAAAAAAAATTCGGTGAGGTTTTGCCAAAACGCGTTCGAACCCAAAACACGGCCGCGGAACCGAACCCAAAACCAAAACACAAAACCCGAAAAATTTCAGGCGCTCATCTCTACAAAAAATCCCTGATAAGTGCTGGCGTCATGGTTCCTTCTGGGCTAATTGGATAGACCCAGGCATAGGCGTGCGCAGGGGGGGTGCCTGGTGCGCACAGGCACCCCCTAATGTCTGGCACCCGATCTCACATGCCTGATGCAGCGAGCAGGCTGATTACTGTCTCCTCTGCGCTGCACCCTGTCAGGACTGCATTACTGACCAGACGCCTGGGTTAATCAAGGGTGCCACTGCCACCGGCTTTCAAACTCCCGGCTCCACTTCCATGTACAAAAACAGAATGATGTGACGTGATTATGTCATGCTGCTCACACACCGACCCGCTACACCCGCCACATGCACACCTCTCTCCTTCTATGCTATGCCAACGCCAGCCACTGATGAGGATCAGCATGCAGCCAGCGTTCCTCTTAGGAAGACAAATTCAATACTGGCAGGCGGTCTGCAGCAGCATTGACACGTCACTCGTTTTTCCAGTAGCAGCAGTACTAGTCTGCGACTGTCAGTGTCAGTGAGTGACTGACTTGTAAGTAAGCTGCTGCAGCTTGCAGGGGAAAGAGAGGGGGAGCCAGACCAGGCTGAGGAGGAGCACTGTAATTGCAGTTAGTGCCATCAAGGGTGTTTGTTTGGTGCACACCACAACGTCTGACAATGTATCTGCATTATTAGGATTGGTACAAGGGTGGATATTTATATTGTGTTGACCATCAATAGATGGTGCTAGACATACCCAAAAGGCGGTGCTAGACACACCCCTCCGACGGTGCACCCCCTAATAAAATGTGCTGCGCACGCCTATGGACCCAGGGGATCAATTAGCTCTCTGTAAATTACCACAGGCAATTGAATTCCCCCTTAATGGGTCACTGATCCTGAATATGATCTCTTTTCAGTTATATGTCCCATAATTGCTTTTAAAATGCTGTAAACTTTACAATCCAGAAGTTTCTTCTCCAAAGGCACATATTAATTTGTGAAAGGAACATTTTATCCTTTGGGAATTCAATTTATGCCCTGATTACACATTGTGCTGTACTTTGCAACTAATTTAATTTAAATTTCCATTGCATCAAAATCTAGTTTTCGATTCTAATTGCAGTGCTTGTGATATTGTTACATTCATTGTAGCACTATGCAGTCAGGAGTAAAGCTGGACCATATTATTTTACTGAACAACATATACTTAGAAAAGACTTAAGAGAGGTTTATAAACTGAAGGAGTTTAAATACCGGTATGCCCTTGAGACACACAGATCTGACCCTTGTTTGTGGTAATCATGTTGAAAGGAGTACTCCAATCTCTTAGCACAGTCGTTCTCAAATGTTTTTGAATTATGGTGCCCTAGAGTATCAGAATTTTTTCATGGCACCCCTAAGCCAAAAGTTTCTTATAAAGAAAGGAGAAAAAAAAATAGTAAATTAAGTAAATTATGTTTATATGTCATCTTTAAGATTTGCTTCTGTTTGTCCACATATTTTAAGATTGGCAGCCACCAGCACTGGTTTTGTGTATTACATTGACCTTAAATAGTTTGAGTTGGTCCTGGACCACCAATCCAAGGCACCCCTGCAAGTGTCCCGAGGCACCCCAGGGTGCCATGGCACACAGTTTGAGAACCACTGTCTTAGCAGGTTGTTTTTAATTAGTAAAAGCACATATGAGGATACTCTCAATATATATTTTTTTCTTATCCACTAAATGGAGGTTTTTTGACAGTAGTGTTTGTCAATAGTCAACATTGATGATAATCAATAAATCAGGTTAGAATAAAAACCCTGATACTTGTAACTATACATTTATTTGTCCATGATCTTTTATTTGTGGGGAATGCTGCAGCTGGCTGCCCATTCATTACACAGTCAATCATTTAAAATGTGACCACACTACTGAGTTCTCTGCTTTATCCCCAACTTGTCAGGAGAACCATAGAAGAAAACAGCTGAAAGGAAAATTAAGCCCAATACTTTATAAGATGTAAACTTTTACCAGAGCACGGTACATAGATGCATAGTCAGAGTTTTTGTGGGAGTATGGACTCGCATTATCTCAGTGCAAGTATTATGCAAATTTGTTCCAAAACTCACAGTATGCAATAGTCTGCGTGTTGGAGCAAGGGCGTAGCTACCATAGGTACAGGCAATGCAGTTGCTATGGGGCCCAGAGCTGAGAGGGGCCACCTTCCCTGTCAAAGTTATATGTGTTATATACATTTTTCACCATTGGGTGGTACGTAGGGGTCCTTTCAAACTTTTTACTTGGGGCCTGCAATAAATCTAGGACCTGCTCATTGTAGTGTGTAGCGTGGTATAAAATGAACTGAAGGGCATTTTAATGTTATATAATATGAACCAGGGCACTGTAATGTGTACTGGCAGCTTTGAAATGTGACATAGGGTGAACTTAAGCACTACTATGATTCATAAAAAAAACTATGGTACTACTATGGGGCATAATATTAAATAAGGCTCCATGGTTCAGAAAATGAACTAGGGCACTATTATAGGGCATAAAATTAACAACTGCTGCAGAGAGGTGTCTCTCTAGAAGCATTGGGATGGAAACCCATTCAAAATGTTGCTATGGGGCCCATAAAGTTCTGGCTACGCCCCTGTGTTGGAGGGTGTGAGTTTTTCTGAAAAACAAGTCCGTACGACTTTTATCCTATTGTTACTGTGGAAAAACTTGCTGCTTGTAATGTCAGTTTCATTACAAGATTCAAGTTTGACAGAAACCTGTATAGATCAGTAAGATCCGTACAGGATTCTGTGTGTGTTAGACGTTGGAGTGTAGAACAAAAATTAGTAAATGACATTTGGCTTTGTGAGCCAGTCCTGGTTTTGGAAATATGGGGGACAAAAAGAGTAAGGGTCCCCTGTATTTTCATCAACCAGCACAAAGCTCTGTGAGCCGATCCTGGTTGTGGAAATACAGGGGACAAAAAGAGTAGGGGCCCCCAGTATTATCCACAACTAGGGCTCTTACTAGCAGGAGTGTAATGCCAAAGTCACTCCTCCCTCAGTCAATCAGCGCGTAACCCACATGGGAAATGTCTTTCTCTGGCATTTAGCTGTACGCACAGTGTGCCACTTGCCAGTCCTCTGGATTGGACTCTCCTTTTCATATTTTGCTTAGACCCTGGATGTCTACTGGACAAGAGGACTGACCCGCGCCAGGGATACAGGGATGTGTGTGAGTGTGTAGATGCAATAAAAGTTTGCGACATTTGGTTTGTGTATATTGTGGTTTTTCTTAATATTTATTTTACAGGAGGACTACAGCTGCCAGAGGGCCCTTAATGCCCGGGCTTGCTGGTACTTGCGGTTCTCCAAGTACCAGCAAGCAGGACCTGTTCAAAATCAACCCAGCACCTACCGTCACAAGGGGTGTGGAGGATTTCTCTTTGCTTTAGGCCAAACCTGGGATCTGCTTGGACACACACACCCCTTTATTGGGGGGACCCCACTTCCCTTAGTTTCATGCGAGTTTGCATGTTCTAATACTCTATCAGTGTTGGACTGGGCCATGAAGAGCCCACTGGGGGAATGCAGTGTTAGGGGCCCATGCTTTTAAGCTTGGCTAATCATTAGCGTAATGCATACAGTAGTCTGAGCCACTTGATAAATATATAGAGTAATTACTGCTAGTGCATGCAGGATAACGTTCCAGATTAATAACAGCAATGCACTGAAGAAAATACATCATAGTCCTGTGCAGTATATGGTAACATACTGTATGTATAATGTATAATTTGTGCACAGTCTGGAATCTGATCCCTTGAGGAGGGGGTGGGACCCCAGGCATTAGGGCCCACTGGGGGGGTTTCCCTGTGGGCCATTCCAACCCTGCACTCTATTACATACAGCGACTGCAAACACGCGTGTTTCGAGCTGGAAATGTGCACATTTTTAGAACTCAGAATCTATTACATCTCCCCCCTAGTGCGATTTATCATCCCCAGCAGCTCCACTAAAATGGCATCTTTAATTATACAACTGCAAATGTTAAAAAGCATTTTAGCCAAAATATCTCTATAGATATATAAATACGAAAGCCCTCACTCACTCACTCACTCACTCACTCACTCACTCACTCACTCACTCACTCATCACTAATTCTCTTACTTCCGATATGTTAGGAGGCTGACATTTAACATAGCTATTCTTCAGGTGGGAAATAGGAAAACTATGTAATTAGAATTTTAATAAACCTCCACTAACGGAATGAAAAGAGGGTTGTCATAATAACATCATTACCGATGCGTGGGTTGCGTTGCGTGAATGATGATGCCCAATCAGATCAAAATTTGGATTGTACCTCCACTGTGTAAAATTTCATAAACTACAAAAATGGTCACTTTTTATCGTATCTGCTACAGGTGCCCCTCGGGAAATGACAAGAACCATGTATTAATATTTACTTACATTAAGACATCTCAAATTTACAGCTCTATAGATTTACCAAATTTTTAACACTCATTTATATGTACAACTATGAATATCAGAAACTCCCGTGCAAAGAACGGGCAGAACATCTAGTTATATTATATAGAAAAGTATAGTTACAAACCTAAACTAACCTTAAGACAATTATTATATATCATAACATACAGATCTAAGTGCACTTCTAAGCACAGAATAACATACCATTCATACATGTGATCTCAAGGGACCCCTCGCTAAAGTCTGTTACATGCAAAACTGTGGAAAGATTAATCACATTAGAGTTGTTAATGGATTTGGGCAGAAATGTAAAGTACAGTATGTGCAGGCAAGTTTATTAAATCAGTCTGCAATTGTCACAGTACAGAAGCGTTTGGTTTGAAAAGAGAGCTCATGTTAGGAATTTGTGACTTACTTGGTTGATGTAGATGATCAGTTACACTGTGCAAGTACACAGGTCAAGCAGCACTAACCACAGTCTTCCAGCTTCAGCTGGTGAGGTCATCCAGGGCAGCTCTATGACATGGTGATGTCAGTAGAGGTTGGACTCCCACCCATATAAATGTAGCTTCTGTTCTATCCTGGAAACAGACTCACCTTCAGCCAAATCAGCGGCATTCTCCATATCAGCACCATGGACAGCTCCCGCAGGAACCTGCTCACGCTGCTGAGCTCCACTTTCCTCCTGCTGGTGCTCAGAGCAAGCTGCCAGGACACAGATTACCTGGAGACCCGATCCCTGGACTTCTACTCCCCTGTGGATAACAGCGTCCACGAGAAGGAGCTGGTACGTACAGAGACTTCAGTATCACTCGCTTTGTGCCTGTCAGCAGCACAGCTAATAGCTAATTACATATTGTCTAAACATCTAGGATTGCTGTCTGGTGTGATTTGTATATTTATGGGATACTTTGTTTAGGTTATACTTCCGATGTTGATCTTGCAGCTTGTTGGGGAAGCGTTGGACGCAACCTGTTGCTAGTAACAACGTTTCTGCTTTGTGTTACAGATTGATGCTTTGCAGGAGGTGTTAGAAAAACTTAAAAGTAAAAAACTTCCGTTATTTGAAAAGAAATATGGTCAAGTGCCCATGGTGAGTTCTCTTCTTCCATGTTATTCAGCCGAGCCTGCTTTCTGATTCCTTATTAGTCTTACTTCAGTACTGCCTACCGTACGCTTTGTGGCACCTAATAAATCAAAACTAATAATAATAATAATAATAATAAACACATACACACATTCTGTCTTCCATTGCTCCATCAACTGCTGTCACTCTCTTGTCTAACTAAATAATACACTGTGTGTGTACTATACATATAAAGTATAAACTGTATGTTTATAGCATTCAAATGATGTAACTGTTATCTGTTTTATGCTATATATAGTGGTGTATTTAGTATTTAATGCACATATATGTTCTGTGAAAAATGTTGCATTATTTTATACTTTTATAATTTGTACACTTCAATTCAGGAAACACGTCAGATACATGTTATGGGTAATAAAGATTCATTTATGTTTAAATTACAAACTTGTGTTCTTCCGCTATCAACATAGCTGCAGACAGTATACAATGGAATATTTAAATTGACAAATGTAGTTATGCACTAGTTACTGCCTGTACTGTTTAACATATTTTTGCAGTGTTTCTCAATCATTCACAATGGACATTTTCAATTGATTGTTCTTGTTAAATATAGCTAAACTGTAGATAGTTTTATATCACTAATTAGCCAAACTATAGACATTTTATGAAGGGACATTCTGTGTAATGCTCTTGTAGATACACAGTGAACCTGCACATGAGAATTACAAATCAATAAAAATAATGGATTCAATAATTAATTGTACTTTTTAGTATTGTATGATATTTTGGATGGTGTTATGAACCGCGTTGAATTACAGTGGCCATCGTATAGTATGTACTCCCAAATCCACCCAATTCATCGGTTCAGTACAGTTCAATTATTTGGTGCCACAGACTACATGTTGTTACATTAAGCATGTAACTATGTATTGCGTCATCATATGATGGATTACCAGATAGTGTAGTGTATATGGCAAAGCAATATATTGTTACATCGTATTGCCGTGTAGTTTGTCGCATCTTCTTCCAGATGTGTACCCAGTGTTTAACTTGAAAACATTTAAAACACTTAAATCTATTTTTCCTATCTATCTATCTATCTATCTATCTGTGTACTGTAATGTGTATGTAAAACTTATCAAAATTCACAGCATCATTATAGAGATTACTTACTATTAAGCATGTACAAATCTGCTTGTATTGTCTAATTTGCAGTAGATTGAAAAAAATATTTAGAGATTGGTTGATGTGGGTTAATACACATCATTTTTGTTAGTAAATAGCCCCTTAAAGTTTTAAGTTGATCTACATCAGGCATTCCCTACCGCGGTCCTCAAGGCACACCAACAGTGCAGGTTTCAGTGATATCCAGGCTTCAGCACAGATGGTTAAATCAAAATAACTGAGGTACTAATTAAGTCACCTGTGTTCAAGCCTGGATATCACTAAAACCAGGACTATTAGTGTGCCTTGAGGACCGAGGTTGGGAAACACTGATCTACATATAAGTTTGAAACTTCTATACCTCAGATCAGAGGTTCCCAAACGCGGTCCTCAAGGCACCCCAACAGTCCAGGTTTTAGGTATATCGATGGCTCAGCACAGATGGTTAAATCAAATTGACTATGGTGCTAATTAAGGCACCTGTGGCCAAGCATGAATACATTTAAAACCAGGACCGTTGGGGTGCCTTAAGGACCGCGTTTGGGAACCTCTGCCTCAGATGATTGGCATTTTCAGAGTATTACCAGCTTTGAACATTTCAACTTTGTAAATTTCACAGCAACATTAGAAGATGACACATTTTTTTTTACAGTAAGCAATACTTTAATTATGACATAGGTGATCGCCAATGGATATTGGATAGTAGGAAATATGCCACAATAATCTCGTTGTGAAGGTCTCAACTACTATACTTTTAATTGACTTGTTTGAATCCTCCTTTAAATGGGATAAATCTGCAATTTAACAAATTTGTCTGAACGACCGATTTTGTCAGTTTTCCAGTGTATGAGAGCAAATAGATGACGGTCATTTCCTCCCACACATTACCAGATTTTCATTCCAACCAGCCAGATGGACAGATGATCTGCCAGATAATTGTATAGTGTTTGCCCATTTTAAAACTTTGTTTGTACTAAAGCACAGGTTCTCAAACTCGGTCCTCAGGACCCCACACAGTGCATGTTTTGCAGGTCTCCTCACAGAATTGCAAGTGAAATAATTAGCTCCACCTGTGGACCTTTTAAAATGTGTCAGTGAATAATTAATACACTCATGCACCTGCTGGGTTACCTGCAAAACATGCACTGTGTGGGGTCCTGAGGACCGAGTTTGGGAACCACTGTACTAAAGACATGAAGCAAAAAATAGTACTTATATGGCAACTGTTTTATTGTCACATGAAAAGCTATCACAAAACGCAATAAATCTTATTGTTTTTCTACATATCAAATGTTTTACATTAGATTTACTTTTAACAAAGCATCTGATGTGTGTTTTCCCATTGCAGTGTGGTGCAGGAGAACAGTGTGCCGTCAGGAAAGGAGCCCGGATTGGGAAGCTCTGTGACTGCCCCAGACGGACGTCTTGCAATACATTTCTCCTAAAATGTTTATGAGTGAGATCTTAAACCACATTTCCATCTGATATCATGGACAGCCAAAAATCAGAATGTCGCATGTGTGATTTTTACATGTATTTTATTTTTAGCCCTGTTTGAGTGTGCTAACTTGTAATGCACATTTCTATTTTTGTTACATGTGTTGCATTATTTTATACCTACAGTATATACTTTGTAAATTATAATTTAGTAAATACATCTTAAGCATGTACATGTTATGTGTAATAAAGATTTTTTTATTATAAACTTGTAATTTACCAAAATCCACATGGTTGCGGCATAAGGGGATCATTTAAAATGGGAAATCCAATTAATTTATTTTAGTTTACCAAGGCTAGCGCGTCATGGGTCTGCGGCTGAAAATATTGAATGGCCTATACTGAGATGGGGCAAAGCTGTGGCCAGTGCAGTGAGGGTGTGGCCAGAGGTACACGGGTGAAGACACCCTCTGCACCAGGAGTTCCCATCCACCATCCTCAAGGCACACTAACTGTCCAGGTTTTAAGATAGCCATACTTGACCACAGGTGGCTTAAAGAGTACCTGCTATTTTAATTTAAACATCTGTGCTCAAGCACGGCTATCACTAAAACCTGGACTCAGGTTCAGAAACACTGCCCTACACTGTCAGCCCCAATATCTCCCTAAATACAGAAAAATAAAGAAATTGCATAATTTTGTGAGAAAAGTAAAAATACAATTTTAATAGTTCTGATGGGCCTGTTTTTATGTTGAGGCCTTGAGATGTAGCTCCATTAGCTCCATTGTTAATCTGGCCATGGTGCTAAGGTGCAGAATGGAGGGTGTTAAAGAGTTACAATTGGGAATACAATTGGCGCAGCTCTGCGTGAGTGGTTTCATGAGTCTTAATGTGTCAGGGCCCTGTGTTTAGAATTCATATTTTTGTTCAAAGTATCACCTTGTGTCACAAAACAATAGATGCATGCATTAGGACTAATTAGCTGAGAAAGACTCTGGTAGACTCCGTAGAAGAACAGATCAACTTATATCAGACTTTCTGTACAATGCTATATATTTATAGGGACACTGGGGTTATGAACACATAGTAATTCCAAATTAATAACAAAGACACATTTTTACTTTAGTTGTTAGACGGGTGGTCTTCAGTATGCCGACTGACGGGATCCCGGCGCACAGTATGCCGGCGCCGGGATCCCGACAGCCGGCATACCTACACTTATTCTCCCTCGTGGGGGTCCACGACCACCCTGGAGGGAGAATAAAATAGCGTGGCGCGCGTAGCGCGGCGAGTGCAGCGATCCCGCAAGGGGCTCATTTGCGCTCGCCACACTGTCGGTAAGCCGGCGGTCGGGCTCCCGGCGCCGGTATGCTGGTCGCCGGGAGCCCGACCGCCGGCATATCGTTGTGAACCCTGTTAGACATAGGGGCACTTATATCTCTGGCAGGCCTCGGAACTGGGAGGAGGGCATGGCCAACGCAGGGAGTTGTGACCAGACCCCCTCCTAAGAAAATATAAAAAATTATAGCTGGCACGCCGCACAGATCCGGTTGGCGATCACTCCACCTGCACAAGTGCCACTGTCTGCAACAGGAAAGGGGGATAGGGGACTCGGACCCCTCCAACAGTCCCGGTCATGGGTAAAGAGTATACGCTCCCTGTCAGCGCAACTAGTTAGACATAATGGGGGTATTCAATTTTTAAAAAATCAGTTGGGTTTCTGTTTTTTCCTATTTAATGGACAGGAAAAAACAGACACTCAGCTGATTTTTCAAACAATTGAATTCCACCCAAAGAATTTATAAATCCTATATGTGGATGATCCTGTTCATAATGTTTTCCAAAAAGAAATTGATACTCATAGGTGCAGGGCTAGATTCTCGGTAGCAGATGAGTGTATTAGCTCCTAACTCTCATTTTTCAAACCCAGCCTGTAACTTGACAGTTAGGAGCTGATTGGCTGATGCGTTATCACCTTCCACTTCATTACTTCTCCAGGCTTAATACATCTGACCCTAAGACCTTTAGAGATCCTAAGCACTTAAAAGATTTTGGTGCCCCCATATGTATCTACAGTAATTAAAAATCTAAACAATAATAAACCATAAAATAAAATGTTATTTTTTTTAAATGAAGCAAAACTTAGTTAGATAAAAAATAATGTTTATATTTATATGTAATTTTTTTTATTTATTGTGGGATCCCCTTTTGTGCACCATTTGTATTTTTGCACCATGGTAAATCAGGCAATGTGCTGCCCCTTCTCTTGATGGGATGCAGTTGATTTGCCGGCGGTCTGGATCCCGGCGTTCAGAATACCGACCCCGAAATCCCGACAGCCGACTATGCCACCAGTCAGAATCCTGGTGCACCTGGTCTATTCCAACCCATAGAGTGGGAGTAGATGCTGCGGTGAGCGTTCTTGGCATTCTGATGGGTGGGATGCCGCTATCAGGATATGGACAGCCGGTATCCCGTCCACCGGCAGGGCTGCCATCAGAAATTATGGGGCCCGGGACTGACTAAAGAGGAAGGGCCCCCCACCACAAACACTGCCCCATTGTCCCCCCTGCATTCCCCAAACTTACATTTTGAGGGGAACTGGGAGGAAGCAGTGAGGATCAGGGACAGGGCCAGCTGCCTGCGCACCAGCAGTCAGCCACAGCACGCCGCACGGGGGGGGGCGCTATTCTTAATCTTAGTAGAGCCGGCCATGAGCCAACCGGAGCTCACGGACCGGCAGCCAATCAGGAGCTGCCAAATTTGGCAGCTCCTGATTGGCTGTCAGTACATGAGCACCTATTAGCTCACGGCCAGCATTGTAGTAAGAATAGCACCGCGGCTCTGTTCTTCTGAGGCTGCCGGTGCGCAGGCAGGCAGCTGGCATGGCCCCAAACCTGAATGCTGCCACCCGGGCCCCATCTCACTCGGGGCCCGGGACTGGAGTCCCCACCGACACCCCTTGATGGCGGGGGTGTCCACCGGTGACACGTACCGAACCCATCTTAATGTCCTAATAGGGGTAATCCAGCCCTACAAATACTGTATGTGCTATAAGCAGTAAAGTTTAGAGGCGGGGGGAGAGGTTTGGATTTGTCTATAGGGCTTAAAGTTTCTTAAATATTCTTGCATTAATATGTAATGTAATATGTGTAATGTATCACTGTATATACAGATTACATGTCCACATACTGTAGCTGTTTACCAGCTCCGGACATGCAACAATTTCATATAACTAAGGCAGCGGTTCCCAAGCTTTTTTGAATCACAGCACCCTAGAGTAGCAGCATTTTTTTATGGCACCCTAGGCCAAAACTTTGAGAAATGTAGAAAAAAAAATATGAAATTAAGTAAATTGTGATTATGTGTCATAATTAGGTTGAGTTATGTGGTCATTGACAAGATTTGCTTCTGTTTGTCCACATATCATATGATTGGCAGCCACAAACTCTGGCTTTGCGTATTACATTGACCCTAAATAATTTGAATTGGTCCTGGACCACCAGTCCAAGGCACCCCTGCAAGCAGTGGCGGAACTACCGCCAGTGCAACCAGTGCGTTGCACTGGGTCCCGCCACTGTCTAGGGGCCCAAAGCAGCGAGGCATGTAATGAGTCAAACTGACTCATTACATGCCGCTGTGTGCTGCGGGCAACCGCCGCCCGCAGCACACAGCCTCCGCCGAGGACAGGAGAGGAGCAGCGGCTACGGGGGTGAAGTAGAAGGAGGGAGGTGGAGGAGGGAGCCGCAGCAGCGCACTGTAATTGGTAGAGGCGCTGCTGCTGTCCCTTTCCTTGCCCATAGGCTGTCCTCCGCCGCTGTGAATGCTGGGAAGCGCATCCCAGCATTCACAGCGGCAGAGGACAGCCAATGGGGAAGGAAAGGGACAGCAGCAGCAGCGCCTCCACCAATAACACAGCGTTGCTGCTGCTCCCTCCTCCACCTCCCTCTTCCACCTTCTCTCCTGCCTGGGATCATCATCTGCCAGAAGCTGCACGAGGAGCCTGAGCCAGCGGAGACTGTAAGTATAATTCATTCATTCCTTCCTTCCTTCCTTCCTTCCTTCCTTCCTTCCTTCCTTCCTTCCTTCCGTGGCCACACCCCTTCCCCACAAAGCCATGCCCCTGTTTTACAAGGAAGTGGGGGGGCTCCGATGCCGTTTCTTGCACACAGTGATGGCACTGTTGCCAGGTATCCATTTCTCTGGCTCTGAGCAGGTCCCCCTCACGAGATCCTCTCCAGGGGTGAGGGGGTAAACTTGGATGGGATGGGGGGCCCAAAGCATTTTGTCGCACCTTGGCCCACCGCTCGCTAGTTCCGCCACTGCCTGCAAGTGCACACAGTTGGAAACCACTGGACTAAGGGGTTACGTAGATATCTGTAGGAGAGAGGCTAAGCATTGATAGATGAGAAATATGTCTTATAACTAATGCCTTTCTAATGAATGGACCTGTCCCATTTGGTATCTATTCGCCTAACTCTAATGTCTTGGTAAATTAATATATTCTTCCTGACCGATAGAGAAAAATCTAATTAGAGCTAAAGAGATTTGGGAGATCTCGTCCATTTACGTAAATAAGTTATGACAAATTGTGGATGCAGTATATGTCAATGACAGGAGAGGAGCAGCGGCTACGGGGGTGAAGGAGAAGGAGGGAGGTGGAGGGAGCCGCAGCAGCGCACTGTAATTGGTAGAGGCGCTGCTGCTGCTGCTGCTGTCCCTTTCCTTGCCCATAGGCTGTCCTCCGCCGCTGTGAATGCTGGGAAGCGCATCCCAGCATTCACAGCGGCGGAGGACAGTCAATGGGGAAGGAAAGCGACAGCAGTAGCAGCGCCTCCACCAATAACACAGAGCTGCTGCTGCTCCCTCCTCCACCTTCCTCTTCCACCTTCTCTCCTGTCCGGGATCATCATCTGCCAGAAGCTGCACGAGGAGCCTGAGCCAGCGGAGACTGTAAGTATAATTCTTTCTTTCTTTCTTTCTTTCTTTCTTTCTTTCTTTCTTTCTTTCTTTCTTTCTTTCTTTCTTTCTTTCTTTCTTTCTTTCCTTCCTTCCTTCCTTCCTTCCTTCCTTCCTTCCTTCCTTCCTTCCTTCCTTCCTTCCTTCCTTCCTTCCTTCCTTCCTTCCTTCCTTCCTTCCTTCCTTTTCTGTCTGCCTCAATGTGTAAAAAGGGGGTCACTGTCTGCCGTTATGTGTAAAAAGGGGTCACTGTCTGCCGTTATGTGTAAAAAGGAGGTCACTGTCTGCCGTTATGTGTAAAAAGGGGTCACTGTCTGCAGTTATGTGTAAAAAGGGGGTCACTGTCTGCCGTTATGTGTAAAAAGGGGTCACTGTCTGCCGTTATGTGTAAAAAGGGGGTCGCTGTCTGCCGTTATGTGTAAAAAGGGGGTCGCTGTCTGCCGTTATGTGTAAAAAGGGGGTCGCTGTCTGCCGTTACGTGTAAAAAGGGGGGCGCTGTCTGCTGTACTGTGTAAAAAGAGGACGCTGTCTGCCGCAATGTGTAAAAAATGGGATGCTGTCTCCCGTAATGTGTAAAAAGGGGACGCTGTCTGCCGCAATGTGTAAAAAATGGGACGCTGTCTCCCGTAATGTGTAAAAATGGGGGACGCTGTCTGCCGTAATGTGTAAAAAATGGGACGCTGTCTGCCGTAATGTGTAAAAAGGGGACGCTGTGGTACTATTTTGTGGCCACACCCCTTCCCCACAAAGCCATGCCCCTGTTTTACATGGAAGTGGGGGGGCTCTGATGCCGTTTCTTGCACACAGTGATGGCACTGTTGCCAGGTATCCATTTCTCTGGCCCTGAGCAGGTCCCCCTCACGAGATCCTCTCCAGGGGTGAGGGGGTGGACTTGGATGGGATGGGGGGGCCCAAAGCATTTTGTCGCACCTTGGCCCACCGCTCGCTAGTTCCGCCACTGCCTGCAAGTGCACACAGTTGGAAACCACTGGACTAAGGGGTTACGTAGATATCTGTAGGAGAGAGGCTAAGCATTGATAGATGAGAAACATGTCTTATAACTAATGCCTTTCTAATGAATGGACCTGTTCCATTTGGTATCTATTCGCCTAACTCTAATGTCTTGTTAAATTAATATATTCTTCCTGACCGATAGAGAAAAATCTAATTAGAGCTAAAGAGATTTGGGAGATCTCGTCCATTTACGTAAATAAGTTATGACAAATTGTGGATGCAGTATATGTCAATGACAGGAGAGGAGCAGCGGCTATGGGGGTGAAGGAGAAGGAGGGAGGTGGAGGAGGGAGCCGCCGCAGCGCACTGTAATTGGTAGAGGCTCTGCTGCTGTCCCTTTCCTTGCACATAGGCTGTCCTCCGCCGCTGTGAATGCTGGGAAGCGCATCCCAGCATTCACAGCGGCGGAGGACAGCCAATGGGGAAGGAAAGGGACAGCAGCAGCAGCGCCTCCACCAATAACACAGAGCTGCTGCTGCTCCCTCCTCCACCTCCCTCTTCCACCTTCTCTCCTGCCCGGGATCATCATCTGCCAGAAGCTGCACGAGGAGCCTGAGCCAGCGGAGACTGTAAGTATAATTCTTTCTTTCTTTCTTTCTTTCTTTCTTTCTTTCTTTCTTTCTTTCTTTCTTTCTTTCTTTCTTCCTTCCTTCCTTCCTTCCTTCCTTCCTTCCTTCCTTCCTTCCTTCCTTCCTTCCTTCCTTCCTTCCTTCCTTCCTTCCTTCCTTCCTTCCTTCTTTCCTTCTTTCCTTCCTTCTTTCCTTCTTTCCTTCCTTCCTTCCTTCCTTCCTATTCTGTCTGCCTCAATGTGTAAAAAGGGGGTCACTGTCTGCCGTTATGTGTAAAAAGGGGTCACTGTCTGCCGTTATGTGTAAAAAGGGGGTCACTGTCTGCCGTTATGTGTAAAAAGGGGTCACTGTCTGCAGTTATGTGTAAAAAGGGGGTCACTGTCTGCCGTTATGTGTAAAAAGGGGTCACTGTCTGCCGTTACGTGTAAAAAGGGGTCGCTGTCTGCCGTTACGTGTAAAAAGGGGGGCGCTGTCTGCCGTACTGTGTAAAAAGAGGACGCTGTCTGCCGTAATGTGTAAAAAATGGGATGCTGTCTCCCGTAATGTGTAAAAAGGGGACGCTGTCTGCCGCAATGTGTAAAAAATGGGACGCTGTCTCCCGTAATGTGTAAAAATGGGGGACGCTGTCTGCCGTAATGTGTAAAAAATGGGACGCTGTCTGCCATAATGTGTAAAAAGGGGATGCTAGGTACTATTTTGTGGCCACACCCCTTCCCCACAAAGCCATGCCCCTGTTTTACATGGAAGTGGGGGGGCTCTGATGCCGTTTCTTGCACACAGTGACGGCACTGTTGCTAGGTATCCATTTCTCTGGCCCTGAGCAGGTCCCCCTCACGAGATCCTCTCCAGGGGTGAGGGGGTGGACTTGGATGGGATGGGGGGGCCCAAAGCATTTTGTCGCACCTTGGCCCACCGCTCGCTAGTTCCGCCACTGCCTGCAAGTGCACACAGTTGGAAACCACTGGACTAAGGGGTTACGTAGATATCTGTAGGAGAGAGGCTAAGCATTGATAGATGAGAAACATGTCTTATAACTAATGCCTTTCTAATGAATGGACCTGTCCCATTTGGTATCTATTCGCCTAACTCTAATGTCTTGTTAAATTAATATATTCTTCCTGACCGATAGAGAAAAATCTAATTAGAGCTAAAGAGATTTGGGAGATCTCGTCCATTTACGTAAATAAGTTATGACAAATTGTGGATGCAGTATATGTCAATGTACACCTTTCATTAAGGAAAAGTCATATCGGGTCCATTTTGGACTTAATGTGGTTTTCAAAAAGTTCCTTAGTAATAACCACCTCTGGACAAGCTTGAATTTATGGAAACACTACACAGACCTGGGATATTGTTTTTGCACTTTATTGGTTCTTTCCTATGCATGTACTGTATGGGAGCCCAGACTATTATCAGTCCCCATGATGGACAAAGAGTACCCTGCACTTCTCTGTCATGTTCCCTCTGTGGAGCTCTGGAGACACGCCAAAGGCCATTACATTAATGAGGTAAAAAGTGAATTGATCATTTTTTTTTTTTCATCAATGTTGGTTCCAGCTACATAATACAGATGACAGATGCATTTGAACATATAATAATAATAATAATAATAATAATAATAATAATAATAATTTTATATATAGAGCGCTCTTTCTCCAATAGGACTCAAGGTGCTTTACAGATACATAGCATAATTTAGTACAGAAATAATGAAGTACAGAAAAGTTTTTCATAAATTACAGAGAGCATGTAGTACTAAATAGGGGGTAATTCAGAGTTGATCGCAGCAACAAATTTGTTAGCAGGTGGGCAAAACCATGGGGGTCATTCCGAGTTGTTCGCTCGTTATTTTTTTGTCGCAACAGAGCGAATAGTCGCTAATGCGCATGCGCAATGTCCGCAGTGCGACTGCGCCAAGTAAATTTGCTATGCAGTTAGGAATTTTACTCACGGCATTACAAGGTTTTTTCTTCGTTCTGGTGATCGTAATGTGATTGACAGGAAGTGGGTGTTTCTGGGCGGAAACATGCCGTTTTATGGGAGTGTGTGAAAAAACGCTACCGTTTCTGGGAAAAACGCGGGAGTGGCAGGAGAAACGGAGGAGTGTCTGGGCGAACGCTGGGTCTGTTTGTGACGTCAAACCAGGAACGACAAGCACTGAACTGATCGCAGATGCCGAGTAAGTCTGGAGCTACTCAGAAACTGCTAAGAAGTGTCTATTCGCAATTCTGCTAATCTTTCGTTCGCAATTTTAATATGCTAAGATTCACTCCCAGTAGGCGGCGGCTTAGCGTGTGCAAAGCTGCTAAAAGCAGCTTGCGAGCGAACAACTCGGAATGACCACCCATGTGCATTGCAGGGGGCAGATATAACCTGTGCAGAGAGAGTTAGATTTGGGTGGGGTGTGTTCAAACTGAAATCTAAATTGCAGTGTAAAAATAAAGCAGCCAGTATTTACCCTGCACAGAAACAATATAACCCACCCAAATCTAACTCTCTCTGCACATGTTATATCTGCCCCCCCTGCAGTGCACATGGTTTTGCCCAACTGCTAACAAATTTGCTGCTGCGATCAACTCTGAATTACTCCCATAATGGAAATGCTTGAGTAAACAGGGGTGTCTTCAGTCTGTTTTTGAAGGAATCTAGAGTGGGGGCCTCTCGAACTGTGCAGGGAAGTAAGTTCCAAGGAGTCGGAGCCGCATGGCTAAAAGCTCGACCCCCCCCCCCCGATGAATTACGGGAGAGTCTATGTGCTGCTAAAAGTCCTTTATCTACATATCACAATCATCGAGTGGTGCAGTATGGAATTAGAAGCACACACATGAATTGGTACTTTATGAACAGTGCCATGGATTGAGGTGGACGCTATTTAATTAAGTACCCACTTTTCTCATTCTGTTTACTGTAGTTCTCCTCCCTATTGTTAAAAAAATATTCTCAGTGAGATGTGTTTCTATGATTCCTATAGTGTGTTACTAAATCTCCTCTCTGAGTCAGGTTACTTAATACTGTTCGAATTTACAGTATGTCAAGTGTAGTAAGGGATGGATATAAGAAATTGGGTATAAAATTGTATGTCCTAGAACAGTAACTATACTAGTAGCCTCAGGATGTAATAATTATATGTGGTCAGGAGGTTGACAGTATGTGATTCTGACTCGCATATGCTTCCTGTGCTGCCCAATGCTTCCAAAGTTGGGTCTCGTGTACGGAGACTAGCGTCAAGTAGGCAACTGGGTGGTGAGTATTAAGATTCACTGTGCACCTGGGTATGATGGGAATGTTATGGGCACGCATCACCACTTCAGTGCTTGTTTAAAGTGCTGGTGCAGGTCCACATACTAATGGTGACAGTAGAAGCATCGATGCAAAAAACAGTGGGCGTAGCAACCGGAACCCATGAAAGTACAGTATGCTAATACGCACATAGACGGTCAGGTAGCTGTAGTAGCATATCTCTGATCTTCCATAGCAAGTGCTAATATGCACATAGACGGACAGGTAGCTGCAGTAGCATATCTAGGCTGCCGCAGCAGGTGCTAATACGCACATAGATGGACAGGTAGCTGTAGTAGCATATCTAGGCTGCCGCAGCAGGTGCTAATACGCACGTAGACAGATAGGTAGCTGTATTAGCATATCTAGGCTGCCGCAGCAGGTGCTAATATGCACAGAGACGGACAGGTAGCTGTAGTAGCATATCTCTGGTCTTCCATAGCAAGTGCTAATACGCACATAGACGAACAGGTAGCTGTAGTAGCATATCTCTGGTCTTCCACAGCAAGTGCTAATATGCACATAGACGGACAGGTAGCTGTAGTAGCATATCTAGGCTGCCGCAGCAGGTGCTAATACGCACATAGGGGGTAATTCCAAGTTGATCGCAGCAGGATTTTTAATAGCAATTGGGCAAAACCATGTGCACTGCAGGGGGGGCAGATATAACATTTGCAGAGAGAGTTAGATTTGGGTGTGGTGTGTTCAATCTGCAATCTAATTTGCAGTGTAAAAATAAAGCAGCCAGTATTTACCCAGCACAGAAATAAAATAACCCACCCAAATCTAACTCTCTCTGCAAATGTTATATCTGCCTCCCCTGCAGTGCACATGGTTTTGCTCAATTGCTATCAAAAATCCTGCTGCGATCAACTTGGAATTACCCCCCATAGATGGACAGGTAGCTGTAGTAGCATATCTAGGCTGCCGCAGCAGGTGCTAATACGCACATAGATGGACAGGTAGCTGTAGTAGCATATCTAGGCTGCCGCAGCAGGTGCTAATACGCACAGAGACGGACAGGTAGCTGTAGTAGCATATCTCTGGTCTTCCATAGCAGTGCTAATATGCACATAGACAGATAGGTAGCTGTATTAGCATATGTAGGCTGTCGCAGCAGGTGCTAATATGCACAGAGGCGGACAGGTAGCTGTAGTAGCATATCTCTGGTCTTCCACAGCAAGTGCTAATATGCACATAGACGGACAGGTAGCTGTAGTAGCATATCTCTGGTCTTCCACAGCAAGTGCTAATATGCACATAGACGGACAGGTAGCTGTAGTAGCATATCTAGGCTGCCGCAGCAGGTGCTAATACGCATAGATGGACAGGCAGCTGTAGTAGCGTATCTAGGCTGCCGCTGCAGGTGCTAATACGCACAGAGACGGACAAGTAGCTGCAGTAACATATCTCTAGGCTGCCATTGCAGCTGCTAATACTGTATGTACAAAGACGGACAGGTAGCTGCAGTAGTTTATCTGTAGGCTGTCGCAGCAGGTGCTGATATGCACATAGATGGACAGGTAGCTGCAGTAGCATATCTCTGGTCTTAGAAAACAGGTGCTAATACGCACACAGATGGACAGATAGCTGCAGTAGCATATCTCTAGGCTGCTATAGCAGGTGCTTATACACACATAGATGGACAGGTAGCTGTAGCAGCATTTCTAGGCTGCCACAGCAGGTGCTAATACGCACATAAACGGACAGGTAGCTGTAGTAGCATATCTCTAGGCTGTCACAGCAGGTGCTAATACGTACATAAACGGACAGGTAGCTATAGTAGCATATCTCTAGGCTGTCACAGCAGGTGCTAATACGCACATAGACGGATAGCTAGCTATAGTAGCATATCTCTAGACTGCCACAGCAGGTCCTAATGCTTCCGTCCTCTCAACTCCACTGAAACTGCCCTTACAAAAGTATGCAATGACCTCCATGCAGCTAAATCTAAGGGACACTACTCTCTACTTATTCTTCTTGATCTCTTTGCTGCTTTTGACACTGTGGACCACCCTCTCCTACTGTGGACCACCCTCTCCTACTGTAAATCCTTCACTCCATTGGTCTGCGTGATACTGCCCTCTCTTGGCTGTCTTCCTACCTCTCTGACCGTTCATTCTCTGTCTCCTCTCATGACTCCACCTCCCCCTCACTTACACTAACTGTAGGTGTACCACAAGGTTCTGCTCTTGGTCCTCTTCTTTTCTCTCTGTCTATATATCCCATGTATAAGCTCATTAGTTCTTTTGGTTTCCAATATCATTTCTATGCTTATGACACTCAAATCTATCTTTCCTCTCCAGACCTCTCCTCTGCTCTCCTCACTCATATCTCCAACTGTCTCTCTGCTATCTCTGTTTGGATGTCCCAGCGCTTTCTTAAACTTAACATGTCTAAGATCGAGCTGATCATCTTCCCTCCCTCCCACATAACCTCACCTCCTACAATCTCATCTATTGATGGCACTTTATAGTAACATAGTAATTGAGGTTGAAAAGATGCAAAATGCCCATCGTGTTCAACCTGTATTCTGTATTAAGTTGAGTTGATTTTACTGTACCTTCTGAAGACTAGTTAACAACTATAAGTCATGTTACACCCGGATTAACAACGTCAATATTTTAAATGTTGTAACCTTGGATATCCTTTTCAATCAGAAATTCATCCAATCCTTTTTTAAATGCATTTACAGAGTCCGCCATTACCACTTTCTCTGGCAAGGAATTCGAAATCCTGATTGCCCTAACGGTAAAGAACCCTTTCCTCCATTGTGTACGGAATTTTTTTTCCTCCAGCCTCAACATGTCCTAAACAGAGTCCTTTACATCCTCGCTCCTTGTCTCAATTCCCCGTTTTATGCACGCTAGTACCTTACTTGCCTTCTTTACTGCGCTTTGACATTGTATACGGTTATTAAGCTTATTATCAATGAGTACCCCTAAAACTGTTACCCCTAGACTTTCAAGTCTAGGGGTCTAGGATGCAAGTTTGTTTTTAGTCCCGAAATGCATAACCTTGCATTTTTCTGTATTGAACCTCATTCCCCATTTAGACGCCAGGATTTCAAGTTTAGATAAGTCATTCTGCAGAGACTCCACATCTATTTATGAATTAATTATCCTACACAGTTTAGTATCAACTGCAAAGATTGAAACTGTGCTTTCCAGGCCTATTTCTAGGTCATTGATAAATATGTTGAACAGTAGTGGCCCGAGTACGGACCCCTGTGGTATTCCGCTGACTACCGGTGTCCAGCATGAAGACTGTACCCTGTTGTCCAGCCAGTTACTTATCCATGTACAAACAGTTTTTCCTAGGCCAAGCTCCTTTAATTTGATGATTAGTCTCCTGTGAGGCACTGTATCGAAGGCAAAATCTAAGTAGACCACATCCACTGCTCTTCCATGGTCAATATTATCGCTCACTTCCTTGTAGAAGTCAACTAAGTTAGTTTGACATGATCTGTCCCTCACAAACCCATGCTGGTTCTTGCTAATAATCTTAGTGATCTGCAGATATTTTTTCCACTATAGATGTCGAATTAACCGGTCTGTAGTTATCCGGATGATTTTTGGATCCCTTTTTAAATAATGGCACTACCTCTGCTATATGCCAATCCTTCTGTACCATGCCAGTTCTAAGTGAACTATTGAAAATCAAGTATAAGTACTAGTTGTGACCTAAGCTCTATAAGAACCCTCAGATGAAGTCCGTCCGGGCCAGGTGATTTATTAATCTTTATTTTGCATAGTCTCTCCCTGACTACTTCACTTATACAAGTATCTAACCATGAATCCTCACTGTCATTATCGCTATGCACTATTCCTACGTCAGTTCTTCTTTGGTGAACACTGATGACAAAAATGTATTCAGTATTTCTGCTTTTAATTCGTCATCATTTATCAATACTCCAAATTAATCTTTAATTGGACATATGCCCTCCTTTTTTAATCTCTTGCTCTTTAAGTATTTTAAAAAAATGTTTAGGATTGGTTTTACTCTCTATAGCAATTTGCTTTTCGTTTTCAATTTTAGCTGCTCTAATTGCTTTTTTGCATCTTTTTATTGCATTCCTTGTAGTACTGGAATGAATCTTCCTTTCCATTAGATTTAAATGCTTTGAAAGCATGCTTCTTTTTATCGATTTCTGCCTTGACCTTCTTGTTAAGCCACATCGGTTTAAGTTTGTTACTCCTGTGCTTACTGCCCATGAAAATAAATTTGTGAATATTGCTATCTCGCAACCCTTTTAAAGCATCCCACATTTCTGAAGTGTTCTTACCATGAAACAAAACCTCCCACTCAATGTCATTTAGTGCACATCTCAGCATACTGAAGTTAGCCTTCCTAAAGTTAAATGTTTTTGTTGACCCCTTATAGCTATGTTTCCTAAAACTGATGTCAAATGTGATCATATAGTGATCACTGTTATCCAAAGTTTCCCAAACTTTAGTATATGATATGATGTCCACATAACTACGATCTCCTTTAGCCCCCAAGTGCGCTGTCTTTGAGTAATCCTTGACTCCTCACTCTCCTTCAAACCACACATTCAGTACCTCTCGCAAACCTGTCGTTTTCATCTAAAAATATTTCCAGGATCAGACCCTTTCTAACCCAGGATGCTACTAAGACTCTTATCCACTCACTGGTCATCTCCAGACTGGACTACTGTAATCTCCTCCTGACTGGCATTCCTGACAAATACCTCTCTCCACTCCAATCTATCCTCAATGCTGTTGCCCGGCTCATTTTCCTCACCAAACGCACTATGTCCATCTCTCCTCTCCAACAAGACCTTCACTGGCTCCCCTTCCCTTTCAGAATCCATTTTAAACTTCTCATGCTAACTTACAAAGCCCTCACCCACTTCACTCCCACCTACATCAATGACCTTATCTCCCTTTACACTCCCACCCGTCCTCTTCACTCTGCTATTGCACACCGACTCTCCTGCCTACTGATTACTTCCTCCCACTCCTACCTCCAAGACTTTTCACGTGCTGCTCCATTTCTCTGGAATTCCCTACCTCTCCCCCTCAGACTCTCCACCTCTCTAGAAAACTTCAAATGGGCTGTCAAGACCCACTTCTTCACCAAACCCAGCCAAATCTCATCCTAACCCTCTGTTCCATTCTCTCTATTTACCCCGTCTGTGTCACCCCTGTCTGTCTACCCCTCCCTTTTTAGAATGTAAGATCTCACGAGCAGGGCCATGCTTATCCTTTTTCTTTAGATTTTAAGCCTGATCGCTCTGTGTGTACCCCCTACAGCGATAGCGATGCGCAGCCCCGCGCATCGCTATCGCTGGTGCTAGATTGGCCTGCCGTGCAGGCCAAATTAGCGGGTCGTTCATTTCACCCGCTGGGTGAAATGAGCGCCCCCCCCGTCTCCCCCCGCACGCTCAGCACACATCGCGCTGTGCTAAGTGACGGGAGAGATGTATGCTGAGCGGTTCGCTCAGCACACATCTCTCCCGCATCGGGCAGTGAGTACTGGCCTTTAGTCAATAGCAATATCTGCTATCTGTGGATATATCTAATCTCTAAAGACAGCACTAGCAACAGTGCCTATTGTAAACATTTATAATTACTATACCTATCATCATTTACGGCAGACAGCTGCACAATGTCCTTTATTAGTGGACTTTGTAGCACACGTCAGTGGATTCCTTGCCAGTACTGAAGGAGTTAATGTTGTCTGGGCTGCAGCATACAGATTTAATATGACACACAAAACCTCCCAGCAATGAAATGGAAATAGCCAAGTAATTGATTCACAGACATCTCAATATCCTTTTGTGCTTTATTGCGGAAATATAGATGACGTATTCGGTATGTGATATGTGTCTAGAATGTCTCTGGAGCCATAACAGTGCCGCTCGTAGACTGAATATTTAGCACATTACCATGGCAGAACACTGTACAGCAGTCAGCAGTAGAGGAATATTAAATAATAACAATATATTAGAATGATTGACTAATCCCCAGAATAAGACCTAGTCATTCAGCACTTGGTCCAAGTGGCCGGGTCCCTTCCAGTATCTCTGGAACAGTAAAGAAAAAGCAAACATACACATTCCACTTTAATCCAAGTTTTTGGCTCAATGGGGTATATTTACTAAGGTCCAGATTTTGACCTAGATGCCGTTATTTCTTCAAAGTGTCATCTTGGTAATTTACTAAGCAAAAATCACGGCAGTGATGAGGGTATTCGTAATATTTTGGAAGTTGTATTAAAAAAAATAAGAATTTACTTACCGATAATTCTATTTCTCGTAGTCCGTAGTGGATGCTGGGGACTCCGTCAGGACCATGGGGATTAGCGGCTCCGCAGGAGACAGGGCACAAAAATAAAGCTTTAGGATCAGGTGGTCTGCACTGGCTCCTCCCCCCACGACCCTCCTCCAAGCCTCAGTTAGGATACTGTGCCCGGACGAGCGTACACAATAAGGAAGGATCTTGAATCCCGGGTAAGACTCATACCAGCCACACCAATCACACCGTACAACTTGTGATCTGAACCCAGTTAACAGTATGACAAAACGTAGGAGCCTCTGAACAGACGGCTCACAACAATAACAACCCGATTTTTTTGTAACAATAACTATGTACAAATATTGCAGACAATCCGCACTTGGGATGGGCGCCCAGCATCCACTACGGACTACGAGAAATAGAATTATCGGTAAGTAAATTCTTATTTTCTCTAATGTCCTAAGTGGATGCTGGGGACTCCGTCAGGACCATGGGGATTATACCAAAGCTCCCAAACGGGCGGGAGAGTGCGGATGACCCTGCAGCACCGAATGAGAGACTCCATGTCCTCCTCAGCCAGGGTATCAAATTTGTAGAATTTAGCAAACGTGTTTGCCCCTGACCAAGTAAATGCTCAGCAAAGTTGTAAAGCCGAGACCCCTCAGGCAGTCGCCCAAGATGAGCCCACTTCCTTGTGGAATGGGCTTTTTCTGATTTTGTCTGTGGCAAGCCTGCCACAGAATGAGCAAGCTGAATTGTACTACAAATCCAGCGAGCAATCGTCTGTTTAGAAGCAGGAGCACCCATCTTGTTGGGTGCATACAGGCTAAACAGCGAGTCAGATTTTCTGACTCCAGTCGTCCTGGAAACATATATTTTCAGGGCCCTGACAACGTCAAGTAACTTGGAGTCCTCCAAGTCCCTAGTAGCCGCAGGTACCACAATAGGTTGGTTCATGTGAAAAACAGAAAACACCTTAAGGAGAAATTGAGGACGAGTCCTCAATTCTGCCCTGTCAGAATGAAAAATTAAGTAAGGGCTTTTATATGATAAAGCCACCCATTCTGACACACGCCTGGCTGAAGCCAGGGCTAATAGAATCTTCACCTTCCATGTGAAATATTTTAAGTCCACAGTGGTGAGTGGATCAAACCAATGTGACTTTAGGAAACTCAAAACAACATTGAGATCCCAATGTGCCACTGGGGGCACAAAAGGAGGCTGTATATGTAGTACCCCTTTTACAAACGTCTGAACTTCAGGCACTGAAGCCAGTTCTTTCTGGAATAAATTTGACAGGGTCGAAATTTGAACCTTAATGGACCCTAATTTTAGGCCCATAGACAGTCCTGTTTTCAGGAAATGTAGGAAACGACCCAGTTGGAATTCCTCTGTAGGGACCTTCTTGGCCTCACACCACGCAACATATTTTCGCCAATTGCGGTGAAAATGTTTTGCGGTTACATCCTTCCTGGCTTCGACCAGGGTAGGGATGACTTCATCTGGAATGCCCTTTCAGGATCCGGCGTTCAACTGCCATGCCGTCAAACGCAGCCGCGGTAAGTCTTGGAACAGACAAGGCCCCTGCTGGAGCAGGTCCTTTCTTAAAGGTAGAGGCCACGGTTCTTCCGTGAGAATCTCTTGAAATTCCGGGTACCAAGTCCTTCTTGACCCATCCGGAACCACGAGTATCGTTCTTACTCATCTCCTTGATTCTCAGTACTTTTGGTATGAGATGCATAGGAGGGAACACATACCATGACTGGTACACCCACAGTGTTACCAGAGCGTCCACCGCTATTGCCTGAGGGTCCCTTGACCTGGCGCAATATCTGTCTAGTTTTTTGTTCAGGCGGGACGCCATCATGTCCACCTTTGGTTTTTCCCAACGGTTTACAATCATGTGGAAGACTTCCCGCTGAAGTCCCCACTCTCCCGGGTGGAGGTTATGCTGAGGAAGTCTGCTTCCCAGTTTTCCACTCCCGGAATTAACACTGCTGAGAGTGTTATCACATGATTTTTCGCCCAGCGAAGAATCCTTGCAGTTTCTGCCATTTCCCTCCTGCTTCTTGTGCCGCCCTGTTTTCGTGGGCGACTGCCGTGATGTTGTCCCACTGGATCAATACCGGCTGACCTTGAAGCAGAGGTCTTGCTAAGCTTAGAGCCTTGTAAATTGGCCTTAGCTCCAGTATATTTATGTGGAGAGAAGTCTCCAGACTTGATCACACTCCCTGGAAATTTTTTCCTTGTGTGACTGCTCCCCAGCCACTCAGGCTGGCATCCGTGGTCACCAGGACCCAGTCCTGAATGCCGAATCTGCGGCCCTTTCATAGATGAGCACTCTGCAGCCACCGCAGAAGAAAACACCCTTGTCCTTGGAGACAGGGTTATCCGCTGATGCATCTGAAGATGCGATCCGGACCATTTTCCCAGCAGATCCCACTGAAAGGTTCTTGCGTGAAATCTACCGAACGGGATCGCTTTGTAAGAAACCACCATTTTTCACAGGACCCTTTGTGCAATGATGCACTGATACTTTTCCTGGTTTTAGGAGGTTCCTGACTAGCTCGGATAACTCCCTGGCTTTCTTCTCCGGGAGAAAACATCCTTTTCTGGACTGTGTCCAGAATCATCCCTAGGAACATTAGACGTGTCGTCGGAAAAAGCTGCGATTTTGGAATATTTAGAATCCA
The DNA here is from genome assembly GCF_028390025.1 of Pseudophryne corroboree. NCBI lineage: Eukaryota > Metazoa > Chordata > Amphibia > Anura > Myobatrachidae > Pseudophryne > Pseudophryne corroboree. The sequence continues at coordinate 170,134,421 of NC_086444.1, read as the reverse complement.
CTCGTGCTGTCGTAGAACTACTTGAGATAGTGCTACTCCGACCGCCAACTGTTCTCTGGACCTTGCCCTTATCAGGAAAGCGTCCATATTTCTTTTAGGAAGAATCATCATTTCGGCCATTACCTTGGTAAAGACCCGGGGTGCCGTGGACAATCCAAACGGCAGCGTCTGAACTGATAGTGACAGTTCTGTACCATGAACCTGAGATACCCTTGGTGAGAAAGGCAAAATTTGGACTTGTAGGTAAGCGTCCCTGATATCCAGTGACACCATATCGTCCTGGTTCGCTATCACTGCTCTGAGTGACTCCATCTTGATTTGAACCCTTGTATGTAATTGTTCAAATCTTTTAGATCTCACCGAGCCGTTTGGCTTCAGTACCACAATATAGTGTGGAATAATACCCCTTCCCTTGTTGTAGGAGGGGTACTTTGATTATCACGTGCTGGGAATACAGCCTGTGAATTTTTTTTTTTCCAATACTGCCTCCCTGTCGGAGGAAGACGTTGGTAAAGCAGACTTCAGGAACTTGTGAGGGGAAGACGTCTCGAATTTCCAATGTACACCTGGGATACTACGTGTAGGATCCAGGAGTCCACTTGCGAGTGAGCCCACTGCGTGCTGAAACTCTTGAGATGACCCCCCACCGCACCTGAGTCCGCTTGTATGGCCCCAGCGTCATGCTGCGGACTTGGCAGAAGCTGTGGAGGACTTCTGTTCCTGGGAATGGGCTGCCTGCTGCAGTCTTCTTCCCTTTCCTCTAACCCTGGGCAGATATGACTGGCCTTTTGCCCGCCTGCCTTTATGGGTACGAAAAGACTGAGACTGAAAAGACTGTGTCCTTTTCTGCTGAGATGTGACTTGGGGTAACAAAAGTGGATTTTCCAGCTGTTGCCATGGCCACTAGGTCCGATGGACCGCCCCTTTATACGGCAATACTTCCATGTGCCGTCTGGAATCTGCATCACCTGACCACTGTCGTGTCTATAAACATCGTCTGGCAGATATGGACATCACATCTACTCTTGATGCCAGAATGCAAATATCCCTCTGCGCATCTCGCATATATAGAAATGCATCCTTAAAATGCTCTATAGTCAATAAAATATTGTTCCTGTCAAGGGTATCAATATTTTCAGTCAGGAAATCCGACCAAGCCCCCCCAGCGCTGCACATCCAGGCTGAGGCGATTGCTGGTCGTAGTATAACACCAGTATGTGTGTATATACTTCTTAGGATATTTTTCAGCTTCCTATCAGCTGGCTCCTTGAGGGCGGCCGTATCTGGAGACGGTAACGCCACTTGTTTTTATAAGCGTGTGAGCGCCTTATCCACCCTAAGGTGTGTTTCCCAACTCGCCCTCACTTCTGGCGGGAAAAGGTATACCTCCAATAATTTTCCATCGGAGGAAACCCACGTATCATCACACACTTTAATTTATCTGATTCAGGAAAAACTACAAGTAGATTATTCCCACCCTACATAATACCCTTATTTGTGGTACTTGTAGTATCAGAAATATGTAACACCTCCTTCATTGCCCTTAACATGTAACGTGTGGCCCTAAAGGAAAATACGTTTTTTTCTTCACCGTCGACACTGAAGTCAGTGTCCGTGTCTGTGTCTGTGTCGACCAACTGAGGTAAATGGGCGTTTTTACAAGCCCCTGACGGTGTCTGAGACGCCTGGACAGGTACTAATTTGTTTGCCGGCCGTCTCATGTCGTCAACCGACCTTGCATCGTGTTGACATTATCACGTAATTCCTAAATAAGCCATCCATTCCGGTGTCGACTCCCTAGAGAGTGACATCACCCATACAGGCAATTTGCTCCGCCTCCTCACCAACATCGTCCTCCTACATGTCGACACACACGTACCGACACACAGCACACACACAGGGAATGCTCTGATAGAGGACAGGACCCCACTAGCCCTTTGGGGAGACAGAGGGAGAGTTTGCCAGCACACACCAAAAACGCTATAATTATACAGGGACAACCCCTTATACAAGTGTTTTCCCTTATAGCATTTTCACATATGTAATCATATCGCCAAATAAGTGCCCCCCCTCTCTGTTTTAACCCTGTTTCTGTAGTGCAGTGCAGGGGAGAGCCTGGGAGCCTTCCTCTCAGCAGAGCTGAGCAGGAAAATGGCGCCGTGTGCTGAGGAGAATAGGCCCCGCCCCCTAAAACGGCGGGCTCTTCTCCCGGAGTTTGTGAGATCTGGCAGGGGTTAAATACATCCATATAGCCTCAAGGGCTATATGTGATGTATTTTAGCCATAAAAAAGGTATAATACATTGCTGCCCAGAGCGCCCCCCCCCCAGCGCCCTGCACCCTCAGTGACCGCTGGTATGAAGTGTGCTGACAACAATGGCGCACAGCTGCAGTGCTGTGCGCTACCTTATGAAGACTGAAAGTCTTCTGCCGCCTGTTTCTGGACCTCTGGACCTCTTCAACTTCGGCATCTGCAAGGGGGGTCGGCGGCGCGGCTCCGGGACGAACCCCAGGGTGAGACCTGTGTTCCGACTCCCTCTGGAGCTAATGGTGTCCAGTAGCCTAAGAATCCAATCCATCCTGCACGCAGGTAAGTTGAAATTCTCTCCCCTAAGTCCCTCGATGCAGTGAGCCTGTTGCCAGCAGGACTCACTGAAAATAAAAAACCTAAAAAACTTTTTCTAAGCAGCTCTTTAGGAGAGCCACCTAGATTGCACCCTGCTCGGACGGGCACAAAAACCTAACTTAGGCTTGGAGGAGGGTCGTGGGGGGAGGAGCCAGTGCACACCACCTGATCCTAAAGCTTTATTTTTGTGCCCTGTCTCCTGCGGAGCCGCTAATCCCCATGGTCCTGACGGAGTCCCCAGCATCCACTTAGGACGTTAGAGAAATACGAATGAATACACCATCGGTCAAAACGCGGCTGTTTAGGTATGAATCACGGTCATTTACTAACCATTCGTATTTGTAATGTCTACCGTGTAAATGCTTTTGCGGTCGTGAAAAAATACAAATCGTAAAAAAGTCCTAAAAAAAGTAGACCTGCTTTTGAGAAGCGTGTTTACATGTGTATTCAATTATCCATTAGTCACACCTGAATGTTTGGCCCTATAAAAGGGTCCAAGGCACATTTTGAATATCTCTCACTATGAAATGGCTGCTGTGTTGTGTGCTACCGATTTTTTGTTTGCTGGGGGATACCTGAGAGTGATCCATGACTCGTCCATAAATCAGGGCCAGGTAAGTGAACATGGTCAGCAGGTTGAGCAGGTGCCGCGGAGGCTGCGCCAGCCACGATTTTTTAGGGGACGATTAAACTTAAACGCATTGTCTGATGATAGGGTCATACAGATGTTTCGCCTATATAGAAACAACATTTTCCGTCTGTATGACCTTGTCAAACTGGGACTAGACCCTGAGACAGCACGCTCTCGCTCTGTCTCAGGCCTGCACAAACTCCTGGCTGTGTTACACTTTATGGCTACTGGGAGCTTCCAGGCGACGTCATCGGTATCTCCCAGCCCACCTTTTCCAAATATTTGAACCAGGTGAGTTGAAATATATATACACGTCTATATCTAAGTGTTGCTTCTGTTAGGTCTTAGAACACAGTATTGTATTGAATACAGATCATGACACTCACCTTATATTTATTAATGTCCACTCAGGTTTTGGATGTCTTGGAACCACATATAAATGCCTCTATCTGCTTCCCTACCCAGGAGTCGCAGTGGCATGCTGTCAGGGTAGCTTTCTATGAGCTTGCTGGCATGCCCAATGTGCTGGGGGCCATAGATTGCACACACGTTGAGCTGAGACCACCTAGGGGCCGACAATATATATATACTAATCGACATATGGACAAATCCACTAATGTCCAGGTGGTTTGTGATGCAAATCTCAACATTATGAGTGTGGTTGCAGGTTACCCTGGCGGCTGCCATGACTCCTTCATCCTCAGTCAGTCATCTCTGTTCGATAAATTTGAGGACGGACAAATGCCTGATGGCTGGCTGCTGGGTATGTTCCAAGTGTGTTGTGTGTATGTGTGGTAACTTCAAACTCCATTGTTTTTTAGGGTAATTACTCATCATACACATGTACTAATGTTGCCTATATCTGTTTTTCAGGTGATGGGGGTTATGGCTGCTACTCTTGGCTACTTACTCCATTGTCCCAACCTGATTCTCCTGCTGAACACAGTTACAATCATGCACATAAGTCTACGCGGAACGTGATAGAAAGATGTTTTGGTGTGCTGAAATCTCGGTTTCGGTGTCTGGATAAATCTGCTGGGCTTTTGTTGTATAGTCCCTCCAAGGTGACTAGGATTGTGTTCTGCTGCTGTTTTCTCCATAATCTGTGTTTGAAACAACATCTGCCACATGATGATGGAGAAAACAGTCAGCAAGCAGAGGATTTAGAAACATCTGGTGACAGTGTGAGTACAGATGTAGGGAGGCAGGTAAGGCAAGAAGTGATTCAGCGGTATTTTACCCGTAAGTATTTTTTAAATTCAAATCACCTTAACTAACCACTTTGATTAAATGTATTGTAGGTGTGAATGTGTGTTTTGTTCGTTAGTGTTTGTTCTTTATACTGGTCTGTACATTTTTAAAAAACAAATTCCAAAAAACATTGTCACTCATTACCCCATTAAAACAAACACACATAGCGTGTTTTACAATGATTGACGCGGACACAGGAATTTTTGAAAATACAATATTAACAATTTTATTGTGTATCACAAATTTCATGTATTCTTCATTTTTTTTTCTTTTGTGTGCTGGGTGCAGAGGTTTGAGCAGGGTCGCTGGGCCGTGTTCTGCTTGATCGTCGAACAGGGGAGGTAACTGGGGTCTGGCTAGGGGTAGTCGTGCCTGAGCTGGAGCTGGCTTGTTGTGCTGCCATCAGAGTTATGCTTTGGCTCAAATTATGAATACTGGCATACAGCTGCTTATTTGTGGCAGTGTTGCTGGCCACAATCCGAGACAAAGTTTAATTCACTACCTGATTGTGCTGAATAACTTGAATTAAGGCTTGTTGCTGCCGCTGTTGCTCATCAATGATGCGCGTCAAATTTGAAAGCATTTGCGTGTTGTCCGCCCTGATTTGCTCCATTGATGTCGCAATTCTGCCTACCTGAACAATCAGTCTTCCCGAGTTCCGACTAATGCGCGGAAGATGATGGGGCAGACTGGCAAGGTGTTGTGTGTGTGTGTTCAGGTAGGCAGTGTTTTGGGCCTGTTGTGTTGCCCAACTGGACCAAAAGTCTGCGGACATTTGTTGCTGGGGTGGAGTAGGGATCAATTGTGGCCTTACTGAGGCTTGGGGCATATCCTGCTGCTGGGTTGGCTGGGTAGGATCAACGGGCGTAAGGTGCAGTGTAAATGTTGGCTGTTGGTCAGGTTCCTGCTGGTCGTCCTCGGCCATGATGTTTGGGTCTGTATGGGGTGACCAACAGGCACTGTTTAGTTATAATTAAATATCTTTGCTTGTCCTAAACATGCCCTACTTAATAATACTCATGCCAATTTTATTATAAAGGTGTGTTTTAAAAAACTAGGAATCTTTCCTTTACAAACACATATGTGCCTTCACAGGCGTGTGCAGAGACTGACTGGCGGGTTCCGCACCGAACTTCCCCCCCTCCACAGCATTATAGTGTTCTCTCACCTCCCCTGTCCTGGATATAGACTGCTCACCTCAGTGGCAAACGCAGGATTTGCATGGGGGGGTTTCCAGAACTGGGCGGAGCCAATCACGGGGGTGGGGACTGAGGTGACCCAGTATATGTTAGGTCCGTAAAACTAGTGTGTCTGTGTCTGTGTGTGTGTGTGTGTGTGTGTGTATATATATATATATATATATATATATATATACATATATCTACACACACACATATATATATATATATATACATACACACACATACATATACACATATACATAGCATATTAAACATGCATACATATATATATATGTACACACACATACAGTACACATATATATATATACATGTATATATATATATCATATGTGTGTGTGTGTGTGTGTGTGTTTATATATATGTATGTATATACATGTGTATATATGTATGCACATGGATATATATGTACTATAATTAAAATAAAGTAAACTTTTATTGCACTTACAAGTGCCACCAGGAAGACAGCAGGCTGCAGAGGACACTAGACAGCCATTAATAATACTCATGCAGCTTTAAAAAATAAAATAAAATTTTTTTTAGTGGAGGGGGGTTTCTGGGTGATCGGAAACCCACCCTGGGTGCGCCACTGCACCTGGACGGACCAGAGGAGCAGATCAGGTAAGCAGTCTACATCCAGGACAGGGGAAGTGTGAGAAGACTATAATGCTGTGGAGGGGGTGGGGGGTTAAGTCCGGTGTGAAAGCCGCTATTCATTTTCTGTGCACGCCTGTGGGATCAATTTCCTAAGATGGGTGTTGATTTTAAAATGGGATGTTGGCCATAGCAACCAATAAGACTTTATTTTTCATTTATTTTGCACATTCAAGAAGAGAATACCTGGAATCAGAATGGTTGCTACGGGACAACATGTCAGCTCAAATAGAACTCACATCTTAGTAAATGTACTGTGTCTTACTTTTTTATTTAAAATAAAAAATGTTTTTACTCACCAGACAGCTGAGGTGATCGTGGCTCATCACTTTGGGGACTAGCCAAAATTGCCTGTGGTGGCTGGGCCAGCACTGCGGAGATGCGCCGCCTGGGTGGTGAAGATGGAGCCGCAGAATCAGACTCCACACGACGCGTCTTACTGGGCCTCCTAGGTAAACTCACAGAGCCCTGTGATGGCCGCCTTAAAGGAGGGCGGCTTGCAGAAGACGAGCCTATGTGAAACTGTAAACATTAATATTTTGTGCTTCTATGTGTTTGCAGAATACTGTATGTGACTACAGTGAATTCTTACCTGCATTCCCACCATCTCCATCAGTTGGCTGTGGCCTGTCTGTGGCGCTTCGCTGGCGTACTGTTGAAAAATTGGCAACAACATTATTAACATACGTAGAATATTCATTGTTATATGAAGCTCATTATTGTGATGTAAACATCTTGATCCTAATGTTAAGTAAACTATTTTATGTTTAAGCAATTCTGGATTACTTAATTGGGTGTGTATTTGGAAATTAAGATGGTGTTGCAATAATTAAGCCATAAATATAGATTAATTCAGCACAAGATATTGCAGTGAATTTGTAAGCCATAATTGATACAAACAAATTTTGTGAGTAAAAAAAAAAACACCACAAACATCATTAACCAAAAATAAAACAATATTTAAAAAATGCTATTCTCAAAAACAGTTAGGGACAAGCAAGATCTCAGATTATGTAATAGAACTACACATACCAGCATGCACTGCAACAGATTTAACATTCACTAATAACAAAACTCAGCCAATGCATGATTGGACTTGTAGTTTTGAAACACATTTACAGCTACAGGTTGCACAGGCCTGCACGACATCACCAACACAATGTTTAAATATTTTAAAAAACAGTAAAAATTAACAACATTAACTTTTACAAAAATGCAATATACAACACATAATTTAAACAAACTCATCATCCATCCGTGGGCGGTCCGAATCCCGGACATGAGTCGCAGACACCACTTCGGCAGGAATAAGGGTCCACACAGGCTCCTCCCAATCACGATAAGTCGCCCTGAAGGGGTGTCCACCCCCGGTTTGGCGGACTGATTTGGCCTCCTTGGCCATCTTGGCCTTGACACTGCGTTTTATATCATAAAATCTTTTACGGCACGTGTCTTCAGTCCACCTCACCACACCCTCACTATTAACTGCCGCTATAACTTTAGCCCACAGGACCGACTTCCTACGTGAGGACACCTTGGCAGCATCCTGCCCAAACAATTGGCGATGATGACTCATCAGCTCCCGCACCAAAGCCATGTTTTCTGCATAGCTGAACTTAACATTGCGCCCAGTCTTGGTAGTGGTGCGTGGCTGCGGAGCCACAGCACCTTCACTATCACTGGAAAACGCAAGAAAAGGCACCCCCTCCTCCTCACTAACCTCCTCCACCTCACTCACCTCCTCCCTCTCACTAACCTCCTCCACCTCACTCACCTCCTCCCTCTCACTCACCTCCTCCCTCTCACTCACCTCCTCCACCTCACTCACCTCCTCCCTCTCACTAACCTCCTCCACCACACTGACCTCTGACTGAGACATATCTACAAAAAACACAGAGAAAACAAAACAAATAACACACTCCTCCACTACCACTACACACCACACACCCAACACAGACACACTCACTCACAAACAATGACAATAGACTTGAAAAAAAAAAACAAGGACAAAAAAGTAGACAAACTTTGAAAAAACTACACAACAAGTATGACAAGACTACTTACACACACAGTACATCACTCAACAATCGCAAAACTCCGCTCCAAAACCACCAAAAACTCCACCAAACTCACCAACTCCTAATACACCTTCCTCTCTCCTCTCCACTAGCTAAACCCACGAAGTGCGGACGGTTTGGGGCGTTTTTATAGTAATGTGCACAGACACTCCTCCATCACGAATACAACCAATCACGGACGAGTGACAAAAACGAAACTTAGGAAAAAAACGCAGCCGTGCACGGACAAACACTGCCGTAACAGACATGTGACGCAGTCGTAAGAAAAAATTAATAACACGGCCGTAAAACCACAAAATCGGCCGCGTTATAAACAAAAAAAACACGAATGACATCGACCTCGTGATTGAACTTTGACCTCAAACGGGAAAATACGAATCTTAGTAAATTTACCCCAATGTCTGAATGACCGGAGCTGAAAATGTTGGTGATCCTCCATGTGCTTGGATGGATACTCATCTATACTGATGTTCTTGGATACTTTAGTTCAATCACGCAGATTCATAAATTCCATCAGCAGATGGCAGCTTAGGTTTCTATGTGCAATTCTCCTAATGATTAAGGATTTCATGGCCACAAGCAGACTAGTAACTGGATGCAAAAATGAAGTTTATTTAACTAGTTGGTGAGAATAAAGAATAACACATTTACAGTATACTGTACATGGTCAATTTGTGCAATGATCATTCACATGAATTTTTATTTACAATTTTTTTTAATTGAAGTAAAAACATCATTGACAAATTTGCAAGACATAAGCACAATCACACAATATACAATAAACATATCCTAGCGCTTTTCCATAGGCACCCATTATGTAAGGCTATTCATATAGCCCAAGACGTGTAAAATATAGACACGTTTATAATGCTCAGATACAAGTACAAATGATATTAAAAATGAAAAGCAAAAGAAATTAAAAAAAGGGCGTCTGGCACTCACCTGTCAGGCAACGGAATGGGATGGTTATCCAAGAGAATTTGAGTTTCATACCAGTAGGTCAGACGAATACTATGATAAATCTGGGATTGTGTTGAGGTTGGTAAGTTACGATAAAACTTTCCCAGGTATCAGAAAAGGAAGAAACCTTTTACCCCTTTTCAAACAACGCCTCCAACCAATCTATTTGAAAAATAAAATGACTTTTTGCCCCTACATAATTGAAACTTAATGGGGGTTGGCAGGGGCGTCAGAACAGTTTTAGGTTGGGGGGGGGGCAAGATATAATCTCAGTTTGGCGCCCCTAGCTTCCTAGCAAACTGCGGCCCTAGGGGAAATATACACTGGTGACGGGGGGAATATGCACTGGTGACGAGCTGCGAGGGAGGGGGGGTTGGAGCAGTGCCGTAACTAGGCATTTAAGCGCTTTGTGCAAGAAACGGCACTGGTGCCCCCCCTCATGTAAAATCGGCAGTGCGCGCCATAGGCGTGCGTAAAATATATAGGGGCGTGGCTTCATGGGGAAGGGGTGTGGCCACAAAATAATACCAATTCATACTACGTTGCACAGTAGTCTCCATTATTCAAATTACACCACAGTAGCACCACTACACCAGGTAGAGCCCTTTTTACACATTGCGGCAGACAGCGTCCCCTTTTTACACATTACGGCAGCCTGTCCCCCTTTTTACACAGTACGGCAGCCAGTCCCCCTTTTTACACAGTACAGCAAACAGCGTCCCCTTTTTACACATTACGGCAGACAGCGTCCCCTTTTTACACATTACGGCAGACAGCATCCCCTTTTTACACATTACGGCAGACGGCGTCCCCTTTTTACACAGTACGGCAGACAGTGTCCCCTTTTTACACATTACGGCAGACAGCGTCCGCTTTTTACACAGTATGGCAGACAGCGTCCCCTTTTTACACATTACGGCAGACAGCGTCCCCCTTTTTACACATTACAGCAGACAGCGTCCCCTTTTTACACATTACGGCAGACAGTGTCCCCTTTTTACACATTACGGCAGACAGTGTCCCCTTTTTACACATTACGGCAGACGGCATCCCCTTTTTACACATTACGGCAGACGGCGTCCCCTTTTTATACAGTACGGCAGACAGCGTCCCCTTTTTACACATTACGGCAGACAGCATCCCCTTTTTACACAGTACGGCAGACAGCGTCCCCTTTTTACACATTACGGCAGACAGCGTCCCCCTTTTTACACAGTACGGCAAACAGCGTCCCCTTTTTACACAGTACGGCAGACAGCATCCCCTTATTCCACAGTACGGCAGACAGCGTCCCCTTTTTACACAGTACGGCAGACAGCATCCCCTTTTTACACATTATGACAGACAGCGTCCCCCTTTTTACACATAACGGCAGACAGCGTCCCCTTTTTACACATTACGGCAGACAGCATCCCCCTTTTTACACATTATGGCAGACAGCGTCCCTTTTTACACAGTACGGCAGACAGCGTCCTCTTTTTACACATTATGGCAGACAGCGTCCTCCTTTTATACATTACGGCAAACACACTGTGGCCAGAGTGGGGACAGGCGCGTACACAATGGTGACTGGTGGGGGGGGGGGGGGGGCATACACAATGGTGACTGGTGGGGGGGGGGCTGGAGACATTCACACTGGTGACATGGTGACCTACTGGAAGAGACAGACCTACAATATGAAGTAAAGGGAGCAGAACTGAGTACAGAGGTGAGGAGGAGCACAGGTCAGCCAGGTATAATCAGAGGCTTACCAACGTGACTAGCCTAGCAGTGAGGTCCAACTCTTTAATATAGAGGAGCCTCGCTCTTCATTCTCCGCTGCGGCTGTCCTGCAATTCTTACCAGCAGCGTTGGCGGCTGCGCCCACTTGATTCCGGCAATGGCTCAGCCTGCTCCCCCCCCCCGGCAGACGTACAGCGGCCCTGCTCCTCCTGAGTGTTAACGGCGTCTCTCTTCCTCAGGCCAGGGTGGCGCTGTACCCAGCGTTATGGTAGCGTCTAGATTCTCTACGTGCACGGTCGGCCCCGACTCTGTGTGTGGCAGCAGTATTTCACATAGCCGCTGCCGCTCCTCTGCCCCAGTATTGGCGCCTCTGTCATGCGTGGGGGGAGCGAGCTGCCCCCTTGCCCCCCCCCCATTTCGACGCCCCTGGGGGTTGGGTATATCCTCTCTTGCAAAATTGTCTTCTTTGCTGAAAAACTTATATATATATATATATATAGTTCCAATATGACCGGCACTCCAAACAAAAGTTTAAATACCTGGGTGCCCTCCACGGTCCAGACGGAACAAACACAGAGAGAGAAATACTGGCGGCACTCCACGGGTTTTCAAGAAGAGACAGCTACACAAGCTTAATGTCAACGTTTCAGGTGCTGTTTAATCACACCTTTCGTCAGGATACCTGACGAAAGGTGTGATTAAACAGCACCTGAAACGTTGACATTAAGCTTGTGTAGCTGTCTCTTCTTGAAAACCCGTGGAGTGCCGCCAGTATTTCTCTCTCTCTCTATATATATATATATATATATATATATATATATATATATAAAATCAGAAATCTCATGGACCGGCACTCCCACACATGTAGAAATCTGCTCCGGTGCCCTCTGATGGAGAATAGGAAAGGTACTAACAAGAAGAAATCCAGTACATTAACTTAATGTACTCACCCAGCAGTTTTATCATAGGTCACCCATTCCGCTAGTCTAGCGGAGGCTTTTCTTCACGTCCATACCTCCGTATTTGTACACTCTGGTTACGCGCCAGTGCACGTCTATATGTAATCACAGTCTCTGTGACTACATCCTTTTTTTAATAATCATTTTTTTTAAATAATTCATTTTAAGCTGGTATATATCATTTGTTTTGATACCCAGTCTTTCTGTATACATTATTGGTGCAAATTCAATCATATGTGCACATGCACCGTAACACTTTATTTATTTTTTTAGAGAGGTTTAAAAGCTTTTCCACTTCACTCTTACTGCTTATTACCTCTAATACGATCATACTGCTGGTTCGTACAATGTTGCCTTTCTGGTGAAGGGAGACTGTAACCTCTCTATACACATAATGTTTGTTTACCAGTGCGTCAGACGTGAGAAGACTGGCGTCCGGTTGCTATGGTATTTGCGGCTGCTCTCCGATGATGCAAGCGGAAGACACTGTGTCCCGGAACCGGGAGGCGTCCGCCGCGTGTACACATGGGGCTTCTACTCTGAGTATAAAGGTATGTAGTTGTTTGTTCTCAATGTTACTCACCTTGACAAAGGGATTTGCTAGCCCCGAAACGTTGGATTGTAATGCAGTGAATTTTCTATTACACATCTTTTGATATTGAAAGCCTCCGAGTGCCGCTGGATTTCTTCCTGTTAGTACCATATATATATGTGAAGTTCCATAGGTGGCACTCCGATCATATCATAAAGAACAACACGAACACGGCTTCTTTGGCACCATTTCAGTGCCTCATAGCACTTTTATCAAGCCTCAAAAAATACAAAGTGACACACTTACCAGTTTTATAGAACCCCGCCACCACTGCCAGCGGTACTCACCACGCTTCCGCATCCAGTCACTGCTCTGACCAACCTGGAAGAGATGGCGGTGCCCATGGCAACTGTATAAACAATAACACAAAAGTGACACATACAATAATATGACAATACAAACACACAAATAGCAGCATGAGATATGCATAATATTTAGGATAATAAAGTTTACAACCCGTATTATCATAGATAAACACTATAAACATACAGATCATCCATAATATAAAAACATAACTTATGTGCAAAGCATGGACCGAATCATAGGGCAAAACAGCATATATCACCCTAATTAGCCAACCATACATCCTACCTATATATCCCTAACATACTAGGTCATAACACACCAATCAATTAGACTCCAAGCACATTGCTCTTCAAATGAATACTTGCATACCCAATGTTTCGTTTAAACCATGGGGTGCTAGCGTGTCCAATCTCATTATCCATTTACACTCCTTCTGTGAAAGTCTGACAGATCTGTCACCACCCCTTATGAGCGGTGGAACATGATCTATTATGCGATACCGCAATGAAGATAAATTATGCTTAGCCTCACTGAAGTGCCTGGCAACTGGCTGTACACTAGTCATCGTGTTAAGAGCAGCCCTAATGGCCGTACGATGTTGGGCCATACGTTCTCCAAACGTCACCTCTGTTTCTCTGACGTCCTAGTGGATGCTGGGAACTCCGTAAGCACCATGGGGAATAGACGGGCTCCGCAGGAGACTGGGCACTCTAAAAGAAAGATTAGGTACTATCTGGTGTGCACTGGCTCCTCCCACTATGACCCTCCTCCAGACCTCAGTTAGATTTCTGTGCCCGGCAGAGCTGGATGCACACTAGGGGCTCTCCTGAGCTCCTATAAAGAAAGTTTATTTTAGGTTTTTTATTTTACAGTGAGACTTGCTGGCAACAGGCTCACTGCATCGACAAGCGAACCTACCTGCTTGCAGCTAGCTTGGGCTTCTTAGGCTACTGGACACCATTAGCTCCAGAGGGATCGACCGCATGGAACTGGCCTTGGTGTTCGTTCCCGGAGCCGCGCCGCCGTCCCCCTTACAGAGCCAGAAGCAAGAAGAGGTCCGGAAAATCGGCGGCAGAAGACTTCGGTCTTCACCAAGGTAGCGCACAGCACTGCAGCTGTGCGCCATTGCTCCTCATGCACACTTCACACTCCGGTCACTGAGGGTGCAGGGCGCTGGGGGGGGCGCCCTGAGGGCAATATATGACACCTTGGCTGGCAAATCTACATCATATGTAGTCCTAGAGGCTATATAGATGTAAAATTACCCCTGCCAGTATTCCAGAAAAAGCGGGAGAAAGTCAGTTGAAAAAGGGGCGGGGCTTCTCCCTCAGCACACTGGCGCCATTTTCTCTTCACAGTGCAGCTGGAAGACAGCTCCCCAGGCTCTCCCCTGTAGTTTTCAGGCTCAAAGGGTTAAAAAGAGAGGGGGGGCACAAAATTTAGGCGCAATATTGTATATACAAGCAGCTATTGGGAAAAATTCACTCAATATAGTGTTAATCCCAAAATTATATAGCGCTCTGGTGTGTGCTGGCATATTCTCTCTCTGTCTCCCCAAAGGGCTGTGTGGGGTCCTGTCCTCAGAGCATTCCCTGTGTGTGTGTGCGGTGTGTCGGTACGGCTGTGTCGACACGTTTGATGAGGAGGCTTATGTGATGGCAGAGCAGATGCCGATAAATGTGATGTCGCCCCCTGTGGGGCCGACACCAGAGTGGATGGATAGGTGGAAGGTATAAACCGACAGTGTCAACTCCTTACATAATAGGCTGGATGACGTAACAGCTATGGGACAGCCGGCTTCTCAGCCCGCGCCTGCCCAGGCGTCTCAAAGGCCATCAGGGGCTCAAAAACGCCCGCTCCCTCAGATGGCAGACACAGATGTCGACACGGAGTCTGACTCCAGTGTCGACGAGGTTGAGACATAGACACAATCCACTAGGAACATCCGTTACATGATCCCGGCAATAAAAAATGTGTTACACATTTCTGACATTAACCCAAGTACCACTAAAAAAGGGTTTTATGTTTGGGGAGAAAAAGCAGGCAGTGTTTTGTTCCCCCATCAAATGAGTGAATGAAGTGTGAAAAAGCGTGGGTTCCCCCGATAAGAAACTGGTAATTTCTAAAAGTTACTGATGGCGTACCCTTTCCCGCCAGAGGATAAGTTACGCTGGGAGATATCCTCTAGGGTGGATAAGGCGCTCACACGTTTGTCAAAAAAGGTGGCACTGCCGTCTTAGGATACGGCCACTTTGAAGATACCTGCTGATAAAAAGCAGGAGGCTATCCTGAAGTCTGTATTTACACACTCAGGTACTAGACTGAGACCTGCAGATAGTGCTGCTGCAGCGTGGTCTGTAACCCTGTCAAACAGGAATACTATTTTGCGAACATAAGACGTCGTCTTATATATGAGGGATGCACAGAGGGATATTTTGCCGGCTGGCATCCAGAATTAATGCAATGTCCATTCTGTCAGGAGGGTATTAGAGACCCGACACTGGACAGGTGATGCTGACTTTAAAAGGCACATAGAGCCTTATAAGGGTGAGGAATTGTTTGGGGATGGTCTCTGGGACCTCGTATCCACAGCAACAGCTGGGAAGAAATTTTTTTACCTCAGGTTTCCTCACAGCCTAAGAAATCACTGTATTATCAGGTACAGTCCTTTCAGCTTCAGAAAAGCAAGCGGGTCAAAGGCGCTTCCTTTCTGCACAGAGACGAGGGAAGAGGGAAAAAGCTGCACCAGTCAGCCAGTTCCCAGAATCAAAATTCTTCCCCCGCTTCCTCTGAGTCCACCGCATGATGCGGGGGCTCCACAGGCGTAGCCAGGTACGGTGGGGGGCCGCCTCAAAAATTTCAGCGATCAGTGGGCTCGCTCACAGGTGGATCCCTGGATTTTTCAAGTAGTATCTCAGGGGTACAAGCTGGAATTCGAGGTGTCCCCCCCCCCGCCATTTCCTCAAATCTGCCTTGCCGACAACTCCCTCAGGCAGGGAGGCTGTGCTAGAGGCAATTCACAAGCTGTATTCCCAGCAGGTGATAGTCAAGGTGCCCCTACTTCAACAAGGACGGGGTTACTATTCCACACTGTTTGTGGTACCGAAACCGGACGGTTCGGTGAGACCCATTTTAAATTTGAAATCCTTGAACACATACATAAAAAAATTCAAGTTCAAGATGGAATCGCTCAGGGCGGTTATTGCAAGCCTGGAGGAGGGGGATTACATGGTATCCCTGGACATCAAGGATGCTTACCTACATGTCCCCATTTACCATCCGCACCAGGAGTACCTCAGATTTGTGGTACAGGATTGCCATTACCAATTCCAAACACTGCCGTTTGGACTGTCCACGGCACCGAGGGTCTTTACCAAGGTAATGGCAGAAATGATGATACTCCTTCGAAAAAAGGGAGTTTTAATTATCCCGTACTTGGACGATCTCCTTATAAAGGTGAGGTCCAAGGAGCAGTTGTTGGTCGGAGTAGCACTATCTCGGGAAGTGCTACAACAGCACGGATGGATTCTATACATTCCAAAGTCACAGCTGGTTCCTACCACACGCCTACTGTTCCTGGGGATGGTTCTGGACACAGAACAGAAAAAAGTGTTTCTCCCGCAGGAGAAAGCCAAGGAGCTGTCATCTCTAGTCAGAGACCTCCTGAAACCAAAACAGGTATCGGTGCATCACTGCACACGAGTCCTGGGAAAAATGGTAGCTTCTTACAAAGCAAAATTCCATTCGGCAGGTTCCATGCAAGAACCTTTCAGTGGGACCTCTTGGACAAGTGGTCGGGATCGCATCTTCAGATGCATCGGCTGATAACCCTGTCTCCAAGGACCAGGGTATCTCTACTGTGGTGGCTGCAGAGTGCTCGTCTTCAAGAGGGCCGCAGATTCGGCATACAGGACTGGGTCCTGGTAACCATGGATGCCAGCCTTCGAGGCTGGGGGGCAGTCACACAGGGAAGAAATTTCCAAGGACTTTGGTCAAGTCAGGAGTCGTCCCTACACATAAATATTCTGGAACTGAGGGCCATTTACAATGCCCTAAGTCTGGCAAGGCCTCTGCTTCAAAACCAGCCGGTACTGATCCAATCAGACAACAACACGGCAGTCGCCCATGTAAACTGACAGGGCGGCACAAGAAGCAGGATGGCGATGGCAGAAGCCACAAGGATTCTCCGATGGGCGGAAAATCACGTCTTAGCACTGTCAGCAGTGTTCATTCCGGGAGTGGACAACTGGGAAGCAGACTTCCTCAGCAGACACGACCTACACCCGGGAGAGTGGGGACTTCATCCAGAAGTCTTCCAACTGTTGGTAAACCGTTGGGAAAGGCCACAGGTGGACATGATGGCGTCCCGCCTAAACAAAAAACTAGATATTGCGCCAGGTCAAGGGACCCTCAGGCAATAGCTGTGGACGCTCTAGTGACACCGTGGGTGTACCAGTCGGTTTATGTATTCCCTCCTCTGCCTCTCATACCAAAGGTACTGAGAATAATAAGAAAACGAGGAGTAAGAACGATACTCGTGGTTCCGGATGGGCCAAGAAGAGCTTGGTACCCAGAACTTCAAGAAATGATATCAGAGGACCCATGGCCTCTACCGCTCAGACAGGATTTGCTACAGCAGGGGCCCTGTCTGTTCCAAGACTTACCGCGGCTGCGTTTGACGGCAGTGCGGTTGAATTCCGGATCCTAAAGGAAAAGGGCATTCCGGAAGAAGTCATTCCTACGTTGATAAAAGCCAGGAAAGAAGTAACCGCAAACCATTATCACCGTATTTGGCGAAAATATGTTGCGTGGTGTGAGGCCAGGAAGGCCCCAACAGAGGAATTTCAGCTGGGTCGTTTTCTGCACTTCCTACAGTCAGGGGTGACTATGGGCCTAAAATTGGGGTCCATTAAGGTCCAGATTTCGGCTCTGTCGATTTTCTTCCAGAAAGAACTGGCTTCACTGCCTGGAGTTCAGACATTTGTAAAGGGAGTGCTACATATTCAGCCCCCTTTTGTGCCTCCTGTGGCACCTTGGGATCTCAACGTGGTGTTGAGTTTCTTAAAATCACATTGGTTTGAGCCACTTAAAACTGTGGATTTGAAATATCTCACGTGGAAAGTGGTCATGTTATTGGCCTTGGCTTCGGCCAGGCGTGTGTCAGAATTGGCGGCTTTGTCATGTAAAAGCCCTATCTGATTTTCCATATGGATAGGGCAGAATTGAGGACTCGTCCCCAGTTTCTCCCTAAGGTGGTATCAGCTTTTCACTTGAACCAACCTATTGTAGTGCCTGCGGCTACTAGGGACTTGGAAGATTCCAAGTTACCGGACGTAGTCAGGGCCTTAAAAATTTATATTTCCAGGACGGCTGGAGTCAGGAAAACTGACTCGCTTTTTATCCTGTAGGCACCCAACAAAATAGGTGCTCCTGCTTCTAAGCAGACTATTGCTCTCTGAATTTGTAGCACAATTCAGCTGGAGCATTCTGCGGCTGGATTGCCGCATCCTAAATCAGTAAAAGCCCATTCCACGAGGAAAGTGGGCTCATCTTGGGCGGCTGCCCGAGGGGTCTCGGCTTTACAATTTTGCCGAGCTGCAACTTGGTCAGGGGCAAACACGTTTGCTAAATTCTACAAAATTGATACCCTGGCTGAGGAGGACCTTGAGTTCTCTCATTCGGTGCTGCAGAGTCATCCGCACTCTCCCACCCGTTTGGGAGCTTTGGTATAATCCCCATGGTCCTTACGGAGTTCCCAGCATCCACTAGGACGTCAGAGAAAATAAGATTTTACTCACCGGTAAATCTATTTCTCGTAGTCCGTAGTGGATGCTGGGCGCCCATCCCAAGTGCGGATTGTCTGCAATACTTGTATGTAGTTATTGCCTAACTAAGGGTTATTGTTGAGCCATCTGTTGAGAGGCTCAGTTATATTTCATACTGTTAACTGGGTGTAGTATCACGAGTTATACGGTGTGATTGGTGTGGCTGGTATGAGTCTTACCCGGGATTCAAAATCCTTCCTTATTGTGTCAGCTCTTCCGGGCACAGTATCCTAACTGAGGTCTGGAGGAGGGTCATAGTGGGAGGAGCCTGTGCACACCAGATAGTACCTAATCTTTCTTTTAGAGTGCCCAGTCTCCTGCGGAGCCCGTCTATTCCCCATGGTCCTTACGGAGTTCCCAGCATCCACTACGGACTACGAGAAATAGATTTACCGGTGAGTAAAATCTTATTTTTTCCTATATATATCTTTGAACATGGGCAGGTAATGGCATATACCACATACCTGCTGGTACATGTCAACCGGTGCCAGATGTTATACTTGACCCCTGTATATGGATGATGAAATACAGGCCCCCTCTGGAGAAACCTGCAAGTGGTACAGTTGGGGCATTTAAAGCAGCCATTTATTGGTTTACCCAAGAAGCTGCTGCTTGATTTCTTCGCCATTGTAGACACATTGTTCCGTACTATGTAGTCTCTCAAGTTTTTTCCTCTCTGATAACATGTCATTAATGACTTCTGGTGTAATGCACCCAGATCTTTATCTGACTGAACCAATGGCCACAACTTCTTGGCACTTGTGGCATATCTCATGCTGATATTTGTGTGTTTGTATTGTCATATTATTGTATGTGTCACGTTGGTGTTATTGTTTATATAGTTGCCATGGGCACCGCCATCTCTTCCGGGTTGGTCAGAGCAGTGACCGGATGCGGAAGCGGGGTGAGTACCGCTGGCAGCGGTGGCGGGGTTCTATAAAACTGGTAAGTGTGTCACTTTGCATTTTTTGAGGCTTGATAAAAGTGCTATGAGGCACTGAAATGTTACCAAAGAAGTCGTGTTCGTGTTGCTCTTTATGATATGATCGGAGTGCCACCTATGGAACTTGTATATTACATATGGCCATGCAGGCTGTCGTATGGAAGGCACCTGATTTAAGGATTCCATTTAAACCCGTGGAGTGTCGGAATTGGATTATATATATATATATATATATATATATATGTACACACATATATATATATACACATACACATATACACACACACACACACACACACACACACACACACACACACACACACACACACACACACACACATTCACTTTTCACAGCAGGATGAAAAGATAACGGAACAGCACTCACATTTAACCAGGGTTTATTGGTCCAACAGCATAACACAGTAATAATCAGCGGTGGCCCACATATATGGCTTGATAAAAGCGACGGGTAGTGCTGAAACGTTGCCTAAGGAGAGCCGTGTCCTGTGATCTTTTATGAGAGAGTCTTGAGTGCTGCCGTTGGAGCAAGTGTGTATCATGGAGCCGGGCAGGCTCACATGTGGAGGGCACCAGGCACAGTAATTGCGTTGAACCCACTGAGTGCCAGAGCTTGGGGAGATACATAGAGTATATATATTTAGATTACCTGCATCTGGACTCTTTAAAACATGTCCCAAACATGGTAGGTGGCTGTAATAGAGCGGGAAGTAGATTGGTTTTAATCTGTCATTTTCAACAGAGCTACAATGGGATGGGGTGTGGATACAAGTTAGACAATCAGAATACTGACATGAAAATGTCGACATTACCTGACACTGACATTATGCATGTAAAAGGTGTGAATGTTGACAATACTATATAATCCATACTACAGCCAAAATCTAACCATAGCAACAGACAACATTACGAACATGTCAACATTATAAACAAAGTTGTCGACATCCAGAACCATTCAACTTTACGGTGTCAACATTATGAATGTTGGCAATATGACTGCATACCGTGGAATGTTTGGCTAACATAATAATGTATATTGTCTTTGTCTTGAAAATTTTAATTCGTTTTTCGCTCTATAAGACTCATTTATTTAATGACTGTAATCCCGCTTTCTTTTGTCAACTGCAGAGCTAATTAAAACATGGATTTGCGGCTAATTAAAACAGAAATATTTCTGACCTTGCTTAATGGACAGCTCAGTGCTTTAAATGTACTTTATAGCAAGTTGTAAAGGTTCAGCACCCTGGACAGTCACTCGTTGAACATGAAAGTTTTATTTTTAAAAAGACAAGTATGCAATTGCGGTCGAATTCCCAAAAATGTCGAAAAACGGGACATTTTCGCCCAAAAAAAAATTCGACAATGCAATTCAGTACTTTTCGTCAAAAAAATGGACTTTCAAAATTCGACTTTTTGAAATTCGACATTTGTCAAATTCGACATTTCTGCAATGGTACAAATGCGGCAATTCGACAAAAGTATATTCAATTGAAGATTGTAAATTCGACAACAGTGCTTTTAGACAGTAAATTCGTCATTTTCAATCCGCCACACTTTGCTGGCGGAATCTAATAAATTTTTTTAAAAACATGTATTTTTTTGTGTTTTTTTTTATTGGTAATAGCATATCTATTTATATTAGAAGGGATTAGGTACTTGGTTTGTCTATTTGGGAGGCACAAGTATTATTTATATATTTTTAATAATATTATTATTATTATTATTATTTTTTTTAAATGGAATGGTAAAAATCAGAAAAAAAAATGCGTGGGGTCCCCCCTCCTAAGCATAACCAGCCTCGGGCTCTTCGAGCCGGTCCTGGTTCTAAAAATCCGGGGGGAAAACTGACATGGGATCCCCCGTATTTTTAAAACCAGCACCGGGCTCTGCGCCTGGTGCTGGTGCAAAAAATACGGGGGACAAAAAGCGTAGGGGTCCCCCGTATTTTTTACACCAGCATCGGGCTCCACTAGCTGGGTAGATAATGCCACAGCCGGGGGTCACTTTTATACAGCGCCCTGCGGCCGTGGCATTAAATACGCAACTAGTCACCCCTGGCCGGGGTACCCTGGAGGAGTGGGGACCCCTTCAATCAAGGGGTCCCCCCCTCCAGCCACCCAAGGGCCAGGGGTGAAGCCCGAGGCTGTCCCCCCATCCAAGGGCTGCGGATGGGGGGCTGATAGCCTTTTGAAAATTGAAAGAATATTGTTTTTTCCAGTAGTACTACAAGTCCCAGCAAGCCTCCCCCGCAAGCTGGTACTTGGAGAACCACAAGTACCATGATGCGGGAGAAAAACGGGCCCGCTGGTACCTGTAGTTCTACTGGAAAAAAATACCCAAATAAAAACAGGACACGCACACCGTGAGAGTAAAACTTTATTTCACACATGTCGACACACACATACTTACCTATGTTCACACGCCGACCTCTGTCCACTTGTCCAAGTAGAATCCACGGTGTACCTGAAAATAAAATTATACTCACCTGATCCAGTGTCCTGTGGTCTTTTATTATAATCCACGAACTTGGCAAAAATAAAAAACGAACACCCGGACCAGGCGGACTGAAAGGGGTCCCATGTTTACACATGGGACCCCTTTCCCCGAATGCAGAGACCCCCCCGTGACTGCTGTCACAGAAAGGTCTCTTCAGCCAATCAGGAAGCGCCACTTCGTGGCACTCTCCTGATTTGCTGTATGCGCGTCTGCTGGCAGACAGCGCATCGCACAGCTCCCTCCATTAGTTTCAATGGTGGGAACTTTGCGGTCAGCGGTAGAGTTACCCGCGGTCAGCCGGTGACCGCGGGTGACCTCACCGCTGACCGCAAAGTTCCCACCATTGAAAATAATGGTAAGGCTTTGCGATGCGCTGTCTGACAGCTCAGACGCGCATAGCCAATCAGCAGAGTGCCACGACGTTGCGCTCGCTGATTGGCTGAAGGGACCCTCTGTGACAGGAGTCACGTAAACATGGGACTCCTTTCAGTCCATTTGGTCCGGGTTGCCGTTTTGTTGTTTTGCCAAGTACGAGGATTATTTTAAAAGATCCGGACACTGGATCAGGTGAGTATAACTTTATTCACAGGTACCCCGGATTCTTCAGTGACGAGGGGGGCGTGGCAGTCGGCGGGTCAACATAGGTAAGTATGTGTGTGTCGGCATGTATGAAATAAACTTTTACTTTCACGGTGTGTGTCACCTGTTTTTATTTGGGTATTTTTTTCCAGTAGAACTACAGGTACCAGCGGGCCCGTTATTCCACCCGCATGCTGGTACTTGTGGTTCTCCAAGTACCAGCTTGCGGGGGATGCTTGCTGGGACTTGTAGTACTACTGGAAAAAACAATATTCTATCATTTTACTCAAGGCTATCAGCCCCCCATCCGCAGCCCTTGGATGGGGGGGACAGCCTTGGGCTTCACCCCTGGCCCTTGGGTGGCTGGGGAGGGACCCCTTGATTGAAGGGGTCCCCACTCCCCCAGGGTACCCCGGGCAGGGGTGACTAGTTGGATATTTAATGCCACGGCCGCAGGGCGCTGTATAAAAGTGACCCCCGGCAGTGGCATTATCTGTCCAGCTAGTGGAGCCCGATGCTGGTGTAAAAAATACGGGGGACCCCTACGCTTTTTGTCCCCCACATTTTTTGCACCAGCACCAGGCGCAGAGCCCGGTGCTGGTTTTAAAAATACGGGGGATCCCCTGTCAGTTTTCCCCCCGGATTTTTAGAACCAGGACCGGCTCGAAGAGCCCGAGGCTGGTTATGCTTAGGAGGGGGGACCCCACGCAATTTTTTTGTTTGTTTTTTTTACCGTTTTTCACGTTTTTTTTTACATTTTTACAAGTCTAATCAAAATCCGTCAAATCGGCCGTTTTTCAACAGCGGGACTGTCGAATCTGTTTTTTATTGAATATGTTGAATTCCGGCACCCACTTGCCGAAATTCGACGGTCGAATTGTGTCGAATTAAAAAACGGGCGAAAAATTGCCGCGATTCGCCGGCAATTGCATATACCCCATAGGGGTAAATTTACTAAGAATCATATCTCACCCGTGTTTGTCCAAGATTAAACTTGGGTGGGAAAATTTACTATGCTCCCGTGTTTTGTGGGATCATGTTTATGATGATGTATGCAATCATATTTTACAGGCGTGTTTCAGGCTAGAATCACTAAATCACCCCTGTGAATGGCTGGTTTTAAGTCCGGTCTGTGTTTTTCAATTGCGCCCATATTCCGGTCCATTGTTATTGAAGTGATATGTAATTTCTTATGAAAAGTGCAACCTTTTCATTTATGTTTAAATGTTACCAAAGGAAGGTTTACATGAAAATTGTTTGTGATTCATGGCTTCAAAACCCATTTAGATATTAACACTTTTAAGTATACATGGGCAAATTATATGTGTATTTATTTTAAAGTATTATATGTGGGGAAAAAAAGGGGGGGGGACTGGACTGCACACCCTATTTTTATACATATTAGGTAGTAAAAATAATTTTGATAAACTCTTAAAATTAACATGGCATATAAGTGAAGTTCTTAGCACACATTTGCACAAATATATGTGCCCATGCTCCGCAAACCAGGTGACTTCATCACATGGCATGGGTCCCTACCATCCCTAATACTATCACATTATATAAATGTATCTAGGTCTTCAGTGGCGTAAGTTCGTCCCAGTTGCCCGGAGGCAAGATAAATATTGGTGCCCCCCTATTTCCTAAGTCACACATTTCTTAGCAGTCATACCCGGGATTAGAACCCACAACCTATTACACTGGAAGCAGACACCTTACTGATAGAGCTATTTGCACCTGTATAGGAAGCATAAGAATTCTAACTAAGGGGGTCATTCCGAGTTGTTCGCTCGTTGCAGATTTTCGCTATACTGCGATTAGTCGCTTACTGCGCATGCTCAAGGTTCGCAAAGCGCATGCGCTTAGTTATTTTACACAAAAGTTAGGTATTTTACTCACGACATAACAAAGCTTTTTCATCGCTGTGCTGATCTTAGTGTGATTTACAGGAAGTGGGTGTTTCTGGGCGGAAACTGGCCGTTTTATGGGAGTGTGCGGAAAAACGCAGGCGTTCGAGTTGCAAAATGCAGGAGTGGCTGGAGAAACGGGGGAGTGGCTGGGCGAACGCTGGGTGTGTTTGTGACGTCAAACCAGGAACGAAAAGGACTGAGCTGGTCGCAATGGCTGAGTAAGTCTGGAGCTACTCAGAAACTGCTAAGAAATTTCTATTCGCAATTCTGCTAATATTTCGGTCGCACTTCTGCTAAGCTAAGATACACTCCCAGAGGGCGGCGGCCTAGCGTGTGCAATGCTGCTAAAAGCAGCTAGTGAGCGAACAACTCGGAATGAGGGCCTAAATGAAGATACGTGTAATTGTCAGAGAAGTAACTTCATATAGATAGAATTCTCATGCTTCCTATACAGGAGCAAATAGCTCCATCAGTAAGGTGTCTGCTTCCAGTGTAATAGGTTGTGATTTCTAATCCTAGGTATGACACTTGTAAAATGTGTATCTACACTACAGTATAATAAAAGTGGTGTGATTTGTAAGGTGCAGGGACCAGTGAGGAAGTTGGCCACTGAAGAGATAGCAGCAGCTATCAATTAACTTAATTCAATAGTGTCACAGAATGGGAGGAGAGGTGCCCCCCCTCGGAGCAGGAGCCCAGCGGCAGATGACTCCGTTGCCTCCCAGAGTTCTGCCTCTGTAGGTCTTACCTCCATATAGAGCCCATATTAATATGTAGTCAGCAATGTAGGGACCTGTGCTAATTAAAGAACTGAGGGTAGCTGGTAGGGCTGCCAATTTTTATGGTCATTATTTTGAGCAATAGCGTAGGACCTGCAGTATAGTGGGGTCCTTTTCCGGGGGCTGCATGCTTAAATTCATTGATCAATACATGAACTAACGCGCCACTGTTTATTATTGTTAGTTAATATAGTACACGGAAACCTCACCCTGAAAATCCTGTGTTTGTCCCTGATCCTCAAGTTTTCTGCTTGCTGTAGTGCAAATTCACAAGTAGTCACTAAGGGGCAGCATTTACTTATATAATCACTGTGTGACTTCTGTATGCCATTCCTTTGTTTTCAAAATCTCAATCTGGGGGTTAAATTAAAAACACCAAATACTGATATGTAGGCAGTAGATGTAATATACATTGCAAATACATATACACATGATATGTATACATAAAAATAAGTACTGTATATATATATATTGTAAAATGGCAAACCTTAAACATTACACAAATCAAGGTTCCAAAAATAAATCTATTGCAAAATGACTATTACATTAACTCTGTGCCCCTCCCTATTACAATATGTGGCATTTCCTTCCAGGCTCCTAGTAGTATCAGAGGGACTGCTGTAAATGGCACATTGCAGTTGTTTAGTCATGTAAAGGAAAGGCAGGTGATAAGAGTGCAGTATATCTAATACAATAAATGGATAAAAACAACTAGCAGTAATTATTTATAAAGATGAAGATGGTACTAATAACACAGGTGCCAGGCACAGGTGGTGGGGTGCCACCCCAGGGAACTTGATAAGCACTCAGAGAATGAGAAGAGTTGAAAACATGGCACACTACTTATCCCATTATGCTAATAGACATAATTTATTCAGAAATCAAAAGGTTTAAAAATCATGTAATTACTAAATGTATTATTAAAAAGCACCATTTTTAATCACAATTTGATACAATGGTAAAACCTGTACAACTGTAACAATACATAGAATTAGCCAACAGTCTATTGTTTTAGTTTTGAGAATGGTGTTAATACCCCAAATAGTCCAGTAGGAACTGCTGTCCTTAAATGACTTCTGGTATTGGCACAAACTGTTAGAAGTAAACATGATTTCCACTGATTTAGTATAATGATGAAATACTAGATATATGTTTCTGGCAATGATGATATTTAGTGTTATGTGACTGTGATTTTGCTTTACGAAGTTAAGCACAGTATTTAACTGTATGTTGTAATCCTCACTATTTTGTAGCCTTATGACCTCACTATTTACTAACCTTTTGACCTCACTATTTACTAGCCTTATGACCTTACTATTTACTAGCCTTTTGACCTCACTATTTACTAGCCTTATGACCTCACTATTTACTAGCCTTATGACCACACTATTTACTAGCCTTATGACCGCACTATTTACTAGCCTTATGACCTCACTATTTACTAGCCTAATGACCGCACTATTTACTAGCCTTATGACCACACTATTTACTAGCCTTATGACCTCACTATTTACTAGCCTTATGACCTCATTATTTACTAGCCTTATGACCTCACTATTTACTAGCCTTATGATCTCACTATTTACTAGCCTAATGATCTCACTATTTACTAGCCTAATGATCTCACTATTTACTACTAGCCTTAGGACCTCACTATTTATTAGCCTTATGACCTCACTATTTACTAGCCTTTCACTATTTACTAGCCTTATGACCTCTCTATTTACTAGCCTTATGACCTCATTATTTACTAGCCTTATGATCTCACTATTTACTAGACTTATGACCTCACTATTTACTAGCCTTATGACCTCACTATTTACTAGCCTTATGATCTCACTATTTACTAGCCTTTTGATCTCACTATTTACTACTAGCCTTAGGACCTCACTATTTACTAGCCTTAGGACCTCACTATTTACTAGCCTTAGGACCTCACTATTTACTACTAGCTTTATGACCTCACTATTTACTAGCCTTATGACCACACTATTTACTAGCCTAAGGACCTCACTATTTACCACTAGCCTTATGACTTCACTATTTACTAGCCTTATGACCTCACTATTTACTACTAGCCTTAGGACCTCACTATTTACTAGCCTTATGACCTCACTATTTACTAGCTTTAGGACCTCACTATTTACTAGCCTTATTAATCCCCTATGATTGTGCTGTGGGAGGTGAAACAAGTTGGAAAGAAACCACAGCAAGCCATGGATTTATTTAATATTGAGTCTTTATTATTTATTTGTATAGTGTTGGAACCTAATACCTAGTGGAGGGGTTGGCTTTTAGGCAGTGGGGCCCACCGGGGTTTCCCCCCTTTAACCCTGTGGGCCAGTCCAACTCTGCAAACACACACATTAGGGTCTATTTTGTCAGAAGCCAATAATCCAACTAATGTTTTGGACTGTAGGTTGAAACTGAAGCACCTGGAGGGAAACCACCAAACCCTGTGGATAACATGTAAACTGCACTCAGCGCCCTGGTCAGTCCTGTGTTTCTGGAATAAGTCTGGGCTCATAATAATGTTACAAAATATAACTTTGGATGACTTCATGCATTTAATTTTACTTATTCACTGTTTTAGCACAGCATTCTTAGATTATTTACATAGTTACATAGTCAGTGAGGTTGAAAAGAGACAAACTGCCCGTCGGGTTCATTCTGTATTCTGAGTTAATCTATTGATATTATAATGTGCCTGCTGAAGTAATGGCTTAGTACCAAATGACAACAATGATTCTTACCACTCCCAGATAATGTAATGCCATCATGTTAAATGCTATAGCCATGGATAAATCCACCAGTTAGGAATTTGTCCAATACGTTTTTAAATACATTTATAGAGTCTGGCATTATTACCCTCTCCGTCTCGGAGTTCCAAATCTTTATTGCCCTTACCGTGAAGAACCCTTTCCTACGTTGTGTAGCTGCTAGCTCCTTGTAATTACCCTTTACATATTTGAAGATATTAATAATGTCTTCTCTTATATGCCTCTTTTCTAGTGTATACATATTTAACCTAGCAAGCCTTTCCTCGTACTCCAGAGACTCTAACCCTTTAATCAGTTTAGTAGCTCTTCTTTGAACTCTTTCTAGTTCCCCGAAATCTTTTTTATAATATGGTGCCCAGAACTGAACACAATATTCCAGAAGCGGACGTACCAATGATTTGTACAGTGGCAGGATTACATCCTCGTCCCTTGTCTCTATGCCCTGTTTAATGCACGCAAGCACTTTACTTGCCTTCTTTGCTGCACTTTGACTTTGTGTACTGTTATTAAGCCTATTATCTATGAGCACCCCCAAATCTTTTTCCACCATAGTTACCCCTATATTTTCCCCATTTAGAGTATAGAGTATAGTTATTCCACCACAGTTACCCCTGTATTTTCCCCATTTAGAGTGTAGGATGCATGTGTGTTTTTTTCCCAAAATGCATAACTTTGCCTTTTTCTATATTAAACCTCATTCCCCACTTAGACACCCAGGTTTCCAGTTTAACTAAGTCATTCTGTAAAGACTCCATATCGCCTTCTGAATTAATTACCTTACACAGTTTAGTATCATCTGCAAAGATTGACACTGTGCTTTCCAGGCCTATTCCTAGATCATTGATAAATATAGTGAAGAGCAGTGGGCCAAGAACTGACCCTTGTGGTATTCCGCTGATTACTGGTGCCCAACTGGAGAACATCCCATTGGCCACTACTCGTTGCACTCTGTTATTCAGCCAATTACTTATTCATGTACAAATAATATAACCTAGACCAAGTTCCCGTAATTTGTTGATCAGTCTCCTGTGAGGCACTGTATCGAAGGCTTTTGCAAAATCTAAATACACCACATCCACTTCTTTTCCATGTTCAAGATTCTTGCTCACTTCCTCGTAGAAGCTAATTAAGTTGTTTGGCATGATCTGTCCCTTACAAACCCATGCTGACTTTTACTAATAAGCTTTGTAGCCTGTAGGTGATCCCCTATGCTATCCCTCAAAATGCCTTCCAATATTTTACCCACTATAGAGGTTAAACTAACTGGTCTATAATTTCCAGGATAATTTTTATCTCCCTTCTTAAATAAAGGCACTACCTCCACTATGCGCCAATCCCTTGGTACCATGCCTGATCTAATTGAACTATGGAAAATCAAGTATAGGGGTTTTGCTAGCTGTAACCTAAGCTCCATAAAAACCCTTGGATGAATACCGTGTGGGCGATTGGTGATTTATTAATCTTCACGTTACCTAGTCTCTCCAGGACTACTTTCTCACTTAAACAAGCATCAAGCCAAGAGTCATTACCTTCACTGTCGTTATGCACTAATGTCACCGGCTCATCCTTCCTAGTAAATGCTGATGAAAAAAAATGATTCAGTATTTCCACTTTTAATTTGTCATCAATTATCAAAGCTCCCAATTCATCTTTTAAAAGGCCTACATTCTCCTTCTTTAACCTTTTACTGTTTATATATTTATAAAACTTTTTAGGACTGGCTTTACTCTATAGCAATTTTTTTTTGTTCAGAATTTTAGCTGCTCTTATTGCCTTTTTAAATTTTTTATTGCATTCCTTGTAATACCGGAATGACTCCTCCCCTCCATTAGATTTAAATGTTTTGAAAGCACGCCTCTTATTAGCCATTGCTTCCTTGACCTCTTTATTGAGCCACATTGGTTTTTGTTTAGTACTCCTGCGTTTACTGCTCATGGGAATGAATTTGTGAATACTGTTTTCAAGCAACCCTTTTAAAGCTTCCCACATTTCTGATGTGTCCTTGCCTTAAAACAAAGCTTCCCAGTCAATGTCATTTAGTGCCGTCTTAGCATGTTGAAGTTAGCTTTTCCAAAGTTAAATGTTTTGCTCGCTGCCTTATAGCTATGTTTCTTAAAACTGATATCGAACTGTTTCCCTATTATATGATTAAGCCTAATCAATGAGTTTGAGATATTGGTCAAATGTCACTCAATTAGTAGTTGCATTTTTTTGGCCACCTACATATTCTGTAGCTGACTTCCTTTTTTAAAAATAAAGAAAAACAACAAACACAACAAAACTTAACACCAGCAAAGAACCACCAATATAGTGCTGAGTGATGCATAATTAGAATAGTGCTGTACTGTATGATGCAGAATTGGAATGGTGCTGAGGGATGCAGAATTGGAATAGTGTTGAAGGATTTAGAATTGGAATTGTGCAGAGTGGTGCAGAATTGGAATAATTTTGAGTGGTGTGAAATTGATTTAGTGTTGAATGTTGCGGAATTGGAATAGTGCTCAGGGATGCAGAATTGGAATAGTTCTCAGGGATGCAGAATTGGAATAGTGATGAAAGTTCAGAATTGGAATAGTGCTCAGGGATGCAGAATTGGAATAGTGCTGAGGGATGCAAAATATCAGTAGTGCTACAGGGTTGCAGAATTGGAATAGTGCTGAGTGGTGCAGAACTGAAATATTGCTGAGTGTTGTAGGACTGGAATAGTGCTGAGGGATGCAGAATTGTAATAACATAGAAATATAGAATTTGACGGCAGATAAGAACCACTTGGCCCATCTAGTCTGCCCTAAACATATGTACATGTACACACTTACACACTAGGGTTAACTTTTGTCAGGGCCAATAAACCTACCAGTATATTTTTGGCTTGTTAGAGGAAACTGGAGTACCCGGAGGAAATCCATGAAAGCACAGGAGAATATACCAATGCCACATAGTTAGGGCCATAGTGGGAATTGAACCCATGACCTCAGTGCTGTGAGGCAGTAATGCTAACCATTACACAATGGTGCCAAGTGGGGCAGAATATGGATAGTGTTGAGGGATGCAGAAATGGAATAGTGCTGAGGGATGCAGCACCGGAATAGTTCTTGGTGGTGCCGAATTGGAAATGTGCTGAATAATGCAGAATTGGAATAAAGTTGAGTGTTGCAGAATTGGAATAAAGCTGAGTGCTGCAGATCTGGAATAGTGGTAAGGGATGCAGAATTGTAATAGTGCTGAATGTTGCAGAATTGGAATAGTGATGAGTGAGGCAGAACTGGAATAGCGATGAGTGGTGTAGAATTGGAATAATTTCTGAGGGATGTAGAATTGGAATAGTGCTGAGTGATGCAGAATTGGGATAGTGCTGAGTGGTGCAGAATTGGGATAGTGCTGAGTGGTGCAGAATTGGGATAGTGCTGAGTGGTGCAGAATTGTGATAGTGCTGAGTGGTGCAGAATTGGAATAGCGCTGAGGGATGCACAACTGTAATAGTGCTCAGTGGTGCAGAACTGGAATAGTGCTGAGGGATGCAGAATTGGATTTGTGCTGACTAGTGATGCAGAGATGGAATTGTGATGATTGGTGCAGAATTGTAATAGTGCTAAGGGATGGAGAATTGAAATAAAGCTGAGTGTTGCAGAATTGGAATAGTGTTGAGTGCTGCAAAACTGGAATAGTGGTGAGTGGTGCAAAATTGGAAGAGTGCTAAGTGATGCAGAATTGGAATAGTGCTACAGTATGTGATGCAGAATTGGAATAGGGTATCCGGACTCCAGGTCGACAACAAAAAGGTCGACACACCTTAGGTCGACACCAATTGGTCGACACACCTTAGGTCGACATGGACAAAAGGTCGACAGGAACAAGGTCGACATGGAAAAAGGTCGACATGAGTTTTTTAATGTTTTTTTTCTTTTTTGGAACCTTTTCATACTTAACGATCCACGTGGACTACGATTGGAACGGTAATCTGTGCCGAGCGGAGCGAAGGCACCATGCCAGAAGCATGGCGAGCGAAGCGAGCCATGCGAGGGGACGCGGTGCACTAATTGGGGTTCCCGGTCACTCTACGAAGAAAACGACACCAAAAAAACATAAAAAACTCATGTCGACCTTTTTCCATGTCGACCTTGTTCCTGTCAACCTTTTGTCCATGTCGACATTTTGTCCATGTCGACCTAAGGTGTGTCGACCAATTGGTGTCGACCTAAGGTGTGTCGACCTTTTTGTTGTCGACCCTGAGTCCCAGACCCTTGGAATAGTGCTATGTGATGCAGAATTGGAATAGTGATGAGGGATCCAGAATGGCAATAGTGCTGCGTGATGCAGAGTTTGAATATTGCTATTTTATTGTGTCAGAAAAAAATACATCCCTGAACATTAAAGAGTAAATTTACAAAGAATCGTGTGTGTCCAAGATTGTATTCTCGGGCGAGTTTAACCTATTTTTCACTTGGAGATCCACTAAAGGGAAACATGGAACTACAAAACACGTACAAATCGGCAAATAGAAGTCAATACACCATTGAACCAACTTGCAGGTACTTTCAATAGAAAAGAATACACGGAAATTTACTAAGAATTGTGTTTATAAATACAGAGCAAACTCTGTACAAAATATAGTGTTCAAATAGACATCTCCTTGTGCAGCATGTTTGCAGAAGCCCGCGGAGATAGATCAGTGTGATCCGTGCAGTGCTTCTCTGTGTAAAAGTAAAGAAATAGTTAAAAATCTGAAGCCTAACCAGCCCCTTGTGTTTTGAGTCAGCCCTGGTCTCCCGTAGTAAATGAACCAGCAATGGGCTCTTGGAGCCAGCCCTGGTCTTAAAAATACAGGGGGGAAATGAGTAACGGTCCCGCATATTTTTAGAACCAGCACAAGGCTCCATTAGCAGGGGTCTAATGCCACAGCCAGTCACACTGATCTGTGCCGGCTTCTGCATATACGCTGCTCACAGACAGGACCAGGGTTGGTATGGCCCACCACCTGGGTGCCCACCTCCTCCTCTAGGGATTAGGTTCTAGATTGTGCATTTGAATTATACATTATACATATGTTACATTATACTGCAGAGGACTAAGGGGGTCACTCCGAGTTGATCGCTCGCTAGCAGTTTTCAGCAGTCGTGCAAACGCTAAGCCGCCTGCCTCCGGGAGTGTATTTTAGCTTAGCAGAAGTGCGAACGAAAGGATCGCAGAGCGACTACAAAAAAAAATTGTGCAGTTTCAGAGTAGCTCCAGACCTACTCCTAGCTTGCGATGACTTCAGACTGTTCAGTTCCGGATTTGACGTCACAAACACACCCTGCGTTCTTCTAACCACTCCCTGAAAACGGTCAGTTGACACCCTGAAACGCCCACTTCATGTCAATCACTCTGCGGCCAGCAGTGCGACTGAAAAGCTTCGCTAGACCTTGTGTAAAACTACATCGGCCGT
Organism: Pseudophryne corroboree; assembly: GCF_028390025.1. Lineage (NCBI taxonomy): Eukaryota > Metazoa > Chordata > Amphibia > Anura > Myobatrachidae > Pseudophryne > Pseudophryne corroboree. Next base: position 170,100,689 of record NC_086444.1, on the reverse strand, counting down.
TGTTAAAGTACGTGCGCATTGCACCGCATACGCATGCGCAGAAGTGCCGTTTTTTTGCTTCATCGCTGCGCAGCGAACATTTTCAGCTAGCGATCAACTCGGAATGACCACCTATGTTGTATTCACTTCAAAGCATTGCTGTTACTAATTTGGTGCATTATCATGCAGCACTAGCAGTATTTACTATAGATATTTCTAAAGAGCCCCAGACCATGCACTCTCTAATGGTTAGCCAAGCCTCTATGGCAGTGACGTGCGGTGAAGTCAGTGGCCAGGGCATGCATAATCAGGGTGCAACTGTAAAAAGCTAGGCGGACAAAGACATTTTCCAACATAGACACATACAGATAGATCCATGGTTACCTTGGCTTCTTTGCTGCGCCTAGGCACACCATGGTTTATTTACATAAACCCTTCATCTATTGTTCTCATCTGCAGTACAATACAGAGAGAACAATACAGCCGGGGATTAAGTCATTACAGCAGGGGATTAAATCCCACTGCCCCGTCTCAGTTAATCCTATTAAAGGCCAAGATAAACATGGACCCATCTGTATATGCATATAATCATAACACACACATATACACACACACACACACACACACACACACACACACACACACACACACACACATATATACACACGCACACACACACACACACACACACATATACACACACACACACACACACACACACACACACACACACACACACACACACACACACACGTGCACAGTACACAACTCACATACCTGGGGCTGAGGGCAGACTGGTAGCAGCTGCACTGTGGGCCTGTGGACGGAGGGAGCTGTATGCACAGCCAGCAGCTCCCCCCAGACATCTGCTACAGAGCTCTCTGTTGCTGCTGTCGCTCCGCGATCGCGGTCATGACTTTTTCTGAGATGGAGACACAGCTACCTGTCTCCATCTCTAACATGTAATATGCGCCACTGCCCCCTGTATCAGAGGCGTCACCAGGTGTGGTGACACCCGGTGCGCACCCCTGATGTACTGCCGCGATCGCGGCAAAAAGGGGGCGTGGTCTTCCAGATAGGGGGCGTGGCTTCGCGGGGATACTGGTATCGTCACTCTGGGGGCGTGCCCAGCATCTCCGGAGATGCTGGGCTTCCCCCAGAGACGGTCTCAGTGTGCTGTCGGCTCCTCTGCTATGACAGGAGCCGGGTGCTGTAGCGGAATTTCACACTGCAGCACCTGGCTCCTGTCACTACGGAGGAGCTGACATTTGGTGTCACCCCCTCCAGGTGTCACACCCGGGTGCGGGCCGCACCCCCCGCACCCGCCTTGTGACGCCACTGCCCTGTATGTTGGTCAGTTTAATGAATGTGCTCCTCACCCCCTACTATCCACACACACACCTTCAGCTGTAACTGCTGAAATATGTACTTCCTCTCCTGTATGTTGACTCCCTCTCCTCCCTGTGTTGGCAGCATGCAGCGCCCTCCAGTGGCCGGCCCTGACTGAGGCACTTATGCTAGTGCTGCTTCTAATGTTTTTTCAATGGGCTTTTACAGCCCGGAGTTTGGCCCTGCCCCCTGCCCGCCCCACGCTTCAGCTCCTTCAGTATTGTGAGATGCAGCATTCTCACTGCCTCACAAACAAATTTGTCTTAATTTGCACAGCACAATTGATTAGAATAATACAAAACAGATATTAATGACACAGAATATGTGTTAAAAATATCTTCTTTGTATTATTTTAATCATTAATGACAGGTGAGGCACTGCCTCCCCTGCCTCCCCTGACTGCACGTCCCTGCTCTGTGGTAGCCGGCCGCACCCCTATACATGGGCCCCTACCACTGCATTCCCCAGTCCGACACTGGGAAGGACCTTAGAATTTAGACACAAACACAATCGAACACTCACACTATTAAACACGATTGCATACACCATTGGAAACACAATTCTGTCATACACGACCCTTAGTAAAGTACGTATCCCTGTGATGAAAATTGTGTTTAAAGTTACTCGAACCAAAAAAATTTACCTGTAAAGACACAGATATCCAAACAGAACCCCATACACACAGCATCACTGTAAAATGAAAACTGTAGTATGGCATTATATATTTATAAAGTTGTGGTTCAAAGTGATTACTCATTTCTTAGATGTATCGCTCTGTCTGGTGTAAGGAGGTGACTGTATTGCAGTCAGATTAGGCTAAACAAATGCAATAAACCCCCTGCGCAACCAGTTATTGTTGTTTAGTGAGCAGCCAATTAGAGAGCATGTAGTGTGTACAGGGCATGGATCATGAACATGTGATTCAATTACTACTGCAGCAGTCAGACAAAGCCGCCCCATCACTCTTAATACTGTAACTGAAAATTAGATCTCATATGCTGCTAACGCCATGAAATATGAATTCAAGAAAGAAAGACAATGGATGTTTGAAGAGCTGATGCAAGGATATGCCTGTCAGGTGGTTGGCTGCAATTCACCAGCTAAATGTCTACTTGTTAGAATATCTACATACCATCCCTGGTGGCCCAGCAGTAATTTACCTGCTCCGGGTCCCAGTGGTCATGTAACCTCACATCCAAGTCAGACCTCTGCTGCTCCAGCATTCCGGTGAGTATTACTCCTTTGTCCTAATCTCTACCCCTAACCTCCTTGTCCACAGCCTAACCCTAACTTCCCCGTCCACAGCCTAATCCTAACTTCCCCATCCACAGCCTAACCCTAACCTTCCCGCTCACAGTTTAACCTTAATGTCAACTCTCTCTGCTGCGCTGTATGCAACCGGCTTTGACCAGAAGTATGACTCATACGCGCCTGCTAGAAGCCATATCACTTGACAATCAGTGGTTGCTTCTGATTGGCTGAGTGTGTCCCTCCCACATTTGCATTATTTGATTTATGCAATCCGTATGAGTCAGGAAAACGAGATGTGCGGCTGCCACTTTTCGTGTTTTGTGTTTTGGTTTTGGTTCTAATTCCACTTTCGTGTTTTGGTTTTGGCTTGGTTTTGACAAAACCACCCTTTCATGTTTTGGTTTTGGATCTGGATGATTTTTGAAAAAAAAACATAAAAATGGCTAAAATCACAGAATTTGGAGGTAATTTTGATCCTACAGTATTATTAACCTCAATAACATTCATTTCCAGTCTATTCTGAACACCTCACAATATTGTTTTTAGGCCAAAAGGTTGCACCGAGGTGGCTGTATGACTAAGCTAAATGACACAAGTGTGCGGCACAAACACCTGGCCCATCTAGGAGTGGCACTGCAGTGTCAGACAGGATGGCACTTTTCAAAAACTAGGCCCCAAATAGCACCTCATGCAAAGATGTAGAAGAGGTGCAATGAGGTAGCTGTATGACTAAGCCAATCGACACAAACAATTGGCCCATCACGGCACTGCAGTGGCAGACAGGAGGGCAGATATAAAAAAAAAAGGCCCCAAACAGCACATGATGTAAAGAAGAAAAAAAGGTGCACCGGGGTTACTGTATGACTAAGCTAAGCGACACAACCACCTGGTCCATCTAGTAGTGTCATGCAGTGGCTGAATGTTGAGAGTGGGGCGCAACTGTTCGGTCCACTGACAGCATCTCCAGCACACCCCTGTCATTTAAAAAAAAATCTGCAATTGGTGGATTTATACGGCAGTACCCCAGGACTAATACAGCAGTACCCCTGGACTCATACGGCAGTGTCAGACAGGATGGCACTTTTCAAAAACTAGGCCCCAAACAGCACCTCATGCAAAGATGTTGAAGAGGTGCAATGAGGTAGCTGTATAACTAAGCCAGGCGACACAAACAATTCCAACTGGAATTATACGTCCAAATCACTGGAATTACATGTCCAAATCACTGGAATTAAACGTCCAAATCACTGGAATTTTAATGGCAAAATCACTGGCATTATACGTCCAAATCACTGGAATTAAATGACAAAATCACTGGAATTATACATCCAAATCACTGGAATTAAATGGCAAAATCACTGGAATTATACGTCCAAATCACTGGAATTATACGTCCAAATCACTGGAATTATACTGCAAAATCACTGGAATTATACGTCCAAATCACTGGAATTATACTGCAAAATCACTGGAATTATACTGCAAAATCACTGTAATTATACGTCCAAATCACTGTAATTATACGTCCAAATCACTGTAATTATACGTCCAAATCACTGGAATTAAATGGCAAAATCACTGGAATTATACGTCCAAATCACTGGAATTAAACGGCAAAATCACTGGAATTATACATCCAAATCACTGGAATTAAATGGCAAAATCACTGAAATTATATGTCCAAATCACTGGAATTAAATCGCAAAATCACTGGAATTATACGGCAAAATCATTGGAATTATACGTCCAAATCACTGGAATTAAATGGCAAAATGGAGGTTGAGGGCTTCCATCGTCACGTGAAGCTGAACCACTAGTCATGAACATAGGCCAGAACTTTAGCCGTTCCTTGCCACTCCGTGTCGTAAATGGCATATTGGCAAGTTTACATTTCTCCTTAGACCATTTAAATTTCTTTTTTTAATAAACTTTGGCTTTTTGGATTTTACATGCCCTCTACTATCACATTGGGCATCAGCCTTGGCAGACGACGATGGCATTTCATCGTCTATGTCACGGCTAGTGGCAGCAGCTTCAGCACTAGGAGGAAGTGGTTCTTGAGCTTTCCCTATTTTATCCTCCAAATTTTTGTTCTCCATTATTTTTCTGGAGTTATTTAACACATTATGCGGCACAGGAATGACTGATGGCTGATGCACAGAACACTACCACTGGTCTGATGCAGGACAACACAGCAACACTGTAAGGGACTTGTTGTTATTATACGGCAGCAGTGGACATATGGCAGCAGAGTATACCACTGTGACTGCCTGGTCACTGGAATGACTGATGGGTGATGCACAGGACACTACCACTGGTCTGATGCAGGACAACACAGCAACACTGTAAGGGACTTGTTGTTATTATATGGCAGCAGTGGACATATGGCAGCAGAGTATACCACTGTGACTGGCTGCCTGGTCACTGGAATGACTGATGGCTGATGCACAGGACACTACCACTGGTCTGATGCAGGACAACACAGTAACACTGTAAGGGACTTGTTATAATAATTTATTATTATACGGCAGCAGTGGACATATGGTTGCAGAGTATACCACTGTGACAGCCTGGTCACTGGAATGACTGATGGCTGATGCACAGGACACTACCACTGGACTGATGCAGCACAATACACCACCACTGAACTGACGCAGCACAACACAGCAGCAATGGACATATGGCAGCAAGAGGACACAACCACTGTGACTGGACAAATACAGCACAAGACACGGACACTGAGAGAACGGAGACACGTCCTCTCTCTACACTCTCCAATGCCGGAGTGAAAATGGCGGGGACGCGCGCCTCCTTATATGGAATCCAAACCCTGCGAGAATCCGACAGCGAGATGATGACGTTTTGCCTCGTTCTGGTTTCCGAGTCAGGCGGGAAAACCCGAGCCTGACTCGGATCTGGACTCGAATGGTGAAGTTCGGTACGGTTCGGTAATCTGAGAACCGAACCTGCTCATCTCTTCAAATAACCATTTAGTAATTTCATTTTGGACACAGACAGTCTTATGTACATAACACTTCATTAAAGTACTACATATTGTTTGAACTATGGTGGTCATTCCGAGTTGTTCGCTCGTTGCCGATTTTCACTATATTGCGATTAGTCGCTTACTGCGCATGCGCAAGGTTCGCAGAGCGCATGCGGTTAGTTATTTTACACAAAAGTTAGGTATTTTACTCACGGCATAACAAGGATTTTTCGTCGTTCTGGTGATCGTAGTGTGATTGACAGGAAGTGGGTGTTTCTGGGTGGAAACTGGCCGTTTTCTGGGCGTGTGTGAAAAAACTAGAGATGAGCGGGTTCGGTTTCTTTGAATCCGAACCCGCACGAACTTCACTTTTTTTTTCACGGGTCCGAGCGACTCGGATCTTCCCGCCTTACTCGGTTAACCCGAGCGCGCCCGAACGTCATCATGACGCTGTCGGATTCTCGCGAGACTCGGATTCTATATAAGGAGCCGCGCGTCGCCGCCATTTTCACACGTGCATTGAGATTGATAGGGAGAGGACGTGGCTGGCGTCCTCTCCATTTAGATTAGATTTAGAAGAGAGAGAGAGAGAGAGATTGCTGTGATACTGTAGATTAGAAGAGAGTGCAGAGTGCAGACAGAGTTTAGTGACTGACGACCACAGTGACCAGTGACCACCAGAGACAGTGCAGTTGTTTGTTTTATTTAATATATCCGTTCTCTGCCTGAAAAAAACGATACACAGTCACACAGTGACTCAGTCTGTGTGCACTGCTCAGCCCAGTGTGCTGCACATCAATGTATTGTATATAAAGCTTATAATTGTGGGGGAGACTGGGGAGCACTGCAGGTTGTTATAGCAGGAGCCAGGAGTACATGATAAATAATATTATATTAAAATTAAACAGTGCACACTTTTGCTGCAGGAGTGCCACTGCCAGTGTGACTAGTGGTGACCAGTGCCTGACCACCAGTATATTAGTAGTATTGTATACTATCTCTTTATCAACCAGTCTATATTAGCAGCAGACACAGTACAGTGCGGTAGTTCACGGCTGTGGCTACCTCTGTGTCGGCACTCGGCAGGCAGTCCGTCCATCCATAATTGTATTATATACCACCTAACCGTGGTTTTTTTTTTCTTTCTTTATACCGTCGTCATAGTCATACTAGTTGTTACGAGTATACTACTATCTCTTTATCAACCAGTGTACAGTGCGGTAGTTCACGGCTGTGGCTACCTCTGTGTCGGAACTCGGCAGGCAGTCCGTCCATCCATAATTGTATTATAATATATACCACCTAACCGTGGTTTTTTTTTCGTTCTTTATACCGTCGTCATACTAGTTGTTACGAGTATACTACTATCTCTTTATCAACCAGTGTACAGTGCGGTAGTTCACGGCTGTGGCTACCTCTGTGTCGGAACTCGGCAGGCAGTCCGTCCATCCATAATTGTATTATAATATATACCACCTAACCGTGTTTTTTTTTTCGTTCTTTATACCGTCGTCATACTAGTTGTTACGAGTATACTACTATCTCTTTATCAACCAGTGTACAGTGCGGTAGTTCACGGCTGTGGCTACCTCTGTGTCGGCACTCGGCAGGCAGTCCGTCCAACCATAATTGTATTATATACCACCTAACCGTGGTTTTTTTTTCATTCTTTATACCGTCGTCATACTAGTTGTTACGAGTATACTACTATCTCTTTATCAACCAGTGTACAGTGCGGTAGTTCACGGCTGTGGCTACCTCTGTGTCGGCACTCGGCAGGCAGTCCGTCCAACCATAATTGTATTATATACCACCTAACCGTGGTTTTTTTTTCATTCTTTATACCGTCGTCATACTAGTTGTTACGAGTATACTACTATCTCTTTATCAACCAGTGTACAGTGCGGTAGTTCACGGCTGTGGCTACCTCTGTGTCGGCACTCGGCAGCCCGTCCATAATTGTATATACCAGTGACCTAACCGTGGTTTTTTTTTCTTTCTTTATACATACATACTAGTTACGAGTATACTATCTCTTTATCAACCAGTCTATATATTAGCAGCAGACACAGTACAGTGCGGTAGTTCACGGCTGTGGCTACCTCTGTGTCGGCACTCGGCAGCCCGTCCATAATTGTATATACCACCTAACCGTGTTTTTTTTTTCTTTCTTTATACATACATACTAGTTACGAGTATACTATCTCTTTATCAACCAGTCTATATATTAGCAGCAGACACAGTACAGTGCGGTAGTTCACGGCTGTGGCTACCTCTGTGTCGGCACTCCGCAGCCCGTCCATAATTGTATATACCAGTGACCTAACCGTGGTTTTTTTTTCTTTCTTTATACATACATACTAGTTACGAGTATACTATCTCTTTATCAACCAGTCTATATATTAGCAGCAGACACAGTACAGTGCGGTAGTTCACGGCTGTGGCTACCTCTGTGTCGGCACTCGGCAGCCCGTCCATAATTGTATATACCAGTGACCTAACCGTGGTTTTTTTTTCTTTCTTTATACATACATACTAGTTACGAGTATACTATCTCTTTATCAACCAGTCTATATATTAGCAGCAGACACAGTACAGTGCGGTAGTTCACGGCTGTGGCTACCTCTGTGTCGGCACTCGGCAGCCCGTCCATAATTGTATACTAGTATCCAATCCATCCATCTGCATTGTTTACCTGAGGTGCCTTTTAGTTGTGCCTATTAAAATATGGAGAACAAAAATGTTGAGGTTCCAAAATTAGGGAAAGATCAAGATCCACTTCCACCTCGTGCTGAAGCTGCTGCCACTAGTCATGGCCGAGACGATGAAATGCCAGCAACGTCGTCTGCCAAGGCCGATGCCCAATGGCATAGTACAGAGCATGTCAAAACCAAAACACCAAATATCAGTAAAAAAAGGACTCCAAAACCTAAAATAAAATTGTCGGAGGAGAAGCGTAAACTTGCCAATATGCCATTTACCACACGGAGTGGCAAGGAACGGCTGAGGCCCTGGCCTATGTTCATGGCTAGTGGTTCAGCTTCACATGAGGATGGAAGCACTCAGCCTCTCGCTAGAAAACTGAAAAGACTCAAGCTGGCAAAAGCACCGCAAAGAACTGTGCGTTCTTTGAAATCCCAAATCCACAAGGAGAGTCCAATTGTGTCGGTTGCGATGCCTGACCTTCCCAACACTGGACGTGAAGAGCATGCGCCTTCCACCATTTGCACGCCCCCTGCAAGTGCTGGAAGGAGCACCCGCAGTCCAGTTCCTGATAGTCAGATTGAAGATGTCAGTGTTGAAGTACACCAGGATGAGGAGGATATGGGTGTTGCTGGCGCTGGGGAGGAAATTGACCAGGAGGATTCTGATGGTGAGGTGGTTTGTTTAAGTCAGGCACCCGGGGAGACACCTGTTGTCCGTGGGAGGAATATGGCCGTTGACATGCCAGGTGAAAATACCAAAAAAATCAGCTCTTCGGTGTGGAGGTATTTCACCAGAAATGCGGACAACAGGTGTCAAGCCGTGTGTTCCCTTTGTCAAGCTGTAATAAGTAGGGGTAAGGACGTTAACCACCTCGGAACATCCTCCCTTATACGTCACCTGCAGCGCATTCATAATAAGTCAGTGACAAGTTCAAAAACTTTGGGTGACAGCGGAAGCAGTCCACTGACCAGTAAATCCCTTCCTCTTGTAACCAAGCTCACGCAAACCACCCCACCAACTCCCTCAGTGTCAATTTCCTCCTTCCCCAGGAATGCCAATAGTCCTGCAGGCCATGTCACTGGCAAGTCTGACGAGTCCTCTCCTGCCTGGGATTCCTCCGATGCATCCTTGCGTGTAACGCCTACTGCTGCTGGCGCTGCTGTTGTTGCCGCTGGGAGTCGATGGTCATCCCAGAGGGGAAGTCGTAAGCCCACTTGTACTACTTCCAGTAAGCAATTGACTGTTCAACAGTCCTTTGCGAGGAAGATGAAATATCACAGCAGTCATCCTACTGCAAAGCGGATAACTGAGTCCTTGACAACTATGTTGGTGTTAGACGTGCGTCCGGTATCCGCCGTTAGTTCACAGGGAACTAGACAATTTATTGAGGCAGTGTGCCCCCGTTACCAAATACCATCTAGGTTCCACTTCTCTAGGCAGGCGATACCGAGAATGTACACGGACGTCAGAAAAAGACTCACCAGTCTCCTAAAAAATGCAGTTGTACCCAATGTCCACTTAACCACGGACATGTGGACAAGTGGAGCAGGGCAGGGTCAGGACTATATGACTGCGACAGCCCACTGGGTAGATGTATGGACTCCCGCCGCAAGAACAGCAGCGGCGGCACCAGTAGCAGCATCTCGCAAACGCCAACTCTTTCCTAGGCAGGCTACGCTTTGTATCACCGCTTTCCAGAATACGCACACAGCTGAAAACCTCTTACGGCAACTGAGGAAGATCATCGCGGAATGGCTTACCCCAATTGGACTCTCCTGTGGATTTGTGGCATCGGACAACGCCAGCAATATTGTGTGTGCATTAAATATGGGCAAATTCCAGCACGTCCCATGTTTTGCACATACCTTGAATTTGGTGGTGCAGAATTTTTTAAAAAACGACAGGGGCGTGCAAGAGATGCTGTCGGTGGCCAGAAAAATTGCGGGACACTTTCGGCGTACAGGCACCACGTACAGAAGACTGGAGCACCACCAAAAACTACTGAACCTGCCCTGCCATCATCTGAAGCAAGAAGTGGTAACGAGGTGGAATTCAACCCTCTATATGCTTCAGAGGTTGGAGGAGCAGCAAAAGGCCATTCAAGCCTATACAATTGAGCACGATATAGGAGATGGAATGCACCTGTCTCAAGTGCAGTGGAGAATGATTTCAACGTTGTGCAAGGTTCTGATGCCCTTTGAACTTGCCACACGTGAAGTCAGTTCAGACACTGCCAGCCTGAGTCAGGTCATTCCCCTCATCAGGCTTTTGCAGAAGAAGCTGGAGGCATTGAAGAAGGAGCTAAAAGGGAGCGATTCCGCTAGGCATGTGGGACTTGTGGATGCAGCCCTTAATTCGCTTAACAAGGATTCACGGGTGGTCAATCTGTTGAAATCAGAGCACTACATTTTGGCCACCGTGCTCGATCCTAGATTTAAAGCCTACCTTGGATCTCTCTTTCCGGCAGACACAGGTCTGCTGGGGTTGAAAGACCTGCTGGTGACAAAATTGTCAAGTCAAGTGGAACGCGACCTGTCAACATCTCCTCCTTCACATTCTCCCGCAACTGGGGGTGCGAGGAAAAGGCTCAGAATTCCGAGCCCACCCGCTGGCGGTGATGCAGGGCAGTCTGGAGCGACTGCTGATGCTGACATCTGGTCCGGACTGAAGGACCTGACAACGATTACGGACATGTCGTCTACTGTCACTGCATATGATTCTCTCAACATTGATAGAATGGTGGAGGATTATATGAGTGACCGCATCCAAGTAGGCACGTCACACAGTCCGTACTTATACTGGCAGGAAAAAGAGGCAATTTGGAGGCCCTTGCACAAACTGGCTTTATTCTACCTAAGTTGCCCTCCCACAAGTGTGTACTCCGAAAGAGTGTTTAGTGCCGCCGCTCACCTTGTCAGCAATCGGCGTACGAGGTTACATCCAGAAAATGTGGAGAAGATGATGTTCATTAAAATGAATTATAATCAATTCCTCCGCGGAGACATTGACCAGCAGCAATTGCCTCCACAAAGTACACAGGGAGCTGAGATGGTGGATTCCAGTGGGGACGAATTGATAATCTGTGAGGAGGGGGATGTACACGGTGATATATCGGAGGGTGAAGATGAGGTGGACATCTTGCCTCTGTAGAGCCAGTTTGTGCAAGGAGAGATTAATTGCTTCTTTTTTGGGGGGGGTCCAAACCAACCCGTCATATCAGTCACAGTCGTGTGGCAGACCCTGTCACTGAAATGATGGGTTGGTTAAAGTGTGCATGTCCTGTTTTGTTTATACAACATAAGGGTGGGTGGGAGGGCCCAAGGATAATTCCATCTTGCACCTCTTTTTTCTTTTCTTTTTCTTTGCATCATGTGCTGATTGGGGAGGGTTTTTTGGAAGGGACATCCTGCGTGACACTGCAGTGCCACTCCTAAATGGGCCCGGTGTTTGTGTCGGCCACTAGGGTCGCTAATCTTACTCACACAGTCAGCTACCTCATTGCGCCTCTTTTTTTCTTTGCGTCATGTGCTGTTTGGGGAGGGTTTTTTGGAAGGGACATCCTGCGTGACACTGCAGTGCCACTCCTAGATGGGCCCGGTGTTTGTGTCGGCCACTAGGGTCGCTAATCTTACTCACACAGCTACCTCATTGCGCCTCTTTTTTTCTTTGCGTCATGTGCTGTTTGGGGAGGGTTTTTTGGAAGGGACATCCTGCGTGACACTGCAGTGCCACTCCTAGATGGGCCCGGTGTTTGTGTCGGCCACTAGGGTCGCTAATCTTACTCACACAGTCAGCTACCTCATTGCGCCTCTTTTTTTCTTTGCGTCATGTGCTGTTTGGGGAGGGTTTTTTGGAAGGGCCATCCTGCGTGACACTGCAGTGCCACTCCTAGATGGGCCCGGTGTTTGTGTCGGCCACTAGGGTCGCTAATCTTACTCACACAGTCAGCTACCTCATTGCGCCTCTTTTTTTCTTTGCGTCATGTGCTGTTTGGGGAGGGTTTTTTGGAAGGGCCATCCTGCGTGACACTGCAGTGCCACTCCTAGATGGGCCCGGTGTTTGTGTCGGCCACTAGGGTCGCTAATCTTACTCACACAGCTACCTCATTGCGCCTCTTTTTTTCTTTGCGTCATGTGCTGTTTGGGGAGGGTTTTTTGGAAGGGACATCCTGCGTGACACTGCAGTGCCACTCCTAGATGGGCCCGGTGTTTGTGTCGGCCACTAGGGTCGCTTATCTTACTCACACAGCGACCTCGGTGCAAATTTTAGGACTAAAAATAATATTGTGAGGTGTGAGGTATTCAGAATAGACTGAAAATGAGTGTAAATTATGGTTTTTGAGGTTAATAATACTTTGGGATCAAAATGACCCCCAAATTCTATGATTTAAGCTGTTTTTTAGTGTTTTTGGAAAAAAACACCCGAATCCAAAACACACCCGAATCCGACAAAAATAATTCGGTGAGGTTTTGCCAAAACGCGTTCGAACCCAAAACACGGCCGCGGAACCGAACCCAAAACCAAAACACAAAACCCGAAAAATTTCAGGCGCTCATCTCTAGAAAAAACGCTGGCGTTTCTGGGAAAAACGCAGGAGTGTCTGAAGAAATGGGAGAGTGTCTGGGCGAACGCTGGGTGTGTTTGTGACGTCAAACCAGGAACGAAACTGACTGAACTGATCGCAATGGCTGAGTAAGTCTGGAGCTGCTCAGAAACTGCTAAGAAATTTCTATTCGCAATTGTGCTAATCTTTCGTTCGCAATTCTGCTAAACTAAAATACACTCCCAGAGGGCGGCGGCTTAGCGTGTGCAATGCTGCTAAAAACAACTAGCGAGCGAACAACTCGAAATGAGGGCCACTGTACTGTAAATGTAGCATTTACTGTTGAAGCCACATCTCCTGGCAGATACCAGGCACATATTGTACTGTTTTCTCCTGGAGTAGAACTACACAAGCAACATCCAGGCCTGCAAACTGTACATAATCCACCTTTTTGGCCAGTTTTAGTGTGAAATGTGCCCAACTGTATGCGAACCCTAATATTTGTAAATGCACTTTTGCTGAATAATTAGAGGTGAGATTAAAGCGCTCATTCTGCTGTGTTCAGATTATCTGCCAGATGTAGCTGGTTGGAATGAAAATCTGGTAATGGATGAGAGCAAATGACAATCGACCATTTGCTCCCAAACACTGGAAAACGTAGAAAAACAGTCGGTCATCCAAGTTGTTTAATATTGTGTCTAATCAATTTGTATGAACGACAGGTTTTGTCCATTTTTCAGTGTTTGGAGCAAATGGTAGATTGTAATTTGCGCTCATCCATTACCGGATTTTCATTCCAACCAGCTTGATCTGGCAGATTATCTGCCAGATAATTGTATAGTGTGTACCTGATGGGGTAATTCAGATCTGATCGCAGCAGCAAATTTGTTAGCAGTTGGGCAAAAATAAGATTTTACTCACCGGTAAATCTATTTCTCGTAGTCCGTAGTGGATGCTGGGACTCCGTAAGGACCATGGGGAATAGCGGCTCCGCAGGAGACTGGGCACAACTAAAGAAAGCTTTAGGACTACCTGGTGTGCACTGGCTCCTCCCACTATGACCCTCCTCCAGACCTCAGTTAGGATACTGTGCCCGGAAGAGCTGACACAATAAGGAAGGATTTTGAATCCCGGGTAAGACTCATACCAGCCACACCAATCACACCGTATAACTCGTGATACTATACCCAGTTAACAGTATGAAATATAACTGAGCCTCTCAACAGATGGCTCAACAATAACCCTTTAGTTAGGCAATAACTATAAACAAGTATTGCAGACAATCCGCACTTGGGATGGGCGCCCAGCATCCACTACGGACTACGAGAAATAGATTTACCGGTGAGTAAAATCTTATTTTCTCTGACGTCCTAAGTGGATGCTGGGACTCCGTAAGGACCATGGGGATTATACCAAAGCTCCCAAACGGGCGGGAGAGTGCGGATGACTCTGCAGCACCGAATGAGCAAACTCTAGGTCCTCCTCAGCCAGGGTATCAAACTTGTAGACTCTTGCAAAAGTGTTTGAACCCGACCAAATAACAGCTCGGCAAATTTGTAAAGCCGAGACCCCTTCGGCAGCCGCCCAAGAAGAGCCCACTTTCCTCGTGGAATGGGCTTTTACAGATTTAGGGTGCGGCAGTCCAGCCGCAGAATGTGCAAGTTGAATCGTGCTACAGATCCAGCGAACAATAGTCTGCTTAGAAGCAGGAGCACCCAGCTTGTTGGGTGCATACAGGATAAATAGCGAGTCAGTTTTCCTGACTCCAGCCGTCCTGGAAACATATACTTTTCAGGGCCCTGACTACGTCCAGTAACTTGGAATCCTCCAAGTCCCAAGTAGCCGCAGGCACCACAATAGGTTGGTTCACATGAAAAACTGATACCACCTTAGGGAGGAATTGGGAACGAGTCCTCAATTCCGCCTTATCCATATAAAATACAGATAAGGCTTTTGCATGACAAAGCCGCCAATTCTGATACACGCCTGGCCGACGCCAAGGCCCACAGCATGACCACTTTCCACGTGAGGTATTGTAGCTCCACGGATTTAAGTGGCTCAACCCAATGCGACTTCAGGAAATCCAACACCACGTTGAGATCCCACGGTGCCACTGGAGGCACAAACGGGGGCTGACTATGCAGCACTCCCTTAACAAAAGTCTGAACTTCAGGCAGTGAAGCCAGTTCTATGTTGGAAGAAAATCGATAGAGCCGAAATCTGGACATTAATGGAACCTAATTTTTGGCCCATAGTCACCTCTGACTGTAGGAAGTGCAGAAATCGACCTAGCTGAAATTCCTCCTTTGGGGCCTTCCTGGCCTCACAGCACGCAACATATTTCCGCCATATGCGGTGATAATGGTTTGCGTTCACTTCTTTCCTAGCTTTAATTAGTGTTGGGATAACTTCCTCCGGAATGCCCTTTTCCTTTAGGATCCGGCGTTCAACCGCCATGCCGTCAAACGCAGCCGCGGTACGTCTTGGAACAGACAGGCCCCCTGCTGCAGCAGGTCCTGTCTGAGCGGCAGAGGCCATGGGTCCTCTGAGATCATTTCTTGGAGTTCTGGGTACCAAGCTCTTCTTGGCCAATCCGGAACAATGAGTATAGTTCTTACTCCTCTCCTTCTTATTATTCTCATTACCCTGGGTAAGAGAGGCAGAGAAGGGAACACATACACCGGCTGGTACACCCACGGTGTTACCAGAGCGTCCACAGCTATCGCCTGAGGGTCCCTTGACCTGGCGCAATATCTTTGTAGCTTTTTGTGAGGCGGGACGCCATCATGTCCACCTGTGGCCTTTCCCAACGGTGTACAATCATTTGGAAGACTTCTGGATGAAGTCCCCACTCTCCCGGGTGGAGGTCGTGTCTGCTGAGAAAGTCTGCTTCTCAGTTGTCCACTCCGGGAATGAACACTGCTGACAGTGCTAACACATGATTTTCTGCCCATCGGAGAATCCTTGTGGCTTCTGCCATCGCCATCCTGCTTCTTGTGCCGCCCTGTCGGTTCACATGAGCGACCGCCGTGATGTTGTCTGACTGGATCAGCACCGGCCGGTGTTGAAGCAGGGGTCTAGCCTGACTTAGGGCATTGTAAATGGCCCTTAGTTCCAGAATATTTATGTGTAGGGAAGTCTCCTGACTTTTCCATAGGCCTTGGAAGTTTCTTCCCTGTGTGACTGCCCCCCAGCCTCGAAGGCTGGCATCCGTGGTCACCAGGACCCAGTCCTTTATGCTGAATCTGCGGCCCCCTAGAAGATGAGCACTCTGCAGCCACCACAACAGCGACACCCTGGCCCTTGGAGACAGGGTTATCCGCCGATGCATCTGAAGATGCGACCCGGACCACTTGTCCAACAGATCCCACTGGAAGATCCTTGCATGGGACCTGGCGAATGGAATTTCTTCGTAAGAAGCTACCATCTTTCCCAGGGCTCGCGTGCATTGATGCACCGACACCTGTATTTGTATTAGGAGGTCTCTGTCTAGAGACGACAACTCCTTGGACTTCTCCTCCGGGAGAAACCCTTTTTATCCTGTTCTGTGTCCAGAACCATACCCAGGAACAGTAGACGCGTCGTAGGAACCAGCTGTGACTTTGGAATATTCAGAATCCAGCCGTGCTGTTGTAGCCCTTCCCGAGATAGTGCTACTCCGATGAACAACTGCTCCCTGGACCTCGCCTTTATAAGGAGATCGTCCAAGTACGGGATAATTATTTCGGCCATTACCTTGGTAAATACCCTCGGTGCCGGGGACAGACCAACGGCAACGTCTGGAATTGGTAATGACAATCCTGTACCACAATTTTGAGGTACTCCTGGTGAAGAGGGTAAATAGGGACATGCAGGTAAGCATCCTTGATGTCCAGTGATACCATGAAATTCTCCAGGCTTGCAATAATCGCCCTGAGCGATTCCATTTTGAACTTGAACCTTCGTATATAAGTGTTCAAGGATTTCAATTTTAGAATGGGTCTCACCGAACCGTCTGGTTTCGGTACCACAACATTTTGGAATAGTAACCCCGGGCTTGTTGAAGGAAGGGTACCTTGGTTTCACCTGCTAGAAATACAGCTTGTGAATTGCCGCCAGTACTACCTTTCTCCGAGGGCAGCAGGCAAGGCTGATGTGAGGTAACGGCGAGGGGGAGTCGCCTCGAACTCCAGCCTGTATCCCTGTGATACTACTTGCAGAACCTAGGGATCCACCTGTGGGCAAGCCCACTGGTCCCTGAAGTTCCCGAGACGCGCCCCCACCGCACCTGTCTCCACCTGTGGAGCCCCAGCGTCATGCGGTGGACTCAGAGGAAGCGGGGGAAGATTTTTGATCCTGGGAACTGGCTGTCTGGTGCAGCTTTTTCCTTCTTCCCTTGTGTCTGTGCAGAAAGGAAGCGCCTTTGACCCGCTTGCTTTTCTGAAGCTGAAAGGACTGTACCTGAAAATACGGTGCTTTCTTAGGCTGTGAGGAAACCTGAGGTAAAAAATTTTCTTCCCAGCAGTTGCTGTGGATACGAGGTCCCAGAGACCATCCCCAAACAATTCCTCACCCTTATAAGGCAGAATCTCCATGTGCCTTTTAAAGGCAGCATCACCTGTCCACTGCCGGGTCTCTAATACCCTCCTGGCAGAATGGACGTTGCATTAATTCTGGATGCCAGCCGGCAAATATCCCTCTGTGCATCCTTCATATATAAGACGACGTCTTTAATATGCTCTATGTTAGCAAAATATTATCCCTGTCTAGGGTATTAATATTATCTGACAGGGTATCAGACCACGCTGCAGCAGCACTATTTATGCTGAGGCAATTGCAGGTCTCAGTATAGAACCTGAGTGTGTATATACAGACTTCAGGATAGCCTCCTGCTTTTTATCAGCAGGCTCCTTCAAGGTGGCCGTATCCTAAGACGGCAGTGCCACCTTTTTTTACAAACGTGTGAGCGCCTTATCCACACTAGGGGATATCTCCCAACGTGACCTATCCTCTGGCGGGAAAGGGTACGCCATCAGTAACTTTTTAGAAATTACCAGTTTCTTATCGGGGGACCCCACGCTTCTTTACACACTTCATTCACTCATCTGATGGGGGAACAAAACACTGGCTGCTTTTTCTCCCCAAAAATAAAACCCCTTTTATGTGGTACTTGGGTTCATGTCAGAAATGTGTAACACATTTTTCATTGCCGAGATCATGTAACGGATGTTCCTAGTGGATTGTGTATATATCTCAACCTCGTCGACACTGGAGTCAGACTCCGTGTCGACATCTGTGTCTGCCATCTGAGGTAACGGGCGTTTTTTGAGCCCCTGATGGCCTTTGAGACGCCTGGGCAGGCGCGGGCTGAGAAGCCGGCTGTCCCACAGCTGTTACGTCATCCAGCCTTTTATGTAAGGAGTTGACATTGTCGGTTAATACCTTCCACCTATCCATCCACTCTGGTGTCGGCCCCACAGGGGGCGACATCCCATTTATCGGCCTCTGCTCCGCCTCCACGTAACCTTCCTCATCCAACATGTCGACACAGCCGTACCGACACACCGCACACACACAGGGAATGCTCTGACTGAGGACAGGACCCCACAAAGTCCTTTGGGGAGACAGAGAGAGAGTATGCCAGCACACACCAGAGCGCTATATAATGCAGGGATTAACACTATAACTGAGTGATTTTTCCCCCAATAGCTGCTTGTATACATATATTGCGCCTAAATTTAGTGCCCCCCATCTCTTTTTAACCCTTTGAGCCTGAAAACTACAGGGGAGAGCCTGGGGAGCTGTCTTCCAGCTGCACTGTGAAGAAAAAATGGCGCCAGTGTGCTGAGGGAGATAGCCCCGCCCCTTTTTCGGCGGACTTTTCTCCCGCTTTTTTCATGGATTCTGGCAGGGGTAATTTATCACATATATAGCCCTGGGACTATATATTGTGATGATTTGCCAGCCAAGGTGTCTTATATTGCCCTCAGGGCGCCCCCCCCAGCGCCCTGCTCCCATCAGTGACCGGAGTGTGAGGTGTGCAAGAGGAGCAATGGCGCACAGCTGCAGTGCTGTGCGCTACCTTGTTGAAGACAGAAGTCTTCTGCCGCCGATTTTCCGGAACACTTCTTGCTTCTGGCTCTGTATGGGGGCCGGCGGCGCGGCTCCGGGACCGAACACCAAGGTCGGGTCCTGCGGTCGATCCCTCTGGAGCTAATGGTGTCCAGTAGCCTAAGAAGCCCAAACTACCACCAGTTAGGTAGGTTCGCTTCTTATCCCCTTAGTCCCTCGCTGCAGTGAGTCTGTTACCAGCAGATCTCACTGTAAAATAAAAAACCTAAAATATACTTTCTTTCTAGGAGCTCAGGAGATCCCCTAGTGTGCATCCAGCTCAGCCGTGCACAAGATTCTAACTGAGGTCTGGAGGAGGGTCATAGTGGGAGGAGCCAGTGCACACCAGGTAGTCCTAAAGCTTTCTTTAGTTGTGCCCAGTCTCCTGCGGAGCCGCTATTCCCCATGGTCCTTACGGAGTCCCAGCATCCACTTAGGACGTCAGAGAAACCAGGGGCCTAATTCTGGGGGTCATTCCGAGTTGTTCGCTCGCAAGCTGCTTTTAGCAGCTTTGCACACGCTAAGCCGCCGCCTACTGGGAGTGAATCTTAGCTTATCAAAATTGCGAACGAAAGATTAGCAGAATTGCGAATAGACACTTCTTAGCAGTTTCTGAGTAGCTCCAGACTTACTCGGCATCTGCGATCAGTTCAGTCAGTGTCGTTCCTGGTTTGACGTCACAAACACACCCAGCGTTCGCCCAGACACTCCTCCGTTTCTCCAGCCACTCCCGCGTTTTTCCCAGAAACGGTAGCGTTTTTTCACACACACCCATAAAACGGCCAGTTTCCGCCCAGAAACACCCACTTCCTGTCAATCACACTACGATCACCAGAACGAAGAAAAAACCTCGTAATGCCGTGAGTAAAATACCTAACTGCATAGCAAATTTACTTGGCGCAGTCGCACTGCGGACATTGCGCATGCGCATTAGCGACTAATCGCTCCGTTGCGAGAAAAAAATAACGAGCGAACAACTCGGAATGACCCCCTCTGAGTTGATCGCAGCAGCAAATATGTTAGCAGTTGGGCTAAACCATGTCCACTGCAGGGGAAACAGATATAACATGTGCAGAGAGAGTTAGATTTGGGTGGGGTGTGTTCAAACTGAAATCTAACTTGCAGTGTAAAACTAAAGCAGCCAGTATTTACCCTGCACAGAAACAAAATAACCCACCCAAATCTAACTCTCTCTGCAAATGTTATATCTGCTCCCCCTGCAGTGCACATGGTTTTGCCCAATTGCTAACAAACTTGCTGCTGCGATCAACTCAGAATTACCCCCCATGTGCAGTGCAGGTGGGGTAGATATAACATTTGCAGAGAGAATTAGATTTGGATGGGTTATATTGTTTCTGTGCATGGTAAATACTGGTTGCTTTATACACTGCAATTTAGATTTCAGTTTGAACACAACCAAATCTAACTCTCTCTGCACATGTTATAAGTCACCCATATGTTTTATTATTATGCAAACTAGAACCATAACCTAGAAATAATGACACGTACAACTGTATAGATTGGAAAAAATGGAGGTCACAGCCAAATTTATTAAATTTGAATCAGAATTGTTAATCACCGGTGGCGAAAAAAGCAGTGCCAACTCGGCCATGGCTTAAAACTTTTGAATCTTTAAATAAATGGGGCGGAGTTTCCGCCCCTTGCGCAATCCGTCCTGGGTAGAACCATCTCCCCTTAATTAGCACAGTGCTGGTCCCTCCTTAAGATGGTGACCTGGTCCTCCCCTGAGGCAGTGACCGACTCGCCTTTCTCAAAGGGGAAATGCTAGCCAAGCTCTGCTGCGCTAAATTGAGCCGCCGAATAGCACTGCTTTCCGCCACATTCGAAGACTCCAGACTACGAAACCGCCACCAACAGCCTACCTTCAAAATTCATTTAAACCTTTCAATAATGCTGTGACAAACAACTCCAAACAAGCCTCAGATAAATGCACTCCATCTAATCTGTACAATTCTACCATCTCGTAACGCAAATCTGGGTGCTTAACCACTTTCCCCTTTAAACTAATAACCAATCTGGAGGTTGCGGCATTGAGCTTCCTTCTTACTTTATCTAATGCCGCTCCCCCTTGGGTGCCCCTCCAAAATCTACGCAGTACTACTTCTGACCACACCACCTTAACCAACGGCCAATGTTCCGCAATTATTTGAAAATCTTTCTTTATGTTGTTAATTAACTCTATACCCTTACAAGTACCTAAATCATTGCCTCCTAAATGTATCAACAAGCAATCAGGGGCACCCCAATTCTTTTCGCAATCCCAAAGCACACTCAATAAATTGCTCCATCTCATTCCCCTTATACCTATCCACCTCACTTTAAAAGGGAACGACTTAGATGCCTTGTGCCTGCTGGCCCAATAGACATATGAATGACCCACAATCCACACCCGGCTTGACAATGTCAAAAAACCTGCAGAAAAAACAGCAAAACAAATAAAATTTTATTTAAATTATGATTCAACAACCTTTTAAAACAGGGAGGGATAAAACTTAGTTATTTCGGCGACCCAGATGAAGGTGAACGACACCAAACCTCAAAAAATTTTGTGAGGGAAAAGGTGAAAAGAACTCCAGTCCCCCTTTAACGGCGGGTAGCTTATGGCCCTGGGTTTCCTAAATAACAAACTCGCAGGATGCCTCTATTAATGCAACTTATCCCCTCTAACATAGCGCTTGTAAGCATCTGACTTCCACCTTCCCAACATCTTAATCTCTTCCTTGGAAAAGCCTGCCGCTGCTGCGCAAGTCGCTGCTCCTATCCTGAAAGAATGCGTCCCGTGATGCTCTAATGGAAGGCCCAATGCTATTAAACACTTATTAAAAATACTTGTGAATTGAAATTTAGATAAAGGATTCCGATCTCTATGTACCAACCACTGATCCCCCCCTTTCGGACGAATTCGTCCGTAGGCCTCAGCTAATCTTACTGGGCAGATGCTCGGCTCCAAATGCATAGGAACAGAAATCCATTTACCCCTTCCCAACTGATCCGTTTTGGACCGGTGTATCTTGATAAGAAGCTTATCGCTCCTAA
This sequence comes from Pseudophryne corroboree, assembly GCF_028390025.1. NCBI lineage: Eukaryota > Metazoa > Chordata > Amphibia > Anura > Myobatrachidae > Pseudophryne > Pseudophryne corroboree. Next base: position 170,078,688 of record NC_086444.1, on the reverse strand, counting down.
CCACTACATTACTCAAAAATATACCCGTATCAACTGAACCCTTGTTTTTTGCAACTAGTTCACCTACTCTTAAGGCACCAAAAAAGGCCACTACAAATGCCAAACTAAAAAGGTTAACCTCGAACTCTCCTATCGCAATACCTGAAACAGCAATAATTAGATCTCTCAAAAGCTCGATGTCAATTGGCCTACGCTCATCTCTTATATTTGCCTGCTCACTCGGTTTTACTCGGTTTTACTCGGTTCTCAAAACGGCATCTTATTGGCTATCCAAAACACGTGACATCCGTGAGCCAATAAGATGCCGTTTTGAGAACCGAGTAAAACCGAGTAAAACCGAATCCGCTCATCACTACTTTAGACCACCCCTTCATCGCTTTTGATAACATAAAAGATTTAGTTGGGTCGATCAACCCCTCTTAACGTGAAAATTACGAAATCCTGCTAAAGCTCCCGACATAGCCGCTTTAGAACGACCCTTTTCATGTCCTAACCATACACACGCTAACATAGCATCCTGTACACTCTTACCACTACCTTCCGAATTCATGTACGCCTGCCAATCATTCCATGCTGCAGAATACGATCTCAACGTCCCAGGTGCCAATGCCTTCAATGCTAACGCTTTCATGCCGGTTTGATGATCTGCCATACAAATTCAGGACATGACAAACCCTCCAATCTAGCCGCTGGAGCTAATGCTCTAAATCTATCCCATTGAAAACGGGACAAAGCATCCGCTATCTCGTTCCTCACCCCAGGCACATGCCTAGCACTTAACTCTATATTCTTCTGCATACACCTAAGGGTTAAATGCCTTAACAACTTCAATGCATGAGAACATGAAGACTTTTGATTGTTGATCGCTTGAACTACCCCTAGATTATCGCACCAAAACAAAACCCTTTGATTACCGAGCTTATAGCCCCAGATCTCAACCGTGACAATGATTGGAAAAAGCTCAAGTAGAAGCATGTTATTAGTAAGCCCTTTCACACGCCATTCTTCAGGCCAAGCTTCCGCACACCATTCACCTTCAAAATATGCACCGAAGCCTAGGGACCCTGATGCATCTGTGAAAAATTGTAAATCTCTGTTGTTTACTTCTTCTTGCAGCCAAATACAAACCCCATTAAAATCTCTCAAAAATTCTAACCAAACCTTACAATCTTCTTTCAACTCCGATAAAATGCGTATAAAATGGTGCGATTTCTTAACCCCTGCAGTGGCTCTTTCTAACCTACGACTAAAAACCCTTCCCATCGGAATGACCCTACAAGAAAAATTTAATAACCCCAGAAGTGATTGGACCTGTTTCAGAGTCATCTTTTTTGCAGAAATAACATTCTCCAATAAACTCCTTAAACCATTCACTTTTTCCGCTGGCAATCTACAAAGGCCTGCTTCAGTATCAATTTCTATACCCAGATAAGACATACGGGTCACAGGCCCCTCTGTTTTTTCCTTCGCTACGGGTACACCCATTACTGAAAAAAGAGCTTGAACCGAAAACAGCAATTCATGACATGCCGAGCTACTCGCAGGGCCTGCTAACAAGAAATCATCCAAATAATGAGCGACTCCTGTCTGACCTGTGCCGGCCTTTACACACCACTGTAAATATGAACTAAAACATTCAAAGTAAGAACACGAAATTGAACAGCCCATCGGCAAACACCTGTCCACATAAAATTGACCTTCAAGCTTGAAACCCATGTATTTAAATGAATCAGGATGTAGCGGCAACAATCTAAAAGCCGATTCTATATCCACTTTTGCTAACATAGCTCCTACACCAAAACCTTGAACAATAGCAATGGCTTCCTCAAAAGACTGATACTTAACGCTACACAAAGAAGGGTCCAGAGCCTCGTTTATTGAGCCTCCCTCCGGATAGGAAAGGTGCTGAATTATCCGAAATTTACCCGGCTCCTTCTTTGGAACTACCCCCAATGGTGAAACACAAAAATCAGCTAAAGGCGGACTTTTAAAAGGTCCACACATACGCCCCAAACTAACTTCAGCAGCAATTTTGGCTCTTACTATTTCTGGATAATCTCTAGCTGATTTAAGATTCCTTCTGGCTAAAACTAATACTGGCCTAACTATTGGCAATTTAAAACCGAACTTAAAACCTTGCATCAAAAATGCCGCCTCCTCCCTGAGAGGATAGCGGCCCAACCATCGCTCTAAGACTACTACATCTACTGGGGACTCCGCTTTACCTATTAGCGGCCCTCTGCTCCCCTCTACCCACTGATTGAGTTGCGGGCCTGCTGCAATCTTTTGCTGCGTGACCTCCGCCACACAGCATGCAGATATGTCTATATCTACATGTTGTTCCCCTACTGCATTGCGCCAGTGACGTGCGGTGGGGTGAGGCAGGTGAGGCAGAGCCTTTCCTGTCATACGTACGTTTAAACCAGAGTTTTGACTGAATAGAATATATGAAAAATACCGATAATTTATTTTAAATATCCTATTTGCATTATTCTAATACTTTTTATAGCCCAAACTCTGGAGTAAAAAGTCTATGGCAGGTGAGGCAGTGCCTCACCTGTGTATCCTTTCCACACATCTCTAATCAAAACTCACCAGATTTCCAGGAGTTTATAATGCTGCACCTGTGTATAATGCCCAGATGTACCCTTTGGCTCATATATTGCATGTAAATCTGGCTCTGGGGTTAGCCAGTGCCTCCTGAGCCATTTAGCTCACTGCACGTCCCTGCATTGCGCGTTATTGAACGCGTAACATTTTCCTCTTCCTGCTGTGTTAAAGCCTGGTCTAAACTGAAAGGGCTGTCTACGACCCATCGACTCCGCGAAAGACCTATTACTATGAGTTACCTCCAACCATACCTCTACATCTTTAAAACCTAAACTTAGCAATTTCTGACCGTCTTGCTTCTTCCTAAATAATTCATCGTACTGACGCCAAACATTATGCCTAGCCGTCAGAAACATATTATGTATAAGATGCAGATATTTAATTACGTTGAGAAACTCTGATGGACGAGATTCTATATAACAAGCCGCAAAAATATACATCCCCGTAAGCCAATTGGGATAACTCCTCCTTGCCTCTTGGAGCCGAACTGCCCGCCAAACTGCGCCCTCCCTTTGAACCCTTACGCTTTCCCCTAAGATGCTGAACGAATGTCCGCATAAATTTACGCGGATTCTCCAGCGAGCTAGACGTATCCGATGACTCATCAGAATGCGAAGATTTTGTGCTAAGCTGAATTTCTGTAATTATCTTACCAGCTCCTGATGTAGAAGGACCTTCGCCTGCGTCTCCTGCAACCTCCTGTCCCACGTTGTGCGACGCGCCCGCCGCAGCTTGACTTAATGATTGTTGATCCTGCGAAATCCCAACGACTGCTGTCGAATCTAACGAAGCTGTGTGAGATGTTAACACCTGCGGACTCATTAAAACAGCATTACTTCCTGCTTGACCCGCCCCGTCTGACCCATCGGCTGCTACCGACGGTGCCCGCGCTTGAGATTGCACGTTTGGCTGACTCTCTGACTGCCTTGGTGATGGGGTCTAGCTGGTGGAGGAACTTTGGGCAGAGGCGGCAGCCCTATCTGATGAACACCCATAAACTGATTAGGCGCAGGCTGCAACCAATGCCCATATTGAGGGCCTGCCTGCGGGGGGCTCGAAAACTGCATAAACTGCGGAAAAGCAAACGGCTGATATAAATGACTTAACTGCTGGTTATATTGAGGGTTAAAGAAATGCTGTTGCCTTGTTAAAGGCAGATGCGCGACATTTTGCTGGGCCCCTTGACTGAAATACGGGGACCATGACCCTTGCTGGGGTTGAAAATTACCACTTGCCTGCAAATTAACTTGATGGGAAAAAGGGGGAGGGGGGGGGGGATTGCTATCAATCCCCTTGTCCTATCTAAACCTGCCACTGCAGGTCCTGGGGAACTCCTTATACCCCCTGCTGCCCCCCCCCACATTCATGATATTATTATTTTCACCCCGTATGGGAGAGGCTAATATGCTGCCTCTCCCTTGGGGCTCTAATGGTTGTCCGCCCGTCCCTGCAGCTGCGCTCCCCTCCCCAGCTCCTAAAGCTGTGGGAGAGGGGCTAACGGCCGCCGTGTCCGCCTCCATGGAAACGGGGGCGGGGCTTGCAGCAGCGGGTGCCGATGCACCGGACCCGCTGCTTAATACTGGGGATGGCCGGCGGGGTGTGCTCGCAGGGCTGGCTGTCGCTCCCGACAGCCAGGCCCGCAGCACTGAAGGAGACGGAGAGGGAGGTGGGTGACTCGTCACCGCTACCTCCGTCCGGGCCGCGCGAGCGCTGGGAGCCGCGTGACCAGCTCCCCTTACAGTGAAACGCCGCGCTCCCCTCACCGCCGGAGAGGCAGCGGCGGCAGAAAGAGGTCTGGATACCTCAACCAAGCGGCGGGGAGGGGGCGCACTGCGGTGGGGGCGAGGTATATTAATATCCTTGAGGGACTTAGTGGCAGCAGAAATCCTACTCAAGCCTAACCCCCAAAATCACCTCACAAATTTTACTTTTACTAAATACACTTCAAATATATAAGCCACCAGAATAATATATGATTTAACTAAGTTAATTGTAATACTATTAATGAAGGAATAAACTTTTCTTAAAACAATTAAACAGTTTATGAAACACCTGTGGAGTGATACCGAATACTTTACCAGCCCCAGGGATCACAAAATGGCAAGAGGAATTTGAAATCCTCTGCCAGCACTTAAATAAACTAATCTAACCCGCCTACCTAACTACTCCCTATTGGATAATGTTTGATTGACATACATCAACAACCTATTAGAAAATATCAACACAAAACCAGATCCACCTAGCTTAGCTACATAACAAACAGGGTGCTTATATTCACTCTATCCTATACAGTCTCTCGTTCTTTTTAACTGCCCCCCCTGCAGTGCACATGGGGGGTAATTCAGAGTTGATCACAGCAGCAAATTTGTAAGCAGTTGGGTAAAACCATATGCACTACAGGGAAGGGGGGGCAGATATAACATGTGCAGAGAGAGTTAGATTTGAGTGTGGTGTGTTCGGACTGAAATTTAAATTGCAGTTTAAAAATAAAGCAGCCAGTATTTACCCTGCACAGAAACAAAATAACTAGTGATGAGCGGGTTCGGTTTCTCGGAAACCGAACCCCCCCGAACTTCACCTTTTTTACACGGGTCCGAGGCAGGTTAGAACCTTCCCGCTTTGCTCGGCTAACCCGAGCGCGCCCGAACGTCATCATCCCGCTGTCGGATTCTCGCGAGATTCGGATTCTATATAAGCAGCCGTGCGTCGCCGCCATTTTCACTCGTGCATTGGAGATGATAGGGAGAGGACGTGGCTGGCGTCCTCTCCGTTTATTGTAGAAGTTGATTGGTTTATTGCTTAATTGTGGGGAGGATTGGGGAGCAGCTGTTAGGAGGAGTACAGTGCAGAGTTTTGCTGATAAGTGACCACCAGTTTTTATCCGTTCTCTGCCTGAAAAAAACGCTCCATACCATATCTGTGCTCAGTGTGCTGCATAATATATCTGTGCTGAGTGCTCACACTGCTTAATTGTGGGGACTGGGGAGCAGCTATAGCAGGAGTACAGTGCAGAGTTTTGCTGACAGTGACCACCAGTATACGTTGTCTGCCTGAAGAAAAACACTCCATATCTGTGCTCAGTGTGCTGCTTTATAGTGGGGACTGGGGACCACCAGTATAATTAATATTATATAGGAGGAGTACAGTGCAGTGTGCACTGCTGTACCTACCTCTGTGTCGTCATCCATTAAGTATACTATCCATCTACATTCTATACCTGTGGTGCATTTTAGTTTTGCAGTTTGCTGACACAGTGTCCACCAGTATACTATATATAGTAGTACGGTAGGCCACTGCTGTACCTACCTCTGTGTCGTCACTCGTCATCCATTAAGTATACTATCCATCTACATTCTATACCTGTGGTGCATTTTAGTTTTGCAGTTTGCTGACAGTGTCCACCAGTATACTATATATAGCAGTACGGTAGGCCATTGCTGTACCTACCTCTGTGTCGTCACTCGTCATCCATTAAGTATACTATCCATCTACATTCTATACCTGTGGTGCATTTTAGTTTTGCAGTTTGCTGACAGTGTCCACCAGTATACTATATATAGCAGTACGGTAGGCCACTGCTGTACCTACCTCTGTGTCGTCACTCGTCATCCATTAAGTATACTATCCATCTACATTCTATACCTGTGGTGCATTTTAGTTTTGCAGTTTGCTGACACAGTATCCACCAGTATACTATATATAGCAGTACGGTAGGCCACGGCTGTACCTACCTCTGTGTCTTCACTCGTCATCCATTAAGTATACTATTATCCATCTACATTCTATACCTGTGGTGCATTTTAGTTTTGCAGTTTGCTGACACAGTGTCCACCAGTATACTATATATAGCAGTACGGTAGGCCACTGCTGTACCTACCTCTGTGTCGTCACTCGTCATCCATTAAGTATACTATCCATCTACATTCTATACCTGTGGTGCATTTTAGTTTTGCAGTTTGCTGACACAGTGTCCACCAGTATACTATATATAGCAGTACGGTAGGCCACTGCTGTACCTACCTCTGTGTCGTCACTCGTCATCCATTAAGTATACTATTATCCATCTACATTCTATACCTGTGGTGCATTTTAGTTTTGCAGTTTGCTGACACAGTGTCCACCAGTATACTATATATAGCAGTACGGTAGGCCACTGCTGTACCTACCTCTGTGTCGTCACTCGTCATCCATTAAGTATACTATCCATCTACATTCTATACCTGTGGTGCATTTTAGTTTTGCAGTTTGCTGACACAGTGTCCACCAGTATACTATATATAGCAGTACGGTAGGCCACTGCTGTACCTACCTCTGTGTCGTCACTCGTCATCCATTAAGTATACTATCCATCTACATTCTATACCTGTGGTGCATTTTAGTTTTGCAGTTTGCTGACACAGTGTCCACCAGTATACTATATATAGCAGTACGGTAGGCCACTGCTGTACCTACCTCTGTGTCGTCACTCGTCATCCATTAAGTATACTATCCATCTACATTCTATACCTGTGGTGCATTTTAGTTTTGCAGTTTGCTGACACAGTATCCACCAGTATACTATATATAGCAGTACGGTAGGCCACTGCTGTACCTACCTCTGTGTCGTCACTCGTCATCCATTAAGTATACTATTATCCATCTACATTCTATACCTGTGGTGCATTTTAGTTTTGCAGTTTGCTGACACAGTGTCCACCAGTATACTATATATAGCAGTACGGTAGGCCACTGCTGTACCTACCTCTGTGTCGTCACTCGTCATCCATTAAGTATACTATCCATCTACATTCTATACCTGTGGTGCATTTTAGTTTTGCAGTTTGCTGACACAGTGTCCACCAGTATACTATATATAGCAGTACGGTAGGCCACTGCTGTACCTACCTCTGTGTCGTCACTCGTCATCCATTAAGTATACTATCCATCTACATTCTATACCTGTGGTGCATTTTAGTTTTGCAGTTTGCTGACACAGTGTCCACCAGTATACTATATATAGCAGTACGGTAGGCCACTGCTGTACCTACCTCTGTGTCGTCACTCGTCATCCATTAAGTATACTATCCATCTACATTCTATACCTGTGGTGCATTTTAGTTTTGCAGTTTGCTGACACAGTATCCACCAGTATACTATATATAGCAGTACGGTAGGCCACTGCTGTACCTACCTCTGTGTCGTCACTCGTCATCCATTAAGTATACTATTATCCATCTACATTCTATACCTGTGGTGCATTTTAGTTTTGCAGTTTGCTGACACAGTGTCCACCAGTATACTATATATAGCAGTACGGTAGGCCACTGTTGTACCTACCTCTGTGTCGTCACTCGTCATCCATTAAGTATACTATCCATCTACATTCTATACCTGTGGTGCATTTTAGTTTTGCTCAGTAAATATAGTAGTAGGCCATTGCTATTGATACTGGCATATAATTCCACACATTAAAAAATGGAGAACAAAAATGTGGAGGTTAAAGGGAAAGATCAAGATCCACTTCCACCTCGTGCTGAAGCTGCTGCCACTAGTCATGGCCGAGACGATGAAATGCCATCAATGTCGTCTGCCAAGGCCGATGCCCAATGTCATAGTAGAGAGCATGTAAAATCCAAAACACAAAAGTTCAGTAAAATGACCCAAAAATCAAAATTAAAAGCGTCTGAGGAGAAGCGTGAACTTGCCAATATGCCATTTACGACACGGAGTGGCAAGGAACGGCTGAGGCCCTGGCCTATGTTCATGGCTAGTGGTTCAGCTTCACATGAGGATGGAAGCACTCATCCTCTCGCTAGAAAAAAGAAAAGACTTAAGCTGGCAAAAGCACAGCAAAGAACTGTGCGTTCTTCTAAATCACAAATCCCCAAGGAGAGTCCAATTGTGTCGGTTGCGATGCCTGACCTTCCCAACACTGGACGGGAAGAGCTTGCGCCTTCCACCATTTGCACGCCCCCTGCAAGTGCTGTAAGGAGCACCCGCAGTCCAGTTCCTGATAGTCAAATTGAAGATGTCACTGTTGAAGTACACCAGGATGAGGATATGGGTGTTGCTGGCGCTGGGGAGGAAATTGACAAGGAGGATTCTGATGGTGAGGTGGTTTGTTTAAGTTAGGCACCCGGGGAGACACCTGTTGTCCGTGGGAGGAATATGGCCATTGACATGCCTGGTCAAAATACAAAAAAAATCAGCTCTTCGGTGTGGAATTATTTCAACACAAATGCGGACAACAGGTGTCAAGCCGTGTGTTGCCTTTGTCAAGCTGTAATAAGTAGGGGTAAGGACGTTAACCACCTCGGAACATCCTCCCTTATACGTCACGTGCAGCGCATTCATCATAAGTCAGTGACAAGTTCAAAAACTTTGGGTGACAGCGGAAGCAGTCCACTGACCACTAAATCCCTTCCTCTTGTAACCAAGCTCCTGCAAACCACACCACCAACTCCCTCAGTGTCAATTTCCTCCTTACCCAGGAAAGCCAATAGTCCTGCAGGCCATGTCACTGTCAAGTCTGACGAGTCCTCTCCTGCCTGGGATTCCTCTGATGCATCCTTGAGTGTAACGCCTACTGCTGCTGGCGCTGCTGTTGTTGCTGCTGGGAGTCGATCGTCATCCAAGAGGGGAAGTCGGAAGACCACTTGTACTACTTCCAGTAAGCAATTGACTGTCCAACAGTCCTTTGCGAGGAACATGAAATATCACAGCAGTCATCCTGCTGCAAAGCAGATAACTCAGGCCTTGGCAGCCTGGGCGGTGAGAAACGTGTTTCCGGTATCCATCGTTAATTCAGAGGCAACTATAGACTTGATTGAGGTACTGTGTCCCCGGTACCAAATACCATCTAGGTTCCATTTCTCTAGGCAGGCGATACCGAAAATGTACACAGACCTCAGAAAAAGACTCACCAGTGTCCTAAAAAATGCAGTTGTACGCAATGTCCACTTAACCACGGACATGTGGACAAGTGGAGCAGGGCAGACTCAGGACTATATGACTGTGACAGCCCACTGGGTAGATGTATTGCCTCCCGCAGCAAGAACAGCAGCGGCGGCACCAGTAGCAGCATCTCGCAAACGCCAACTCGTTCCTAGGCAGGCTACGCTTTGTATCACCGCTTTCCAGAATAGGCACACAGCTGACAACCTCTTACGGCAACTGAGGAAGATCATCGCAGAATGGCTTACCCCAATTGGACTCTCCTGGGGATTTGTGACATCGGACAACGCCAGCAATATTGTGCGTCTATTACATCTGGGCAAATTCCAGCACGTCCCATGTTTTGCACATACATTGAATTTGGTGGTGCAGAATTATTTAAAAAACGACAGGGGCGTGCAAAAGATGCTGTCGGTGGCCCGAAGAATTGCGGGCCACTTTCGGCATTCAGGCACCGCGTACAGAAGACTGGAGCACCACCAAACATTCCTGAACCTGCCCTGCTATCATCTGAAGCAAGAGGTGGTAACGAGGTGGAATTCAACCCTCTATATGCTTCAGAGGATGGAGGAGCAGCAAAAGGCCATTCAAGCCTATACATCTGCCCACGATATAGGCAAAGGAGGGGGAATGCACCTGACTCAAGCGCAGTGGAGAATGATTTCAACGTTGTGCAAGGTTCTGCAACCCTTTGAACTTGCCACACGCGAAGTCAGTTCAGACACTGCCAGCCTGAGTCAGGTCATTCCCCTCATCAGGCTTTTGCAGAAGAAGCTGGAGACATTGAAGGAGGAGCTAAAACAGAGCGATTCCGCTAGGCATGTGGGACTTGTGGATGGAGCCCTTAATTCGCTTAACCAGGATTCACGGGTGGTCAATCTGTTGAAATCAGAGCACTACATTTTGGCCACCGTGCTCGATCCTAGATTTAAAACCTACGTTGTATCTCTCTTTCCGGCAGACACAAGTCTGCAGAGGTTCAAAGACCTGCTGGTGAGAAAATTGTCAAGTCAAGCGGAACGTGACCCGTCAACATCTCCTCCTTCACATTCTCCCGCAACTGGGGGTGCGAGGAAAAGGCTAAGAATTCCTAGCCCACCCGCTGGCGGTGATGCAGGGCAGTCTGGAGCGAGTGCTGACATCTGGTCCGGACTGAAGGACCTACCAATGATTACTGACATGTCGTCTACTGTCACTGCATATGATTCTCTCACCATGGAAAAAATGGTGGGGGATTATATGAGTGACCGCATCCAAGTAGGCACGTCAGACAGTCCGAACGTATACTGGCAGGAAAAAGAGGCAATTTGGAGGCCCTTGCACAAACTGGCTTTATTCTACCTAAGTTGCCCTCCCTCCAGTGTGTACTCCGAAAGAGTGTTTAGTGCAGCCGCTCACCTTGTCAGCAATCGGCGTACGAGGTTACTTCCAGAAAATGTGGAGAAGATGATGTTCATCAAAATGAATTATAATCAATTCCTCCGTGGAGACATTCACCAGCAGCAATTGCCTCCAGAAAGTACACGGGGACCTGAGATGGTGGATTCCAGTGGGGACGAATTAATAATCTGTGAGGAGGGGGATGTACACAGTGAAAGGGGTGAGAAATCGGAGGATGATGATGAGGTGGACATCTTGCCTCTGTAGAGCCAGTTTGTGCAAGGAGAGATTAATTGCTTCTTTTTTGGTGGGGGCCCAAACCAACCAGTCATTTCAGTCACAGTCGTGTGGCAGACCCTGTCGCTGAAATGATGGGTTCGTTAAAGTGTGCATGTCCTGTTTATACAACATAAGGGTGGGTGGGAGGGCCCAAGGACAATTCCATCTTGCACCTCTTTTTTCTTTCATTTTTCTTTGCATCATGTGCTGTTTGGGGACTATTTTTTGGAAGTGCCATCCTGTCTTGATTGACACTGCAGTGCCACTCCTAGATGGGCCAGGTGTTTGTGTCGGCCACTTGTGTCGCTTAGCTTAGTCACACAGCCACCTTGGTGCGCCTCTTTTTTTCTTTGCATCATATGCTGTTTGGGGACAATTTTTTGGAAGTGCCATCCTGCCTGACACTGCAGTGCCACTCCTAGATGAGCCAGGTGTTTGTGTCGGCCAATTGTGTCGCTTAGCTTAGTCACACAGCCACCTTGGTGCGCCTCTTTTTTTCTTTGCATCATGTGCTGTTTGGGGACTATTTTTTGGAAGTGCCATCCTGTCTTGATTGACACTGCAGTGCCACTCCTAGATGGGCCAGGTGTTTGTGTCGGCCACTTGTGTCGCTTAGCTTAGTCACACAGCCACCTTGGTGCGCCTCTTTTTTTCTTTGCATCATGTGCTGTTTGGGGACTATTTTTTGGAAGTGCCATCCTGTCTTGATTGACACTGCAGTGCCACTCCTAGATGGACCAGGTGTTTGTGTCGGCCACTTGTGTCGCTTAGCTTAGTCACACAGCCACCTTGGTGCGCCTCTTTTTTCTTTGCATCATGTGCTGTTTGGGGACAATTTTTTGGAAGTGCCATCCTGCCTGACACTGCAGTGCCACTCCTAGATGGGCCAGGTGTTTGTGTCGGCCAATTGTGTCGCTTAGCTTAGTCACACAGCCACCTTGGTGCGCCTCTTTTTTTCTTTGCATCATGTGCTGTTTGGGGACAATTTTTTGGAAGTGCCATCCTGCTTGACACTGCAGTGCCACTCCTAGATGGGCCAGGTGTTTGTGTCGGCCACTTGTGTCGCTTAGCTTAGTCACACAGCCACCTTGGTGCGCCTCTTTTTTTCTTTGCATCATGTGCTGTTTGGGGACAATTTTTTGGAAGTGCCATCCTGTCTTGATTGACACTGCAGTGCCACTCCTAGATGGGCCAGGTGTTTGTGTCGGCCACTTGTGTCGCTTAGCTTAGTCACACAGCCACCTTGGTGCGCCTCTTTTTTTCTTTGCATCATGTGCTGTTTGGGGACTATTTTTTGGAAGTGCCATCCTGTCTTGATTGACACTGCAGTGCCACTCCTAGATGGGCCAGGTGTTTGTGTCGGCCACTTGTGTCGCTTAGCTTAGTCACACAGCCACCTTGGTGCGCCTCTTTTTTTCTTTGCATCATGTGCTGTTTGGGGACAATTTTTTGGAAGTGCCATCCTGTCTTGATTGACACTGCAGTGCCACTCCTAGATGGGCCAGGTGTTTGTGTCGGCCACTTGTGTCGCTTATCTTAGTCACACAGCAACCTTGGTGCGCCTCTTTTTTTTTTTTTTTGCATCATGTGCTGTTTGGGGACTATTTTTTGGAAGTGCCATCCTGTCTTGATTGACACTGCAGTGCCACTCCTAGATGAGCCAGGTGTTTGTGTCGGCCACTTGTGTCGCTTAGCTTAGTCAAACAGCCACCTTGGTGCGCCTCTTTTTTTCTTTGCATCATGTGCTGTTTGGGGACAATTTTTTGGAAGTGCCATCCTGTCTTGATTGACACTGCAGTGCCACTCCTAGATGGGCCAGGTGTTTGTGTCGGCCACTTGTGTCGCTTAGCTTAGTCAAACAGCCACCTTGGTGCGCCTCTTTTTTTCTTTGCATCATGTGCTGTTTGGGGACTATTTTTTAAATCGCCCATCCTGTCTGACACTGCAGTGCCACTCCTAGATGGGCCAGGTGTTTGTGACGGCCACTTGGGTCGCTTAGCTTAGTCATCCAGCGACCTTGGTGCAAATTGTAGGACTAAAAATAATATTGTGAGGTGTGAGGTGTTCAGAATAGACTGGAAATGAGTGGAAATTATGGTAATTGAGGTTAATAATACTATGGGATCAAAATGACCCCCGAATTCTATGATTTAAGCTGTTTTTTAGGGGTTTTTGAAAAAAACACCCGAATCCAAAACACACCCGAATCCGACAAAAATTTTTTGGTGAGGTTTTGCCAAAACGCGTCCGAATCCAAAACACGGCCGCGGAACCGAATCCAAAACCAAAACACAAAACCCGAAAAATGTCCGGTGCACATCACTAAAAATAACCCACCCAAATCTAACTCTCTCTGCAAACGTTATATCTGCCCGCCCTGCAGTGCACATGGTTTTGCCCAACTGCTTACAAATTTGCTGTTGCGATCAACTCTGAATTACCCCCATGGTTTTGTTCATTAGCTAACATATTTGCTGCTACGATCAGATCTGTTTTAGGCCCAATGTACACAACACCAAATTCCATGATGTGAAACCAGGGCAGATATATTGGGAGGACCCAAGTAGTGCGGCGTTGTGGCCCCTGGAGTGGCTATGCTACATTGAGGCGTATATTCCTATGGTGTGCCACTGCTAAGCAAGCAACAAGGACTTAGACGTGGCACTATGGGGGCTGGAGGTATTTGGTCAAATTTTCCTTACATATTAGGAAACACCCATTTTGTATGATCTCCACTGAAAACAATTAGATCCTGGAAATAGTTTATGAAAATAGATGTGAGGACAAGGTAATGCACTGACTGCATAGAGTGAGTCTATAAAAAAGCAGAACACCAAATTATGAGGGGAATTCAATTAGCTGCGGTAAATTACTTTGGCTAATTAACCCCCGGGGCTATCCAATTAGCCCCGAAGCGCTGTCTATTGCCGCACTCAGGGATTTGTTTTCAGTATCCGCTGAGATCCTGAAACAAAATCCCCGTTTTCATGCCCGCAATCACGAAAACACATAAATCCGGGAACTTATCCCAGATCCTGTGTTTTTAAGCAAAAAAAAATAAAAAATTGTGAGATAAAAATCGGGCTTTAATTGAATTGACCGGAAAAAAAATCAGGAAAAAAATTGCAATAAAGCCCATTTTTTATTGATAAAATTTATCATACACAATTGAATTCCTCCCTAATACTGGAACTGAACCAGGCACACATCCAAGTGTTCTTATGACACCAGCATCCTGATCTATGTGAAATTTGGATGAAATAATCTGATTAGTAGACACAGTACTTACCAGGATTAATTTCTCCCAGTCAGCTGAGGTCACGCATTGGTTGCTTGTGTCCTGTGCATATGTCAGGCAGAGGAAGATTTACTTACATAATTGCTGTGTGCAGCCCTTTCCAGGTGACCGCTTCTATTGCAGGGTCACATCCTTACACATTTAAATAATAAATGTCTGGCTGTGAGAGTGTAAGGTCAATCTAATTCTCTTCTGCAAACAGTCAGACATCCATATGTTTAAGGACCTTTGTTATTAATGGCGCGTGAAATGATGTCTGTTCTACACACTGCAGTGTCAGGTCCTCAAATCAAATATTGTCATCTTGTAGGCGCATTATGGGTGAGTACTGGTTCAGGTGCTGGTAGAACATTAAAGAAGTCATTGGACATGAATAAGTGCTGTTATGGTTGGTAATCACTGCCGGCAGGAATGTGCGCAGTCATGTTTGGTAGGAGTGCAGCACACTGTAGTTTCTGTCAGTAAACTCAGATTTTGATAATTTACTAATTGATGTGTCCAGATGCGTTTCTAGAGAGGAGAAGGCCCATGTGCAGGCTCCGTCTGGGCCCCCTCCTCTCTAGCTGGCAGCAGCACTTAGCGCTGTCCCAGAGTCTACAGTGCATGCGCAGATCTCCTGGAAAATAGCGTGGCAGCCATTTTCCCAGTGATTTTTCCACTGCGCATGCGCGAAACACAGAGAAAATGACATCTCCCATGGCCACACATCGCCATTTTGTTGAGTTGTATGGTGATAACGTCATGTCACGGAAACAGGCACTGCCTGTGGTGGATGTGCTGGGCCAACTGGATCACTGCTCATCTTGAATTCTCAAAGGGATGTGTCCTTTACATACAGAAATCTGATCACACTACACACCTCAATGTTTAACCATGTTTCTGCCAGATCCGCCATCTTACAACTGATGTTGGGACAGTATGACTGATATGAGGTGCAGTCTAATGGCCATGAGGAGAAGCAGTGGTCTACCAACTCTAGTCTGGTGGGAGATTAGAGCGAAATAGAGAACATTACACACGAGAGGTCTTGTTACCTTACTTATTGAACCACCCTCGTATATTCTGTTAGCATATAGCAGAGGTGTTCTTAGCAGATCAAGAGCCGGATATAATGACGCCCAAGATCACCGGAGGTGCGAGATACCGGCGGATCTCTGACTTTTTTTAAAGAGACAATCACTTACAAGGGAAAACCATGCCTTGTAAGTGATTGTCCCTTTAAAAAAACGTCCGAGATCGGCCGGCATCTCGCACCTCCGGTGATCTTGGGCGTCATTATATCCGGCCCCAAATCTTCTTTGTGAGAAGACACACCCTGGGAAGCTCAGACAGGTTTATATGAACAGCATTACTACATCTGCATCTTCTTCTGAAAGAATCCATTTAACAACAAATTACATACATATATAACTATAACAGAGTGATAACACATAAACACATTAAGTAACATCGCCTCCTGCTGACCCTCCAGGGTAATCACTCAAACAGCATTAATTCTTAGTCTGTTGCAATATCTCAACATACTGTATACTTCTGATGTGGAAGCCAGAGCAATCCTTATTTGTGATTGCATACAGAGACGTTTCCAAAAGCATGAAAGCTGATGCATTGTCCCAGAGTTTCTTGTGGGAGTGTATGGACGTTCCAAGGAATATTATTCCTCCTACTATACATGGATTCAAGTAACTCTAACACAGGATCTGTCTAGTGAGAAATTAAAAGTGCAGGACTTTCTAACTGTCATTTCAAAGAATGTGCTAAATAAATGACAGAAGCTGCTGATTGGCTGCTTGGGGCAAGTTCTACACTTTATCTCTCTCGCCAAGGCTTGTTACATCTCCCCCTTAAACAGCAGAACACCATGATATATTTAAGACTGCATAATTCCTAACCTTCTTTAAGAAAGTTTTCAGAGTTTTGTCCATTCTTGCAAGGATTGTGCCTGTAATTAGAACACTAAATGTATCCCCCTGGACCAACTTATGCTATTACCAGTAACCATGAGAACTGGGACTCATCTTTCTATGGATTTAGGCCCTCATTCCGAGTTGTTCGCTCGCAAGCGGATTTTAGCAGATTTGCTCATGCTAAGCCGCCGCCTACTGGGAGTGAATCTTAGCATCTTAAAATTGCGAACGATGTATTCGCAATATTGCGATTACACACCTCGTAGCAGTTTCTGAGTAGCTCCAGACTTACTCGGCATCTGCGATCAGTTCAGTGCTTGTCGTTCCTGGTTTGACGTCACAAACACACCCAGCGTTCGGCCAGACACTCCTCCGTTCCTCCGGCCACTCCTGCGTTTTTTCCGGAAACGGTAGCGTTTTTTCCCACACGCCCATAAAACGGCCTGTTTCCGCCCAGAAACACCCATTTCCTGTCAATCACATTACGATCGCCTGAACGATGAAAAAGCCGTGAGTAAAATTCCTAACTACATAGCAAATTTACTTGGCGCAGTCGCAGTGTGGACATTGCGCATGCGCATTAAGCGGAAAATCGCTGCGATGCGAAGATTTTTACCGAGCGAACAACTCGGAATGAGGGCCTTTGTTGCTGATTCACCCCATCTGAGGGCTGCAAAACCAACTGGGTAATTGTGCATTGGAATAGCAAATATGGACGGAGTAATGATTAGCATTACTGCCTCACAGCACTGAGGTCATAAGTTCAATTCCCACCATTGCCTTAATTGTATGGAGTTTGTATTATCACCCCGTACTTGCACGGGTTTCTTCTGGGTACTCTGGTTTCCTCCCACAATCCAAAATTATACAGGTATGTTAACTGGCATCCCCCCCCCAAAAAAAAAAAAAATATTATTTTTTTTACCCTAATGCAGGCATGTCCAAACTGCGGCCCTCCAGCTGTTGTGAAACTACATATCCCAGCATGCCCTGAAACAGTTTTGCTGTCGGAGAATGCTAAAGCTGTGTCAGGGTGTAAGAGGTGCGGCGGTGCGTGTGGTGGTGCCTGCTGCCGTGCAGGTGTAGCTTCGGTACTCACCAGGCGCCGCTCTCTCTCACCTTCAGGTACCGGAACCTTCAACGGACCTGGCAATCTTCAGTCGGATCCGGACACGGCGATTCCCTCTCGGAGCTGACCGACGAACGAGCTGAGGAGAAAATGGTCTACCTTAAGGGAGGTATCCACCCTTCTTCCACCGGAAGAGGGGATACCCCAGGGGTGACAGCGACCTTCACCGGTTGGATGAAAGGTCATCACTGGCACAAAGCCTCAGCCACCCAGATTTCACACACTCGCACTCTCGCACGTAGTGTGATGAAGGGGATTCTCACGTCCGTGAGCAATCCCTATTCCGGCGCTCGGGGACAGACAAGGGACAAACGCACACAGATGCCACTCACCGTCAGTTCCGCACTGCGAACGTCTTCTTCTCTTACAGGTCCCTGTAAGGAGGCAAACAAACAAGCAAACAGCCGTGCAGGGCCTAACTCTTACCTAGTGTCACACCCCTATACTAACTACAACAGCAGAGCCCTCAAACTAGCTCTGTGGGCGTTGTGCAACAAAACTAAACACACTTAACAAGCTCACACTTTGCCCCGCACGGTAACAACATATCCAATCACAATTCACAGCGCAAGCAACTACCACAGTATTGTCCCTTAAAGTATCTGAATCAGAACACCAGGTGGTGGGGGCCGCATAGCTCACCCACCTCCTGTCCTCTCTTTCCAGGGGCTCAGGCCAAGCGGGCCTGCCTGCCTAAACACCTTGGGGTGGACTGGGCCTAGTGCCCAGCGCCACCTCTATTCACTTCGGGGGAACCGCTTATTTATTGGGCCTAGCGCCCCCTATTAGCACACGGACCCGAGGCCCGACATTACCCACGGGCCTATCGCCCGCCTAACTCGTCGCCCGTTGGGTGACCTGGGCCTAGTGCCCAGTGTCACCTTATAGAGTGGGGCTCAGGCTTACAAGCCTGCCTACTCTGTGCACGTCGGGATGGCCTGGGCCTAGCGCCCAGTACCACCCTTATTCATCTGGGGGGGGGCGCACCTATTAATCCGGGCCTAATGCCCACTATATGCCCTCGGGCCTAATGCCCGCCTACACAGCCAATTACAGTGGCCTGGGCCTAATGCCCAAACCACCAAATCAGGGGGGTGACGAACTCCTAACTGCGCAACAGGCCTAGTGCCTGAACTGTGCCCCCGGCCTAATGCCCGTCCCTGGTGGTCTAGGAAGGAAGGGGATTGGGATAAGCCTCACTGAGGCCTCACCTGGTCCAGGGATCTCCGGCACCCTCTTCTGCCGCTGACCCGTCCTGGCCAGCGGCGCCGCCGTCTCTTCTCCGCGTCCAGCCGCCGCTGGACATCTTCTTCCCGGAGCCTGGAGTCTTCTGGCCTCTTCCGCGGCCACCGGAGCTCTTCAGCGCTCTTCCGCGCGCCCTCCATCTTCGGCTCCCGCCCGGCGTCTTCATCGCTCTTCCGCGCGCTTCTCCACCTCTTCTGCTCCCACCCGGCGCCTGACGTCAGACGCCGGGGGCGGGGCCTGTGACGCGGCGAGCGCTGATTGGCTCGCCGCGCCCGCTTCTGATTGGCCGGCGAGCCGCGATTGGCTCGCGGACGGCGCCGGATTCGAAAAGCCACGGGCGGTGCTTCTGATTGGCGGCCAGAACGCCAAGTTTAAAGCGCCGCCGCCGCGCCGCTACCCGCCGCCGCCGCCGCGCCGCTACCCGCCGCCGCCGACAGCCTGATGCAGGGAAACATCCGATCCCTGCACCAGACACCCGCCGCCGCACACCCAGCGCTGGGGACAGACAAGCTGCCCCAGCGCTGTCCACAGCCAGGGACAGCACCTCGGATGGGCCCACAGGGCACATCTCTACATTTCCCCCCCCTTTTTCCTTTGTAGTCCCTACAAAGTTCCTCACGATGTCCCTCGTCCGCGGGTCAGGGAATTCCGAGGTCCCTCCGGCGAGGTTGTGTGCGAGGGTCCAGCCCGGACAGACCGTGACCCCACATCCTTCCACCTCCAGCTCCGGGTTCCTCTTCTTACCTCCTGACCTCCATCGGCGGATCCTCTGGGGGAGTGGCATCTCCTCACGGTCGCTCGACGTTGGCCACCAAGGGGAATCTTCCTCCACGGGGACAACAGTCACCCACTCTTGACCTCCCATGTCGTCTGTGGCATCGTCCCTGTCTTCAGGGTGTGGTACCGACCACCACCCAACAGCGGAATCCTCCGGGGCATCCGTTTCCTCCTGGGCAACAACCACCATCTGTCGCATCTCCTCGTGGGGCATCTCCAAAGGTCCCATGTCTTCCTCTGGAACGGGTCCTCCCACGGCATCACGATCCTCTCCCCGTACGTCCATCCATTTCGGCACTTCCGGCAGGTATTCTTGCTCCAGGACTATCTCCTCCTCTTCACGGAGGGCATTCAGCTGGGAGCACGACTCCACCCGATCCTGATAGTCACTCTCGTCGGCACTTCCGATGCTAGAGTCGTCCTCCATCTGTTCTTGGAGGGATTCGTCGGCGGACAGCTCACCATAGTCCGAGTCCTCCTCCGATATCTGGACTGGGGTATTATTTTCCTCCTCAGCGTACTTAGTCTCTTCCGCTGGCACCTCTGCTTCCTCAGCATACTCCTTCGCTTCCGCTGGCATCTTTACTTCCTCAGCGCACTCCTCTTCCGCTGGCATCTCTAGGTACCCAGGACACACCTGTTCCGCACGTCCTGGTCGTGGACGGTTCCATCGCGGGGAGATTCCGGACGTCTCCGTCACTGGGTCTTCACGCTTTTCTTCGCAGCGTGGTCTCTCTACCTCCCAGTCGTCCACCTCCGCCTTATGCGGGAATGGATTCTGCCTTACTGGGGTCGCTTTCTTGGGACAGAGTAGGTCCGCGGCATCTTCCCAGGGGCACTCACTGGCCGCATGTCCTGGTCGCCGACACTTCCAACAAGGGAGGGCCACTGCCACCTTCTCCAAGACGGGTTCCTTGGCCACCTCCTTCACTGAGGGATCTTCACCCGTTGGTTCCGGCTCAGAGGAAATGGGCACCTGCGAACTAACTTCAAGCAGGGTCTTCTGCTCCATGTCCCTGGTTTCCTCCTCCCATCTCTGGGCACGACCATCAGTAATCATCCGGTCTTCATTCCACGGACAATCGGGAAGCGCATGTCCCCTCGCCTCGCAGAGCGCACACACGGGCTCTGCAGCCACCCGGTCCCAAAGTTGTTGACGAGACTCCGTCAGCTGCTTCACAGTGGCCTCGTAGTCCGTCCTGTCTTCAGTCCATGGACATTCCAGGAGCCGATGTCGGGGATCTCCACAGCTTTCACACCAGGAATCAACCTCGTCTTGGCTCAACTCTTCATCCCAGGGACAACTGTTATGCTCATGCCCGTAGTTTCCGCAGAGCAAACACCAGGACTCCTCCTTCGCTTGGCCCTTCTGACGTCTTCGATCCGCTTCCTAGACCACCTTCTTTGGGGACGTCTCTCGCCAAGTACACTCGTTGGCAAAGTGCCCCGTTTGCCGACATTTCTTGCAGGGCGTCACAGCGGCCTTCTTGCGCCCCTTCTCCCGGCGCTCTTCCTTTTCACGCTGGACCGACCGCTGCACCATCTTCAGGAGGTCTGCCCCAGACACCGTCACCCAGTCGCTCTGGTCCGCACGCGTCCGGGGGTGAGTCTGTTCCGGAGCCGTCCACAGGGAGGTCTTCTTGGTGGCGTTCCACATCGTGTCCGTGATCCTGTATCCTTGATCCTGCCGACTACGCCAAAATGTAAGAGGTGCGGCGGTGCATGTGGTGGTGCCTGCTGCCGTGCAGGTGTAGCTTCGGTACTCACCAGGCGCCGCTCTCTCTCACCTTCAGGTACCGGAACCTTCAACGGACCTGGCAATCTTCAGTCGGATCCGGACACGGCGATTCCCTCTCGGAGCTGACCGACGAACGAGCTTAGGAGAAAATGGTCTACCTTAAGGGAGGTATCCACCCTTCTTCCACTGGAAGAGGGGATACCCCAGGGGTGACAGCGACCTTCACCGGTTGGGTGAAAGGTCATCACTGGCACAAAGCCTCAGCCACCCAGATTTCACACACTCGTGCTCTCGTACGTAGTGTGATGAAGGGGATTCTCACGTCCGTGAGCAATCCCTATTCCGGCGCTGGGGGACAGAAAAGGGACAAACGCACACAGATGCGACTCACCGTCAGTTCCGCACTGCAAACGTCTTCTTCTCTTACAGGTCCCTGTAAGGAGGCAAACAAACAAGCAAACAGCCGTGCAGGGCCTAACTCTAACCTAGTGTCACACCCCTATACTAACTACAACAGCAGAGCCCTCAAACTAGCTCTGTGGGTGTGGTGCAACAAAACTAAACACACTTAACAAGCCCACACTCTGCTTCGCACGGTAACAACATATCCAATCACAATTCACAGCGCAAGCAACTACCACGGTGTTGTCCCTTAAAGTATCTGAATCAGAACACCAGGTGGTGGGGGCCGCACAGCTCACCCACCTCCCGTCCTCTCTTTCCAGGGGCTCAGGCCGAGCGGGCCTGCCTGCCTAAACACCTTGGGGTGGACTGGGCCTAGTGCCCAGCGCTACCTCTATTCACTTCGGGGGAACCGCTTATTTATTGGGCCTAGCGCCCCCTATTAGCACACGGACCCGAGGCCCGACATTACCCACGGGCCTATCGCCCGCCTAACTCGTCGCCCGTTGGGTGACCTGGGCCTAGTGCCCAGTGTCACCTTATAGAGTGGGGCTCAGGCTTACAAGCCTGCCTACTCTGTGCACGTCGGGATGGCCTGTGCCTAGCGCCCAGTACCACCCTTATTCATCTGGGGGGGGGCGCACCTATTAATCCGGGCCTAATGCCCACTATATGCCCTCGGGCCTAATGCCCGCCTACACAGCCAATTACAGTGGCCTGGGCCTAATGCCCAAACCACCAAATCAGGGGGGTGCCGAACTCCTAACTGCGCAACAGGCCTAGTGCCTGAACTGTGCCCCCGGCCTAATGCCCGTCCCTGGTGGTCTAGGAAGGAAGGGGATTGGGATAAGCCTCACTGAGGCCTCACCTGGTCTGCCGCTGACCCGTCCTGGCCAGCGGCGCCACCGTCTCTTCTCCGCGTCCAGCTGCCGCTGGACATCTTCTTCCCGGAGCCTGGAGTCTTCTGGCCTCTTCCGCGGCCACCGGAGCTCTTCAGCGCTCTTCCGCGCGCCCTCCGTCTTCGGCTCCCGCCCGGCGTCTTCAGCGCTCTTCCGTGCGCTTCTCCACCTCTTCTGCTCCCGCCCGGCGTCTGAATTCAGACGCCGGGGGCGGGGCCTGTGACGCGGCGAGCGCCGATTGGCTCGCCGCGACCGCTTCTGATTGGCCGGCGCCCCGCGAGCCGCGATTGGCTCGCGGATGGCGCCGGATTCGAAAAGCCGCGGGCGGCGCTTCTGATTGGCGGCAAGAACGGCGCCAAGTTCAAAGCGCCGCCGACGCGCCACTACCCGCCGCCGCCGACAGCCTGGTGCAGGGAAACATCCGATCCCTGCACCAGACACCCGCCGCCGCACACCCAGCGCTGTCCACAGCCAGGGACAGCACCTCGGATGGGCCCACAGGGCACATCTCTACAAGGGCATGCTGAGATGTGTAGTTTTTCAACAGCTGGAGGGCCGCAGTTTGGACATGCCTGCCCTAATGAGTAAGTGCATGTGTTTAGGGCAGACTAGATGGACATAGGCATTTCTATAATGGGTGCAGTGTGTGCGGTACACACGGGCCCCTGTGTCCAAGGGGCCCACACTATACACACTGCACATTATACTTACCCCTCCGGAGTCCCGTGACGGCAGCCCTGCTGTGAGGGCAGAGATCACTTGGAAAATGGCCGCCATGGCTATTTCCGAGTGATTTGTGCATGCGCACTGTTTGCCGTGTTCCCAGACACCTGCGCATGCACAGTTGGCTCTGGCTTTAAGCCAGAGTCTACTAGCTGCTGGAGACTGAGGCTGCATGCGGGTTCCCTCTTCTCTTAATACGCCTCTGTAGATGGGCCAAGTGGTTCTTATCTGCCGTCACATTCTATGTTCCTTTTTGTGCACCATACACATCAGTAACTCCTCTTTCCTTTCTATGTATGAATAATTTGACACTGCCCTAGTGATACTGAATTTAAAAAAAGCTCTAGAAGTTGGGCTACAAATGTCTCTTAGAATGTTCTCTCTGGTCTCCTCCAGGTTGCATTTGCAGAAATACTCAGAACATCTCAATGTCTGTTGTCAGGCGAAACAGTAGCAGACGTAAGACCAGGGGGTATAAGCAGATGTCTTTTCTTTCATGTTAACTACTGCGGCCCTTTAAATGGTTACTTTGCCTAATGCTTGTTGTCATGCATATTATAATCAATACTGTAGTTTAAGGGAGTCACTGTAGCTGAAATGTTCAGAGGTTTTGTGAATTGGTATCAGTCAGCTGTGGCTGAAGCCTCTGGTCTGCAGCGCCGACTACGTTGGGTGGGGGTGGGGGGGCACATATAAAGCACTAGGTAGTCGGTGCTGCAGCCGCCGCTGGTATCAGTTATTACTATATTTTATTTATACTTTTGTGTACAATAATATCTGCTTTTCAGTGTTAATGAATAATAAAATACCTTAATAAAACTGAGAAATTCTCAGTGTAATATGGTGTTTATCTTGTTTTCAATTTTTAATTCAATCTCTTTGTATTAGATATAAGGAAGACGTTATACATCTAAAGGGTTGTGGTATGGAAGGTCGACCACGCTTAAATCAACAGTGTCTAGGTCGACCACTAGATCAACAGTAACTAGGTTGACAGGGATTCTAGGTCTACATGGTCTGGGTCGACAGGTCAAAAGGTCGACATGAGTTTTTTCCCATTTTTTGGGGGTGTCGTTTTCTCCGTACAGTGATCGTGAACCCCAGTTAGTGCACGGTGGGCTCCGCACTGGTTCCAATTCCCAAATTGTAGTCCACGAGGATCGTTAAATATGAAAAAATTAAAAAAATAAACAAACTGTGAAAAACTCACGTCGACCTTTTGACCTGCTGACCTAGAACATGTCGACCTAGAGACCCTGTCAACCTAGAAACCCTGTCGACCTAGTTACTGTCGATCAATAGTGGTCAACCTAGACATTGTCGACCTAAGTGTGGTCGACCTAGAGACCCATCTAAAGAATACAAGCTGTTTATCCATGTATTACTTTGCATAACAACATAACTAATGGGCCCTACACACATGCCGATATCACTGCACGATATGAACGATCTCGTTCATTAATGAACGAGATAACGTTCATATCGTGCAGTGTGGAGGCTCCAGCGATGAACGATGCGCGGCCCCGCGCTCGTTCTTCGCTGGAGCCATGTCGGCTGTGCATGCAGGCCAATATGGACGAGATCATCCATATTTGCCTGCAAGTCTACGGAGCCGGGTGACGGGGGGAGTGAAGAAACTTCACTTCCCCCGTCACTGCCCCCCCGCCGCCGGGTCGCCCGTATCGGCGAGTGTGTAGGTCCTATAAGAATTAAATATGATATAGAACATATTAGCAATCATTATAGGCCGTGTCAAATAGCTGACATAGATGCCCATGCTTATTACGTTATAGATCCAAATAAAATGGAATTGTGTGAGTGAGATGATTGTGCAAGTACAGTATGTGTTTGTGTGTGTGGTGGGAGGGGGGGGGGAGGAGGGGATGACATAAAGAACATGGAGTGGATGTTACCAGTCTTCTTCTGCTCAGTAGAGCTTTTAATGATGCAGCTGTGGTTTTCGAAGTGCCCCTTGTTATGTGGACAGGGCAGTGCTCAATGTGGGATTTTAGAGGCGGGGATATGGAAATTTGAATCTAACAGCCGGGGGGTCACCCTAGGCTCCCAGAAGTTTTAGCTACTATGATAGTGTGAAACACATTTTGGATGTTGTTTTTTTTAAAACCACCAGCTGAAACTATAATGTTAGGTCACTTAAAAAAGAAAATGTGTTCTATGCCATCAGCATAGGCGGACTCAGGAGGGGGCGGGTCCCTCTCCCCGGTGATACCTTACCTCCCCCCCCCCCCCGGTCTTTTTCACACTTTTTATTTCTCATTGGAGATCAACAGCAGCACTCTGAGTCTGAGTTGTCTCTTTTAGGTTTGCTAGAGCTGGCAGGCACTAGGATCCGCTGTGGCTCTCACAGCAGCCCCATCCTGCAAGATGGGATATTGCACATGCGCAGCATATCATACATAACTAGATGTCAAGCTGCAAGCTGATTGGTAAGTTTGATGGCGCTGCCAGTGGGAGAGTGCTGTGTTGTGCACATTGCAGGGGCTGTCGGGGGAGTGCTGTAATGTAGACATTGAAGGGGTAATGGGTTGTGCTGTGTGAACTGCAACACCCAGCAACCACTGTATGTTCCAAACTGCGACTGTAATACTACCACTGTTTTAAAGCCTGCAATACCACTGTGTGCATTACGTGCATTGAACCTGTACCTGCTGTTACCAAGGGTTATAGACTTTCTGTATGGTGTGACAGGCACTTTCACATCTGCTGTGCACCTATTGTCATCACAAAATGGCTACAAATATTTCAACAGTTCTGATGGCCTCTCTGTCCCACACATGGGTGAATGTTATTCCCCATAGTAGTGCTCTAGTTCATTTTCTGAACCAGTGGAGTACCCACACTGTAGGGCTGCCAGTACACATTATGCAGCACAGTACCCCCAAATGACATGCATATCCCCAGTTCATTTTCTGCCACATTACAGTGCCCCCTTTTCATGTTATGCCACACTATAATGCCTCCACTTCTTATTGTGCCACATTACAGTGCCCCAGTTCATATTATGTACTGTAACATTAAGATGCACCCCAGTTCATTTTATACCACATTACAATGAGCGGATCCAGGGGTATAACTAAATATATTGCAGGCCCAGAGGCAAAAGTTTGTAGGAACCCCTATGCACAGTACCACCCAATGTTGAAAAATGTATATAAAAAATAACTTTGACATGGAGGGTGGGCCCCTCTCAGGCCTGGACCCCATAGCAGCAGCACTCCCTGCACCTATGGTAGCTACGCCCTTGGTCTCACGCTTTCAGTGTAGGTGACCCATTCATCAATTACACTAACATCAGTCACTATTCTACCAAAATGTATCCCAATCACTTTTTAACGGCACTGTCCCTGTTTTATTTTACCTCATGTGCTTCAGTCAAGGTGTACAGACTACGGAGAAGAGACAGCCGGCCACTGTCGATTGGAACAGCCATCAGGAGCATGCTGTTATCGAGTGTGAGACAAGACCCAAGGGATGGCAAGTAGGTAAAGGTCTTGGCCTTGTTTACTGTGTGTACCCCACACCCCCATCATGACGGAAATGAAGGGTGTGGCTCGTGGGGACTGCATATTCTTTAAGGCCACACCCCTTGTAGCATGACCATGGTCCTTTCTGAGACCACATGTGCAAATATCTCTAACAGCACTGTCCACTTGCCCTTTCCCCTATTGTGGTGCAAGTATTTTCTCCCCCCTATTTATTCCCTGTGCTTAAGAGTCTTTTCTTATGAATATGGCAGTTTCTCTGCAACAGGGGACCTCTAAAGAAACTGATCCCCACAGTGTCAGTATGCATATAGGAGAAAGTGGTAAGAAAGTATTTCCCCTACTTTGCCCCCCTCCCTGTATTTATCCATTACTATCCCCCCTGCATGCCTTCAGCACCATCCTCCTGCATCTTTACAGTACATACTCCTGCATGTTTCTCCAGCACCATCATCCTGCATGTCTCTAGCATCATGCCTCCTACATCTCTCCAACACCATCCTCCTGTATCTCTCTACATCCATCCTCCTGCATCTCTCCAGCACCATTCTCCTTCGTCTCTCTAGATCCATCCTTCTGCGTCTCTCCAGCACCATCCTCCTGCTTCTCTCCAGTACTGTCCTCCTGCATCTCTCCAGCACCATCCTCCTGCATCTCTACAGTACATACTCCTGCATGTTTCTCCAGCACCATCATCCTGCATGTCTCTAGCATCATGCCTCCTACATCTCTCCAACACCATCCTCCTGTATCTCTCTACATCCATCCTCCTGCATCTCTCCAGCACCATTCTCCTTCATCTCCCTAGATCCATCCTTCTGCGTCTCTCCAGCACCTTCCTCCTGCATCTCTCCAGCACTTTCCTCATGCGTCTCTCCAGCATCATCCTCCTGCATGTCTCTCCAGCACCCTTCTCCTGCATCTCCCCAGCACCATCCTCCTGCTTCTCTCCAGTACTGTCCTCCTCCATCTCTCCAGCACCATCCTCCTGCATCTCTACAGTACATACTCCTGCATGTTTCTCCAGCACCATCATCCTGCATGTCTCTAGCATCATGCCTCCTACATCTCTCCAACACCATCCTCCTGTATCTCTCTACATCCATCCTCCTGCATCTCTCCAGCACCATTCTCCTTCGTCTCTCTAGATCCATCCTTCTGCGTCTCTCCAGCACCTTCCTCCTGCATCTCTCCAGCACTTTCCTCATGCGTCTCTCCAGCATCATCCTCCTGCATGTCTCTCCAGCACCCTTCTCCTGCATCTCCCCAGCACCATCCTCCTGCTTCTCTCCAGTACTGTCCTCCTCCATCTCTCCAGCACCATCCTCCTGCATCTCTTTGTCTCTCCAGCATCATCCTTCTGCATCTCTCCAGCACCATCCTCCTGCATCTCTTTGTCTCTCCAGCATCATCCTTCTGCATCTCTCCAGCACCATCCTCCTGCATCTCTCCAGCACCTTCCTCATGTGTCTCTCTAGCATCATCCTTCTGCATCTCCCCAGCACCATCCGCCTTCATCTCTCCAGCAACATCCTCCTGCATCTCTCCAGCACCTTCCTCATGTGTCTCTCTAGCATCATCCTTCTGCATCTCCCCAGCACCATCCGCCTTCATCTCTCCAGCAACATCCTCCTGCATCTCAGTCTCTCCAGCACCATCCTACTGCGTCTCTCCTGCACCTTCCTCCTGCATCTCTCCAACATCATCCTCCTGTGTCTCTCCAGCTCACCCCCTTGCATTACTCCAACACCATCCCCCCTGCATGTCTTCAACACCATCCTCCTATGTCTCTCCAGCTCACCCCCTGGTTTACACTAACACTATCCCCCTGCATGCCTTGAGCACCATCCTTCTGCATGTCTTAAGTACCATCCACATGCATGTTTCCAGCACCATCCTCCTGCATTTCTCCAGCACCATCCTCCTGCACGTCTCCAGTGCCATCTTCCTATGTGTCTCCATAACCATCCTTCTGCATGTCTCCAGCACTATCCTCTTGTGTCTCTACAGCTCACCCCCCTGCATCTCTCCAGCTCGGCTACCTCCGCCTCGCAAGTTCACCTTTGTCACTCTTGTTCATCTCCCTGCATATCTTCAGCTCATGCCCACTGTGTCTCCAGAACCATCCTCCTGCATGTCTCCAGTATCATGATTCTGTGTCTCTCCAGCAGCATCCTCCCGCACCATCTTCCTGCGTCTGACAGTGACACCCCCCACCCGTCTCTCCAGCTTAGCCCCCTGTATCACTCTTGTTCATCCCCCTACATCTCTCCAGCTCATGCCCACTGTGTCTTTGCAATATCATCCCCCATGATTCTATCAATACTTCAAATAAATTGATTTACTTTTTTTAATGTTCATATCCTGACAATATCAAATATGATTGAGAAGGGGCACTGTCTATTAACAAGCTTGGAGCTCGGTGGGACAGCAGGACAGTCAAGGAAGGTTGGGAGGTATGGTATAAGTGTTCCATCATCACTGCTTGTTGCAGTGGTATGGAGCCAGAGAGACTGGTATTTCCAGCTGGCGGATAACTCTTTGGATAATACATTATTTCCTGTTTTTCTTAAAAAAAAAAAATTCTCATCTATAGTGACTTTCAAAGATGTTGTAGGGCCACAGCTTGGTAGCAGTCATCTACTGGAGTTGGACTGTTCTACCCTAATAAAATACATGTTCACTTTTTCAAAGTCATTATTTTTCAAGCAATTCATCAGATTGACTATGAATGCTTGATGCTGGTTTTGGAACAGTGGGCAGAGAAACATAATGAAGGAGGATGCAGAAGACATAGAGCCATTGTCTAAATACAGTGGAAAATCAGGTAAGGTGCCAGAAGAAAAGTGTGGGAGGTGTCCTCAGACAAACAACACATGAGCAATTGCCAGTTTACACTCAGTAAGTAGTGGTATCCAGGATAAACAAAATCTGGATAATATCTGGGCAACACATGAGTGGGTAATGTTCAAAATTAGTGAGAATTTTGGGCTGACAGCTGATATATTACTAATTGGAAAGTATTGCACAATATGGCTTCTATGCTGAGCTCATGGGCTGTCATCTGAAGTCCTGCTGCAATTTTGGAATTCTGCAAACAGAGGAAGATTGGAATTAATAAATTTATACATGCTGATAAAAATAACATGCAACTACGCAGCCTGCATAACTACTGTATTACCTGATGTTTCATGCTATTTACAGTATATGAATGGACGGGATGCAGTTAAAATGTCCCAGAATTCAGGATGCCGGCGCCGAAACCCCGACAGCCGACAATGCCGACAGACGGAATCCCGGCATACCAGGGCTATTCCCACTCTTGGGTGTCCACGATACCCATAGAGTGGGAATAGACCCTCTGGTGAGCGCAGCAAGCCACTGAGCCTGCAAGGGGACTCTTAGCGCACGCCCACCTGCCAGCATTCTGGCAGGCGGGATGCTGCTGTCGGGATATTGACAGCCGGTAACCCGAATGGACACATTTAACAGACCTTAGTGTATTCATAAGCATATAATAAAGTGGTTTTCTCATTTTAAAATTGGAGAAATTCTAGCATTAGAATCACATTACTTAATATGTAAAATGCTAATGTACTTCATGCCTTGTTGATCAAGAACTGCTTACTATTGCATTTTATACTGTTATGATTGAATGTAATTGATTTAGTAAAAGCTCCTGCCAAATGATATGAAATGCGTTTCTTCCCACCTGTTATTAATTCCACATATTGGAAAAGATCACCTTAAAAAAACAGATGAAAGCATTCTGGGAGAGCTGTCAAGAAATTGTCATTTTTTTAATTTTTTTTAATGAAGATGTATCCACAATGTAGCTACAAATCTAATGGGCCCTACACACATGCCGATATCACTGCACGATATGAACGATCTCGTTCATTAATGAACGAGATAACGTTCATATCGTGCAGTGTGGAGGCTCCAGCGATGAACGATGCTCTCGATGCGCTCGTTCATCGCTGGGGCCATGTCGGCTGTGCATGCAGGCCAATATGGACGAGATCGTCCATATTTGCCTGCAAGTCTATGGAGCCGGGTGACGGGGGGAGTGAAGAAACTTCACTCCCCCCGTCACTGTTCCCCCGCCGCCGGGTCGCCCGTCGCCCGTATCGGCGGTCGGGCAGCTCGGCGGCACATCGCCGAGTGTGTAGGGCCTATAAAACTATCCAATCTAGTTCAATCACCTTTACATACTCTCTCAATGTTTTTCCCCCTAAATTAGATTATTGTCTCAGTGATTGATTGATTGATTGATTGATTGATTGATTGATTAGTGGACTTCCATTGATAGAAGTGTTGACAGTATGTTCAACATCAAGAATTATACTTCAAAAGTAGAAATGTTCTTAAACTGAGTACACACTGGGCCTAATTCAGGCGCGGTTGTTCTTGCTGCTGCTGTTGCTATCTTTTGCCATATGCAATCTTGGCTATGGACCCTATTCAGCATCAATTGCAGTTTTTTCTAAATTAGCAAAACTTCAATTGCTTTCGATCGCATGTTGGGGGCCGCCCAATTAATTTGCGATCTCATTGCTGTCCCCGCAAAATAAGGGATGCCCCCCTGTCTGCGCAGCCTGCCTACAAAGGCAGCCTGCCTACAAAGGCAGGCGCAAAGCGGACAGTGTTCCTGTCACAGTGGCCATGTGTGATGTCACGTGGCCACCCCAAAAATTGGTCAGAGCCGTCCCCATTTTTGCTGCACCGCCCCTGATGTGATCGCATCTCTGCGCACACGCAGTGCAGGCCCTGCATGCACGCACTGCCCTGAATAATGGGGACATGCAACTGCATCTCAGATGCGTGTGAAGCTGAATAAGGCCCTATATGCTGTTAAACTGAGCATAGGGACATCACATTATTTCCATCTGACAGCGTACAATTGCTGATACAATGGAACCATCAGGTCATGTGGCAGATTCTGAGTGCCTCTGTAGACGCGCAGGCTGAGCTGCTCTCCAAGGATGCAGAGAGCTCTCCAGTAGCAAGTAAGATCGCAACTGCTAATTTATGCATGCTCATACATGACCATGACATGCCGTCAAAATCTAATCTGGTATAGGTTTGAATGTTTACTGCAATGCTTAGAAACCTCGACCAAGAGGTTGATAATAATAATAATACCTGACCGGGGAAAGTATTGCTGTGTGTTCCCACCAGACTCAGATTCCACGTTGAGGTTGAACACCATTTTCCTGGCATCAGATTCTCGTGGGACTTGGATTCCATATAAGGTACCGTAGCTGGGAATCGGCACCATTTCACTCATTGCACGCTGCTGTTTGCTGGGATATGGGTCGTTGGGTCGACCCAACTTAGGACGACACTCATTAGGTTGACCACTGAAGGTCGACATTGCCATTAGGTCGACATGTACTAGGTCGACAGGTCAAAAGGTCGACATGAGGTTTTTGACTGTTTTTGGTGTCGTTCTCTCCGTAAAGTGACGGGGAACCCAAATTAGTGCACCGTGTCCCCTCGCATGGCTCGTTTCATTCGGCATGCTTCGGGCAAGGTGTCTCGCTAGGCTACCACTTCGCTTGGCACAGATTACCGTTCCAGTCGTAGTCCATGTGGATCATTAAGTATGAACAAATCCAAAAAATGAAGGAAAAAAAGTGAAAAACTCATGTCGACCTTTTGACCTGTCGACCTAACGGCCATGTTGACCTAATGCATGTCGACCTAATGGCATTGTCGACCTTCAGTGGTTGACCTAATGCATGTCGACCTAAGTTGTGTCGACCGTAACCCTTTGTTGCGTTATACTCTGTTATTTTGTCTGTCCAGACTCCAGCTTCACTAAGTGGCTGTAGTATAGTAACAGTGTATATCAGGCATTCCCAACCACGGTCCTCAAGGCACACCAACAGTGCAGGTTTTAGTGATATCCAGGCTGCAGCACAGATGGTTAAATCAAAATAACTGAGCTACCAATTAAGTCACCTGTGCTGAAGCCTGGATATCACTAAAACATGCACTGTTAGCGTGCCTTGAGGACCGTGGTTGGGAATGCCTGGTGTATATAGTAGTGATGTGCACCGGACATTTTTCGGGTTTTGTGTTTTGGTTTTGGATTCGGTTCCGCGGCCGTGTTTTGGATTCGGACGCGTTATGGCAAAACCTCACCGAAATTTTTTTGTCGGATTTGGGTGTTTTTTTACAAAAAACCCTAAAAAACAGCTTAAATCATAGAATTTGGGGGTCATTTTGATCCCATAGTTTTATTAACCTCAATAACCATAATTTCCACTCATTTCCAGTCTATTCTGAACACCTCACAATATTATTTTTAGTCCTAAAATTTGCACCGAGGTCGCTGGATGGCTAAGCTAAGCGACACAAGTGGCCGACACAAACACCTGGCCCATCTAGGAGTGGCACTGCAGTGTCAGGCAGGATGGCACTTCAAAAAAATAGTCCCCAAACAGCACATGATGCAAAGAAAAAAAGAGGCGCACCAAGGTCGCTGTGTGACTAAGCTAAGCGACACAAGTGGCCGACACAAACACCTGGCCCATCTAGGAGTGGCACTGCAGTGTCAGGCAGGATGGCACTTCAAAAAATTAGTCCCCAAACAGCACATGATGCAAAGAAAAAAAGAGGCGCACCAAGGTCGCTGTGTGACTAAGCTAAGCGACACAAGTGGCCGACACAAACACCTGGCCCATCTAGGAGTGGCACTGCAGTGTCAGGCAGGATGGCACTTCAAAAAAATTGTCCCCAAACAGCACATGATGCAAAGAAAAAAAGAGGAGCACCAAGGTCGCTGTGTGACTAAGCTAAGCGACACAAGTGGCCGACACAAACACCTGGCCCATCTAGGAGTGGCACTGCAGTGTCAGGCAGGATGGCACTTCAAAAAAATAGTCCCCAAACAGCACATGATGCAAAGAAAAAAAGAGGCGCACCAAGGTCGCTGTGTGACTAAGCTAAGCAACACAAGTGGCCGACACAAACACCTGGCCCATCTAGGAGTGGCACTGCAGTGTCAGGCAGGATGGCACTTCAAAAAAATTGTCCCCAAACAGCACATGATGCAAAGAAAAAAAGAGGAGCACCAAGGTCGCTGTGTGACTAAGCTAAGCGACACAAGTGGCCGACACAAACACCTGGCCCATCTAGGAGTGGCACTGCAGTGTCAGGCAGGATGGCACTTCAAAAAAATTGTCCCCAAACAGCACATGATGCAAAGAAAAAAAGAGGCGCACCACAGGTATAGAATGTAGATGGATAGTATACTTAATGACGACACAGAGGTAGGTACAGCAGTGGCCTTCCGTACTGCTATATATAGTATACTGGTGGTCACTGTGTCAGCAAACTGCAAAACTAAAATGCACCACAGGTATAGAATGTAGATGGATAGTATACTTAATGAATGATGACACAGAGGTAGGTACAGCAGTGGCCTTCCGTACTGCTATATATAGTATACTGGTGGTCACTGTGTCAGCAAACTGCAAACTAAAATGCACCACTGGTATAGAATGTAGATGGATAGTATACTTAATGAATGACGACACAGAGGTAGGTACAGCAGTGGCCTTCCGTACTGCTATATATAGTATACTGGTGGTCACTGTGTCAGCAAACTGCAAAACTAAAATGCACCACAGGTATAGAATGTAGATGGATAGTATACTTAATGAATGACGACACAGAGGTAGGACTGCATACAAAGAAAAGAAAAAGGTTGCAGGTGCACAATTCAAACATTACCAATTTATTAATAATAATAATTGCAATAAAATTTTACATTTTAAGCGAGGTTCTTCGCATAGTTATGGCCATAAGTAACGGCTTGCCCACCGCGTCCAGGTGACCTCATTAGTCGGGCAAGTCCCTAACATTTTGGGGGGTACAAATCTAGGGTGCGGGACCCCCCAAAATGAAGCAGCTGAGTGACCCCAGGGCAACACAAAAGTGAAAAAATATATAGTGAAAAAGTGAAAATAGGTTAGTGAGAGAGGCTGCTGAAAACAGCAGGGGTAAATTAGTGAGAGGTAGTGAAGGGGGAGATAAAGTAGTGAGAGGTAAAGTAGTGAAAAGTGAAGGTAGGAAATGAATTACATTGAAACAAAACACACGATAGGGATGAAAGTAAATATGAAAATAAGTGTTAATATGTGTTGCTCCTGAGGCAAAACAGCCACAACAATTCAGGGGGACCCACACCCCGGAAATGCCCCCCCATCTGATAATCCAATATACATTTGTGCAGGACTCACCCTGCTCTGCATGCAGTCTAAGAAATGTCAGGAACCTAATTAAAACCAATATATAGGACAGGTGGGCGTGGGTGCTACCACCAGGCAGAAGGGGTCTCTGGCCTTCTATTGTGTATGTGAATACACAGCATTAGGTATACAGGGGAGGGGTTCTGGGGTGCACACCGGTAATGAGAGGTGCGACCCTGCGGAGACCTTTCAGTAGAACTGCATACAAAGAAAAAGGTTGCAGGTGCACAATTCAAACATTACCAATTTATTAATAATAATAATTGCAATAAAATTTTACATTTTAAGCGAGGTTCTTCGCATAGTTATGGCCATAAGTAACGGCTTGCCCACCGCGTCCAGGTGACCTCATTAGTCGGGCAAGTCACAGAGGTAGGCACAGCAGTGGCCTTCCGTACTGCTATATATAGTATACTGGTGGTCACTGTGTCAGCAAACTGCAAAACTAAAATGCACCACAGGTATAGAATGTAGATGGATAGTATACTTAATGAATGATGACACAGAGGTAGGTACAGCAGTGGCCTTCCGTACTGCTATATATAGTATACTGGTGGTCACTGTGTCAGCAAACTGCAAACTAAAATGCACCACAGGTATAGAATGTAGATGGATAGTATACTTAATGAATGACGACACAGAGGTAGGTACAGCAGTGGCCTTCCGTACTGCTATATATAGTATACTGGTGGTCACTGTGTCAGCAAACTGCAAAACTAAAATGCACCACAGGTATAGAATGTAGATGGATAGTATACTTAATGAATGACGACACAGAGGTAGGTGCAGCAGTGGCCTTCCGTACTGCTATATATAGTATACTGGTGGTCACTGTGTCAGCAAACTGCAAAACTAAAATGCACCACAGGTATAGAATGTAGATGGATAGTATACTTAATGAATGACGACACAGAGGTAGGTACAGCAGTGGCCTTCCGTACTGCTATATATAGTATACTGGTGGTCACTGTGTCAGCAAACTGCAAAACTAAAATGCACCACAGGTATAGAATGTAGATGGATAGTATACTTAATGACGACACAGAGGTAGGTACAGCAGTGGCCTTCCGTACCGTACTGCTATTTATACTGGTGGTCACTGTGTCAGCAAACTGCAAAACTAAAATGCACCACAGGTATAGAATGTAGATGGATAGTATACTTAATGAATGACGACACAGAGGTAGGTACAGCAGTGGCCTTCCGTACTGCTATATATAGTATACTGGTGGTCACTGTGTCAGCAAACTGAAAAACTAAAATGCACCACAGGTATAGAATGTAGATGGATAGTATACTTAATGACGACACAGAGGTAGGTACAGCAGTGGCCTTCCGTACCGTACTGCTATATATACTGGTGGTCACTGTGTCAGCAAACTGCAAAACTAAAATACACCACAGGTATAGAATGTAGATGGATAGTATGCTTAATGACGACACAGAGGTAGGTACAGCAGTGGCCTTCCGTACTGCTATATATGGTATACTGGTGGTCACTGTGTCAGCAAACTGCAAAACTAAAATGCACCACAGGTATAGAATGTAGATGGATAGTATACTTAATGACGACACAGAGGTAGGTACAGCAGTGGCCTACTGTACCGTAATGCTATATGTTATATACTGGTGGTCACTGGTCAGCAAAACTCTGCACTGTACTCCTCCTATATAATATTATACTGGTGGTCCCCAGTCCCCACAATAAAGCAGCACACTGAGCACAGATATGGAGTGTTTTCAGGCAGACAACGTATACTGGTGGTCACTGTCAGCAAAACTCTGCACTGTACTCCTGCTATATAATACAGCTGCTCCCCAGTCCCCACAATTAAGCAGTGTGAGCACAGATATATGCAGCACACTGAGCACAGATATGGAGCGTTTTTTTCAGGCAGAGAACGGATAACTGGTGGTCACTGATCAGTGAAACTCTGCACTGTACTCCTCCTATATACAGCTGCTCCCCAGCCCTCCCCACAATTAAGCAATAGTGCACAGCACAATCAAGTTCAACAATAACGGAGAGGACGCCAGCCACGTCCTCTCCC
Organism: Pseudophryne corroboree; assembly: GCF_028390025.1. Classification (NCBI taxonomy): domain Eukaryota; kingdom Metazoa; phylum Chordata; class Amphibia; order Anura; family Myobatrachidae; genus Pseudophryne; species Pseudophryne corroboree. The sequence goes on along the minus strand of NC_086444.1, from coordinate 170,041,553 downwards.
TAACATTTCCAATGCACGAGTGAAAATGGCGGTGACGCGCGGATGCTTATATAGATTCCGAATCTCGTGAGAATCCGACAGCGGGATGATGACGTTCGGGCGCGCTCGGGTTACCCGAGCCATACGGGAGAATCCGAGTATGGCTCGGACCCGTGTAAAAAGGGTGAAGTTCGGGGGGGGTTCGGTTTCCGAGAAACCGAACCCGCTCATCACTAGTATATAGGGGCATGCTGCATGCTGCACTATACTCTGCTGTTTTGGCTGTGCTGTGTCCAGAATCCAGAGACTCCAGACTGCACTAAGTGGCTGTGTGCATTTTAGTGAGTGTATATACGGGCATGCTGCATGTTTCATTATAATCTGCGGTTTTGGCAGTGTTGTGTCCAGAATGCAGAGACTCCAGACTGCAAGTGGATGTGCAGTATAGTGACAGTGTATATAGGGGCATGCTGCACTATACTCTGCTGTGTCCATCCAGAGATGCCAGACTAATTTGTCTGTGCAGTATGGTGACTGTATAGGCTGTGCTATAATCTGCTGTTTTGGCTGGCTGTGTCCATCCAGAGACTCCAGACTAATTGTGGCTGTGCAGTATAGTTACTGTGTATATAGGGGCACGCTGCATGCTGCTGTGTTATGCACTGTACTCTGCCATATTGGCTGTGCTTTACTCAAGTTCACTTTGTTTATGTGCATCTGAAAGCCCTGTGATCTATGCAATTCAAACTGAGATGCAAGTTTAAGAATAGAAAATAGAATATCTATTGCTTTTATACTGGTTGGTTGGTGCACTTTACTCAAGTGCACTTTGTTCACGTACATCTATAATCCCTGTGATCCACGCAGTTCAAACCAGGCTACAAGTTTAAAAGTACAAAAATAAAATATATATATCTATTGTTTTTGTACTGGTTGGTTGGTGCGCTTCACTCAAGTGCATTTTGTTCATATGCATCTATAAGTCCTGTGATACATGCAGTTCAAACTGAGCAGCAAGTTTAAAAAGATAAAAATGAAAATATATAATATATAATATATCTGTTGTTTTTGTACTGGTTGGTTGGTGCGCTTTACTCAAGTGCATTTTGTTCATATGCATCTATAAGTCCTGTAATCCATGCAGTTCAAACTGAGCTGCAAGTTTAAAAAGAGAAAAATTAAAATATATAATATATCTATTGTTTTTGTACTGGTTGGTTGGTGCGCTTTACTCAAGTGCATTTTGTTCATGTGCATCTATAAGTCATGTGATCCTTGCAGTTGGAACTGAGCTGCAAGTTAGAAATAGAAAGATAATATATATATACAGTAATACTAGCTGTTCTTGATTTTCATGGTTGTAAATATAAATGAGTGTAAAATATTTGGTAAATCGATAGAGATATAAATTTGAGACGTCTTCATGTAAGAAAATATTAATCCATAGTTCTTGGGGTTACCCGATGAGCACCCATAGCAGATACGGTAAAAAGTGACAGGATCATTTTTATAATTTATCAAATTCTACCCACTGGAGGTGCAATCCAAATTTTGATCAGATTGTCCATTTGGAAGTTATCGTTCACACAACGCAAGCCACGCATCGGTAATAACGTCATTATGTCAACCCCCTGTTCATCCCCTAAGGCAAGGTTTATTGCAATTCTAATTATGTAAATTTCCTATTTCCCACCTGAAGAATACCTATGCTGAATTTCAGCTTCCTAACATATTGGGAAGTAAGAGAATTAGTGATGAGTCAGTCAGTCGTCAGTCAGTGAGAGACACATTAAAACATGACAGGACCATTTTTGTAGTTTATGAAATTCTACACACTGGAGGTGCAATACAAATTTTGATCTGATTGTCCGTTTGGGCATTATTGTTCATGTAGCGCAAGTCATACATCGGTAATGATGTCATTATGATAACACCCTTTTCAACCCTTTAGGGGAGGCTTATTAAAATACTAATTAACGTAGTTTTCCTATTTCCCACCTGAAGAATACCAATGTTGAATTTCAGCTTCCTAACATTTTGGAAAGTAAGAGAATGAGTGATGAGTCAGTGAGTGAGTGAGTGAGTGAGTGAGTGGGGGCTTTCGCATTTATATATAGATATCTATTGTTTTTGTACTGGTTGGTTTGTGTGCTTTGCCCAAGTGCATTTTGTTCATGTGCATCTATAAGCCCTGAGATCCACGCAGTGATCTGCGACTTGACAAATACTGTAGATAACTATCAGTTTAGAGAAGAGCTGCCACCAGTCATGTGACGATGCTAGTCCAGCAAAATGATCCACTAAATCCGATGCTCAAGGGCATAGTGGGTCTAAGTCAGGGCATCTAAAATAAAAAAACCCAATATACAGTGTTAAAGAAAAAGATACAATTTTTAAAGGGAATGTTTTGTACTGAAAAACATAAAATTTCCAACATGCCAGTCACCGTTTGCAGTGGGAAGGAAAAGCTCAGGCCTTGGCCTTTATTTCTGAGTGGTGTTTCTGCAACTGTCAGTGACGATGCAAGACCTTTACACTCAGAGTCTAGAAGAACTAGTAGAACAAACTGTGTGTTCAGAAACAGAAATGTCACAAATCCCTTAGGAGAGTCTAAAGGTGTCCAAGAGTGCTATATGTGAGCCTAATTTTTCTGATACTGTAGCTGCCTTCAACCATTTCTGCTCTCTCTGCAAATGTGGGGATGAGTAGCAGAAGTATAGCGGTTGATATAGAAATTGAGGATGCCACTGTGGAATTGCAAGAGGATGAAGGGGATATTTATGTAGCTGATGCTGGTGCTAATGAGGATGATGAGGATGTTATTTGTGTAAGTCAGGCACCAGTGGAAGCAGCTCTTGGTCATGCTAAGGAGGTGGCCATTGTCATGCCTGAGCATTGGACCAACAAATCCACCTCAGATGTGTGGAATTATTTTTACCCAAATACTGATAACATTTGTGACTCCATCTGTAGCCTTTGTGGTAATACAGCAAGCAGAGGTAGGGATGTTAAGGATGGGTGTGGTTCGTTTTATCGACAGTATCTAGGTCGACAATGTGTAGGTCGACCACTATAGGTCGACAGTCACTAGGTCGACATGGATGGAAGATCGACAGGGTTTCTAGGTCGACATGTGCTAGGTTGACAGGTCTAAAGGTCGACATGAGGATTTTTTTTTTTGTGTCGTTTTCTTCGTTAAGTGACCGGGATCCCAAATTAGTGCACCGCGTCCCCTCGCATGGCTCGCTTTGCTCGCCATGCTTCGGGCATGGTGCCTTCGCTCCGCTACCGCTTTGCTCGGCACACTTTACCGTTCCAATCGTAGTCCACGTGGATCGTTAAGTATGAAGAAAAAAAAAATGTGAAAAACTCATGTCGACCTTTAGACCTGTCGACCTAGCACACGTCGACCTAGAAACCCTGTCGACCTTCCATCCATGTCGACCTAGTGACTGTCGACCTATAGTGGTCGACCTAAACATTGTCGACCTAGACACTGTCGATCTTCAGACCGGATCCCGTTAAGCATCTAGGAACCTCCACCTTGTTACGTCATTTGTAGCGAGCTCATGACAAGTTAATGATAGCATCAAAAGCAGGTGCTTAAAAAATAACAAGCAGTCCAGCATCAGCTAGCTTCCTTCTCTCAACTAGAGCCCAACACCTGTAATCACCACTGCCAACACCTTCATCCTCAATATCCTCAGTAATCATCAAAGGTAGTCCTACATCCAATTTGTTAAGGATAGCTGGCTCCTCCCCATTCAAGGATTCCTCAGAAGAATCCTTGAGCACTAGGCCTGCTGCTTCTGGGGGTGGTTCTTCATCCCAGAAGGGGACCAAGAAGACTACTAGTAGAATTGTAAAAAATGAATTGACTGTGAAACAATCCTTTGCAAGGGGAAGCCAGTATGACAGTTTTCAACCAGTCACACAGTTGATCACTGACGCCATCACGGCTAGTATTAGATCTGCATCCAATATCTGCCATTAATGCAGTGGATTTTACACAGTTAACTGAGGTCCTGTGTCCCCAGTACCAAATTCCATCTCTGTTCCATTTTAGCCAAAAAGCCATTCCTCGGCTGTACCAGGACATTAAAAAAAACGCGTTACTATTGGCCAACAAAATGCCATTGTACCCACTGTCCACTTAACCACAGATAAGTGGACAAGCGGTAGTGGGCAAACTAAAGATTACATGACTGTGTCAGCCCATTGGGTGGGTGAATTGCATTCAGCAGTAGCAGAAGCAGCAGTATCTAACAAACAACACCAGCTCAATCAGAGGCAGGCTTCTCTGTGTATCACTGGATTCAATAAAAGGGATACCACTGACAACCTCTTAGAAAAAACGACAAAGGGATGTCATAGAAACATCACTCACCCCACTTGGACTCTCCTCAGGATTTGTGATATCTGATAATGCCACGAATATTGTGAGAGCATTACAGCTGGGTGAATTCCAACACATCCCCTGTTTTGCTCACACAATCCACTTAGGGGTACAGGGCTTTTAAAAATTACACGGGAGTGCAGGAGATGCTGTCTGTGGCCTGAAAAAAATTGGGGCATTTTCAGCATTCAGCAACAGCATGTAGCAGATTGCAGCACCTGTAAGAACAGTTTAATTTCCCTGCCATCAACTCAAGCAAGAGGTGGTAACAAGGTGGAACTCCACCCTTTACATGCTTCAGCAGATGGAGGAACAATGAAAATCCATCCATAGCTATAGAACAATCCATGACATTGGGAGAGGAGGGGGAATGTACCTTAGCTCAGCTCAGTAGAGAGTACTTTCTGTCTTATGCATGGTGCTGAAACACTTTGAAGCAGCCAGCTGTGAAGTGAGTGCTGACACTGCTAGCTAGAGTTAGGTGATTCCCGTATTTAGGCTTTTGGAAAATCAGCTAGAGAAATTGAAGGCGGAGATTAAACAAAGCAAATCTGCAAAGTATGCCGGACTTGTAGATCAAATCCTTTACTCACTTTGCAATGATTCAGGGGTTGCCAGTATCTTGAAATCTGATCACTACATTTTAGAAACCGTACTTGATCCTAGGTTTAAGTCCTACACTGTGTCTTTATTTCCAACTGATCCAAATCTTAAGAGATGCAAAGAGCTCCTGGTGAGCAAGTTGGCTGCTCAAATGACACAACGTCTCCTCAGTCACTTTCTTCAGCAGCAGCCAGAAAAAACTCAGCTTTCCCAAAGACACAGTGGTGATGCAGATAAATCAACCCAACATTTTGACATCTGGTCAAGTCTAAAAGAATTACCCAACATTAGTGACACCTCTACTGTAACTCCATCTGATACGGTCACTATCCAAAGAATGGTGGAGGATTATTTTTATGACACCGTACATATGTCACAGAGTCCCTTAGAGTACTGGAAGGAAAAAAAGACAATTTGGAGGCCTTTGTACAAACTGGCTTTGCATTATTTAAGCTGCCCACCATATAGTGTGCAATTAGAGAGAGTTTTCAGTACAGCCGGGAACCTTGTGAGCGAACGGTGTAGGAAGCTACTTCCTCAAAATGTGAAAAAGATGATGTTCATCAAAATGAACTGTAAATTCCATGAGGAAGGCCTTTCCCGGAAATTTGTCAAAGGACAGAGACTTCTGTAATGGTGGATTCCAGAAGGGATAAAGTAATATTGTGTGAGGATGATGTACACACTGATGAAGGTGAGGATGGAAATGAAGATGACATCTAGCTACTGTAGAGCTGTTGCCATAAGCCGATTGCTAGCTTGTTTTGTGAGGGTCCAAATAAACCAAGCACTTCAGCCACAAAAGTGGCAGTCCCTGTAGCTGAAGTGCTTGGTTTGTTAAAGTGTGCATGTCCTTTTTAATATCCAACATTAGGGCCCAAGGATAATTCCATCTTGCACCTTTCATTTCTGCCACTGCTATGTGGCAAAGTTTCATAGATGTGCTATTAATTGCTATGTGTTTGTGCTGCTGCTCTGTCGCTTAGTAACCAGCCAGCTCACTGCATCCTTTGGCCAATAATGATGAAAACAATATTGTGAGCTGTGAGATGGTAAAAATGTACTGGAAATGACTGGGAATTGATGTTATTGAGGTTAATAATAGTCTAGGAACAAAAAGGGCCAAATTATGTGATTTTAGCTTTTTTGGTCAATTTAAAAAAAAATCCAAATCCAAAGCCAGTCACGGCAGTTTGACAAAGCCAAAGCTGGACAACAAATCAGAACCAAATCCAGTAAAAATGGTCCACCACACATCTCTAGTGATAACATGACCATGGGTTACGGTCATTATGTCAACAGCACTTAGTTCGACAGTCATTAGGTCGACCACTATTGGTTGACATGCAGTAGGTTGACATGGTCAATAGGTCAACATGATCAATAGGTTAAGAAACAAAAACCAGCAATTTGAAACACTGTCATACACCAAAAAGCGCTAAATTAAGATATCACCGTAACGTCCCTTTTAGGCTGAATGACGGATCCTTTCCTCTCAGATGTATCTCCAATTCAGGTCAATAAAATATAGGCTTCCCAGGTATGGATACCATAAAAAAGACAAAATAACAAGGACAAGGTGTAAGGTGTACTATATCTTTATATTTAGTAAGGTGTAGTCATGGTGTAAAGGACAGAGTATGATTACTGATTAGTAAAAGAAAACAAATACTGAGCAACATCCCCAAACAGGTAATTTCAACTTTAAACTTGTCATTTATTTTGTACGCTCTGGACATGGCTAGTAATAACAAATGCACAGACAAAATTCTTAAAGCTATGTGTGCAAATGCTAGGAGCTTAGGAGACAAAATTCCAGAGCTAATTGCGATAATGACAAGGGATAACCTGGATTTTGTGGCAATTACAGAGTCTTGGTGCAATGAGAATCATGACTGGGACTTAGCTATACCAGGATACAATTTATTTAGGAAAGATAGAATAGGAAGAATAGGAGGAGGGGTAGCAATGTATGTGAAAAAAGCATAAATGCTACTTTAATACAAAATATTGAAGCCAAAACTGAGGCCCTTTGGGTCACCATAGAAACTGGGAAGAAGGACATTATTCGCATTGGGGTGATCTATAGACCACCAGGCCAGGGGCAGGATTTGGACAGGAACCTATTGTTGGCCATCTCTAAAATGGCTTTTAAGGGAGAAGTCATAATCATGGGAGACTTTAATTTACCTGATGTAAATTGGGAGGGGTCTTTTGCAAGTTCAGCTACAAGTGGCAAATTTCTACATTCCTTACAGGGAGCATCTCTCAAGCAATTGGTGAGGGAGCACACTCGCATAGACTCAATATTAGATCTAATTCTTACAAATGGTGATAGGATATCTGATATATATGTGGGTGAGCACCTGGGATCCAGTGATCATCAAGCAGTATGGTTTAGTATAAAGACAGGATCCAACTCCTGTCACACAAAAACAAAGGTGTTGGATATTAAAAATGCTGACTTTGCAAAAATGGGGAGATGTTTAAGTGATTCATTGGCAGACTGGAGGAACTTGGAAGGAGTGCAGGAGAGGTGGAAAAAAACTGAAAAGTGCAATAGTAAGTGCAACAGACCTTTGTATCAAAATGGTTAGGAAAAGCACCACGAAAAGGAAGCCAGTGTGGTTCACAAAAGAAGTATCAACTAGTGTGAAAGCAAAAAAGATGGCTTTTAGGAAATACAAACAGACTCAAAATAATAACGACAAAGAGGTGTATCTGGACAGACGGAAGGATGCTAAGAAAGTGATCAGACGTGCAAAGGCAGAAGCTGAGGAGAAAATGGCCCAGTCAGTATATAAAGGGGGCAAAACTTTTTTTAAGTATATTAGTGAAAGGAGAAAATCAAATGGAGGAATAATAAGACTTAAGACAGAGAGTGGGTATTTGGTGGAGGGAGACAAGGCAATAGCAGATCACCTAAATAATTATTTTTGCTCAGTATTTACTACAGAAGAAGGGATGGGGCCACAGTTAAGTTGCAAGGACATTCATAAAAATAAGGTAGATGAAAATACATTTACAGAGGAGAAGGTCCTAACAGAACTTTCAAAACTAAAAGTGGATAAATCAATGGGACCAGATGGGATACACCCAAGGATACTCAAAGAGCTAAAAGATGTGCTGGTTACACCTTTAACAGAATTATTTAACCAGTCACTAAATACAGGTGCTATTCCAGAGGACTGGAAAAGAGCAAATGTAGTTCAACTGCACAAAAGTGGAAGCAAGGAAGAAGCAAGTAACTACAGACCAGTAAGCCTTACATCAGTAGTAGGGAAAGTAATGGAAAAACTATTAAAAGAAAGAGTAGTGGAATATCTTAAATCAAACAACTTACAGGATCCAAAACAGCATGGATTTACTGGTGGGAGATCATGCCAAACAAATCTTATTGACTTTTGACTCTGTGATGAAAATAATAGATCAAGGGGGAGCTGTAGATGTAGCATATCTAGACTTTGGTAAGGCATTTGACACTGTCCCACATCGCAAACTGCTAAATAAACTTGAAAGCCTGGGGGTGGATTATAAATCAGTTAAATGGATAAGCACCTGGTTGCAGGATAGGAAACAGACAGTCGTAGTTAATGGAGTGCAATCTATGGAGGGAAATGTTACCAGTGGAGTACCCCAGGGATCTGTACTTGGTCCAGTTCTCTTTAATATCTTTGTTGGTGACATTGCAGATGGTATTGAAGGGAAGATATGCCTTTTTGCAGATGATACAAAGATATGCAACAGGGTAGACACACCGGGAGGGGTCAAACAAATGATTAATGACCTAGGTAGGCTTGAGAAATGGTCAAGAACGTGGCAACTACAGTTTAATGCTAAAAAATGCAAAATCATGCACTTGGGTCTCAAAAACCCAAAGGCTAAGAATAGTATCAAGGGTACTATAATGGAAACTACTGAGGAGGAAAGAGATTTAGGAGTCACTATTTCAAGTGACTTGAAGGCAGGAAAGCAATGCAACAAAGCAATGAGAAAGGCAAGTCAGATGCTTGGTTGCATAGGGAGAGGAATCAGTAGCAGGAAAAAAGAAGTGATAATGCCACTGTATAGGTCATTGGTACGGCCCCATCTGGAATACTGTGTCCAGTTCTGGAGACCCTATCTCCAGAAGGATATAAATACATTAGAGAGTGTACAAAGAAGGGCAACTAAAATGGTACATGGCCTACATCACAAAACTTACCCGGAAAGGCTAAAAGATCTTAACATGTATAGTTTGGAGGAGAGAAGGGAAAGGGGGGACATGACAGAAACTTTCAAATATATCAAGGGTCTTAACAAAGTTCAGGAGGGAAACATTCTTCAAAGGAAAAGAAGTATTAGAACTCAAGGGCATACATTGAGACTGGAGGGGGGAAGGTTCAGGGGAAATGTAAGGAAAAATTACTTCACAGAAAGGGTAGTGGATAAGTGGAATAGCCTCCCATCAGAGGTGGTAGAGGCTAAGACTGTAGGGCAATTTAAGCATGCTTGGGACAGGCATATGAATATCCTTACAAAGAATTAAGGTTAAAAAAGGGGTTGAGATTGCCTAAAGGATAAAATAAAAAAGGGGCAGACTAGATGGGCCAAGTGGTTCTTATCTGCCGTCAAATTCTATGTTTCTATGTTTCTATGTTAAACCAATGTGTAGTAAATAATATCAACACTTATTCAAGTTCGTATGGTGCCTTTAAATAATTGAAGTGGATTCAAAGCGTACCCCACTCACACTGAAAAAGGAAGTGTAAAGCACATCAGAGTTTCTTTGTGGGGGTCACCTTCATTAGTTCATATAACACCCAGCGTGCCAAAGATAGGATCACACTCAGACTCAAGGGTGACTTATGATAGTTTCCTGAAGAAGGCAGGAGATGCGTACCCCAACACTCACACTCGATAGACTGGTTGCAAACATGTAAAGGTATCTTTCTCTCCTTCAAGGAAAAAGGACAATCCAAAGATCGCGTACCACAACTCACAATTAGAAGAACTGTGTAACTCCTATCAAGGTATCTTTAGATTTTCATATGAGGATCACAGCTGTAAAGTTTCTGGTATGATCTCCAGGCGTAGGTCATGAATAAAGATAATAAAAACAGCCAATATGTAATGGGTCCTACTGAGTGTGATATACACAATATCTCCAACAAATTTAAATGGATTTAGGGCGTGCCCCACTCACACATGCATCAAACACTCAAAGCATATAGCGGTTTCTTTATAGTAGAACGTATACGGGGTTCAGACAGACTTCAAGAGGTTTTCTACCTCTTGAAGTCTGTCTGTCTGAACTGGGAGGCTCCCGATAATTAACATTCTGACTTGCAGTGAGCGCTGGAGACATTCATCATTGCTCCAGCGCAGAGACAGCTGATGCAAAATCAGCTGTCTCCACAAATTTTTTCACTGATAGCAGTGAAAAAATTAATCAATGCTAGCACTAGTGTGCCTACGTGAACCAGGGTTCACGCAGGCACAAGACCCCAGCATCCAGCGGAGGAAGAGCAGCAGCTGAGGGATCCAGGAAGATCCCTGATCACAAGCCAGACCTGCTTCCCAAGGGTTAGCAGCGGGGGTGAGGGAGCATTCACCATCTGTAGATGGTGAATGCTCCCACAGTCAAGCTCCAAAAATATTGTATTTTTGGAGCTTGATGAATGAGGTCCCCATACTAGTGTATACTAGTGTATGGAGATGCCGGGCCAGCTCGGGATATCTCCTGCGTTACTTTCATGATGAATGGCCCCAATACTTAGGGGTCTATTTATTAACATTATTTTTACTTTTCACATTATTTTAGTATCACCTGAATGTGTTACAGGGCAATTGGCGCAGTTTTCATGAAAAACTGCTCCAAATTCTTTAATTCACTTTTTTTTTTTTAGCAACCCACATCGCATTCCCCATTCTTATAATGGGAAGTGTGATGTGTCCAAATTTACTTAAAAAAAAAATGTGAAAAAATGCCGCAGTGTGCCCTGTGATAATCTCGCCAGCTAAGGCTGGTGAGTTCACAGGGCAGCACTGCGATAAGCAGTGACGTGCGGTGGGGTGAGGCAGGTGAGGCAGAGCCTTTCCTGTCATACTTTTAAACTAGAGTTTTGACTGAAAAAAGTATCTGAAAAATACTAATAATTTGTTTGAAATATCTTCTTTGCATTATTCTAATAATTTTTATAGCCCAAACACTGGAGTAAAAAGTCTATGGCAGGTGAGGCAGTGCCTCACCTGCCTAACCTTTCCGCACATCTCTGATCAAAGCGCACCAAATTTCCAGGAGTTTATACTGCTGCACCTGTGTATAATGCCCAGATGTACCCTTTGGCTCATATATTGCATGGAATTCTGGTTCTGGGGTTAGCCAGCGCCTCCTGAGACATTTAGCTCACCGCACGTCCCTGGCGATAAGCACCCTTTTGCCCAGCTTTCTCTGCCCCTGGCAGAGAAAGCTAAGTGGGGACCCGGCAGAGTGATCAGCTATGTATGTCCGCGGCACGCGGGGGTAGTCACAACGGGGGTGGTCGACTGGGCGGCATCGGTAACGGCGATGTCGGCGGGGGCGGCGCATGCGCAGCAGGACATCGGGGTATTTTTTATGAAAAATACCCCGATGATGCTGCAAAGAGGCATCGCACGGACAGAGCTTGACCGCAAGCTCTGTTCCTGCATGCGATAATTGATATATCCCTGCAATGTAATCAATTATCGCAGTGCGGGTTTGGGCGATTTTATCACCTGTCATCCGCATCTTGGATGCGGATGGTGATAAATAGGCCCCTTAATCTTTACAAAAGTAGGTGAAAATGTTAATTTTCACCTACTTTTGTAGAAATTAAGTGATGATGAATATGCCCCCCAGTCTGCTTCAGCATTTGCTTTACAGCATTCAGCTATTCCAGCGGGGTTGTGTCTATTTCCTAGTGGGCTAAGGGACATTTGACCCACGTGACATGCAAGAGAAGGGGAGGAGCAAGTTCGGCAAAGGGTCCAGCCTGATTAATAAAGGTAATAGTTGGTAGTGTGGATACTGAAAGTAGTATCCTGCCGTCCTTGCTCCACTCCCTGATGTCACAGGTCCCTTAGCCCACTAGGATTTAGCATCTACCATTCCAGCGGGAGGTGGTTGTTACACAGACAGTTAAAAGGTCAACAGTCAATAGGTTGACACAATATAAGGTCAACAGTTAAAAGGTCGACAGTGTCAAAAGCCGGCAGGGTCAAAATGTCAATATATAAAGGTTGACAGTCCAAAGGTCGACAGGGTCAAAAAGTCAACACACATGCTTGTCATGTGTTTTAGTTATTTTTCATGTTTTTTACAACTTTTGCTGCATTTACTATCCATGTCACAATTTATTACATTTAACGAAGCGAGCGAAGCGTGACGAGCGAAGCAAAATCACAAGGGGCTGCATTTCAACATATTTGGGTGAAATATGTATAAAAACACAAATTAACACAAAAAAGTAGACTTTCTTGTGTCAACCTTTGTCATGTTAACCTTTTGACCCTGTCGACCTTTTGACTGTCAACCTTTTGACCCTGTCGACCTTTTGACTGTCTAACCTCTGGTGTCTACCTACTGAATGTCAACCTCTTGACTGTTTATATAACAGACAACAGCAGTTGCAGCACACCTGCTCCAAGTACTGCTTCACAGCATATCACTGCAGCCTGTACAAGTAGTGCTTAGCACCCAGTGCCAGTATTTCCAGAAGCCTGCTACAGTTGTGCTCCTGGCACCTAGTTCTAAAGTTCCTGCAGTCTGCTTCTATTGTGCTACAGCACTCAGTTCCAGTATATCCAACAGTCTGCTCCAGTTGTGATCCCAGCATCATCTCCAGTGTATTATTGCTGCATGTACCAGATTTACCAATATACAGCCATGGCCAAAAGTTTTGAGAATGACCCAAGTATTGGTGTTCACAAAGTTTGCTGCTTCAGTGTTTTCAGACCTTTTTGTCAGATATACTATGGTATACTGAAGTAACTTCTTTGCTGCCCTTCTTGACATGAGGCCATCCTCCAAATGTCTTAGCCTCACTGTGCATGCAGATACACTCAAACCTGCCTGGTGCCATTCCTGAGCAAGCTCTGTACTGGTGGTGCCCCGATCCCACAGCTGAATCAACTTTAGGAGATGGTCCTGGCACTTGCTGGACGTTCTTGGGCGCCTTGAAGCCTTCTTCACAACTATTGAACCTCTCTCCTTGAAGTTCTTGATGATCCAATAAATGGTTGATTCAGGTGCAATCTTACTAGCAGCAGTATCCTTGCCTGTGAAGCCCTTTTTGTGCAAAGCAATGATGACTGCATGTGTTTCCTTGCAGGTAACCATGGTTAACAGAGAAAAACCAATAATTTCAAGCACCACCCTCCTTTTAAACCTTCCAGTCTGTTATTCTAACTCAATCAGCATGACAGAGTAATCTCCAGCCTTGTCCTCATCAACACTCTCACCTGTGTTAACGAGAGAATCACTGACATGTCAGCTGGTCCTTTTGTGGAAGGGCTGAAATGCAGTGGAAATGTTGTTTTTGGGATTAAGTTCATTGCCATGGCAAAGATGTACTTTGCATTTAATTGATAGGGTTAGGCTGCAGGTAACGTGGGTTAGGGGATGGGGGGGGGGGGGGGGTTAGCATATGTACCTAAATGGTATAAGGATCTTGACCATCGGGATGCAGCTGTCGGTCTTCTGACCACTGGCATCTGAAGCGCTGATACCGTGCCATTACCTCTGAGAGACATTGATACCTCATATCAATAGGGACAAATCTTTCCTTTTCATCACATATGAAAAAATTCTGATTGGAATGCCTACTGCTTTTCTGAATCTCATACTGGAAATTGGGCACAGGAAACATTAGTGTCAGATTATAATGATAACCGAATGCTGAGCACGCAGCCAAATCTTTCTGGATGACTTGCATAATGCGTGTGTAATTTGGCTCTCCATACAGTATGTGTTGTCACATTGCAGATAGATATAAATGATCTCCAATCAGCTGTACACTTGTACTGGTCCTATTTATAGTTAAAAGACAATCCCGTTATAATAGCACATACATTAATGCACTATAGCTCACACTAACGAATCAGATATTTGTGCTCATTCATTTATTGCTAGGTCCCTGAAAGCGGATGTTTGATTGAAAGCTATGGTTTACAATCCACATTACATTACACAAACTGTTTTTTTATTTGATTTTTCTGATGTGTGTAAAACAAAGGGAAATAGAAATACATCCTGATTCCTCAACATTTTGTAATAATGTAAGTATCAAAGTATGCTTTTAGTGTCTAACATCTAATGGTTATATGAATTACATGTGGAAGGTAAAAAGGTTTTGCATTCGTTTGATAAAAAAATATGGGGACACTGAGAAAGGTTAGAATCACTGCATTAAGTGGCACTGCTCAGATGTTTCAAAGGTTCAAGCTTTCCTCCTACAGAGAAGACATCATTATACTGAAAGCTGTCAACTGACTGGAGCAGTGAGTATGTTAATGACAATTGCATTATTATGCAGGTAACAGCCTGAATATGTAGAGGAGTAATTTATTCCCTGCATAGCACTGTGTGGTTACCTTGCTGCAGGGGCGTTTTAAGAGAGGAGGAGGCCCGTGTTCAGCCTCCTCCGTTCAGGCCCCCTCCTCTCTGCCCGGAGCGCTGTAGAGTCTGAACACTAGAGGGCTCAGACTCTACTGCGCATTTGCAGATCTCCGGAAAAATGGCGCGGCAGCCATTTTCCCTGAGATTTCTCTAGTACGCATGCGCAGAACTCCGTGAAAATGGGCGCTGAGCCATTTTCACGGAGTTTTAATAGCGCTGCGAATGCCGGCGCTGGACTTCAGAGGGGTGAGTATTTTAAAAATGGGTGCAGTGTGTGCGGTGGGGGCTCCCTCTGGACTCCACACCGCACACACTGCACCCATTATAGAAACATCAGTGCCTTGGTGGCACCTAGAGGTGGGGAAATATCACGTGAGATTTTGCACAAATACCATTTTGTGAAGGAAAACGGCATTTCTCAGAGATATGTAGTTCAGAAGATACTGGGTATAATTCAGGTTCCAACCACAAATATTGAGAAAAAGAAGCGGGCGCATGTGCAGCGCCCGTCCTGCATTCTCTGCGGGGGGAGGGTGCAGAAAATAGGATTTTAATTACCTGCGGTAAATCCTTTTCTCGTAGTCCATAGAGGATGCTGGGGTCCATATTAGTGCCATGGGGTATAGACGGGTCCACCAGGAGCCATTGACATTTAAGAGTTTAATAGTGTGGGCTGGCTCCTCCCTCTATGCCCCTCCTACCAGACTCAGTCTAGAAACTGTGCCCGAGGAGACGACATACTTCGAGAGAAGGAATTACACAGATAGTGGCGAGATTCATACCAGCTCACACAACACACAAAACCGTCCAACATGCCGGAAAACTCAGCAACAGCTGAAAAGTACTGAAACAGTAAAGAACGCAGAACTTACCAAGGAACCAGGCAGTACTGAACTATAAAACCAATGCAGGAAAATGCAGCGCTGGGCGGGCGCCCAGCATCCTCTACGGACTACGAGAAAAGGATTTACCGCAGGTAATTAAAATCCTATTTTCTCTTATGTCCCAGAGGATGCTGGGGTCCATATTAGTACCATGGGGATGTACCAAAGCTCCCAGTACGGGAGGGAGAGCGCGGAGGCTCCTGCAACACTGCTTGACCAAACTTGAGGTCATCAGAGGCCAAAGTATCGAACTGTAAAACTTGGCAAACGTGTTCGATCCAGACCAAGTAGCAGCTCGGCAAAGCTGTACAGCTGAGACACCCCGGGCAGCCGCCAAGGATGAGCCCACTTTACGAGTAGAATGGGCCTTTACAGATTTTGGACATGGCAATCCCGCCGTAGAATATGCATTCTGGATGGTGAACCGGATCCAGCGTGAAATCGGCTGCTTAGAAGCAGGACACCCAATTTTCTTGGGATCATAGAGGACAAACAAGGAGTCAGTATTTCGATCACGAGCCGTCCTCTTCACATAAATCTTCAAAGCCCTCACAACATCCAAGGCCTTTGAAGCAATTGAGGAGTCAGTAGCCACTGGCACCACAATAGGCTGGTTGATATGGAAAGCCGATACAACCTTAGGAAGGAACTGCGGACGAGTACTAAGTTCCGCCCTGAATTCATGAAAGATCAGATAAGGTCTTTTACACGATAAAGCCCCCAATTCCGACACGCGTCAGGCAGAAGCCAAGGTCAACAAAGTGACCGCCTTCCACGTGAGAAACTTGATGTCAGCCTCCAGTAGAGGCTCAAACCAAGCTGATTGTAGGAAATGCAACACCACATCCAGATCCCAGGGTGCCGTTGGCACCACAAAGGGGGGTGGGATGTGCAGAACCCCTTTCAAAAAGGTCTGAACCTCAGGGAGGACAGCCAATTGTTTTTGAAAGAAGATGGACAAGGCAGAGATCTGGACCTTAATGGAGCCCAATCTCAGGCCCATATCCACTCCTGCTTGCAGGAAAAGGAGAAAACGTCCAAGTTGAAATTCCACCGCAGGAAAATTCCTGGATTCACACCAAGAAACATATTTCTTCCAAATACGGTGGTAATGTTTAGACGTTACACCCTTCCTAGCCTGAATAAGGGTAGGAATAACCTCACTCGGAATACCTTTCTGAGCTAAGATCTGGCGTTCAACCGCCATGCCGTCAAACGTAGCCGTGGTAAGTCTTGATAGGCGAACGGCCCCTGCAGTAGCAGATCCTCCCGAAGAGGTAAGGGCCTTGGATCCTCTAGCAGAAGATCCAGCAGATCCGCATACCAAGCCCGTCTTGGCCAGTCCAGTTGTCTACTCCCGGAATGAAGATTGCCAACATCGATACAGTGTGTCTTTCTGCCCAAAGGAGGATTCTTGCCACTTCTGACATTGCAGCCCTGCTCTTTGTTCCGCCTTGTCGGTTTATGTAGGCCACAGTGGTCACGTTGTCCGACTGCACCTGAACAGCCCGATCCTGTAGCAGGTTTGCTGCTTGCAGAAGGGCGTTGTACACAGACCTTAGCTCCAGGATGTTTATTGGGAGAAGTAATTCTTGATTCGACCACCTTCCTTGGAAGGTTTCCCCCAGAGCGACTGCTCCCCAACCTCTTAGACTTGCATCTGTGGTTAAAATGATCCAGTCCTGACCTCCGAACCTTCGGCCTTCCAGAAGGTGTGGGAGTTGTAGCCACCAGAGGAGCGAAATCCTGGCTTTCGGAAACAGGCGTATCCTCTGGTGTATGTGTAGGTGAGAGCCCGACCACTGGTCCAAGAGATCCAGCTGAAAAGGTTGAGCATAAGCTGCAGAGCATTGTGTGCAGCAACCATTTTCCCCAGAAGGCGGATGCACTGATGAACCAATACCCGGGTAGGCTTTAATGCATCCCGGACCATTGACTGAATCACCAATGCTTTGTCCACCGGGAGAAATACCCTCTGCACTTCCGTGTCGAGGATCATTCCCAGGAAAGACAGCCTCCTTGTCGGCTCCAAATGAGACTTTGGAAGGTTCAGGATCCAACCGTGCTTCCTGAGCAGATGTGTCGTGAGCGCAATGGATCGTAATAACCTCTCTCTGGACGACGCCTTGATCAGGAGATTGTCCAGATAAGGTATTATGTTCACCCCCTGTTTGCGGAGGAGAACCATCCTCTCCGCCATCACCTTGGTGAATATCCTCGGTGCTGTGGAAAGACCAAACGGCAGTGCCTGGAACTGATAATGATCGTTCAATATAGCAAACCTGGGATATGCCTGATGCGGCGACCAAATGGGAATGTGGAGGTACGCATCCTTGATGTCCAAAGACACCAGGAACTCCCCCTCCGTTATTCCTGAGATGACAGCTCTCAGAGATTCCATCTTGAATTTGAACTCCCTGAGATAAGGGTTCAAAGACTTTAAATTCAGAATTGGCCGTACCGAACCATCCGGTTTTGGTACCACGAAAAGGTTCGAATAATAACCTTTGTTCCACTGTTGAGGCAGAACCGGAACAATAAACTCCGACACCACCAATTTTCTGATGGCCTCCAGAAGAATTGTTCTGTCTGTCGGCAGAGCTGGTAAGCCTGACTTGAAGAAACGGTGAGATGGGGGATCTTGAAACTCCAGTCTGTACCCCCTGTACACTATATCCAGGACCCAGGGGTCCAGGCCAGACGACACCCAGACTTGGCTGAACTGTCGGAGTCTTGCCCCCACCTGACCTTCGACCATGCCTAGCTGACCACCGTCATGCAGAGGACTTAGGGGTATCAGAAGCGGGCTGCTGGGTTCGGGAACCTGCGGGAGCAGGTTTCTTTCCCTTGGCACAACCACCTCTGAAGAAGGTGTTCAAAGGCTTGCTCTTTCTAGGCATCGCGGGCCGAAAGGACTGTGACGCGGCTGGCGTGAAAGACTTCTTCGTAGCTGGTGCAGCTGAGGGGAGAAAAGTAGACTTGCCCGCGGTAATCGTGGCAATACACGCATCCAATGCCTCCCCAAAGAGGGCCTGACCTGTGTAGGGAAGGCCCTCCACACTCTTCCTGGATTCCGCATCCGCAGACCATTGGCGTAGCCAGAGACCCCTGCGAGCCGAGACGGACATGGAGGAGATCCCTGCAGCTATGGAATCCAGGTCCTTCATGGAATCTACCAGGAAGAACCCTGCAGAATCCTGAATATTGCGTAAAAATAAATCAACATCACCTTTATCCAGTGTAGTTGATTTCTCCTGCATAGTGATTGACCACCTGGCAATAGCTTTTGCAATCCAAGCACAAGCTATAGTATGCCTTAATATAGCCCCTGAAGCCGTGTAAATGGATTTAAGCGTAGCGTCCACCTTGCGATCTGCCGGGTCCTTCAATGTGGTAGAACCCGGGACTGGCAACACCACTTGTTTGGACAGCCTAGAGACAGAGGCGTCGACTATCGGCGGGGACTCCCATTTCTTCCTATCTTCCTCTGGGAATGGAAAAGAAACTAAAATCCTCTTAGGGATCTGGAATTTCTTTTCCGGAGTTTCCCATGCCTTTTCAAAGATAGCGTTTAATTCTTTGGATGCCGGGAAGGTGAGGGGGGACTTCTTATTATCTGTAAAGAAGGCCTCCTCCACCTGTTCAGGGACCATATCAGAAATGTGTAAAACATCCCTTACAGCTTCAATCATCAACTGCACCCCCCGTAGCAAGTGATGCTGTCCCCCTCAACACATCCCCGTCACCGTCTGCAGTGTCAGAATCGGTGTCCGTGTCATCCTGCATAATTGCAAGTGCACGTTTGTGAGAATGTACCGCAGGGGCCCCCGAGGAAGCAGTATCAGACCATACAACCATCGAGGACTGCAGGACCTGAGTGGCATGTTCAGTCCTAACAACCCTATCAGAAATCTGAGAAATAGTTCCCCTAAGAGAGACTAACCATTCTGGCTTTCTAGCTTGGATCTGCGCTATAACAGTGCAATCCTGGTTACATGGTATGGAGTCTTCCTAGGAAGACAAATCCTCTGCAGCATATGAAACATTGTCCCTAGACATGTTGCCACACAAAGTAATTGTGAAACATGCAATATCACAAGAGAGCGCTAGATACTGATCATTACTATATAAACATTTTATTCAATCACATAAAATAAAAGCATAAAAAATGCAATGCATATTTTCATAAAAGAATTATTCTCACTGCTGATATTATTTACACGCTGCCATATACTGTATCCCAATTGTATATTGCACAGATGTCCACATCCAAAAGACCAGTGTGGCTGGTTCGCTCCAAAGCAAATTATAGAGTCCTAATTTGTTTTAGGGAATGTGAATGGTGTTCACTAGATGGTAAGTGTTCAGCTGTATAAACGATGGGCGCTATGCTACTACCTCCCCCGACCGCCAAACAATTTTGTGCTCACCACTTATTCCTTAGAGTCTCATGTGAGGCTGGCTGTCAGCATGCGGAATCCGTTGTGGTTGGTGGGAGCGGCGGTGTTCTATTCAGTTCACCGGGGAGGGAGGGCACCGTTCTTAGCTGCAGAATTCAGGCAGTTTGCCGTGAAAATCAAACCACGGTTTCATCAGAAGGACCTTCTGATGAAACCGTGGTTTGATTTTCACGGAGAAACATGTTAAGGACATCTCACGCTGCTGTTTTTCCCTGAGAGCTACACAAGCACAGCACCACAGTCCGGACTCCAGCACACGGGAAACTGCCTGAATTTTGCAGCTACGAACGGCGCCCTCCCTCTCACATGAGACTCTAAGGAATAAGTGGTGAGCACAAAATTGTTTGGCGGTCGGGGGAGGTAGTAGCATAGCGCCCATCGTTTATACAGCTGAACACTTACCATCTAGTGAACACCATTCACATTCCCTAAAACAAATTGAGACTTTATAATTTGCTTTGGAGCGAACCAGCCACACTGGTCTTTTGGATGTGGACATCTGTGCAATATACAATTGGGATACAGTATATGGCAGCGTGTAAATAATATCAGCAGTGAGAATAATTCTTTTATGAAAATATGCATTGCATTTTTTATGTTTTTATTTTATGTGATTGAATAAAATGTTTATATAGTAATGATCAGTATCTAGCGCTCTCTTGTGATATTGCATGTTTCACAATTACTTTGTATCTATTTGAGTATCGCAGAATACTCATGTGGGAGCAGCTATAAGTATATAGATATCAGTATATCAATTCTATTATATAAATTGGGTGACCAACAGCTTTATTTTGTGCCTTATATCAGAGCGCCTGATTTGATAATTTTAGGAGTCATAATTATCAAGCACTATGTTGCCACACAAACACCCCACACACACACACAGGGTATTATGTAGACAGAGTTTCCCCCCAAGAATGGCAGAGAGACACAGAGATTGAAGCCAACCCACACACAGCGCTATTAGAGGTATAGGGAGTCCCTAACCAGTGCTGACTGTGTCCCTTAATAGGTGACACAGCCTTTATACAGCCTCCCTTCCATTCTACAACCCCTTGGTACCGTACAGATAGCTGGAGATTGCTCTAGAGGGACCTGGATCCATTTGGCAGTGAGTGCAGGCAGGAAAAATGGTGCTGAACGCTGCTGGGTCCGCTCTGAGGAGAAGCTTCGCCCCTTCAATGGCGCGGTCTTTCCGCTCTTGTAGATTATACTGGCCCTGAGCAATTCAGTGCTGGCTGAGATCTGCGGACCCCAACAGGCTTAATGTGGTCAGTATAGGGCCCCATGCTAGCTCAGGGCGCTCCCCGCAGCGCCGCACCTTAGTACCGCTGAGCCTTCCCGGAGCGCGGTTAATACCGTGCTCCCGTCCTTAGCCGCCATCTTCACACTGACCCCCCGCTTGTAAGAGGGGACAGTGACTAACTCGCCACACTTCAGCACACAGAGGGGGTGGCGGCTGGCTGCTGGGGTGAGCGTTCCCCTGTGGCGGGGCGCGATCTGTCTCCTCTGGAGCTCAATGTCCAGTCAGCAGAGGCAGTGGCTCAAGACCCCTCAGGGCGGACACTGCTCCCCCCCTCAGTCCCTCGTTGCAGGTAGACTGTGGCCAGCAGCCTCCTGTAAAAAAATGAACTCTGAAAATAAACTTTTCCTAAAGAAGCTCTGTAGAGCTCCCCTAGCTGTGACCGGCTCCTCTGGGCACATTTTCTAAACTGAGTCTGGTAGGAGGGGCATAGAGGGAGGAGCCAGCCCACACTATTAAACTCTTAAAGTGCCAATGGCTCCTGGTTGACCCGTCTATACCCCATGGTACTAATATGGACCCCAGCATCCTCTAGGACGTAAAAGACAATGCAATCGCCCCTGCCTGTCAATCAGGCAGAGGCGGTTGCGGAGCGGGCATTGCTCCTTTTCCAGGGAGGAGATGGAGCGTTGCGGGGGCGGTGCGGCGTGAACGGGGGCGGAGGCGGCCAAACAGGAGCGTGAATACGGCGGCTGCGTGATGTCACACATAGATGCCCCAATTGAGAACATGGCGGTGGGACTCCTGCGGGTGCAGCTAAGCTGTGCTGGCAGGATTCTTCCTCAGTTTCTGCTAACAAGCAGAAATTACGATGCGTTCGCAATTTCTGCTTGTTGAACTGGGGGAGGCACCGGTCAGCATGCTGATCCGCCTTGCCCAGCGATGGGCGGCCCCCAGGATGCGATCCTAAGGATTGCAAATTCTGCTAATTAGCAGAATTTGCAATCTCTACTGAATTAGGCCCACTATCTGCATGTGAGTTACCTGTTTGTAGATGAATTGTTAGCAGGTCTCACACTGACTTGCTGATGACTGTGTCAGGCAGCCTGGTGTCACATAGGAGAATGATGACCATTCCTGGGCTCGGCCATCCAGTTGTACACAAGGTGGTGGTGGTGTTGGCTGTTATTAAAGTTGATGGGTTTAGTTATATTTATTTCATTGAGTAACACTGTCACATGCCTATGTACATAGGGGGTCATTCCGAGTTGTTCGCTCGTTGCCGATTTTCGCAACGGAGCGATTAAGGCAAAAATGCGCATGCGCATGGTACGCAGTGCGCATGCGCTAAGTATTTTTGCACAAAACTTAGTAGATTTACTCACATCCGAACAAAGAATTTTCATCGTTGAAGTGATCGGAGTGTGATTGACAGGAAGTGGGTGTTTCTGGGCGGAAACTGACCGTTTTCTGGGAGTGTGCGGAAAAACGCAGGCGTGCCAGGATAAAATGCGGGAGTGTCTGGAGAAACGGGGGAGTGGTTGACCGAACGCAGGGTGTGTTTGTGACGTCAAACCAGGAACGAAACTGACTGAACTGATCACAATGTAGGAGTAAGTCTCGAGTTACTCAGAAACTGCTAAGAAATTTCTATTTGCAATTCTGCTAATCTTTCGTTTGCAATTCCGCTAAGCTAAGATACACTCCCAGAGGGCGGCGGCTTAGCGCGTGCAATGCTGCTAAAATCTGCTAGCGAGCGAACAACTCGGAATGAGGGCCATAGCCCTGATATAGGCTTGTGTGCATGGGTGCATTATTCCATACATTACAGTACTTCCTAATCCATGTGTTCTGTCCTCCTCACACATCTGCTAGAATTGGAAATCACTAAACTTTCTGCCATCTATCATTGGCTCTATTAGGGGTTCTTTTGTATATTAGTGATGCCGTTTATCTCCCACTGGCCGCTGCAATATATAATAGTAGCAGTGCGCCCAGCTCCTTCTCTGCCGGACATTCGATGATAATATATATTACAGCGGGGAGTGCTTCAGCTGCCTGCCCCGTGTCCTCCGCTCCCTCCGTGTCTCCTGCAGTGTCTGCAGGGACTGGGAGAGATGTCATGATGTCTCTCTAGAGGGACTTCAGCCATGCACAGGAACCGTTCTGTGGTTGCTGCTGAGCACAACAAAAAAAGTAAGCAGCATAGCTGCTCCTGGGTGGCAAGGAAAGGAGGAATGATGAGGACAAAGGAGGTGGAGGAATGAAGAGGAGGGGCCCTACCATAGCATAATGTGTATAAGCACTCTACTGTTATGTGATGTGTATAATGGAGACTACTGTGTGGCTTACCATGTATAAGGGGCACTAATTTGTAGCGTAACATGTATAAGAGGTACTACTGTGTGGTGTAATGTGACTAAAGGACACTACTGTGTGGTTTAATGTGACTAACAGACACTACTGTGTATTGTGTAATGTGCCGCTGCTCTGTCACTTAGTTTAACCAGTCAGCTTGCTGTAACCTTTGACCAATATTGGTGAAAACAATATAATTAGCCGTAAGGTGGTCAAAACTGACTGGGAATGACCGGAAATGAAGGTTATTGAGGTAAATAATACTGTAGGAATAAAATCAGGCCCAACTTACATGAGTTTAGCTGTTTTTAGCAATTTTTTTTAGAAAAAAAATACAGATCCAAAACCATTACCAAAACACATCAAGGTGGTTTTGGCAAAACCAAAACATGAAGTTAATACAGATCCAAAACCAAAACACTGGGGTTTGCACACATGTCTAATATATATCAATAAATATACAGCTTTTTTGTATGTGGTCTACAGATATTGTGGTTACCAAAAGCCGCTCCTACTTCCACTACAAAGGCGGAGTTGAATGTAGGAATAATGTAAACATTCTAATATTTTAAAATCATATGTAAGTAGTGGAACGTGATGTGCTGCTTATTGTATCTCCTTGAAGAACTGGCTATAAGGGTATATTCATGGTGCTGGTACACAAAAGTCTACATGCGGATGAACGTACAGTATTCACAGTTTTGGTCTGAATGTGTAATATGGAAATGTGAATAAAACTCGAATCTAGTCCCTAGGTATCTGGAAATGTCAGGTTAAAAACCAGAAAACGTGCTGGGTGTGTGTGCTAGTTCAGTACCTGCAGTGTTCAGAGGGTACCAGGCTCATGCACAAGAAGTCCTGTAAGAATATACTGTATTATGTATGCATTCTGTGTGAAATAGTAATATTCTGCTATGCTTAAATTAATGATGAGCGGGTTCAGGTTTTACATCGTTTTACTCGGTTCTCAAAACGGCATCTTATTGGCTATCCAAAACAAGAGACATCCGTGAGCCAATAAGATGCCGTTTTGAGAACCGAGTAAATCCGAGTAAAACCAAACCCGCTCATCTCTAGCTTAGAGTTGCCAGGATTCAGGCTGGGGCCTCATAATGCTGCAGGGCGCTGGGAATGCTGATTTGTATGGTATACCAGCCAGTGTCTGTAGCCTATAGCGCTCTTTCACTATTTCATTATATCGGTCTCATGAGTCTATGCAGAATCTCACTGCATTTATTATTTGCTTTTTTTACGGCTGCTGCCATTTGAATTGCATGCCCTGATGGGTCTGTGACTCTGCTCTATTACAGCAGTTACTCCATTTTACATTCTTTATGGAAGGGAAATAGGATCTGTTCTTAGTGGGTGTGTAACTGGTCATGCCCATGGTAGCAAATCTTTCAAAACCTCCTCATTTGCTGAATGTTCTCCTGGTGTGGACTCAGCCTCCCCAATATTCATCATTTTACCAGGCTGATTGTTTTGTAAGCTGTGAGAGCTAGAACTGAGGGTACTTATTTAACCTTGGGGAAAGGGTTGGTTTTATGCTATCGGCGGCTGTTCTTAGCGGGCGTGAAGGGGGGCTACGGGCCTTGGACACAGCCTGTGACTAGGTACAGGGGGAGCAGCAGGTCCTTAAAGCAGCCTGGTCCCCATAGCAGCTGCACTACCTGCACTCACGGTAGTTTCCAGGATTGGGGTAAAAATAATCTAACACCCAAGAGGTTGCTTTTTTGGTCTTCTGCCGAGTCATTGCAATGGCTTTCTTTTTATCATGGTCAACAACTGGTGGCTGACTTATACAAACAACATCATCAACATCCTCAGTGTCATAAAGTAGTAGTACACATATATCCCCCTCATCCTGTTCCACTTCCACACATAAATCCTCAATTTGTATTATGTCCTCATCATCACCATCTTTACTTGTGCTGCTTCCCACATGTGCAGATGGTGCAGAAACAGTGGAAGGAGGTGAAAGAGGCTTCTCTATGAGAACAGTGTGAGAAATGTCAGACTCACGCATAGCTGACGTGGACACTCCTAAACATTCCTTAAGAATGTCTAATGGTTTTGATTCTTTATGCACAGTTTGTCTTACTGCCTCTGCAGCTAACTTTCCTTTTGATGTTTTTTTCTTAACCATTGTAAAATTAAATAATTTTACATGCCCTGACTTAAACCCTCTATGCCCCTGGGCATCAGCCTTAGTAGATGACGATGACGGACTTGAAAAAATTAGCGTTAACGTAACGAAACGCGTTGGTGATAGTTGATACTCGCTTTTGTTCCTACGGATTCATTACAACGGAAAACAAAGAGACCTGGATCAAGTCCCCGACACCATTTCACCTGGACTGCTTTGCTGGAAGAGACCTCCTTCCATTGTGGAAACTACAGTGTTACGTTGATCAAGGGACCACCATTTGCGTGACGACGAGCCGGTTAATGCCTTGAAAACACTTGTGGTAACTATAAACATACATATCCATTAACGGTTGAGGTCCAAAAGGACTTAGGGGACTACTATTATCGGAACAGGTCTTTGGAACTATCCAGTTCATCCATCCGTAATTCCTATTGGGAGCAGCACTACATGTACTTTTAAAAGTTTTTTATTCCGTTTTTTTTTATACAATATATATATTTATCTTTTATTGAGACTGCTGATTTGCTCCATGTTTATCCACAAACACGAATGAAGTGGGGTACAGCGCACACAACAATTTGTACAAAAAATTGACCACCTTCAGTGTCAGTAGATAAAGACAACCTTTCTGTCAAAGTGACAGGTGGCACACCCCCTTTCTCCTAGGCTCCACCCCCTTTAATATTAAATGATAGTGTTTGATATCGCTTTATATAAATTTTATATAAAATTTATAGTGTTCGATATTAAACCGTATTAAAAGATAATGACTTTGAAAAGAGTGTCACGTAACACCAGTCGCAGAATGTCACGCAACGCAGCGCGTCAAATCAAGCGGATGAAAGATGCATATTACACAGTGTTAAAACCAGGTAGTTTTAGCGGCATTGATAAATATTATGGGTCGGTTAAAAATAAATTTAAAAGATCCGACGTAAGAAAGTGGTTACAAGAACAAGACGCCTACACGCTGCACAAGCCAGCAAGAAAAAACTATAAAAGGAACATGATTTGTGTATCGGGTATAAACCAACAGTGGCAATGCGATTTGGTCTCGCTGATAGATCTGTCAAAATACAACGATGGTGTTAAATACATATTAACAATCATCGATATATTCAGTAAGAGGGTGTGGGGTGAAAGTCTGACCGCTAAGAACGCAGCATGCTTTTGAAAAAATATTCCAGCGCGGTGCTGTGCCGATGAAGCTACAAACCAATAATGGTAAAGAGTTTCTAAACAGAAACCTAAAAAAGGTGTTGGAAAAATACGGTATAAATCATTTCACGACCAATAACGATGTGAAAGCGGCTGTTATAGAGCGCTTCAATAGGACTTTAAAAATACGCATGTGGCGCTATTTCACGGCAAAGAATACCTACAGATATATAGACGTTTTACAAGACTTCATACGCAGCTATAATAACACATACATTAGAACGATTAAGTGCGCTCCAAACGATGTGAATGACTCTAACGCATTGAGTGTCTTCAAAATGACCTACGGTGATTACTTTAGAAGTAAGAAAGCCCCCGTTTGTTTAGGAATCGGTGAACACGTCCGTATTTCTAAATATAAGGACATATTTCAGAAAGGTTACGAACAGAGCTTTTATGAGGAGATTTTTGTTGTACATAGTGTGAACACTAAAGGGCTTAAACCGCTTTATAAGTTGGCAGATCTGTACGGTGAAGTTATAACAGGTAGTTTTTACCCCGAAGAGCTTCAAAGCATACCAAAAAACTATAACAGAGTTTACAAAGTGGAAAAGATTTTAAAAAATAAGACGGTCAGAGGCCGTAAATACGCGTTAGTCAAGTGGCGCGGGTACCCCGCAAAATTTAACAGTTGGGTCGCTGCATCGGTGATAAAAGACATATAAATCTCATCACTATCTAAACAAGACGAGCGATGGATGACAAGGCGTTCTACATAACCTTACCCAGCAACGCATCGGCTGTTACTTTCCCGCAAAATAAGATTTCTAACTATACGACAAAGTTGGCTAAACCGATAGACTTAAATGGCGAATGGGAAGTAGCACTTACTGAGATACAATACCCGCATATGTGGAATACATTGGATTTACAAGATTGTAGACTGCAATTATCATGGGATGGAACGGCGGACCAGCCGGTGGCGAGAGTCGCGAGTTTGTGCATTAAACCCGGTTTTTATGAAACAATCGAAGCGTTACTGAACGTAATCAACGCTGAAATTGTACAACTGAAACTGGACGTTGGATTAAGACTAACGTATGATCCATTTGCACGCGTTGTAACATGCGACAGTAAACTGTTGTATCAAATCCACGCCGGTTCTAAGCTGATATGGATACTGGGTTTACAACCTAAAACTAATATTTCTAAACCATGCGCCGACATCAAAGGCGGCCAATATACGATGTACGTGTACACAGACATTATCGAACACCAACGGGTCGGGGATAGTTATGTACCGCTACTTCGCACTGTTGAAATGAAGGGTTATAACAATGAGGTTGTCACAATACGATACGAGAAGCCCGATTACGTACCATTGTGCAAAACACATTTTGACACGATAGCCATAGAGATAAAGAACGACCAAAACAAGAAAAGGCGTGTCTAAAAGAAAACGCAAGCGTATGATAGCGCTTCCGCCTTGGGACATACCCTTTTTGAATAAAAAACAGAGACGACGCAACTCAAAGAAGAAGAGAAAGCCGAAGAGCGCCGTTGGTGATATTTTTTAAACATGTCTTTCATACACCACGAATCCGTTGAATGTGCAAAAACAGAGCTGGATCTTTTTGACGTACCCCCGACACAAACTAGCATAGAGAAAAGTCTATATGTCAAAGTTCAACCTTTAGCGGCGTTATCCGACACAGCTCCGCTTGAATTTTATATAGCAGCCAGCGGTGAACACTACTACGATCTGAACAACACGCTGTTGTACGTGACATGCAAGATCGTACGAACCGATAACACGCCGATACCGCAAGGTGCGCGGGTCGCACTTATTAATTACCCAATAGCGACTTTATTCAACCAAGTGGATGTAACTTTGGGCGACAGGATCATATCACAATCCAACAATCTTTACGCATACCGCGCGTACATTGAGACTATATCGAATTACAGCTCGGATGCATTGTCAACAAAACACACAACAGGATTATTTTACAAAGATGCAGCTGGTGAATTTAACAACACGGCACTGGACGGGCCGAATACGGGGTTAAAAAAACGAGCAGGAGCAACAGAGCAGAGTCGCACGGTTGAACTGCTAGGACCGCTTCACTGCGACCTTTTCCATCAACATAAACTAATTTTAAACGCCGTTGATCTGAAGATTAAACTAACCAGAAACAAAGACGCATTCTGCTTAATGTCGTCTGAGGCGGATGCCTTTAAAATACAGATCACAGCGGCATCCCTGTTCGTGAAAAGAGTTCAGGTCTCACCGGCCGTGCGGATTGGGCACGCGCAGGCCCTGTTAAACGGTAACGCGAAATACGCGATTGACCGCGTTGGGATGAAAATCTACAGCGTACCAACAGGCAGTAGAGTATTTAATCTAGAAAATCTATTTTTAGGACAAGTGCCGAAAACAGTTATAGCCGGTTTTGTGGATAACGAATCATTTTCAGGAATCCATAACCGGAACCCCCTTTGCTTTGAACGTTGTGATTATATACGCTCTATTTGATAACATCATCGAGATTAATCAAAGGCGCGATGTGCTGTACGATTATCTATAAATGAAATAAACTAACACTATGCTGCTGAAAAAATGAACACATTACAGATAAACTGTATTCTGTACGCTGTGCAAAGCACAAGGCATATTTTTAAAGGAACGTATCCGTGCGATATGTTACCGGTCAGTAAACTGTCGCAATACCCCTGCGCGTTTGTAATCAATACGCATAGCAGCGGGCTGCCGGGTGAGCACTGGTTGGCCGCTTATTTTAACGAACAGCGTGAATGTTACTGTTTTTGATTCTTACGGGTTAGCCCCTGACAGCCCCCTATTCCCAAAAGCAATAATACATTTTTTAAACTTGAATTCAAAAAGTGTTTATCACCAAAATAAGCAGTTGCAAAATTTTAACAGCACCGTTTGCGGTCAATATTGCATATACTTTATATTTTACATGTGTAAAAAATACAAATATGTGGATGTACTGGCCCGTTTAAGTGATGACACAAAACGTAATGATTGTTTTGTTTCAAATTTTGTAAGACTCCCAAGAAGCCATTGTCTGAGTCATTATGCATATAGATATATACAGAATTGTGTAACTTGTAACCAACGCTGTGTGTGAAGCGTTTTATGTACAACGCGTCATAACTATGGCACGTTGTACATAAAACGTTTCACACACAACGTTGTGTGTGAAACGTGTTACGCACAACGTTGTATTGTTTGTGTAACTTGTAATCAACATTCTGTTTGATACGTTTTATGTACAACGCATCATATCTATGATGTTTTTCTAATAAACAACGTTGTTTATTAAACTTTTTATCGCGTGCTTGAAATTTCTTCCGTTTACAGCAATAGAAACAAAGAACAAAACGTTGTTTTATAAAGCATAAGCATATTTTATTGATATATATATATATATAACACGGTAAAGAAGCATTTAAAACATTACATAAAATATTATTGACATAAGTTAAACATTGTGACGCAAAATACCAACACAAAATACAGTGTATAAAAATATTATAAATTAGTTATATGTTATAGTTTCAGCCACTGTGAATCCTGAAATAGATTTACGGATCTTTTCCTAGGCAGTAAGTAACCGTGCGGTGTTGTTAAACCTGGGTGACTTAAACCATTTATTCGACCTTTGTTAAGGGTTTGTAACGACATGGGCGATGTCACAGCACTATCAGAGGCCTCCTGCTTCTCAGCTTTTAAGCGTTCTAAGCACATTCTATTTGCAGCATTGGCTATGACGGTTGAGGGAATATTTAATTCAGACATTGCCCGCATAAATTCAGGCCACCCGTTCGGTATATTACGGATCGACACACCGTGGCTTTGCGTGATGCTTCTTATTAAATCTAACATGTTGGAACCAGGCACAGCGATGCCTTTGTACAGAAACTCCCCTTTACTGTTCCAGTCTGTGATGTGTTTAGAGCGTGTCATTTTACTCAATAGTATTTCACAGTTTTTCTTATACCGGTCATTAACACCGCTCAAAAGCTCATGATAAACAGCATCGAGCGCAACAGTTTGTGTTGTGTTATTTGATTCATCAACAGATTTTGCAACGGGGGGATAAAAGAGCTAAAGTTGACATTTCACTATCAGCCTGTTTACTCAACACCAGATATCTCTGCAACAACATTGTATATCGCTTTGCTTTTTCATATTCTGATAAATCATTATTCTGTAGTATTTTCACGATCTCTACATCTAGACCGTGCGTTGCTGTTTTACGTATGTCGTCGCTGTTCGGTTTGTTATGTAAACGGTCTATCTGATTCTGAGGCACCAGATACATTTTCTCAGCGTACTCCATCAGCGATTAGACAATAGTCCTGTAATTAGCGGTATAGCAAAACCAAGCAGCGAACCGATAAAACCACCCGACTGTTTAACCAACCTCTTCTTTTTTCCAATGGCACATTTCTTATTACAAAGTGATTTTATAAGCGCTCGCTTCTTTTTAAGGTAGTTCAACTGTCGTTGAGACAGCGGTATTTTACCTTTAAGCGTGTTGAGCGCTATCTCACAAATAGCCGTGACTAAATCGTTTGAAGCGTTGGATAAAATAGCATTTCTTTGGATTGGTGTTGCTTTAATTAATGTTTTTAAAAGCACCCAATTACGTCTTATCCGTCCCGACATGTTCACCGTTGTTAGAATGACAACAAATGACTAAAGGTTGTACGGTTATAGCTTTATAGAACCACGCTTCTTAATGACAAAAGCGACAGGCGTGTCTGGTGGGAATAAGCCGCTTCGTAAACGATAATCGTCAAGAGCGTTGTTTCTTAAATCAACCAGTAAATACCCATAAGGGGCAGCCGTCGCGGATTCATAGGATTCGAGAAAAAAACGATGTTTCGATGGGTACATTTGTCTAGCCAGAATGCCCACCTGCATTTTATCCCTGGGGTTTTTTAACAGGACCATATATTTTGTGTTTAAATGTATAGTTCTGCTCTTTTTACCTTGACAAAATATGTTTTGGACAAGGTACAGGATACTGAGATTATGATGGTGTACATACTTTGTGAAAGCTTTCTCAACCTCAGAATTATTACTAGAGATGAGCGGGTTCGGTTTCTCTGAATCCGAACCCGCACGAACTTCATGTTTTTTTTCACGGGTCCGAGCGACTCGGATCTTCCCGCCTTGCTCGGTTAACCCGAGCGCGCCCGAACGTCATCATGACGCTGTCGGATTCTCGCGAGGCTCGGATTCTATCGCGAGACTCGGATTCTATATAAGGAGCCGCGCGTCGCCGCCATTTTCACACGTGCATTGAGATTGATAGGGAGAGGACGTGGCTGGCGTCCTCTCCATTTAGATTAGAAGAGAGAGAGAGAGAGATTGACCTGATTTACTGGAGATTAGGAGTACTGTAGAACTGTGTAGAGAGTGCAGAGTTTACTAGTGACTGACCACAGTGACCACCAGACAGTGCAGTTTTATTTAATATATCCGTTCTCTGCCTGAAAAAAACGATACACAGTGACTCAGTCACATACCATATCTGTGTGCACTGCTCAGCCCAGTGTGCTGCATCATCTATGTATATATCTGACTGTGCTCAGCTCACACATCTTATAATTGTGGGGGAGACTGGGGAGCACTGCAGTGCCAGTTATAGGTTATAGCAGGAGCCAGGAGTACATATTATTATTAAAATTAAACAGTGCACACTTTTGCTGCAGGAGTGCCACTGCCAGTGTGACTGACCAGTGACCTGACCACACTGACCACCAGTATAGTTAGTAGTATAGTATACTATATTGTGATTGCCTGAAAAAGTTAAACACTCGTATCTGACTGTGCTCAGCTCACACATCTTATAATTGTGGGGGAGACTGGGGAGCACTGCAGTGCCAGTTATAGGTTATAGCAGGAGCCAGGAGTACATATTATTATTAAAATTAAACAGTGCACACTTTTGCTGCAGGAGTGCCACTGCCAGTGTGACTGACCAGTGACCTGACCACACTGACCACCAGTATAGTTAGTAGTATAGTATACTATATTGTGATTGCCTGAAAAAGTTAAACACTCGTCGTGTGACTTCACTTGTGTGGTGTTTTTTTTTTTATTCTATAAAAAACTCATTCTGCTGACAGACAGTGTCCAGCAGGTCCGTCATTATATAATATATACCTGTCCGGCTGCAGTAGTGATATATATATATTTTTTATATCATTATTTATCATCCAGTCGCAGCAGACACAGTACGGTAGTTCACGGCTGTAGCTACCTCTGTGTCGGCACTGGGCAGTCCGTCCATAATTGTATACCACCTACCCGTGGTTTTTTTTTCTTTCTTCTTTATACATACATACTACTACTACTACATCTCTTTATCAACCAGTCTATATTAGCAGCAGACACAGTACAGTACGGTAGTCCATGGCTGTAGCTACCTCTGTGTCGGCACT
Source organism: Pseudophryne corroboree (assembly GCF_028390025.1). Taxonomy (NCBI): domain Eukaryota; kingdom Metazoa; phylum Chordata; class Amphibia; order Anura; family Myobatrachidae; genus Pseudophryne; species Pseudophryne corroboree. The sequence goes on along the minus strand of NC_086444.1, from coordinate 170,008,218 downwards.
GGGCAGTCCGTCCATAATTGTATACCACCTACCCGTGGTTTTTTTTTCTTTCTTCTTTATACATACTACTACTACTACTACATCTCTTTATCAACCAGTCTATATTAGCAGCAGACACAGTACAGTACGGTAGTCCACGGCTGTAGCTACCTCTGTGTCAGCACTGGGCAGTCCGTCCATAATTGTTTACCACCTACCCGTGGTTTTTTTTTCTTTCTTCTTTATACATACATACTACTACTACTACATCTCTTTATCAACCAGTCTATATTAGCAGCAGACACAGTACAGTACGGTAGTCCACGGCTGTAGCTACCTCTGTGTCGGCACTGGGCAGTCCGTCCATAATTGTATACCACCTACCCGTGGTTTTTTTTTCTTTCTTCTTTATACATACATACTACTACTACTACATCTCTTTATCAACCAGTCTATATTAGCAGCAGACACAGTACAGTACGGTAGTCCACGGCTGTAGCTACCTCTGTGTCGGCACTGGGCAGTCCGTCCATAATTGTATACCACCTACCCGTGGTTTTTTTTCTTTCTTCTTTATACATACATACTACTACTACTACATCTCTTTATCAACCAGTCTATATTAGCAGCAGACACAGTACAGTACGGTAGTCCACGGCTGTAGCTACCTCTGTGTCGGCACTGGGCAGTCCGTCCATAATTGTATACCACCTACCCGTGGTTTTTTTTTCTTTCTTCTTTATACATACATACTACTACTACTACATCTCTTTATCAACCAGTCTATATTAGCAGCAGACACAGTACAGTACGGTAGTCCACGGCTGTAGCTACCTCTGTGTCGGCACTGGGCAGTCCGTCCATAATTGTATACCACCTACCCGTGGTTTTTTTTTCTTTCTTCTTTATACATACATACTACTACTACTACATCTCTTTATCAACCAGTCTATATTAGCAGCAGACACAGTACAGTACGGTAGTCCACGGCTGTAGCTACCTCTGTGTCGGCACTGGGCAGTCCATCCATAATTGTATACTAGTATCCATCCATCTCCATTGTTTACCTGAGGTGCCTTTTAGTTGTGCCTATTAAAATATGGAGAACAAAAATGTTGAGGTTCCAAAATTAGGGAAAGATCAAGATCCACTTCCACCTCGTGCTGAAGCTGCTGCCACTAGTCATGGCCGAGACGATGAAATGCCAGCAACGTCGTCTGCCAAGGCCGATGCCCAATGTCATAGTACAGAGCATGTCAAATCCAAAACACCAAATATCAGTAAAAAAAGGACTCCAAAACCTAAAATAAAATTGTCGGAGGAGAAGCGTAAACTTGCCAATATGCCATTTACCACACGGAGTGGCAAGGAACGGCTGAGGCCCTGGCCTATGTTCATGGCTAGTGGTTCAGCTTCACATGAGGATGGAGGCACTCAGCCTCTCGCTAGAAAAATGAAAAGACTCAAGCTGGCAAAAGCAGTAGCACCGCAAAGAACTGTGCGTTCTTCGAAATCCCAAATCCACAAGGAGAGTCCAATTGTGTCGGTTGCGATGCCTGACCTTCCCAACACTGGACGTGAAGAGCATGCGCCTTCCACCATTTGCACGCCCCCTGCAAGTGCTGGAAGGAGCACCCGCAGTCCAGTTCCTGATAGTCAGATTGAAGATGTCAGTGTTGAAGTACACCAGGATGAGGAGGATATGGGTGTTGCTGGCGCTGGGGAGGAAATTGACCAGGAGGATTCTGATGGTGAGGTGGTTTGTTTAAGTCAGGCACCCGGGGAGACACCTGTTGTCCGTGGGAGGAATAGGGCCGTTGACATGCCTGGTGAAAATACCAAAAAAATCAGCTCTTCAGTGTGGAAGTATTTCACCAGAAATGCGGACAACAGGTGTCAAGCCGTGTGTTCCCTTTGTCAAGCTGTAATAAGTAGGGGTAAGGACGTTAACCACCTCGGAACATCCTCCCTTATACGTCACCTGCAGCGCATTCATAATAAGTCAGTGACAAGTTCAAAAACTTGGGCCGACAGCGGAAGCAGTCCACTGACCAGTAAATCCCTTCCTCTTGTAACCAAGCTCACGCAAACCACCCCACCAACTCCCTCAGTGTCAATTTCCTCCTTCCCCAGGAATGCCAATATTCCTGCAGGCCATGTCACTGGCAATTCTGACGAGTCCTCTCCTGCCTGGGATTCCTCCGATGCATCCTTGCGTGTAACGCCTACTGCTGCTGGCGCTGCTGTTGTTGCTGCTGGGAGTCGATGGTCATCCCAGAGGGGAAGTCGTAAGCCCACTTGTACTACTTCCAGTAAGCAATTGACTGTCCAACAGTCCTTTGCGAGGAAGATGAAATATCACAGCAGTCATCCTGTTGCAAAGCGGATAACTGAGTCCTTGACAACTATGTTGGTGTTAGACGTGCGTCCGGTATCCGCCGTTAGTTCACAGGGAACTAGACAATTTATTGAGGCAGTGTGCCCCCGTTACCAAATACCATCTAGGTTCCACTTCTGTAGGCAGGCGATACCGAGAATGTACACGGACGTCAGAAAAAGACTCACCAGTGTCCTAAAAAATGCAGTTGTACCCAATGTCCACTTAACCACGGACATGTGGACAAGTGGAGCAGGGCAGGGTCAGGACTATATGACTGTGACAGCCCACTGGGTAGATGTATGGACTCCCGCCGCAAGAACAGCAGCGGCGGCACCAGTAGCAGCATCTCGCAAACGCCAACTCTTTCCTAGGCAGGCTACGCTTTGTATCACCGCTTTCCAGAATACGCACACAGCTGAAAACCTCTTACGGCAACTGAGGAAGATCATCGCAGAATGGCTTACCCCAATTGGACTCTCCTGTGGATTTGTGGCATCGGACAACACCAGCAATATTGTGTGTGCATTAAATATGGGCAAATTCCAGCACGTCCCATGTTTTGCACATACCTTGAATTTGGTGGTGCAGAATTTTTAAAAAAACGAGAGGGGCGTGCAAGAGATGCTGTCGGTGGCCAGAAGAATTGCGGGACACTTTCGGCGTACAGGCACCACGTACAGAAGACTGGAGCACCACCAAAAACTACTGAACCTGCCCTGCCATCATCTGAAGCAAGAAGTGGTAACGAGGTGGAATTCAACCCTCTATATGCTTCAGAGGTTGGAGGAGCAGCAAAAGGCCATTCAAGCCTATACAATTGAGCACGATATAGGAGGTGGAATGCACCTGTCTCAAGTGCAGTGGAGAATGATTTCAACGTTGTGCAAGGTTCTGATGCCCTTTGAACTTGCCACACGTGAAGTCAGTTCAGACACTGCCAGCCTGAGTCAGGTCATTCCCCTCATCAGGCTTTTGCAGAAGAAGCTGGAGACATTGAAGGAGGAGCTAACACGGAGCGATTCCGCAAGGCATGTGGGACTTGTGGATGGAGCCCTTAATTCGCTTAACAAGGATTCACGGGTGGTCAATCTGTTGAAATCAGAGCACTACATTTTGGCCACCGTGCTCGATCCTAGATTTAAAACCTACCTTGGATCTCTCTTTCCGGCAGACACAAGTCTGCTGGGGTTGAAAGACCTGCTGGTGAGAAAATTGTCAAGTCAAGCGGAACGCGACCTGTCAACATCTCCTCCTTCACATTCTCCCGCAACTGGGGGTGCGAGGAAAAGGCTCAGAATTCCGAGCCCACCCGCTGGCGGTGATGCAGGGCAGTCTGGAGCGACTGCTGATGCTGACATCTGGTCCGGACTGAAGGACCTGACAACGATTACGGACATGTCGTCTACTGTCACTGCATATGATTCTCTCAACATTGAAAGAATGGTGGAGGATTATATGAGTGACCGCATCCAAGTAGGCACGTCACACAGTCCGTACTTATACTGGCAGGAAAAAGAGGCAATTTGGAGGCCCTTGCACAAACTGGCTTTATTCTACCTAAGTTGCCCTCCCACAAGTGTGTACTCCGAAAGAGTGTTTAGTGCCGCCGCTCACCTTGTCAGCAATCGGCGTACGAGGTTACATCCAGAAAATGTGGAGAAGATGATGTTCATTAAAATGAATTATAATCAATTCCTCCGCGGAGACATTGACCAGCAGCAATTGCCTCCACAAAGTACACAGGGAGTTGAGATGGTGGATTCCAGTGGGGACGAATTGATAATCTGTGAGGAGGGGGATGTACACGGTGATATATCGGAGGATGATGATGAGGTGGACATCTTGCCTCTGTAGAGCCAGTTTGTGCAAGGAGAGATTAATTGCTTCTTTTTTGGGGGGGGTCCAAACCAACCCGTCATATCAGTCACAGTCGTGTGGCAGACCCTGTCACTGAAATGATGGGTTGGTTAAAGTGTGCATGTCCTGTTTTGTTTATACAACATAAGGGTGGGTGGGAGGGCCCAAGGACAATTCCATCTTGCACCTCTTTTTTCTTTTATTTTTCTTTGCGTCATGTGCTGTTTGGGGAGGTTTTTTTGGAAGGGACATCCTGCGTGACACTGCAGTGCCACTCCTAAATGGGCCCGGTGTTTGTGTCGGCCACTAGGGTCGCTTATCTTACTCACACAGTCAGCTACCTCATTGCGCCTCTTTTTTTCTTTGCGTCATGTGCTGTTTGGGGAGTGTTTTTTGAAAGGGCCATCCTGCGTGACACTGCAGTGCCACTCCTAGATGGGCCCGGTGTTTGTGTCGGCCACTAGGGTCGCTAATCTTACTCACACAGCTACCTCATTGCGCCTCTTTTTTTCTTTGCGTCATGTGCTGTTTGGGGAGGGTTTTTTGGAAGGGACATCCTGCGTGACACTGCAGTGCCACTCCTAAATGGGCCCGGTGTTTGTGTCGGCCACTAGGGTCGCTAATCTTACTCACACAGCTACCTCATTGCGCCTCTTTTTTTCTTTGCGTCATGTGCTGTTTGGGGAGGGTTTTTTGGAAGGGACATCCTGCGTGACACTGTAGTGCCACTCCTAAATGGGCCCGGTGTTTGTGTCGGCCACTAGGGTCGCTTATCTTACTCACACAGTCAGCTACCTCATTGCGCCTCTTTTTTTCTTTGCGTCATGTGCTGTTTGGGGAGTGTTTTTTGGAAGGGCCATCCTGCGTGACACTGCAATGCCACTCCTAGATGGGCCCGGTGTTTGTGTCGGCCACTAGGGTCGCTAATCTTACTCACACAGCTACCTCATTGCGCCTCTTTTTTTCTTTGCGTCATGTGCTGTTTGGGGAGGGTTTTTTGGAAGGGACATCCTGCGTGACACTGCAGTGCCACTCCTAAATGGGCCCGGTGTTTGTGTCGGCCACTAGGGTCGCTAATCTTACTCACACAGCTACCTCATTGCGCCTCTTTTTTTCTTTGCGTCATGTGCTGTTTGGGGAGGGTTTTTTGGAAGGGCCATCCTGCGTGACACTGCAGTGCCACTCCTAGATGGGCCCGGTGTTTGTGTCGGCCACTAGGGTCGCTAATCTTACTCACACAGCGACCTCGGTGCAAATTTTAGGACTAAAAATAATATTGTGAGGTGTGAGGTATTCAGAATAGACTGAAAATGAGTGGAAATTATGGTTTTTGAGGTTAATAATAATATGGGATCAAAATGACCCCCAAATTCTATGATTTAAGCTGTTTTTTAGGGTTTTTTGAAAAAAACACCCGAATCCAAAACACACCCGAATCCGACAAAAAAAATTCGGTGAGGTTTTGCCAAAACGCGGTCGAACCCAAAACACGGCCGCGGAACCGAACCCAAAACCAAAACACAAAACCCGAAAAATTTCAGGCGCTCATCTCTAATTATTACTTGCTGCGTCCATCAGATCATCAATCACTGTTAAATTAATCTTATCAGGGGGAAAAAGTTGATCATCGCTTAAAGACTCTGGTAAGCTCTCTATAAAACACGTACCGGGGTAATCACACAGAAGTTGGTCGTATATAGGTTGCCAACAGGTGTCAAACCAAACAACATTATCAGGTACATGAGTCATATGTGTTGCAGCGTGTTGCAACAGCGTTTTCACAAAATAACTTTTACCCGAATTGGACGGACCCGCTAAAATACATGAGAAAGGGTGCTGAAATCAGGTGTCCATCTTAATAGCCGAACGGCAGTGTTGTGAAGTTGTCCGTAAGAGACCGTTTAGTATAAACACACCTTTGCGTCTTCTGCAAAGTACGCGTCTCTATCTGCCAGCACTTTTTCACACGTACTATACCGGGTTGACGGATCACAACCTTTTTCTGGTCATCGCCTTCGGGGTTTAAAGGATAATCTAAGACCAGTTCTTTCAGGCTGTCAAAGTTAACGTGCTGCGCATTATCAACATTGAGCGTTATACCTTTAACTTTTAAACAGGTCTTTCCGTTGTTTAGTCGATAGCCGTATGACTTGGGACCGGCTGAGACAAATTCTGTTATATGGGTGCCTGTGGGTAGTTCGCTGGTCAACTCGCCTAAATAATCACCCAATGGCGGGCTCCAGTCACCGGGTCTACTGACAAAAATTACAGAATCTGTGTCGTGATAAAAACATCTATCTTGTAATCTATACAGTAGTTTGTACAGTTCAACACGTGCATAAGCAGTTGTAAAGATGGCTATAGTTACATTTGAAATTGCGCCCCTGGTGTAATGATCTTTGGCATACTTCCAATTTACCATAACTGTATCATCGTCAACAAAGTCCAAAGCGGACACATCATAGTACGGTAAGAACGCGTATTCAAAAAGTTTGTCGGGATCGGTCACTAGACACGTATTGGGCATGTTGCTACGTTGACCAAATTTACCCCATAAGGAATTTAAAAACAATTTTGAAATTTGTCTTTTAGCGGGGTTGATTTCTATGTGATCGGGTCATAAAGACACGCCTTCATTTTTTTGATAGGCGTCTATATACTCTTGGCATTTCTCGGCGTCTGTACACCATTCGGGATAACCAGAGGCCTCTTGTTTATCCCTGAGGTGCGTTTTAATGTAGCCTGAAAACAATTTGTCAGATCTCTCATCAAAATGCCACACCTCATAGATTTTACACACCATGTACCCCATTTCTACAGCCAAGTTTAGTTCCACGGTACACCATGTACCGATGAGTGCACGTTTTTCTGAATCATGAACGCACGGCTCAGTCTGTCCAGACTCAGCGCATGTGCGACATAATGGAAACATTAACTTGCCGCCCATTTTAACCGGCAGAACCGGAAAGAATAGGCCACGAGGCGGGTAAACTTTAACCCTGGCAAAACCGAAATACTTTGTGACATCACCAAAATCCTTATAAATAATGCGTGGGTGCTGTATAGGATACGTTTTGGTTTTGTTAACATACGGGTACAAACTGGTGAAATCAAAATAGTGAATTTTTTCATCACAGCCTGTTTTGTGATACAGCTTTATGGCGTGTGTGCGCCCGCCATAAAGAGCATCACGTGTCTCCAAGGGTTCGGGTAATTCTTTACCCTTCAGAAAAGCCTGTAGATCCGCATCAGAATCTAGCATAGACTTCCATTCACAACCCCAGATTTCACGTTTCTGAAATCCACAAAGTTTAAGGTAGTGCAACTTTACCTGCGTCTTGTGGTGTAATTGACCGTAGGTCGTTTTAGTCAGTTTGTTTTTATCATCGGCGTTGTAACAAGCACCACAGCCGTGATAAAAACAACCTTGGAATTCAAAAGCAGTGGGTGTGCCGTTAATCACGGCGTAACCATCCAGGCTGTATTTACCAACTTTCTTCTCACCGCCTTGTAAAGCGTGTCTTATACTCACACCTTCTTTGTGCTCTGTGTACATTAACCACTGTATGGCTGGCGTTGAGTAACGCTTCTGAGTCTTGTGATAGTTATCACCAGGTACAAGGGCCAGTGTCTTTTCCTGTAAAAATTTACAACGGTACATGGCCATGCATACGGAATCCAATGTGACTAATTGAAAAGCCTCAATGTGACGTTTAACCACAACCTTTTTTTTTTTTTCTTTGTTATTAGAAATTCCTACTCTGTCATGGCTATAACAGCCGATCTGAAAGCATCACAAGCTTTTTGTAATATTTTCACATCTTCTTTACAATATCGTACGAGCTCTTTTTGAAAGTTAAACGGTTTGTGTACATACTATTTATACCAGGCTGTAAACTCAGATAATTCATCAGGCATTATGTAATGTGGACCAAAATACTCTATTGACGGCATAGCGCCTATGTAATTTTGGTTATCAGCTGTGTTAAAAAAATGTGGGAAATAACCTTTGGTACCGTCAAACCCCATCGCCTTTGGTAACTTGCTAAGCCGCATGGGTAAAAAATTTAAAGAGTCGATAAATCTTATCTTCAAACTGTGATGCACATTATGTTGCCGCCTCTAGATAATAATTCCATCTTTAATTATTCCTTAATCAGCTGGCGCAGCACAAAATACGCATCATAGCGACCTGCATTATGGGCTATGAATGTGTAATGCTCAAATTTTGGTTTCATGAACGTCTTTACAAAGTCTTCGATACACGCAACACCCTTAAACTCCCAGTCTTTCTCCCCCGTTAATGTTAAAGCGTAACAGTAGTTTGGTACGTGCACACCCGTCTCCTGCATACACTCAAAATCATAAAAGATGTATTTCTTTGTGGGCTCTTCCGGCTTGATGGTTTGTATATAGCACAAATGGTTCGAAAACCCATCAACGAACACCTTACAAATGGGACACTTTAGGCCTCGGCAGTTATGATCTGTTCGACTGTAGAGACAACACTTGTCACAATATACATGTTCAAGACAGGATATTTTGTGATCAAGAGCTAAAGCTTTGTGTAGCTCTAAACACTCGTTTGATCGACAAAATACCCTACACACCGAACACCTTAACGCAGTCACACAGTCGTCAATACAATCCGGCCTGTGACAAGCCTTACAAAAGAAAAGACAATCGTGATTATTTCTATGATGGTAAGCGCTATGACAACGGATGCAATAATATCGGGCTCCAAGAAACGCTTTGATATCGAGAATCCCATAAAAGTGACAATCGTGATATAGCACAAACAACGTGTCTTTGTAACGGCTGTCTGTACAGTAGTATTTCCAATCCCCTTGATTGTAATAGAGGAGATTGATCGAAATATTTAAATAATTTTCAAAAATTGCAACATCGCTAAAGCTGACCGCTTTATCAAGCGGCAGATTCAAAGCTTTATGTAGTTGGATCGCTCTCTCCTGTATTACATGGTCATTGGCATTGTTACCTTTATCCAGAAGTTTACAGACGCTAGCGGCCAAACACAGGTTATTACCGATGCGTCTGAAGTCATAGAGATATCTTTTTCTCTTATTTATTATTAATCTTTGGGGTAAGCGGTGTAAACTTCTACCGGTCAAACCACTTCCTGACCTGTTCCTAAAAATACTGATCACAAATCTTAAGCCTGTGGATAATAAGAATTCAGCGTTACTTTGAAGCGTGTTTGTAATCTGGTTCAAAAAACTGGTAGCGTCTAATGTTTCTTGCGGCTTACGATGCGAATAGATGGCGTTGTGTAACCCACCCCCCTCCAATCTAAGCTGAACACGGTCGGCAGGATCCACGCCTGCAAGGACGCCATCGAGCATTGCCTGTATAGCAGTATGAACGGCTCGAACTCCCTCTACAAATGATGTAACCCTGTTCAAATTAACAAACCAATAGTGATTGTGGTACTCAACGGCTCTGAAATTCGGTCGCTGTCGTTCATAACTGTTAATTGCTTCTAAGTATACATGTTGCCGACCTTTGTCATTATCGGGTGACTCAACACCGCTTGCATCATCATATATGGGGCTTGCAATGCGCTCAATATTGTCAGGCTGTGATTCGTCAATCGGTAATGCTTGGGGTGGCGATTGATCTAAATCTACATACATCGCACTCTGCTTCCCGCCTACCACATGGTCCCTGTGCCGCTTGCGCTTTCTCAATCTGGTTAATGTTGTTACAGCCTGTTTCACCTTTGCACGTCGGAATAACTGTGAGATCTTGTATGTTAAACAAGGTTTAATTCGTGGTTTTTTTTTACAGGCATTTAAATTTAAAACACGTTTCAAACCATTGCCTAACATGCCTAGTCACTGCTCAGTTTCATTTATGTCTGCAAAATGATGTATGTTGGCTTTAATAAATTCAGTTGTCTTAACTGACCGATCTATGTATTTTGACATGACATTCATATACGTCTCAACAACTTCTTTAACAATGTCTTGTTTACATTTACTACCGTGGCTCACACCTTTAATGTGTTTTAACAAATATCCGGCTTTTACGCCCATGTTCTCAACATCTTCCCGTATCTTACCCAACAACGCGTAAAATTGTATTTCGGCGTCCTGGCCTAATTGTTCTGTATTTTGACATTCATCAACTATGTCGGGCGCTATCCCTCGCGCCGGTGCACAAGCATCAGCCGATTGTTAGGATCTCCTGTTCTGTACTGCCACGTCGCCATGGCAACCGGGAGGCAAGTGTTAGCGAAGTAACCTGAGCGCAGCTGATACTCCGGTCCGGGTTTTTACTGTGTAGTGGTTACAGGCTCTGTGCATGGCAGGGAATCCGGCGCTGGTTTTGTGCTCACAGTCTGTGAGGTCTGAGTGGGGTGTGGACAGCACCTGCTATATAAACCATCCTCTCAGGCTAGGCAAATGCTGCTGAATCTTTGTTTGTTAGTCAGTTCCAGAGAGTTAGCTAGTACTGTGTGACTTTGTATTTACTTGTTGCTTACTGCGAATAGGCCTTGGGATTCGGTACTTCATTCTGCCAATCCGGACCTAGCAGTAAGACTGGAGTCAGTTGTTTAACCTGCTGGGGTTCTTTTGCTATTCTGTGAACCCAGCAGGTTTGCGGCTGTACTCTCAGACCTGCTTGCTTAATCCTCCCTCACTGTGCAGGGCGTCCAGGTGTCAGTTTAGTGGCAGTAAGCTGAACCTGTGCCCTGCAAGTGGGGGTTAGGATTGTGGATACTCTCCTTGTGTCTATATTTCTATCTCTGACCAAGGAGTTTATTCCCACACCCGTTGGTAACCCTTTGGGGTTTTTCCTGTTGCTCTTAGCAACATCATTTTGGGTGCTCCACATGTTAAATCACTACATCTCGCTTCATTGTCCGCTCTATTCCATCTGAGCATTTCTGACACTAGGGAGACACCCAATTCCTGAGCCTTTGGGCTTCCCTGTTCATTTTGTGTTTATTAGTTATTCCATCACCTCCTGTGTATGTTGTGTTATACTGTCTGTGAGTTCGTTTTGCCTCGCATCCCTCTCTGTTCATATACCGGTATACTCCTGTTAGCACTGGTGTGCGTAACATATTCAGCAGCCCTACTCCTGTTGAAATTTTGTGGGAATATGGAGCATACCCCTCAAAATACTTTGCAACAGGTGGTCGATCAGGTGCAGGTCCTGACTCGACAATTTAATGAGATGTCCATTAAAATGAACACCCCGCAGGCCGCTAGCGGAGCTCCTGCAGCAGCAGCGGCAAGTTTAGGGGTTAAGGAGCCGAAAGTAAATCTCCCGGATCGTTTTTCTGGAGATCGCTCGCAGTTTTTTTGTTTCAAGGAGAGCTGTAAGCTATATTTCAGGCTTAGGCCCCAGTCTTCTGGGTCGGAGATTCAGCGGGTGGGCATGGTGATTTCCTTGCTACAAGGAGACCCACAGGTCTGGGCATATGGGTTGCAGCCTGACTGTCCGTCGCTTAAAAGTGTTGATGCTTTTTTTACGGCACTGGGCATTTTGTATGATGACCCTGACAAGATGGCTTCAGCCGAGGCTCAGATTACGGTCCTAAAGCAAGGGCGACGGCCAGCTGAGGTTTATAGTACGGAGTTTCAGGGGTTGGCTCATGATACCCAGTGGAATGACCCAGCCCTGAGAAACCAGTACTGAAGGGGCCTTTCTGACCAGATAAAGGACCAACTGGTACAATATCCCTCGCCTGATAGCTTAGATCAGCTCATGCAGTTATCCATCCGGGTGGATAGACGGCTGAGAGAGCGTAGGCTTGAAAGGGAGACCGCAGTTTCCTTTTTTCCCAAGGGAACCTCAGACGCTGAGGAATAATTCCGAGGAGCTTATGCAGATTGGGGCTACCCGCCTCTCCTCGCGTGAGAAGACGCGGAGGAGACAGCAGGGTTTGTGTTTGTACTGTGGGAATAAAGGTCATGTCGTAGTATCATGCCCAGAAAAGCCGGAAAACTTCAGGGCCTGAGGGTGATGGGAAATATCCTGTCAGGCCAGAAGTCAGATTTTCCCAAAAAGTCTTTTCTCATTCCGGTGATTTTGGAGATCCCCGGTCAAACTGTCAAGACTGAGGCCTTTGTTGACAGTGGGGCCGATGGGGTTTTCATGGACCGTCAATTCGCCCTGGAACACTCTGTTCCCTCAGTACCTTTGGCATCAGAGATTGAGATCTGTGGGTTAAACGGGGAACCATTGTCCCAGGGTAAAATTACCTCCTGCACCAGCCAAATTCCTTTGTTTATTGGAGCCACACACTCTGAAAAATTGTCTTTCTATGTGACTGTCTGTTCTTTTGCCCCATTGGTTTTGGGGTTACCCTGGTTAAGGGCCCATAACCCTCAATTTAACTGGGTCTATGGGGAGATTCTTAGTTGGGGTAGTGATTGTTTCAGGAGTTGCTTGAGCCTTCCAGTCAGGCTCTCGCAGCTAAGTTTGCCAGGATTGCCAGGATGTTATGCAGATTTTGCGGATGTGTTCTCCAAAAAAGTTGCGGAGGTACTACCTCCCCATCGCCCCTATGACTGTGCCATTGATTTGTTGCCGGATGCTAAGCTTCCCAAGAGCAGGTTGTACTCCCTGTCACGTCCTGAGACTCAGGCTATGGCAGAGTACATTCAGGAGAACTTGGCTAAGGGATTTATCAGACCCTCACAGTCCCCAGTTGGGTCGGGGTTCTTCTTCGTGGGTAAAAAAGACGGTTCGTTGCGACCCTGCATCGACTTCAGGGAATTGAACCGTATCACGATTAAAAACTCGTACCCACTGCCTCTCATTTCGGTTTTGTTTGACCAGCTTCGTACTGCCACCATTTTTTCTAAGATTGACCTAAGCGGTGCTTACAATCTAATCCGAATAAGAGAGGGGGATGAATGGAAGACTGCCTTTAATACCCACTCGGGGCATTATGAATATTTGGTGATGCCTTTTGGGCTCTCTAATGCCCCGGCAGTCTTCCAGGAATTCATGAACGATGTGCTCAGGGAATATTTGGATAGATTTTTAGTTGTTTATCTAGATGACATTCTAATCTTCTCCCATTCCCTGGAGGAACATCGGAAGCATGTACGCTTAGTCCTCCAGAAACTCAGAGACCACCAGCTTGGGGCGAAGCTGGAGAAGTGCGAATTTGAAGTCCAGCAAATCGCATTTCTAGGGTATATTATCTCCTCAGAAGGTTTCCAAATGGAGGGTTCTAAGGTACAGGCAGTCCTGGATTGGGTGCAGCCCACTAGTTTGAAGGCGCTTCAGCGTTTTCTGGGCTTTGCAAATTTTTATAGACGGTTCATCGCTGGATTTTCGTCTATAGTGGCCCCCTTGGTGGCACTCACTAAGAAAGGGGCGGATGTTGCTCACTGGTCTTGTGAGGCCAAAGCGGCCTTTGCCCGTCTCAAAAGGGCATTTGTCTCGGCCAAGGTGCTGCGACACCCAGATCCAGAGCGTCCTTTTGTGGTAGAAGTGGATGCCTCTGAGATAGGTATTGGGGCAGTGCTCTCTCAGATGGGGGTGTCTGATAATCGCCTTCATCCCTGTGCTTACTTTTCCCGTAAATTTTCGTCTGCCGAGATGAATTATGATGTGGGTAACCGGGAATTGTTGGCTATAAAGGATGCACTCGGGGAGTGGAGACACTGGCTTGAGGGGGCTAAGTTTGTGGTCTCAATTCTCACCGACCATAAGAATCTGGCATATTTAGAGTCAGCGAAGCGGCTCAATGCCAGGCAAGCACGATGGGCTTTGTTTTTTGTTCGCTTTAATTTTTTGATAACATATCGCCCTGGGTCAAAAAACATCAAGGCTGATGCGCTCTCGTGGAGTTTTGCTCCAGTCCAAGAGACCACCGAGGAGCCATTGCCCATTGTGTCCCCATCATGTATTAAAGTGGGCATTACACAGGACCTCTTGTCATTAGTCCTTAGAGCACAGGAGCAGGCTCCTCCAGACCTTCCGGTAGGTCTCTTGTTTGTGCCTCCTAGGTTAAGACAGCGAGTGTTCCTGGAATTCCATGCCAAGAGGTCGGCAGGGCATCCGGGTATTGCCAGAACTCGGGAGTTGCTGTCTAGGGCGGTGTGGTGGCCCTCGGTGGATAGGGATGTGGATCAGTGGGTTCGGGCATGTGACGTTTGTGCCCGAAATAAAACTCCTAGAGGGGTTCCTGTCGGCCCATTACATCCACTCTCTATTCCGTCTAAGCCATGGACCCACATTTCCATGGATTTTGTGGTGGACTTGCCCAAATCCTCGGGGATGACAGCCATTTGGGTTGTCGTTGACAGGTTTTTGAAGATGGCGCATTTCGTTCCACTGGTTGGGTTGCCATCGGCCAGACGCCTGTCTGAGTTATTTATGCAGCATGTTGTGCGCCTCCACGGGTTGCCACTTGATGTGGTCTCTGACCGTGGATCCCAGTTTGTGGCCAAATTCTGGAGGGCATTTTGTTCTGATCTCCAGATTTCTGTGAGCTTGTCGTCAGGCTACCATCCACAGTCTAATGGGCAGACTGAGAGGGTGAACCAGTCCTTGGAGCAGTTCCTCAGGTGTTATGTCTCCAAGTGTCATACTGACTGGGTTGCTCATCTGTCCATGGCGGAGTTTGCCTATAACAACGCGGCTCACTCTGCTACAGGGATCTCTCCCTTCCTTTGTGTGTATGGGCATCATCCTAAGGCCAATTCTTTTGACCCCCTGGATTCCACGCCTGGTGGTTCCTCTGTGGTTTCGGTCCTTAGGGGTATTTGGAGGAAAGTTAAGAAAGCCCTTGTGTTTGTGTCATTAGTGACCAAAAGGGTTTTTGATAAGCGGAGAAGACCCTGCAGCTTTAAATTAGGAGACTTCGTCTGGTTGTCCACCAAGAATTTGAAGTTGAGACAGCCATCTCATAAGTTAGGCCCCCGGTTCATCGGCCCTTATAAGATCACCAGGGTTATCAATCCGGTGGCATTTCAGTTAGATCTGCCCCGTTCATTGGGTATCAATAAAACATTTCATTGTTCCCTTTTAAAACTGGCGGTTAGTAATCCTTCTTCCAGTGGAAGACATTCTCCTCTTCTGATACGGGGTCAGAGGGAGTTTGTGGTTGAAAGGGTTCTTGACTCCAAGATGGTTCGGGGTCGGCTGTCATTTTTGGTGCACTGGAAGGGGTATGGCCCGGAGGAGCGGTCGTGGGTGCGCAGTTGTGATCTTCATGCCCCCAGACTGATACGCTCTTTCTTCTCGCAGTTCCCCGATAAACCCGGTGGTAGGGGTTCTTTGACCCCTCGTCAGAGGGGGGGTACTGTTAGGATCTCCTGTTCTGTACTGCCACGTCGCCATGGCAACCGGGAGGCAAGTGTTAGCGAAGTAACCTGAGCGCAGCTGATACTCCGGTCTGGGTTTTTACTGTGTAGTGGTTACAGGCTCTGTGCACGGCAGGGAATCCGGCGCTGGTTTTGTGCTCACAGTCTGTGAGGTCTGAGTGGGGCGTGGACAGCACCTGCTATATAAACCATCCTCTCAGGCTAGGCAAATGCTGCTGAATCTTTGTTTGTTAGTCAGTTCCAGAGAGTTAGCTAGTACTGTGTGACTTTGTATTTACTTGTTGCTTACTGCGAATAGGCCTTGGGATTCGGTACTTCATTCTGCCAATCCGGACCTAGCAGTAAGACTGGAGTCAGTTGTTTAACCTGCTGGGGTTATTTTGCTATTCTGTGAACCCAGCAGGTTTGCGGCTGTACTCTCAGACCTGCTTGCTTAATCCTCCCTCACTGTGCAGGGCGTCCAGGTGTCCGTTTAGTGGCAGTAAGCTGAACCTGTGCCCTGCAAGTGGGGGTTAGGATTGTGGATACTCTCCTTGTGTCTATATTTCTATCTCTGACCAAGGAGTTTATTCCCACACCCGTTGGTAACCCTTTGGGGTTTTTCCTGTTGCTCTTAGCAACATCATTTTGGGTGCTCCACATGTTAAATCACTACATCTCGCTTCATTGTCCGCTCTATTCCATCTGAGCATTTCTGACACTAGGGAGACACCCAATTCCTGAGCCTTTGGGCTTCCCCGTTCATTTTGTGTTTATTAGTTATTCCATCACCTCCTGTGTATGTTGTGTTATACTGTCTGTGAGTTCGTTTTGCCTCGCATCCCTCTCTGTTCATACACCGGTATACTCCTGTTAGCACTGGTGTGCGTAACACCGATGCGTGTACCACGGCTGCCGTTGTAAAAATATTGGGCATTGATGTTACACAATCAACCGTTGTAGTATTACCAGGAATTCCTGCAATGGCTGATAATACTTCATCAGAACTATTCTGCGGTTCTTGTGTCGTTGACTCTACACAATTTGTAAAAAGCTCTTGCCCATTTATGTCATCAATATCTGATATCACAGGATTACCAGCTATGTGTCTTGTTTCTGTTTCAGAGCAATCCTGTGTATCGGGAATAGTGATGACATCGGATTGCGACAATTGCTTAACATTACTTCTTGAGTCAACATTTGATAACAAACCAATGCCTGCTATGTGCCTTGTTTCTGTTTCAGAACAAACCTGTGTATCTGGAATTGTGATTACAGCTGATTGCGGCAATTGCTTAACATTACTTCTTGAGAGACGCGATGCCCTCTTAACCTTTACAGTCTTTGTATTACCAGCGACATCCCGGTCTGCAGTGTTAAACGCTGTGTGTTTTGATGTTACAGCAACATCGTTACTTACGCTTGATACAGTTTGTAACGCGATCCTTCTCCGTTGCGGCTTATCATTTTCGGAATATGACAATTTTCTTTTAAGATCTGTAAATGCTGAATTATGACTTCTCTCATTCGTTCTTGGTTGAGCCGGTCTTCGTTTGTTCGGGTTGATACAACCGTTATGCACTACCATAACCGATGACCTAGCAACATCCTTTCGGCTGTTATGTACAATCGACGGCGTTGCGAATTGATGGTTCTCCGTTTCAGCGGCGGTTGTGCATTTTGATGTTTTCCCGCTTGTACTAGGCCTGTGTATTTGCGCGACTGTATCACGGCCTGCTGGTATCGTAGGATCATATCGTCTTGCTACAGCATCATCTGTAATACATATATTATAAAATAAATATAAACATCGATGCACGTAAATCAGCATTTAAATCACTGCATAACAATATACCATATAACAGTGTTTGAATACACACCTTCTTTATATTCGAATGTTTGAGCCCGACCCCCTGTCGAGTGGGGGAAAAACGGTCGCTCATCAACAGCATTGCTGGTCTGTATAGCTGTGTTGTGACAATATTCAGGTTTGTTCAATATGTCCCGTAGAATACTGTCAGCCGTCGCATCATCCATTTTTGTGGAGTCTTTAGCCGGTGAAAAAATGAAAAAATAAATATTACATACGGTATAAAATTAGAATAACATGAAAAAGAGATGTATTATTGAGAATATAAAGTGTGTACAGTTGACAACAAATCAGCACAACTGTACAAGGTTTATTTTTAATTCTTTAGCCGTGGAAAATAAATAAATAAATAAATAAATAATAAAAAAAATAATAATAAAAAATAAATAAATAAATAAAAATAAATAAAAACATCATGTTAAGGCCCATACACACTTGACGATGCACACATCGTTAACGACCATCGTTAACGACTTCCCTTGAACTTCCCTTGAACAGCTGAGCAAACGACATGAGCATACACACTACCAACGACCAAAGACGAAAGACGAAAGACCAAAGACCATAGACCATTCATCGTTGAAGCATCCAAGCTGAACAGTTTATTAAAATAATGAGCTGGGAACAGGGCTGGTGAACACTGAACAGTGGCTTGGTCGTTGGTCGTTGGTCTTTCACACCATACACATTCAACGACGTCTCTGGTCGGTAACGACCATAGTGGAAATTGAGCATACATGCTCCACAGATAAGCGAGGGTCGTTAACGTCCCGCGGGGCCGCGCATCGGTGGTCGTCAGATGCATACACACTTGACGATATAATGAGCGACGTCGTTGATGAGGGCTGAAATGAACGACGTCGTTCATTTTATCGTCGAGTGTGTATGGGCCTTTACTCACAGGCTGGAGCCAATTCCAAAATATTAGTAAAATCGGGTATAACGCTGAAATCTAAACCAAATGGACTATCTCCAACAGCATCGAAATTCTCTGTGTTTGTGGTGACTGTCATTAAATTGAGAGAAATAAAAATGAGAAAATAATTATTTAATTACTTATCAATGTATTCAGACTGTTGTACGTTCATACTATTTAAACTTTTAAAAATAAGTAAAAATGAACAAATTGTAGACCTTGACTATAATTTCATACTATTTAAACTTTAAAAATAAATAAAAACGTGTCAATGGTATTTATAGACATAGCTTATGGGTCGTTTGATAACTTGGCAAATCATCATCATCATCATCATCATCATCATCGGATCCGGATGTACACATGAAATTATCTTTGTTGTTGATGTTCTGCATTGTCTGTCTCTGAACCAATAATGAAGATGAGATACGATTAATATCAGTCAAACGATTTACATGAAATACAGTGTCGGTGCATTCCCAAAATGATCCACTAGATGGCACTATTACCACATATTTAAACAACCTTCAGGCAGTCACATTAATTAAAAACCAAAAGAAATCCCTGGTGCTCGTATGATCAACTATCCTGCTCGTTTTATCATACACAAAATTAATTAATTTAATCAATACTAAGTTGCTCCCAATGGTACTTACTAACAATACTAAGCTGCTCCCAATGGTACTTACTAAATACCAATTGTAGATTAAAGTGCAAAAAAGGGATATAAAATGTTAGGAAGCGCTTCCTAACATTTTATACCCCTTTTTGCACTTTAATCACATTAATTCACAGCTATATTTGGAAAATAAAAAATATGCAATTTGTATAAATATGAGATAGCCTATTGCATCTGCATGACCCACACCCGCAACATGATAATGCGCCGCTAAATGGCTCTATTACCACATATTTAAACATCATTCAGGCAGTCACATAATTCACAGCTATATTTGTAAAATAAAAAAATATGCAATTTGTATAAATATGAGATAGCCTATTGCATCTGCATGACCCACACCTGCAACATGATAATGCACCGCTAAATGGCTCTATTACCACATATTTAAACATCATTCAGGCAGTCACATAATTCACAGCTATATTTGTAAAATAAAAAAATATGCAATTTGTATAAATATGAGATAGCCTATTGCATCTGCATGACCCACACCTGCAACATGATAATGCGCCGTTAGATGACACTATTACCAAATATTTAATCTGCAACCCTGCATAATAATAATAATAATAACACTTAAGTGCCTTGGGTCCTATTGGAGAAAGAGCGCTATATAAATAAAATTATTATTATTATTATTATTATTACTTACCATAATGCCTTCACGTGTGTATAGCGATGCAACTTCGGTTGAAATTCCTTCTCAGAGCTCTGTCCCACTTCAGAGCTGTGTCCTATTCTTATAGTCATGGCTGTGAGCCAAATGGCCCCCACCAACCTGTGGTATGCCGTCCCACATTTCCAAGATGCTGGGGCGGGGTTTTTAAGCATATAGACTTTGGTTTATAAATTAGTAAATGTGATAATTCTTTTCAGTTGCAATGAAGATATAATCTGTTAGCGGTACCTTACACGCCGTACTCAGCGCTTCAAAAACATACCAAATACTTGTATATATATATTTATATATATATATACAGAAAAAACAATTCCTGAGTGCTCTAAAGTTCTTGTATAGATTGAACGGAAGTCCTTCCAAATGGATATATCTTATACTGTAGAAGATGAGGTTTTCTGGATTCCTACAGTGGATAACCAATCACCAAAAATTCACCCAAACAAACAATTAGAATAAAATTATTTAATAACAAAATTAATTCATAAAAAGCCTTATACAGAAGTTCTTATGAACTAATGTACATGAAAACAAATTATTTTATGATTCCATAAATATCCAGTAGTTGATATGGATGTACGAAATTTATTTTTAACCGACCCATAATATTTATCAATGCCGCTAAAACTACCTGGTTTTAACACTGTGTAATATGCATCTTTCATCCGCTTGATTTGACGCGCTGCGTTGCGTGACATTCTGCGACTGGTGTTACGTGACACGCTTTTCAAAGTCATTATCTTTTAAATCTGGATTACTGATTTGTAGCTAAAATTACTTTCAGGCTGTGTGTATAAGGTGTACATGTAACATAAATGCATTCTGTGCTTAGATTTAGGTCCCATCACCATGATATCTCATTATGGTATCTAATTAATCCAAAATACGGAAAAATCCGATATCCAAAATACCTCTGGTCCCAAGCATTTTGGATAAGGGATATATATATATATATATTTATTTAAAAGCACTGTCATTTGAGTCAACACATAGCCCTGTAGGTGGCGCTAATGTTCTTCTACACAGATAAAACGCTGATCTAATAACCAGATGTCATCGTTACAAGCTTTGTATTCTGTAGTACTAAGACTTTTGAATTTGTTCTGTCACGGTAGTCCGTAGATCTGTGGATTTTTAAATTGTGCTGTCATCATTTATCATGCATGGTCATTAAAATCAATATGTTTTTTAAATTAGTGCCATGTGTGATGCTTCCGTGCATCTAAGAAAATGGACATGGTCATTAGTCATTATGCTTTTTAAAGCTGTACCATGTGTACCAAGCGTGACGTTTAAATTGTTGGAATGTGTGAACTATAACATGTGAACTATAACAAAGTAATGTTTGAAATTGTACAGCCTGTTAAAGTCAATTTTTTCATCACAAGCTGGTTTGTGATACAGGTTTATTGCGCATTCTGCGACTGTTGTTACGTGACACTCTTTTCAAAGTAATTATCTTTTAATAAGGTTTAATATCGAACACTATAAATTTATATAAAATTTATATAAAGCGATATCAAACACTATCATTTAATATTAAAGGGGGTGGAGCCTAGGAGAAAGGGGGTGTGCCACCTGTCACTTTGACAGAAAGGTTGTCTTTATCTACTAGTGTCATACAATACGTGTATGAGTCAGAAATGGTAATCAAACACTGCGGTTTAATTTCACCAACAGTGTCGCACAATACGTGTATGAGTCATAAATAATAACTGAACACTGCGGTTGACCTACACTAACAGTGTTGCACAATACATGTATTAGTAGGAAATAAAATACAGTATATTACTGTGGTACCACCTTCACCCTCAGCATCACACAATATGTGTATGCGTCAGAAATATTAATGGAACACTGCGGTTGACCTTCACCAACAGAGTCGCACAATATGTGTATAAGTAGGAAATAAAATATATATTACTGTGGCACCACCTTCACCCACAGCATCACACAATACGTGTGTGCATCAGAAATAGTAATCGAACACTGCGGTTGACCTTCACCAACAGTGTTGCACAATACGTGTATGAGTACAGAATAATCATTTACTGCGGTCTGACCAGCAGGGTCACAGTACTTATGAAAATAAAAAAAATTGTATAGTACACTGGGTACAGCACAAACAAACAAAAAATTATAATTATATTTTTAGGCTATTTGTTTTTAGCTTTTATTATTTTAATTTTACACTGGTGCAGAGCCCCTGAATGGATGGACAAATCACCTCTTTCAGATACAGCAGACAGAGCACCTCTGGACTGATACAGCAGACAGAGCACCCCTGGACTGATACAGAAGACAGGGCACCTTGAACTGATACAGCAGACAGGGCACCCCTGGACTGACACAGCAGACAGGGCACTCCATCAGTGATACAGAAGACAGGGCACCCCATTACTGATAAAGCAGACAGGGAATCCCATGACTGACACAGCAGACAGGGCACTCCATTACTGATACAGAAGACAGGGCACCCCATTACTGACAAAGCAGAGAATCCCATGA
This sequence comes from Pseudophryne corroboree, assembly GCF_028390025.1. NCBI lineage: Eukaryota > Metazoa > Chordata > Amphibia > Anura > Myobatrachidae > Pseudophryne > Pseudophryne corroboree. The sequence continues at coordinate 169,986,056 of NC_086444.1, read as the reverse complement.
CTGATACAGCAGACAGGGCACTCCATTACTGATAAAGCAGACAGAGAATCCCATGACTGATACAGCAGACAGGGTACCCCATTATTGATACAGCAGACAGAGCACCCCTGGACTGATACAGAAGACAGGGCACCTTGGACTGATACAGCAGACAGGGCACCCCTGGACTGACACAGCAGACAGGGCACTCCATCACTGATACAGAAGACAGGGAATCCCATGACTGACACAGCAGACAGGGCACTCCATTACTGATACAGCAGACAGGGTACCCCATTATTGATACAGCAGACAGAGCTCCTCTGGACTGAGGACTGATACAGCAGACAGAGCGCCCCTGGACTGATACAGCAGACAGAGCACCCATGGACTGATACAGCAGATAGAGCACCCCTGGACTGAAACAGCAGTCAGGCACCCCTGGACTTATACAGCAGACACGGCACCCTGGACTGATACAGCAGACAGGGCACCCCAATAATGATACAGCAGACAGATCACCCCTGGACTGATATAGCAGACAGGACACCCCATGATTGATACAGCAGACAGAGCAACTTTGGACTGATACAGCAGAAAGGCACCCCATGACTGATACAGCAGACAGAGCACCCCTGGAGTGATACAGCAGTCAGAGTACCCGCCCCACGCCAGACAACACAGTACTGAGATGGACACGTCTGTCCAGTACAGTCTCCACAGCCAGAGTGAAGATGGCGCCAATCACCGGGGACCTTTATAGAATCCAAAACCCACGAGAATCCAACAGCGGGATGATGACATTCGGCCTCGATTTGGGATCTGAGTAAGGCGGGAAAGCCCGAGCCGGACTCGGAAGCCACCTCAGATTCCAAAGTTCAAGTAGGTCTGGTTCTCTCTAGTTATGAGCATTTGCCTGATTGAGAAATTTTGATGTATTGTATAGGCTACTGTGGACAACATGGCAGTAATGGCTATGTGCAAGGCTGAATGAAGGTATTGGGCTGGATTTTAGCACTGGAATTCATCAAACAAGGGCTCCGAAAGTAGCCCCAATGAAAAACCCAAACTCTGTCAAGATTCTCTACTTCACTAAAGGGTCTTGGTGAAATGCACATGTGTGACTAACTGCACAGCAAGGTCCACTATTGCTGGGTATAGGTAACACCATCTGAATATGGTGCTAGAGGATGAACACTACAGTTCCCATAGCCTGCTATGGTGTGGCTTTGCGAAAATGCAAGAGAAGCAAAAAATTCAGTAATTTATCTGCGGTAACCCTCTTGCTAAATAGGAGGAAGTGGGGATAACCCCCACCTGACCCCACCCCCTTCCGTTGAAAAAAGAAAGAACATAAAACAGTTCTCAGCGTTGGATTCATAAACATTGCCCTACATCTATTAATTCTGTTGGAAATGATAAGTGTTGATAATGCAAAGTTATATGGACACACACCAGCAGATGACCACCTCCAGCAGTAGTGCTGGTTTATTGATCGATACCAGGTACAACCGTACTCACTGTTACATGTACACTGGTGATGGAGCAGAATTTGAGCGGAGTGGGGTTGCATACAGCTTACCAGCTGGTGAGTGTAAAAATGGGAAGCCGTGCAGGGAGCTAAGCAGGAGACTCCCACCATGTAACACTACACAGTAACAAGATGGCTCCTGCACATAATCAGTAGAGATCTTGTGGCCATCTTGGCATAGGACATGAATATTCCCTGGAGAGCAGGAAGACTGGAGTCTGCGCAGTAGTGCATGGCTCTTTCAACAGATTCTGCAAGTGTCGCTGCAGCAGCATGTACTGTATATGAGCACTGCCTGAAACTGCTAAGCAGGGCAACATCAATGTTTCTGACAGTTTCTGGTTCTAGAACAGTGTGCTCTGGTTCCAGAACAGAGTGCTCCTCTCACAAATACAGTAACAGAATTCCGCCGGGACCGGAATCCGGAAGTGCTGGGACCGGAAGGGAGATTGACGGTGCGCGTGCTCGGAAGGAGACTGGGGCCGGGAGCAAGGCGCTGGGGGCCGTGACCGGGGAGACTGCTGACCAGGAGCAAGGTCTTGTGAGGCCGCAACCAGGAAGACTTTTGCCGGGTGGCAGTGACCGAGGAGCAGGGTGCCAAGGAGCCTGGCCCAGGAGCTGCAAGTGCCGGGAGGGATGAAGGTGCTGGGAGCCTGAGCTGAGCCGTAGCAACAGTGATCAAGTGCAGGAACGGTGCCAGGAGTGGGAGAAAGGAGCTTGGAGCTGTGACCTGTGAGCAGGTGCTGCTGCAGGAGGATCAGGCACTCTCCGGATACGCAAGTATGATCACTGTCACACTTTCCACACATTCCACTGTTACACACAGTGTACTGTTTGTATTTTCAATTACTATTCTGTTGTGAATATTCTCTCTCTCCTGTCACATATTCTTTTGATTGTTCCCCCCGTCCCCTCAATTACTGTTATTGAATATTGTTTTTCTCCACAGCTAGGCTATAGTACTGTATTGTATTACATAGTTTGTATTGTTTTTCTAAAGGTAACAGGGAGTTAAGCTTTACAAATAAAATGGGTGGGGCCATGATTGAGAATCTCACTCAGTGCACATCGTGCATGATGTATGCGCACCTGGAACAACCGTCCCAGTGTGAATACATCTGCGTGAGATGCATGCGAATGGTTGCCCTGGAAGCCCAGGTAACTGATCTACAGCAAACCGTTATGCGACTGAGGGGTATTCACAATCTCGAGCAAAGCTTAGATAGAACAGTGGAGAAGTTCCAGGGGGTACACCGGTAGACAAGGACGAACAGGTAGCCAGCTGGGTCACAGTTAGAAGGAAAAAAAAGAGGGGTAGGCACGACATCTCTGAACTACCAAACCCAAACAAATTTGCCCAACTGGACGAAGCTACGGTGGATGGTAGTGAAGAAATGAGGGAACTGGAGGAGACTGTTCCCTCTAGGAACCGGAGGAGCGGTCCCTCTAGCACTGATGGGACAAAAGAAAGTAAGATACCTAGTCAGATTGTGGTGGTAGAGGATTCTATTATCAGGAACAGAGATAGGGCAATCTGCTACTGGGGCCGTGATTGCCATACAGTCTGGTGTCTCCCGGGTGCTCGGGTGCAGCACATCGTGGACCGGGTAGAAAGATTGTTGTGAGGGGCTGGGAAAGACTCGGCGGTCTTGGTGCACGTTGGCACCAACAACAAAGTTAGTGGTAGGTGGGATGTCCTTAAGAAAGATTATAGGAACTTAGGCCAGAAACTAAAGGCAAGGACATCTAAGGTAATATTCTCTGAAATTTTACCTGTGCTACGCGCTAGCCATGGGAGGCAGAGGGAGATTAGGGAGGTAAATGTGTGGCTTAGAGACTGGTGTAGGAAAGAGGGTTTTGTGTTCTTGGAACACTGGGCGGACTTCTCAGTCAGGTGCCATCTTTTTTGTCGTGATGGATTGCCCCTGATTGAGGAGACGGCAGCGGTGCTGGGGAGAAGGATGGTTAGAAGGTTGAAGGAGTTTTTAATCTAGGAGCCTGGGGGGAGGGTTTAGCTAGAAACTACGGGTCATGCAGTGAGAATAGTGGGGATGGAGGTAGTGAACAAAATGGGGGTGGAGAAGGGGGAGGGAAAGAGCAGCTGGCAAGGGTATTAACATGGGTACTAACAAGGGTTTTACCAAATGTATTGCCAAAACACTAACAACAATTATGGGTCATCATTACTGTATATACAAGAAAAGGATGTCCCTAGCACTAGGGGAAATACGTATCTTAAATGTATGTATGTTAACGCTAGAGCCTTACAGGTAAAAAGGGGGAACTAGAAGTTCTTGCAGCAAGCAAACTATGATATTATAGGCATTATTGAAACTTGGTGGGACGAATCTCATGATTGAACAGTCAATCTAGACGGTTATACGCTGTTCAGGAGAGACAGATTAAATAAATGGGATGGAGGGGTATGACTTTACGTAAAGCCATTTTTAAAACCTGATATACGGGATGATATTCACAAGGGGATTGTAAATACTGTTGAGACATTATGGGTAGAAATTGCATGTGGAGGTAAGGGAATAAAAAAGATATTATTGCAGCTATGCTACAAGCCACCTGGTATTAATGTGTCTGATGAGGAAATGTTACTGAAGCAAATTGAAAAAGCAGCAGGAGTAGGAGATGTAATAGTGATGGGAGATTTTAACTATCCGGAGATAAATTGGACAAACGACTCATGTGATACTGCTAGGGGTAATATGTTTTTAAACACACTAAATGATCACTACTTACTTCAACTAATCGAGAAACCAACTAGGTACAATGCAATCTTAGACCTGGTATTAACTAACAATGGGGAACTGATATCAAATATTATAGTAGGGGAGCCCATGAGAAACAGCGACCACAATATGGTCACATTCAATATCAGTTTTCATAAACAGTCCTATATTGGCTCAACTAGGACTCTAAACTTTAACAAAGCCAACTTTGACATGTTGAGGGAAGCTTTAAGGGACATTGAATGGGAAATTTTGTTTCAAGAAAAAATACTACGGAGAAATGGGAGGTATTAAAATCACTGCTCGCTAATTACACTTGCAAATTTATTCCCATGAGCAGCAAACGTAGGACCAAAAATTCCAAACCAATGTGGCTTAACAAAAAGATTAAGGAACTAATGGGCAAAAAAAGGTGAGCATTCAAAAAATACAAATCAGATGGGAACACGGAGTCATTCCAGCATTATAAGGATTGTAACAAAATATGCAAAAAAGAAATAAGAGCTGCTAAAGTAGAAACTAAAAAGCAGTAGCAAAGGAAAGCAAATCAAACCCCCCAATGTTTTTTAAATATATCAACAGCAAAAGATTAAAAAAGGAGAGTATAGGCCCTCTAAAGGACAATCTGGGAGTCTTAGTCAAAAACGATAATGACATAGCGGACAAACTAAACGAGTTTTTCTCATTGGTATTCACAAGAGAGGACCAGATGCAGGGATTAACACACAATCTCAACATGGATAATGTCCCACTGCTAAGTGCTTATTTAAGTAAGGAGGTAGCCTGTGACCGATTAAAAAAAAATAAGATTAATTAGTCACCTGGTCCCGATGGAATTCACCCAAGGGTTCTCATGGAGCTTCACTCTGAATTAGCAAGACCACTATTATTGATCTTTAAGGACTCACTTACATCAGGCATAGTTCCCAAAGACTGGCGTATAGCGGAAGTAGTGCCAATATTCAAAAAGGGAAGTAAAGCTGAACCAGGTAATTATAGACCAGTTAGTCTAATATCTATAGTGGGGAAGGTACTGGAAGATAGTCTAAGGGATAGTATACAGAAGTTCCTTGAAGCCGATAAGGTTATTAATAGGAACCCACATGGATTTGTGAAGGATAGATCATGTCAAACAAACTTATTAGGCTTTTATAAAACAGTTAGTGCAAACCTTGATCAGGGTAGGGAGGTGGGTGTAATCTTTTTAGACTTTGCTAAAGCTTTCAACACAGTACCGAACATGAGACTTATCTATAAATTACAAGAACTAGGGCTAGGGAGCACAATATCTACTTGGGTCAGAAATTGGTTAGATAATAGGGAGCAGCGCATTGTGGTAAATGGATTTTTTTCAAATTGGACTGAAGTACTAAGTGGTGTGCCACAAGGGTCTGTACTTGGACTACTATTGTTTAACATTTTCATTAATGATCTTGCAGTAGATCTAGAGAGCATGGTATCAATTTTTTCTGATGATACCAAATCGTGTAAGGTTATAAATTCGGTGGGGGATGCTGAGTCTCTCCAGAACGACTTAGTTAAACTGGAAGCATGGGCAGCAAAATGGAGAATGAGCTTCAATACAAAAAAGTGTAAGGTAATGCACTTTGGTAGCAAGAACAAAAATAACACCTACTGTACATACAAAATGGGGTAAAGTTAGGGGATTCTGTACTGGAAAAAGACTTAGGTGTTCACATAGATAGCAAACTAAGCAGCAGTACCCAAAGTCGGATTGCAGCAAAGGCTAACAAGGTATTAGCATGGATAAAGTGGGGAATTGAGGCAAGGGATGAGAATGTTATACTCCCATTATATAAATCCCTAGTGAGACTACATCTTGAATACTTTGCACAATTTTGGGCACCATACTACAAAAAGGATCTCCTGGAACTAGAAACGGTCCAGAGGCGGGCGACCAAACTAATTAAGGGGATGGAGATGCTGGAATACGAGAAAAGGCTTGCAAGGCTAGGCATGTTCACTCTGGAAAAGAGGAGACTAAGAGGGGACATGATCAACATTTACAAATATATAAGGGGACAATACACAGAGCTTGTGGGAGATCTGTTTTTGGTAAGATCATCAGATAGGACGCGTGGACACCCGCATAGGTTAGAGGAGAGGAGAATTCGCACACAGCGGCAAAAAGGTTTTTTCACAGTAAGGACAATACGTGTTTGGAATTCCCTGCCGGAGAGTATAGTAATGGTGTACTTGTTTAATACTTTTAAGAATAGGCTAGATAAATTCCTAATGGATAAGGATATACAGGGTTATGGTGCGTAGTCACGCACTATAGTTATTAAAAAAGAGGAATAAGGAATAAACACAACGGCCGCCATTAGCACCAGACAAAATCAGTCCTAAAAAATAAAATAGTGTAGGAGACCACACATAGATTGAACTTGTTGAACAAATTGTCTTTTTTCAACCTCAGAAATGATGTTACTATGTTACTATGTATGGCATTTGCATTCACTTCAATAGAAATGATGGTCCATCTAGAATTGCTATCCCAGGCTAAGTACACTTTCTATCCTGCACTATGCTGCATTGCAACTCCCTTACTTGACACCAATAAGTCTGAACATTTTGCCATGTCTCAGATCACAGTCAGTGGGAACCAATATGAGAACTAAGGGCCTAATCCATGTTGGCACACACATGCCTACGCATCTGCGATTTTTCAGCCTATGGACTTGCTGATCAGCACAAGTGAAACTGCAGCTGAGAACAGAACATAGACGCCTATTGGAGCCATCACAAAGTCCTCAGCAGCTGTATAAACATACACAGCCCCAATGCAATTATGTGGAACATCAACTACCCAAGTGAGTCTATGGTCACGCAGACTGCCTGCATGTTTTTCTACATACATGATCGCAGCTGATGGCAGATACACACCCCGAAAACAGCCGTGACACCCCTGAATTTTAGCCGCCACTCCTCGTTACCACCCCCAAACGGTCCGTTCTTGTCAATCACTTTGGGTTTAAAACCTCACTGCAAGCAGCATCACAAAGGTACATTGGCACGTCGTGGCACATGCGCAGTCTATTGATATTTGCTCAGTTGCGTGAGCATCGTATTGCGCACAATCATGAATTAGGCCCACAGAGTAAATATCCTACGGTATAATGTAATGCTCTCCTTTATCACCGTTGCACCAAGGGAGAAAGTGACCTGATGAACCAACAATGCATCTTTGGGTGGTTTGCATTTTGTGAATGCCCTTTTTTTAAATACATTTTGTTGGTTTGGTTTTCCTCCCACAATATCAGAACAGTGTGGTTTGACCTTTTAAATGTTAGTTCTAGGCAGATTTACATTTAAAAGAATCATTATCTTCACGTCACATCTTGACAAACTATTAGCCAACAGTTCTTAAACACTCTAAAGTCACTTATCTAGCTGCCATGGATAACAAGTCCTTCTGTTTGAAGGGACAGAAGATTAACAGACTACCCTGAACTGCGGGAAGTCTACGTGCTAGATAACAATCTCTTGTAAAGAGTATGGGGGGAAGCACAGAAGAGCAGCAGAATTATGAATAATGTATGACCCACTCAACGGGAATTAGAAGGACATGCGCATCATCTCGCAGGCAGACTGCAACAGCCATTGTAGAAGATGCCAGAAAGGCTTTGATGCTGTAAAACTGCCCTTCTCCAGAAGAGCAATGACAAAAAATAAAATATTTCTTGTGTAGCTATTTGCTAGAATTAAAACAGGAGATTTCTGTACAAAAAAAACAACAACGCAGTACTGTATCTTTTAACTTTGACATGGTTATATTTTAAAAGTTTAATTTCCATAGCATTATCATGTAAATGGGAATTCGTGTAACATTAAAATGAAAATCCAAGTGCTTATCAACAAGAGGTAGACAGAAAATAACCATATACAAATACTTATCTAGCTTATACAGCGTGAATACAGCTTCTCACAAAATTGTAAAGAATAGGGAGGGAACGTCTGCGCAATGTGTTGGAGCAATGAAAATAGAAGCTGACGTGTATATGATAAAAAGTAATTTATTTATAAGAATGACATCACATGAAAAATGAATTATATATCTATAATAATAATTATGCCAAATTGGATAGTTGAGCACCTTGATTTTTATATAGGAATATAAGCTATGGATAAGCACCTGCAATGCTGATATAACGATGTGTCCGGTGTCAATTTCCAGAGATAGTGTCCACAGTAAATAAACAACCAGTCAGTTGGTGATGAGAATAAAATTGCCGGAGTATGCAGTCTCAATATAGCAAATATACCTGTTGCCGGATGAGTCAATAGATACCTCTCTGTGGGCTGGTACAGACCGAGCGTCCTCGGCTGAATAGTCCTGCAGTGCCCACTGTTTGCTGTGCAACGGGTTGTCAGCGGCGTGCTGATGAGAGCGGCGAACAGAGATGGCGTTGCGCCGGGATGTGGAGCCGAAGCAGGGGTGACTCAGTCAGCAGCTTGCTATCTCAACAAAGTCCAAAGTCAAGGTGTGCAAGAGGGCAGGGTCCTAGCGCGTTTCGTCACATATCATATGACTTAGGTCCACGGCAGGTGGAGCGCATCGGAAGCCGGAAGCTCCACCCAACCCGGAAGCCGCGGCACGCGGCCGAGCGCTCCCTGCCTTACTACACTCCTCGAGCGTGCTACCGCTCAGCTGGACACAGTTGCATGCCTTCAGTGTGATATAGCTCAGCCGGAGACACAAGAACCGCAGCAGAGTGGGAGGGTAAGCATTGCCCATATGAGTGTCACGACGGGGGACTAACTGATTATTTAATCTATCAGCATCACATCCTTGACCAGTGCAAGCTGGTACCACACAATATTATCTAAGGAAAGCTGTTACACACTAACGGACTTTGCCATCAATACTTATTAAGGGACGTTTGGTTCTCTGCAAAGAGTGTGAGTTATTCAGCATAATCAATTCTTAACCAAATACTAACACTATTAATAAAAACTCCCTGGAGGGAGAAAACAGTTCCAACGATTAAGACTGTGCTTAAGGACTATGTCTTGTTATAACCAATCACTAACCTATTGGCATGCATGCAAATTACAAATTGCTTAAAGTTCAATTGGCCAAAGCGGGGATATATGCATTTTTTCACATTGTGATTTCCATTGTGATGTTCCTTTATTTTTGGTAATGTTTATTTAGTTTGTTTTTAAGAAATAAAAGATTTTTTTATTAAACCAGCAGCCTAATTAACCATAAATTTTAACCATATGTGCGCTCACACTTGTAACTATATTCCTTAGGTGCAGTGTTTCTTTATCTAGGAGGATACCCAGATCCTCCTTGTGTGAGAAGCCAATCAATATCTCAATTGTCAATATACCAAATTTTAGCGCCCACTTTGTATTGTATAATCAATATTTATTAATATTTGTTTCATATGTTTACCATTGTTACATACCGGTTTCCTAATGGACACTGCCGGACACGCCTGGCCACAGGAACTGGAAGTGACATCATAGTCGGTAAGTCCTGCGACTGGCATATGGGTTGGTCGCCCGTACACACTGTACCAATGTACCGATAAAAATAGGCATGCTTAGGAGGTGACATCGGTGTGCCGCTCTGGGACTTCCCCCCTCCACCGGATCATGGACTACCTTCTCCACACCTGGGACATAGACTGCTCACCCGGGCCACCCAGGTAAGCAATCTATGTCTTGGAGGGGGGTGGTGGGGGGCGGGGGGCAAGTAGAGCAGAACACCAGTGTCAGCTCCTGCACATGCCTGTCCCGGCATATCTGCAAGATATATTGGCATTGGTCATGCTGCAGGGCTGACCTGATATGCCTGTGAAGACTGCATTCACAGATACATCGACTGTACTCACATACAGATCGTCAAGTCAATATAGCGTTTTTCGGCTGTATGAACAATTGAACAATATATTGCCAAGCGTGTACCCAGCATAACCGGTCATGTTTTAAGAATGTCCATGCTTGAGCACAGTAAATTTGATTTAACCCATTGTGATGAACCATGGATAGCCTTATATCTTGGAATATGTCACTTTTATGTTTTCTGCTGTTATAAATTAACAGAATAAAAAAAAGAAAATGTTCTGTGCTTTTCAGAGCTGACAAATGAAGAATTCTAGCAAATATAAAAAAATAATAATTTGTAAGTAGAGTTTTTAAAATTGGAGTTAAGTTCGGCCAAATCATGAGGAAGGACATTTCTGGTGCTTTATATATCCCTACCTAATGCCACACAGTCATATCTCTCATTACATGTTTAGATCAGGGACACTGCGATAGTGGGAGGACTGCAAGAGAGGTGAAGCCGCACCCCTAAGATAGCATGGTCACGCCCCTGTCAGCACTGCCCTACCACTTGGAAGCAGCACAGCATATAAAGGGGGTTCTCTTGTATTCACAGTGGGATATGACCACACCCCCTAGTGCTGGGGGAAAGAAAAAAAGACGTCTTCAGGGCACTTGTTAACACATGTACTCTCATTACAGACCATTTAAATTAATATTTGATGTAAAATATATTTCTATATATTGAATGGAGTTGTGAATTTAATTTTACATTCAGTGAATAAAATATATTACTCACAAGTAGTGATACGGTTACTCTAGAAGAAATGGTTATTCATTTCTTATTTGACAGAACAATATTGCCATTACCAAATACCATCAATGATTTCTCTTTCCATATTTCTGCAGTCAGTTGCCTATCTTTTTTTCTGTGTCTTTGCACAAAACCTTTTGTGCTCTGCCTGTAAAATGATTTTATCATATTATTAATTACACTTGGATCCAACACTAAAATTGAAGACTAAATTTACTTTCAAATATAGGGGTGCTGCTGACCCTGTATGTTGTAAAAATGCAGAGGTGCAGTTGTTAAAAATTAAAAGCACACTGCTCTTATATGCTGTAAAATATAGGGGTGTTGCTGTTCAAATAGTATTACACTGGCCCTGTATATTGTAAAAATTCAGGGGTGCAGTGAAAATCAATGTACACTGGTCCTGTCTTGTATGCTGTAATAATTCTAGGGTGCAGTGAAAATCAATGTACACTGGCCCTGTCTTGTATGCTGCAATGATTCTAGGGTGCAGTCAAAATCAATGTACACTGGCAATGTCTTGTATGCTGTAATTATTCTAGGGTGCAGTGAAAATCAATGTACACTGGCCCTGTCTTGTATGCTGTAATTATTCTAGGGTGCAGTGAAAATCAATGTACACTGGCCCTGTCTTGTATGCTGTAATTAGTCTAGGGTGCAGTGAAAATCAATGTACACTGGCCCTGTCTTGTGTGCTGTAAAATTACAGGGGTGTTGTGAAAATGCATGGGTGCTGGCACTGTCTGCGGTTGCGATGTCTAGGCCTGACCTTCACAACACTGTATGGGAAGAGGAGGCTCCTACCACCATTTGCACGCCCTCCTGCAATGCTGGTAGGAGCACCTCCAGTCCAGTTGTTGATATTGAGATTGAGGATGTCACTGTAGAAGTACACCAGGATGAGGAGGATATAGGTGTAGTTGGTGCTGCAGAGGAAGGTGATGATGAGGATTCTGATGGTGATGTGGTGTGTTTGAATAAGGCACCGGGGGAGACAGTTGTTGGCCATGGGATGAAAAAGTCCATTGTCATGCCTGGGCAAAATACCAAAAAAGCCACCTCTTCAGTGTGGAATTATTTCTCCACAAATCCGAACAACAGATGTCAAGCCATCTGTTGCCTATGTCAATCCATAATAAGTAGGGGTAAGGACGTTAACCACCTAGGAACATCCTCCCTTATATATCACCTGCAGCACATTCATCAGAAGTCATTGTCAAGTTCAGAAACTTTGGTAATAGCATAAGCAGTCCACTGACACCTAAATGATGTGGTTTTGTTTGAATATTATTTCTCTGTGAGGATAAGAATGTAAACACTGAAGGGGGGGGGGGGGGGGATTTGAGGATGAGGACGACATCTTGCCACTGTAGAGCCAGTTTGTGCAAGGAGAGATTAATTGCTTCTTTTTTGGTGGGGGCCCAAACAAACCAATCATTTCAGCCACAGTCGTGTGGCAGACCCTGTCGCTGAAATGATTGGTTTGTTAAAGTGTGCATGTCCTGTTTATACAACATAACGGTGGGTGGGAGGGCCCAAGGACAATTCCATCTTGCAACTCTTTTTTTCTTTGCATTATGTGCTCTTTGGGGCCTAGTTTTTAAAACTGCCATCCTGTCTGCCACTGCAGAGCCACTCCTAGATGGGCCAGGTGTTTGTGCCGCCCACTTGTGTCACTTAGATTAGTCATCCAGCTACCTCTGTGCAACCTTTTGGACTACAAACAATATTGTGAGGTATGATGTGTTCAGAATAGACTGGAAATGAGTGGAAATTAATGTTATTGAGGTTAATAATACCGTAGGATCAAAATTACCCCCAAATTCTGTGATTTTAGCGGTTTTTAATTTTTATTAAAAAATCATCCAGATCCAAAACCAAAACCCGAAAGGGTGGTTTTGCAAAACCAATCCAGATCTAAAACACGAGCCGGGATTCAGATCCAAAACCAAAACACAAAACCCGACAAGTGTCTGCCGCACATTTCTTTTTTGAAATGAAGAACCGTTTCAACTCACACGATCTCTTCCTTTCTGTTTAAGCTAGACTTGTTCCATATTAGTATACATGTTGTTACTGTGGGCTAGACACAGGGGCGGACTGGCCCACAGGGGTACAGGGGAAACCACCGGTGGGCCCCACTGCCTGGAGGCCAACATCCTCCTCTAGGGATCAGATTCCAGAGTGAGCACTTGAATTATACACTATACATAGTAGAGATGAGCGGGTTCGGTTTCTCTGAATCCGAACCCGCCAGAACTTCATGTTTTTTTTCACGGGTCCGAGCGACTCGGATCTTCCCGCCTTGCTCGGTTAACCCGAGCGCGCCCGAACGTCATCATGACGCTGTCGGATTCTCGCGAGGCTCGGATTCTATCGCGAGACTCGGATTCTATATAAGGAGCCGCGCGTCGCCGCCATTTTCACACGTGCATTGAGATTGATAGGGAGAGGACGTGGCTGGCGTCCTCTCCATTTAGATTATAAGAGACTGAGAGAGATTTACTGGAGCTGACTAGGAGGAGTACTGTTACTGTAGAAGTGTAGAGACTGAGTGGAGAGAGTTTACTAGTGAGGACAGTGCAGTTTACTTTATAATCCGTTCTCTGCCTGAAAAAAGCGATACACAGCACACAGTGACTCAGTCACATACCATATCTGTGTGCACTGCTCAGGCTCAGGCCAGTGTGCTGCATCATCTATTATCTATCTATATATAATATTATATATATCTGTCTGACTGCTCAGCTCACACAGCTTATAATTGTGGGGGAGACTGGGGAGCACTACTGCAGTGCCAGTTATAGGTTATAGCAGGAGCCAGGAGTACATAATATATTATATAGTGAGTGACCACCAGACACACAGTGCAGTTTATTTAATATATCCGTTCTCTGCCTGAAAAAAGCGATACACACAGTGACTCAGTCAGTCACATACCATATCTGTGTGCACTGCTCAGGCTCAGGCCAGTGTGCTGCATCATCTATATATATTATATATCTGTCTGACTGCTCAGCTCACACAGCTTATAATTGTGGGGGAGACTGGGGAGCACTACTGCAGTGCCAGTTATAGGTTATAGCAGGAGCCAGGAGTACATAATATTATATTAAAATTAAACAGTGCACACTTTTGCTGCAGGAGTGCCACTGCCAGTGTGACTAGTGACCAGTGACCTGACCACCAGTATATATAATATTAGTAGTATACTATCTCTTTATCAACCAGTCTATATTAGCAGCAGACACAGTACAGTGCGGTAGTTCACGGCTGTGGCTACCTCTGTGTCGGCACTCGGCAGCCCGTCCATAATTGTATATACCACCTAACCGTGGTTTTTTTTTCTTTCTTTATACATACATACTAGTTACGAGTATACTATCTCTTTATCAACCAGTCTATATATTAGCAGCAGACACAGTACAGTGCGGTAGTTCACGGCTGTGGCTACCTCTGTGTCGGCACTCGGCAGCCCGTCCATAATTGTATATACCACCTAACCGTGGTTTTTTTTTCTTTCTTTATAGTCATACTAGTTACGAGTATACTATCTCTTTATCAACCAGTCTATATTAGCAGCAGACACAGTACAGTGCGGTAGTTCACGGCTGTGGCTACCTCTGTGTCGGCACTCGGCAGCCCGTCCATAATTGTATATACCACCTAACCGTGTTTTTTTTTTCTTTCTTTATACATACATACTAGTTACGAGTATACTATCTCTTTATCAACCAGTCTATATTAGCAGCAGACACAGTACAGTGCGGTAGTTCACGGCTGTGGCTACCTCTGTGTCGGCACTCGGCAGCCCGTCCATAATTGTATATACCACCTAACCGTGGTTTTTTTTTCTTTCTTTATACATACATACTAGTTACGAGTATACTATCTCTTTATCAACCAGTCTATATATTAGCAGCAGACACAGTACAGTGCGGTAGTTCACGGCTGTGGCTACCTCTGTGTCGGCACTCGGCAGCCCGTCCATAATTGTATATACCACCTAACCGTGGTTTTTTTCTCTTTCTTTATACATACATACTAGTTACGAGTATACTATCTCTTTATCAACCAGTCTATATTAGCAGCAGACACAGTACAGTGCGGTAGTTCACGGCTGTGGCTACCTCTGTGTCGGCACTCGGCAGCCCGTCCATAATTGTATATACCACCTAACCGTGGTTTTTTTTTCTTTCTTTATACATACATACTAGTTACGAGTATACTATCTCTTTATCAACCAGTCTATATATTAGCAGCAGACACAGTACAGTGCGGTAGTTCACGGCTGTGGCTACCTCTGTGTCGGCACTCGGCAGCCCGTCCATAATTGTATATACCACCTAACCGTGGTTTTTTTTTCTTTCTTTATACATACATACTAGTTACGAGTATACTATCTCTTTATCAACCAGTCTATATTAGCAGCAGACACAGTACAGTGCGGTAGTTCACGGCTGTGGCTACCTCTGTGTCGGCACTCGGCAGCCCGTCCATAATTGTATATACCACCTAACCGTGGTTTTTTTTTCTTTCTTTATACATACATACTAGTTACGAGTATACTATCTCTTTATCAACCAGTCTATATATTAGCAGCAGACACAGTACAGTGCGGTAGTTCACGGCTGTGGCTACCTCTGTGTCGGCACTCGGCAGCCCGTCCATAATTGTATATACCACCTAACCGTGGTTTTTTTTTCTTTCTTTATACATACATACTAGTTACGAGTATACTATCTCTTTATCAACCAGTCTATATATTAGCAGCAGACACAGTACAGTGCGGTAGTTCACGGCTGTGGCTACCTCTGTGTCGGCACTCGGCAGCCCGTCCATAATTGTATACTAGTATCCAATCCATCCATCTCCATTGTTTACCTGAGGTGCCTTTTAGTTGTGCCTATTAAAATATGGAGAACAAAAATGTTGAGGTTCCAAAATTAGGGAAAGATCAAGATCCACTTCCACCTCGTGCTGAAGCTGCTGCCACTAGTCATGGCCGAGACGATGAAATGCCAGCAACGTCGTCTGCCAAGGCCGATGCCCAATGTCATAGTACAGAGCATGTCAAATCCAAAACACCAAATATCAGTAAAAAAAGGACTCCAAAACCTAAAATAAAATTGTCGGAGGAGAAGCGTAAACTTGCCAATATGCCATTTACCACACGGAGTGGCAAGGAACGGCTGAGGCCCTGGCCTATGTTCATGGCTAGTGGTTCAGCTTCACATGAGGATGGAGGCACTCAGCCTCTCGCTAGAAAAATGAAAAGACTCAAGCTGGCAAAAGCAGCACAGCAAAGAACTGTGCATTCTTCGAAATCCCAAATCCACAAGGAGAGTCCAATTGTGTCGGTTGCGATGCCTGACCTTCCCAACACTGGACGTGAAGAGCATGCGCCTTCCACCATTTGCACGCCCCCTGCAAGTGCTGGAAGGAGCACCCGCAGTCCAGTTCCTGATAGTCAGATTGAAGATGTCAGTGTTGAAGTACACCAGGATGAGGAGGATATGGGTGTTGCTGGCGCTGGGGAGGAAATTGACCAGGAGGATTCTGATGGTGAGGTGGTTTGTTTAAGTCAGGCACCCGGGGAGACACCTGTTGTCCGTGGGAGGAATATGGCCGTTGACATGCCAGGTGAAAATACCAAAAAAATCAGCTCTTCGGTGTGGAGGTATTTCACCAGAAATGCGGACAACAGGTGTCAAGCCGTGTGTTCCCTTTGTCAAGCTGTAATAAGTAGGGGTAAGGACGTTAACCACCTCGGAACATCCTCCCTTATACGTCACCTGCAGCGCATTCATAATAAGTCAGTGACAAGTTCAAAAACTTTGGGTGACAGCGGAAGCAGTCCACTGACCAGTAAATCCCTTCCTCTTGTAACCAAGCTCACGCAAACCACCCCACCAACTCCCTCAGTGTCAATTTCCTCCTTCCCCAGGAATGCCAATAGTCCTGCAGGCCATGTCACTGGCAATTCTGACAAGTCCTCTCCTGCCTGGGATTCCTCCGATGCATCCTTGCGTGTAACGCCTACTGCTGCTGGCGCTGCTGTTGTTGCCGCTGGGAGTCGATGGTCATCCCAGAGGGGAAGTCGTAAGCCCACTTGTACTACTTCCAGTAAGCAATTGACTGTTCAACAGTCCTTTGCGAGGAAGATGAAATATCACAGCAGTCATCCTACTGCAAAGCGGATAACTGAGGCCTTGACAACTATGTTGGTGTTAGACGTGCGTCCGGTATCCGCCGTTAGTTCACAGGGAACTAGACAATTTATTGAGGCAGTGTGCCCCCGTTACCAAATACCATCTAGGTTCCACTTCTCTAGGCAGGCGATACCGAGAATGTACACGGACGTCAGAAAAAGACTCACCAGTGTCCTAAAAAATGCAGTTGTACCCAATGTCCACTTAACCACGGACATGTGGACAAGTGGAGCAGGGCAGGGTCAGGACTATATGACTGTGACAGCCCACTGGGTAGATGTATGGACTCCCGCCGCAAGAACAGCAGCGGCGGCACCAGTAGCAGCATCTCGCAAACGCCAACTCTTTCCTAGGCAGGCTACGCTTTGTATCACCGCTTTCCAGAATACGCACACAGCTGAAAACCTCTTACGGCAACTGAGGAAGATCATCGCGGAATGGCTTACCCCAATTGGACTCTCCTGTGGATTTGTGGCATCGGACAACGCCAGCAATATTGTGTGTGCATTAAATATGGGCAAATTCCAGCACGTCCCATGTTTTGCACATACCTTGAATTTGGTGGTGCAGAATTTTTTAAAAAACGACAGGGGCGTGCAAGAGATGCTGTCGGTGGCCAGAAAAATTGCGGGACACTTTCGGCGTACAGGCACCACGTACAGAAGACTGGAGCACCACCAAAAACTACTGAACCTGCCCTGCCATCATCTGAAGCAAGAAGTGGTAACGAGGTGGAATTCAACCCTCTATATGCTTCAGAGGTTGGAGGAGCAGCAAAAGGCCATTCAAGCCTATACAATTGAGCACGATATAGGAGGTGGAATGCACCTGTCTCAAGTGCAGTGGAGAATGATTTCAACGTTGTGCAAGGTTCTGATGCCCTTTGAACTTGCCACACGTGAAGTCAGTTCAGACACTGCCAGCCTGAGTCAGGTCATTCCCCTCATCAGGCTTTTGCAGAAGAAGCTGGAGGCATTGAAGAAGGAGCTAAAAGGGAGCGATTCCGCTAGGCATGTGGGACTTGTGGATGCAGCCCTTAATTCGCTTAACAAGGATTCACGGGTGGTCAATCTGTTGAAATCAGAGCACTACATTTTGGCCACCGTGCTCGATCCTAGATTTAAAGCCTACCTTGGATCTCTCTTTCCGGCAGACACAAGTCTGCTGGGGTTGAAAGACCTGCTGGTGACAAAATTGTCAAGTCAAGCGGAACGCGACCTGTCAACATCTCCTCCTTCACATTCTCCCGCAACTGGGGGTGCGAGGAAAAGGCTCAGAATTCCGAGCCCACCCGCTGGCGGTGATGCAGGGCAGTCTGGAGCGACTGCTGATGCTGACATCTGGTCCGGACTGAAGGACCTGACAACGATTACGGACATGTCGTCTACTGTCACTGCATATGATTCTCTCAACATTGATAGAATGGTGGAGGATTATATGAGTGACCGCATCCAAGTAGGCACGTCACACAGTCCGTACTTATACTGGCAGGAAAAAGAGGCAATTTGGAGGCCCTTGCACAAACTGGCTTTATTCTACCTAAGTTACCCTCCCACAAGTGTGTACTCCGAAAGAGTGTTTAGTGCCGCCGCTCACCTTGTCAGCAATCGGCGTACGAGGTTACATCCAGAAAATGTGGAGAAGATGATGTTCATTAAAATGAATTATAATCAATTCCTCCGCGGAGACATTGACCAGCAGCAATTGCCTCCACAAAGTACACAGGGAGCTGAGATGGTGGATTCCAGTGGGGACGAATTGATAATCTGTGAGGAGGGGGATGTACACGGTGATATATCGGAGGGTGAAGATGAGGTGGACATCTTGCCTCTGTAGAGCCAGTTTGTGCAAGGAGAGATTAATTGCTTCTTTTTTGGGGGGGGTCCAAACCAACCCGTCATATCAGTCACAGTCGTGTGGCAGACCCTGTCACTGAAATGATGGGTTGGTTAAAGTGTGCATGTCCTGTTTTGTTTATACAACATAAGGGTGGGTGGGAGGGCCCAAGGACAATTCCATCTTGCACCTCTTTTTTCTTTTCTTTTTCTTTGCATCATGTGCTGATTGGGGAGGGTTTTTTGGAAGGGACATCCTGCGTGACACTGCAGTGCCACTCCTAGATGGGCCCGGTGTTTGTGTCGGCCACTAGGGTCGCTAATCTTACTCACACAGTCAGCTACCTCATTGCGCCTCTTTTTTTCTTTGCGTCATGTGCTGTTTGGGGAGGGTTTTTTGGAAGGGACATCCTGCGTGACACTGCAGTGCCACTCCTAGATGGGCCCGGTGTTTGTGTCGGCCACTAGGGTCGCTAATCTTACTCACACAGCTACCTCATTGCGCCTCTTTTTTTCTTTGCGTCATGTGCTGTTTGGGGAGGGTTTTTTGGAAGGGACATCCTGCGTGACACTGCAGTGCCACTCCTAGATGGGCCCGGTGTTTGTGTCGGCCACTAGGGTCGCTAATCTTACTCACACAGCTACCTCATTGCGCCTCTTTTTTTCTTTGCGTCATGTGCTGTTTGGGGAGGGTTTTTTGGAAGGGCCATCCTGCGTGACACTGCAGTGCCACTCCTAGATGGGCCCGGTGTTTGTGTCGGCCACTAGGGTCGCTAATCTTACTCACACAGCTACCTCATTGCGCCTCTTTTTTTCTTTGCGTCATGTGCTGTTTGGGGAGGGTTTTTTGGAAGGGACATCCTGCGTGACACTGCAGTGCCACTCCTAGATGGGCCCGGTGTTTGTGTCGGCCACTAGGGTCGCTTATCTTACTCACACAGCGACCTCGGTGCAAATTTTAGGACTAAAAATAATATTGTGAGGTGTGAGGTATTCAGAATAGACTGAAAATGAGTGTAAATTATGGTTTTTGAGGTTAATAATACTTTGGGATCAAAATGACCCCCAAATTCTATGATTTAAGCTGTTTTTTAGTGTTTTTTGAAAAAAACACCCGAATCCAAAACACACCCGAATCCGACAAAAAAAATTCGGTGAGGTTTTGCCAAAACGCGTTCGAACCCAAAACACGGCCGCGGAACCGAACCCAAAACCAAAACACAAAACCCGAAAAATTTCAGGCGCTCATCTCTAATATATAGGTTACCTTATACTGCACAGGACTATATTTACGCTATATATTTACCAAGGGGCCCAGACCATACACTATAAGTTGGCCAAGCCTCTAAATATGGGCCCCTACCACTGCATTTCCCCGGTGGGCCCTTCATGCCCCTGTCCGACACTGGCTAGACATACTGTACATGGATCCCCCATACATGGAATTTAGACATCATCATCCCTGCTAACATATAGCAGAATACTTAATAATTTTATATAAATCCATATAGAAAAGGTGCTAACAAAAAAACAACACATTTTTCTATAAAGGTTTTTTGAGACTCTATCAGTTTGCAATTTCTTCTAACGTACCATGTGTGTTTATAATCCTATTGTTGGTATCTTTTAAACCTCAGTATCTCAAAACATTGAAAAGCTATTTAAAATAAGGCAAAGGTGAATCTAGAGCATGAAACTCTAATGGGATTACAAGCAATCACTGCTTCTATTTGAGGGTAAAGGCTTTACAGGCAGCTCAGCGGCGGTGACCTTTATTGGCCTGTATTGACTAGGAGATATATGCCTTTTTAGTTTTCACCTGTTCTTCCACAGAAGACGAGTTTTGAGACAAGGATGAAGCAGTAGGGTGCAGAGGAAAATGGGAAATCTTCTATGATGACATTGTCTGGTTGGTGAGCAAAAAGAAAAAACAAGTGCTTGAGAACTATGTTCCTCAAGGGATCTTCAAATCATAGACAAAGGAAAATAACCATGGCTAATGTCTGGTTCTTACCGTCTGTGCTTGAGTGAGCTGATAATAATGGCTTTATGTCCAATTATAAGAGTAAGCAGCTGAAATATAACACTTACACTGCATGTCTTACCCATACCACATAGTGTAAGTAATAACCAGACAGTCAGAGCCTGCTGGGATTCAGACCCAGAACCTTGCAATTATGTCCATTTCCATTGTAGCTCAGAGCTGTCCTGTCTCATGCTGCCAGCCTTTGTTCTTACTGCCTTCCTGCTCTTTAGTGTGTACGTATTTATTAATTCCATGTTGCTCCTTTCCAGAGAACCCCTGAGAATTGTCACCATACATAACCAGAATTTCTTCCATAGCTTTTGCCTGGCATCTAGTTGGTCTAACCCTAGGTTCTGACTCCTTGTTCTTATCCTCAATCTAATGTGTCTAATCTAATTCATCAGCCGCCACTCCCTTCCCAAAGAGGCAGCTGGATAAAATTATACACAGGGTTGGTAGTCCATAGGTAGTGAGGGGCGCTATGTGGTACACCTACTAAAGGGCACCAGCTGTACAGACCAGACTGGGGCCGGTTTTGCTCGTGGCACTGCTTTCGGTCTCCCACTTCCAATGGAAATCAGCTAATGTCTTATACACAGGCTGGTGGAGGATTTGAGGACTTCAGTGAGGTGGTGGTGGTGGAACCTGTTACTCATATATATATATATATACAATTCTTGGACGGCGGCACTCAGAACAAACGACACAGCACTGCAGATAGTTGCCAACGTTTCAAAGCAAAACGGCTTTTTCGTCAGGGCATAGCCATTTTGCTTTGAAACGCTGGCAACGATCTGCAGTGCTGTGTCGTTTGTTCTGAGTGCCGCCGTCCAAGCATTGCATATTTGGTGAGCTGCTTTACTCTCCTAAATACGGAAGGCAACAGACAGAGTAATTCCCTGTATGCTGAGAGTGCCGGGCTGCATGCGGTATATATATATATATATATATATATATATATATATATATATATAAAACATATGCACAGTGCTGGTCTTTTTTTCTTTTCTTTTGCAAAAGTGAGCGTCTATATATATATATATATATATATATATATATATATTACTGTTAATGGACCCATTCATTTCAATACTTGCACTTAATGAAAGTTTTTCCCCCATCCCACTGGTTTGAAAGCAATCTGAACTGACTGACACCAGCAAATATTGTTGGTGATTTCCACAGCAATTTAATCAATTGATCTTTCATAGAGTCAGAGTTTTTGTCTGTTCTTGACTTAACATAAAGAAATTGGTGATGGCAGACATTTTGTATTGTCTGGTTGGAGGTTTGGAAAGCTTTAGATTTATACTTTAGGTAAACTTGCCTTTAGATTTTGTGATTAACAATCAACAATAAAATATTTCTATCACTTTTTTTTCTAATTAACCTAAATTAGATCCCCCTGAACTGCGCCCATACACTTCTTCCTTTTGTGCATATAAAATAACATTTAGCCAGGAGAGATTTTCTTTGTTCATTTCTGCAGAATATGTTCTCCAGCAAATGTTGACTAATCCTGTGGATTTCTTGGCACTCGCAGCACATACCTCAGACCAAACCACATCATCAAGTGCAGTTACTTTAGGACTTAACACAATGGGTTCCTGCTGGGACATTGTTCTAGCAAGAAAACATTTGACTATTAACTTTTAAAGATCGAAAGTCAGACGTAATTTTCAGGGAGTAAAGAATTCAACACTTAAAAACATCAGTTTTAATATTCGGTCATTTTTCTTTTAGAAGTATTTGCAATTTAGTGCCTGGCAGCCATGGCTAGAGAGACAATTTACTGGCCCCAAAACTGGGGGATCATGGCCAAGTGGGGGTTTATGGTTTTGCCCCTGTCCTGCCTAAAGGATAAAACTAAGCGCTCCTTTGTAGTGTAGTGAAGCAGCTTTCAATATCAAACAATGAGACAGATTTTGATCCAACTGAACTAACCAATGAAAGCGCTAAGGGTATATCCATATAATTATGAAGTGGAATGATAGTAAATTATGTAAAAATGTATTTGTATAAAATTAATATGTATAAAACTTTGTATTTTAATGCATAAAATACATCTTACCCTGCAGCTGTCTTCTCCAGGTTCTTACGACTGTAGGGTAAGATAGGGAGAGTTTGCTGCAAGCGGGCTGCAGTCCAACCCATTACATTATCTTTACAAGAGTTTAAACATTGCATCCATCATACTTTTTTAACATTATGTATTTTTATACATTTATACCATAAATTTTATGCATTAAAATACACATTTTTATACATATATTTTATAAATAAAGGGTTGGGTATAATATCCCGATGTACAGATGCCAGCGGTCAGAATACTGACGCCAGCATCCCACTGAGGAAGATACCGACGGGAGTGAGTTAAGCTTTCTAACTCAACCCTCTAGCACCCCTAACCCTCCCTTACTATAGTCTAACCCTAACATCCTGCATCATTGCCTAACCCTAACCTCCCCAGTTAGTGCCTAAACCTAACCCCCCACACCCAGCAGCCTAACCCCCCCTTAGTGCCTAAATCTACCCCCTACCCCCACCCCCCACGCCCGGTGGTGCCTAACCCTAAACCCCCCACCGCCTGTCTGTAGCCTAACCTTAAACTCCCCCCCTCCCCGTCTGCAGCCTAACCCTAAACTCCCCCCCCCCGTCTGCAGACTAACCCTACCTACCTAAACCTCCCTACCCCCACAGCCTACCTTCAGGATCCTGATGTTTTCTGGATGTCAGTGTCGTGTTCTGATGAGTGTCAGGATTTTGGCGGAGGTGGTATTTCGGCAGCCAGAATCCCGGCAGCCGGGAAATTGAACGTAACCCATAATTTACTATTATTCCACATCATATTTACACTGATATACTCTTCTGCGCTTTCATTGGTTGATTTATAAACACCTGCCGGGATGCGGTCATGTTACCACCGCTCGGGATCCTGGCGGTCACCATGCCGGGATCCTGGGGTCGGTATGCTGACCACCAGGATCCCAAGCGCCGGTCTCCCAGCTGCAAACCCTCCTGCCTACTGGTCCCAGGTGCCATTTTATACTAACAATACAGAGATGGAGTCCTGTGGAAAGGTGAAGTCCAGAAAAATGGATTGATGGACAGGGTAATACAGAGACAGGGTGAGACAGACAGGGTAACAGAGGATGAGGCAGGCATTTCCTGCAGGTCCCTAGCTTCATTTGGCAGATGAGCTTACCATGGATAGCTATATTGTGCACAAAAGAAAGCAACCATGGCTTATGTCTGATCTCACCATCCATGCTAGAGTGATATGATTATAATGGCGTTACGCCCAGTTATAACAAGACAAAGCATATGACAAATAACTGGGGGATAGACAGAAATTCAGTGAGGGAGCAGGGTGGGGCCTGGAGGAGAGAGACCTGGGGAAGGAAACTGATACTCCTTTCACACTGAGCCTCGGACTCGGGATATTGCAGAGGCAACCCGGTTCCTGTCTCAGGATTACCCCTTTCACTCCGCAAACGCGGGTCGCCCCCAGGAATTGTACACGGGTCCTTCCCAGCTGCGACACGCTATGAGACCCCTTTCAGACTGGCAATGCGACCCGGCAATATGCCGGGTCGGGCTGCCATAAAGGGCGGGGGTGACACTGGCTGCATTGGGGGTAGGTGTTGAGGCAGCGCTTGGAGTGAGTTCATCTCCATGTCACCGCCTCCATAGTGAGAACGGGTCCTGGATCACATTGACCCGGGTAACCTGTTCACACCGCACCTGCACTGGTAATAACCAGGAAATAGCCCTGTTTTATTCCCGGGTTAAAATACCGGGTCAGGTGACCTGGAAATTCGGGACTTACCCCTTTTACACCACACATCGATCTGCGTCGAGGGCGTAAATGCAAATGGGGCATGAGACAGACAAGAGAGAAAGTAAAACCCAGGCAATACTGGTGACAACAGTTAGTAAAGACACATTACAGGGGTCCCAGGAGGTGAATCCGACTAAAGTACTATTATTGGGAAGGCAAATATTAAGCATCTTATAGGATGCGGAAACCCCTTAAAAACAAAAATGTCCATTCTTCTACTTTTATAGAATATCCCCCATTAAATGTTTATTACATATTTACTAATCAGAGATCATTACTCAGAAAAGGAGAGTTCCTAACCTAAGGCAGATACATCTGAAATTATGTAAACAGGATATAAAAAGACAGAATAAGCAACAAATTGAATAATGAATCTGGTCCCAATGTGTACAACGAAGCATGACATATTTTTAGAACCATATATTACTACACCTGTCAAAACATTGGTACAACTCTAAATAGCTTTGCACATCTATATTAATTTATCCAGCATAGACGTTTGGTTATTGTATATTATTCACTGATTGGCTCACCTGTATAAATACCGATGGAATGTCAAAAGTAAATATTGTATCCACAAGACACAGATAAACATTTACAGCTGGACACTTCTGACTTAAGCCATGTAGTTTAGATATTATTTTGCTTTTTATAAGAAATTAAAGATCCTCATTCCATTTTGCTTACCCCAAATACACCGTGTTCATTTACCCTTCTCCCCAGCCTTGCATGGTAACTCACTGTCAGACATCAGAGCAGCTGTGCATGATGGGAGATGTGATTGTCCAGGGTGTTAAACTGCCTCAAGGAGGAGCTGTCTGCAGTTCATAATGTGCAATGTTGGTACCATACGTTTTTTGTTTTCAATGTGCAAAATAGACTGAGAAACACCCT
Organism: Pseudophryne corroboree; assembly: GCF_028390025.1. NCBI lineage: Eukaryota > Metazoa > Chordata > Amphibia > Anura > Myobatrachidae > Pseudophryne > Pseudophryne corroboree. The sequence continues at coordinate 169,960,384 of NC_086444.1, read as the reverse complement.
GTGTGCTGTGATTCTGTGGTCTTTTAGAAAAAAGAAATACTCCACGTTAACTATAGCAAAGCTCTTTGAGGCTGTATTTTGTTGTTTTAAATTTTGTTAAAATCCTTGCTTCCTTTAATCTATGGTGTAGCACATACTTACCGACTTGGCGGCCCCACTCCGGGAATCCCTCACCATGCATGCGCACTGCGGTTCATATGCATGTGCAGTGCGAAAACATCAATCGCTATGCGTACAACAGCCTGCTTTGCGTCTGCTCCTGAAAGAGCCCCCCCTGTGCTGAGATATTGGGATTGATTTCCAGCAAAGATTTATCGGTGTGGGGTTGTATGTTTTCCCATGTTATGTGGGTTTCCTCTGGGTATTCTGGTTTTCGCTCACAAACCAAAAACACACTTGCAGGTTAAATGGCTTCTGACAAAAAAGTTAACCTCAGTGTATGTGTGCTGTAAATGTGGCAGGGAATATAGATTGCAAGCTGCAATGGGCAGGCACTGATGTGATGGTTTGCCAATGGTTTTTCAACTACAACATTTACTAAGCATAAAATTCAATGTTGTATTTTATCCTGCCACTAATACACCTAGGGGTTTAAATACTAATCCCACCGCAAAGCCCCTGCAATACTGCCCTATAAAATGAAGCAAACTCATGCAGCATTTGTTTAAAAGATGTTTTATTGTAATCTTTCCAATAGATAGATAGATAGATAGATAGATAGATAGATAGATAGATAGATAGATAGATAGATAGATAGATAGATAACAGGTAGGACTTTTAATAGGAAGTCACTGACAGTCACAGTCAAGCCAGTGTAGTCATGGACTGCATCTGGCTTTACTGACACTGAGCTGGGTGGCGGATTTTACCTGGGGGGGGGGGGGGAGATGCAGTCCTGCAACTCATAGGTAAAATCCACCACTGGATAGATAGATAGATAGATAGATAGATAGATAGATAGATAGATAGATAGATGTTCTTAATATTGACATTAAACATGTCGACACCAGAATGTTGACATACAGTTTTTTGCATATTTCAGCAGAACCTTAAACATAGCCCCTAACCCTAAAAATAACACAAACATTTAATTTCGACATTCTGGTGTCAACGTGTTTAATGTCAACATTAAGAACATCTATCTATCTATCTATCTATCTATCTATCTATCTATCTATCTATCTATCTATCTATCTATCTATCTACCATGACTGCCAACATTCAGAACCTGTCGATAATAAGAATTTACTCACCGGAAATTCTATTTCTCGTAGTCCGTAGTGGATGCTGGGAACTCCGTAAGGACCATGGGGAATAGCGGGCTCCGAAGGAGGCTGGGCACTCTAGAAAGATTTATGACTACCTGGTGTGCACTGGCTCCTCCCACTATGACCCTCCTCCAAGCCTCAGTTAGGACACTGTGCCCGGACGAGCAGACATAATAAGGAAGGATTTAGAATCCCGGGTAAGACTCTTACCAGCCACACCAATCTCACCGTACAACTCGTGATACTATACCCAGTTTGACAGTATGAAAACAACTGAGCCTCTCAACAGATGGCTCAACAATAACCCTTTAGTTAACAATAACTATTTACAAGTATTGCAGACAATCCGCACTTGGGATGGGCGCCCAGCATCCACTACGGACTACGAGAAATAGAATTTCCGGTGAGTAAATTCTTATTTTCTCTAACGTCCTAGTGGATGCTGGGAACTTCGTAAGGACCATGGGGATTATACCAAAGCTCCCAAACGGGCGGGAGAGTGCGGATGACTCTGTAGCACCGAATGAGAGAACTCCAGGTCCTCCTCAGCCAGGGTATCAAATTTGTAGAATTTTGCAAACGTGTTTGCCCCTGACCAAGTAGCTGCTCGGCAAAGTTGTAAAGCCGAGACCCCTCGGGCAGCCGCCCAAGATGAGCCCACCTTCCTTGTGGAATGGGCATTTACAGATTTTGGCTGTGGTATGCCTGCCACAGAATGTGCAAGCTGAATTGTACTACAAATCCAGCGAGCAATAGACTGCTTAGAAGCAGGAGCACCCAGCTTGTTGGGTGCACACAGGATAAACAGCGAGTCAGAGTTTCTGACTCCAGCCATCCTGGAAACATATATTTTCAGGTCCCTGACAACGTCTAGCAACTTGGAGTCCTCCAATTCACTAGTAGCCGCCGGCACCACAATAGGCTGGTTCAGGTGAAACGCTGACACCACCTTAGGAAGAAATTGGGGACGAGTCCTCAATTCTGCCCTATCCATATGGAAAATCAGATAAGGGCTTTTACATGATAAAGCCGCCAATTCTGACACTCGCCTGGCTGAAGCCAAGGCCAATAACATGACCACTTTCCACGTGAGATATTTTAGATCCACGGTTTTTAGTGGCTCAAACCAATATGATTTTAAGAAAACTCAACACCACGTTGAGATCCCAAGGTGCCACAGGGGGCACAAACGGGGGCTGAATATGCAGCACTCCTTTCACAATGCCTGAACTTCAGGTACTGAAGCTAATTCTTTTTGAAAGAAAATCGACAGAGCCGAAATCTGTACTTTAATGGAGCCTAGACTTAGGCCCATATTCACTCCTGCTTGCAGGAAATGTAGAAATCGACCTAGTGGAAATTCCTCTGTTGGGGCCTTTTTGGCCTCGCACCATGCAACATATTTCCGCCACATGCGGTGATAATGCTTTGCCGTAACATCTTTCCTGGCTTTAATAAGCGCAGGAATTACTTCTTCCGGAATACCCTTTTCCTTCAGGATCCGGCGCTCAATCGCCATGCCGTCAAATGCAGCCGCGGTAAGTCTTGGAACAGACAGGGCCCCTGCTGAAGCAGGTCCTGTCTGAGCGGCAGAGGCCATGGGTCCTCTGATATCATTTCCTGAAGTTCCGGGTACCAAGCCCTTCTTGGCCAATCCGGAACCACGAGTATCGTTCTTACTCCTCGCCATCTTATTATTCTCAGTACCTTTGGTATGAGAGGCAGAGTAGGGAACACATAAACCGACTGGTACACCCACGGTGTCACTAGAGCGTCCACAGCTATCGCCTGAGGGTCCCTTGACCTGGCGCAATATCTCTTTAGCTTTTTGTTGAGGCGGGACGCCATCATGTCCACCTGTAGCCTTTCCCAACGGTTTACCAACAGCAGGAAGACTTCTGGATGAAGTCCCCACTCTCCCGGGTGTAGGTCGTGTCTGCTGAGGAAGTCTGCTTCCCAGTTGTCCACTCCCGGAATGAACACTGCTGACAGTGCTAGTACGTGATTTTCCGCCCATCGGAGAATCCTTGTGGCTTCTGCCATTGCCATCCTGCTTCTTGTGCCGCCCTGTCGGGTCACATGGGCGACTGCCGTGATGTTGTCTGACTGTATCAGTACCGGCTGGTTTTGAAGCAGGGGTCTTGCCTGACTTAGGGCATTGTAAATGTAAATGGCCCTCAGTTCCAGAATTTATATGTAGGGAAGTCTCCTGACTTGACCATAGGCCCTGGAAGTTTCTTCCCTGTGTGACTGCTCCCCAGCCTTGAAGGCTGGCATCCGTGGTCACCAGGACCCAGTCCTGTATGCCGAAACTGCGGCCCTCTAGAAGATGAGCACCCTGCATCCACCACAGTAGAGACACCCTGGTCCTTGGAGACAGGGTTATCATTTGATGCATTTGAAGATGCGATCCCGACCACTTATCTAAGAGGTCTCACTGGAAGGTCCTCGCATGGAACCTGCCGAATGGAATTGCTTCGTATGAAGCCACCATTTTTCCCAGGACTCGTGTGCAACGATGCACCGATACCCTTTTTGGTTTTAGGAGGTCTCTGACTAGAGATGACAGCTCCTTGGCTTTCTCCTGCGGGCGAAACACTTTTTTCTGTTCTGTGTCCAAAATCATCCCCAGGAACAGTAAGCGAGTGGAAGGAACCAGCTGTGACTTTGGAATGTTCAGAATCCAGCCATGCTGTTGTAGCACCTCCTGAGATAGTGCTACTCCGACCAGTAACTGCTCCCTGGACCTTGCCTTTATAAGGAGATCGTCCAAGTATGGGATAAATAAAAACTCCCTTTTTTTTAAAGGAGTATCATCATTTCTGCCAATTACCTTGGTAAACACCCTCGGTGCCGTGGACAGTCCAAACGGCAGTGTCTGGAATTGGTAATGGCAATCCTGTACCACAATCTGAGGTACTCCTGGTGAGGAAGGTAAATTGGGACATGCAGGTAAGCATCCTTGATGTCCAGGGATACCATGTAATCCCCCTCGTCCAGGCTTGCAATAACCGCCCTGAGCGATTCCATCTTGAACTTTGTTATGTAAGTGTTCAAGGATTTCCATTTTAAAATGGGTCTCACCGAACCGGCTGGTTTCGGTACCACAAACAGTGTGGAATAGTAACCCCGTCCTTGTTGAAGTAGGGGCACCTTGACTATCACCTGCTGGGAATACAGCTTGTGAATTGCCTCTAGCACAGCCTCCCTGCCTGAGGGAGTTGTCGGCAAGACAGATTTGAGTAAACGGCGGGGGGGAGACGCCTTGACTTCCAGCTTGTACCCCTGAGATACTACTTGAAGGATCCAGGGATCCACCTGTGAGCGAGCCCACTGATCGCTGAAATTTTTGAGGCGGCCCCCCACCGTACCTGGCTACGCCTGTGGAGCCCCCGCGTCATGCGGTGGACTCAGAGGAAGCAGGGGAAGAATTTTGATTCTGGGGACTGGCTGCTGGTGCAGCTTTTTCCCTCTTCCCTCGTTTGACCCGCCTGCTTTTTTTGAAGCCGAAAGGACTGTACCTGATAATACAGTGCGTTTCTTAGGCTGTGAGGAAACCTGAGGTAAAATATTTTCATCCCAGCTGTTGCTGTGGATACGAGGTCCCAGAGACCATCCCCAACCAATTCCTCACCCTTATAAGGCTCTATGTGCCTTTTAAAGTCAGCATCACCTGTCCAGTGTCGGGTCTCCAATACCCTCCTGACAGAATGGACATTGCAATAATTCAGGATGCCAGCCGGCAAAATATTCCTCTGTGCATCCCTCATATATAAGACGACGTCTTATGTTCGCAAAATAGTATCCCTGTTTGAAAGGGGTACAGACCACGCTGCAGCAGTCTGCAGGTCTCAGTCTAGTACCTGAGTGTGTAATTACAGACTTCAGGATAGCCTCCTGCTATTTATCAGCAGGTACCTTCAAAGTGGCCGTATCCTAAGACGGCAGTGCCACCTTGACAAACGTGTGAGCGCCTTATCCACCCTAGGGGATATCTCCCAGCGTAACTTATCCTCTGGCGGGAAAGGGTACGCCATCAGTAACTTGTTAGAAATTACCAGTTTCTTATCGGGGAAACCCACGCTTTTTCACACTTCATTCACTCATTTGATGGGGGAACAAAACACTGCCTGCTTTTTCTCCCCACACATAAAACCCTTTGTTTTTAGTGGTACTTGGGTTAATGTCAGAAATGTGTAACACATTTTATATTGCCGGGATCATGTAACGGATGTTCCTAGTGGATTGTGTATATGTCTCAACCTCGTCGACACTGGAGTCAGACTCCGTGTCGACATCTGTGTCTGCCATCTGAGGGAGCGTTGATGGCCTTTGAGACGTCTGGGCAGGCGCGGGCTGAGAAGCCGGCTGTCCCATAGCTGTTACGTCATCCAGCCTTTTATGTAAGGAGTTGACACTGTCGGTTAATACCTTCCACCTATCCATCCACTCTGGTGTCGGCCCACAGGGGCGACATCTCATTTATCGGCATCTGCTCCGCCTCCACATAAGTCTCCTCATCAAACCTGTCGACACAGCCGTACCGACACACCGCACACACACAAGGAATGCTCCAATGAGGACAGGACCCACAAAAGCCCTTTGGGGGGACAGAGTGAGAGTATGCCAGCACACACCAGAGCGCTATATAATGCAGGGACTAACTGAGTTATGTCCCCTATAGCTGCTTTTATATAATTTATACTGCGCCTAAATTTAGTGCCCCCCCTCTCTGTTTTAACCCTGTTCTGTAGTGTAGACTGCAGGGGAGAGCCAGGGAGCTTCCCTCCAACGGAGCTGTGAGGGAAAAATGGCGCCAGTGTGCTGAGGAGATAGGCTCCGCCCCTTTTTCGCTGCCTTTTCTCCCGCATTTTTATGGAATCTGGCAGGGGTTAATATACATCCATATAGCCCTGGGGGTTATATGTGATGTATTTTTGCCAGCCAAGGTGTTTATATTGCTGCTCAGGGCGCCCCCCCCAGCGCCCTGCACCCTCAGTGACCGGAGTGTGTGGTGTGCATGAGGAGCAATGGCGCACAGCTGCAGTGCTGTGCGCTACCTTGGTGAAGACTGATGTCTTCTGCCGCCGTTTTTCCGGACCTCTTCTTGCTTCTGGCTCTGTAAGGGGGACGGCGGCGCGGCTCCGGGACCAAACACCAAGGACTGGTGCCTGCGGTCGATCCCTCTGGAGCTAATGGTGTCCAGTAGCCTAAGAAGCCCAATCCGGCTGCAAGCAGGCGAGTTCGCTTCTTCTCCCCTTAGTCCCTCGCTGCAGTGAGCCTGTTGCCAGCAGGTCTCACTGAAAATAAAAAACCTAAATCTATACTTTCTTTCTAAGGGCTCAGGAGAGCCCCTAGTGTGCATCCAACCTCGGCCGGGCACAAGATCTAACTGAGGCTTGGAGGAGGGTCATAGTGGGAGGAGCCAGTGCACACCAGGTAGTCATAAATCTTTCTAGAGTGCCCAGCCTCCTTCGGAGCCCGCTATTCCCCATGGTCCTTACGGAGTTCCCAGCATCCACTAGGACGTTAGAGAAATTTTGATGTTGACATTCTGAACGGATACCCCAAATATAACATGCATTGAGTGCCACATATACAGTTTTTGTATGATTCATTGACAAGAGTAATTGTACTGTCCTAGCAGGTCTTGCTGTCATATCAATGTCTTATCAATACTTTTGTCATAACCTGATTTTTATTAGCCCTAGGCTTGTATAGTTAAAAATAATATTTGCTTGGATCATAAGCTCGCATGTTACGTGAGAGCTTGTGATCCAAGAAAAAAAGATATACTGTAGATATATAATTTTGACTAATCTATCATTCTTTACAAACACTCATGTTATTTTCTTATGGTGTTATTACACAGCTGCCAGATCCTAATCCAGGTGTCAGAAGATATGGAACTTGGAAAACCATGCATCTATCTAAAGGGAGGAATCTGTGAACACAATATTCTAATATTACCAATTATTTTAGTTTGTCTCTCTTCATTTCTAATATGATGTCATTTAAAACTTTACTTTTCATGATCCTGCGGGACGACCCTCGATACTCCAATCACGCCCTTGACGTTTATCAGTTACGTCAGCAATCAACACGGTTACTGCCACCAGCCGAAGCTATTTTTTAGGGACAAGGCCCTGGGTAAGCTCCTGCTCCTACCCGCACCACAGTTATTTATACTTAGAAAAATGGGTAACATAGGCCACTTGAGGTCAAGGGTCAAAAAATACAGATCCTGAATTAGAATTTAAGTGTTTAATTCAAGAATATCTTCAAAGCTTATATTTACAAGATTATAATAGTTTAAGAAGATCACACAGGTTATAACAACTTCAAGAAAACAAAAACAGGGAACAAAGTTCAGATTGCCTTGGACAGGGTTGAGCTTGGTGCACTCTGAACATTTCTCTTGATCTACCTCACGAGAGTTAACCCTGTGTTTTGAATGTTTTTCATACTTAAGCCAACTCTCAGTTACTCTCAGCCCTCACTCTTGGGATTACTTTAACCCTTTCAGGACCATAATTGATTGTAAAGTTGTACTACAGGGTCCCCTGGTCACCTGAGCAAGGGTGGATGCTCTTATCTTTGTTACTGTGTTTTAAGTTTGAGACCAGTCTTGTGTCAACAGCCTGGACCAGCTTTACAACCTGTTCAGGAAGAAGAATCACACTTCCCTGGTCAAAGTGTCTCTGGTGGCTTAACTCAAGCAGTGTTATAAACAAACCACAATCTCTGATAACTATTCCACACAGGGCCCAAGGGATATTAACAGCTTGTCCCTGGAGTTTCATGGCTACAAGGAAATACCAGCAAGGTAATTAACTTTCCAACCATTTATCCCCTATACAATATACGTGACTAGTTATGGCATTTGAAAACGATACGTTCGTGATCTGAGGTACACTATACCTTCCCCCTTAAATAGAGTTTGTCAATGACATTTCCCTTGTATAATATACATTAATATACCACAAAATTTGAATAATACCAATTTTTTTTATTATGCCCATTCTGATATGAAATGGGTGTTCGCTACATTACTAATTAGACACAGAAAAATGCAGGCAGGTGGGTAAAAGGTGTTTAGCTACAGTGGAATTAAGACTAGAGATGAGCGGGTTCGGTTCTCGGAGAACCAAACCCGCCCGAACGTCACCACCCGAGCCCGGATCCGAGTCAGGCTCGGGTTTTCCCGCCTGACTCGGAAACCAGAACGAGACAAAACGTCATCATCCCTCTGTCGGATTCTCGCGGGGTTTGGATTCCATATAAGTCGCCGTGCGTCACCGCCATTTTCACTCTGGCATTGGAGAGTGTAGAGAGAGGACGTGTCTCCGTCCTCAGTTTCCTGCATCTGTCAGTGTTAGTGTCTTGTGCTGCATCAGTCCAGTCACAGTGGTTGTGTCCTCTGCTGCCTTATATCCAGTGCTGCTGTATAAATCCAGTCCAGTGGTGCTGTGTTGTGCTGCATCAGTCCAGTGTTGGTGTCTTGTGCTTCATCAGTCCAGTCACAGTGGTGGTGTTCTCTGCTGCCATATGTCCAGTGCTGCTGTATAAGTCCAGTCCATTGCAGTGCTGCTGTGTTGTCCTGCATCAGTCCAGTGGTGGTGTCCCTTGCTGGTGTATATGTCCCATGGTACTACCGTATATGTCCAGTGATACTGTCGTATATATCCATTGATACTGCCGTATATGTCCAGCGGTACTGCCGTATAAATCCAGTGATCCTGCCGTATAATTCCAGTGATCCTGCTGTATAATTCCTGTGATGCTGGTGTATATATCCAATCCAGTGATACTGCTGTATATGTCCAGTGGTACTGATGTATAATTCCAGTGATCCTGCCGTATAGTTCCAGTGGTACTGGCGTATAAGTCCAGTGATCCTGCCGTATAATTCCAGTGATCCTGCCGTATAATTCCAGTGATCCTGGTGTATAAATCCAGTGATCCTGGCGTATAATTCCAGTGATCGTGTCGTATAATTCCAGTGATCCTGCCGTATAAATCCAGTGATCCTGCCATATAATTCCAGTGATCCTGCCGTATAATTACAATGGTACTGGCATATAAATCCAGTCCAGCGATACTGCTGTTTATGTCCAGTGGTACTGCCGTATAAGTCAAGTGGTACTGCCGTATAAGTCAAGTGGTACTGCCATATAATTCCAGTGGTACTGGCGTATAAGTCCAGTCCAGTGATACTGCCGTATATGTCCAGTGGTACTGCCTTATAACTCCAGTGATAGTGCCGTATAATTCCAGTGATCCTGCCGTATAATTCCAGAGGTACTGGCGTATAAATCCAGTGATCCTTCCATATAATTCCAATGGTACTGATGTATAAATCCAATGATCTTGCCGTATAATTCCAGTGGCACTGGCGAATACATCCAGTGATCCTGCCGTATAATTCCAGTGGTACTGGCGTATAAATCCAGTCCAGTGATACTGCCGTATATGTCCAGTGGTACTGCCGTATAATTACAGTGATCCTACCATATAATTCCAGTGGTACTGGCATAGAAATCAAGTCCAGTGATGCTGCCGTATATGTCCAGTAGTACTGCCATATAAGTCCAGTGGTACTGCCGTATAATTCCAGTGATCCTGCTGTATAATTCCAGTGGTACTTGCATATAAATCCAGTGATCCTGCCATATAATTCCAGTGGTACTGGCGTATAAGTCCAGTGATCCTGCCGTATAATTCCAGTGATACTGCTGTATAATTCCAGTGATCCTGCAATATAATTCCAGTGGTACCGGCGTATAAATCCAGTCCAGTGATAGTGCCGTATATGTCCAGGGGTACTGCTGTATAATTCCAGAGGTACTGGCGTACAACTTCAGTCCAGTGATACTGCTGTATATGTCCGGTGATCCTGCCATATAATTCCAGGGGTACTGGCGTATAAATCCAGTCCAGTGATACTGCCATATATGTCCAGTGGTACTGGCATATAAATCCAGTGATCCTGCTGCATAATTCCAGTGGTACTGGTGTATAAATCCAGTGATCCTGCCATATAAGTCCAGTGATCCTGCCGTATAATTCCAGTGATACTGCCGTATAAGTCCAGTCCAGTGATACTGCCGTATATGTCCAGTGGTACTGCCGTATAATTCCAGAGGTACTGGTGTATAAGTCCAGTCCAGTGATACTGCTGTATATGTCCAGTGGTACTGCCGTATAATTCCAGTGGTACTGCGGTATAAGTCCAGTCCATTGATACTGCCGTATATGTCCTGTGGAACTGCCATATAATTCCAGTGGTACTGGCGTATAAATCCAGTCCAGTGATACTGCCGTATATGTCCAGTTATACTGCCGTATATATCCAGTGATCCTGCTGTATAATTCCAGTGGTACTGGCGTATAAATCCAGTCCAGTGATACTGCCGTATATGTCCAATGGTACTGCCCTATAAATCCAGTGGTACTGGCGTATAATTCCAGTGATCCTGTCTTATAATTCCAGTGGTACTGGCGTATAAGACCAGTGATCCTGCTGTATAATTCCAGTGGTACTGGTGTATAAATCCAGTGATCCTGCCATATAAGTCCAGTGATCCTGCCGTATAATTCCAGTGATACTGCCGTATAAATCCAGTCCAGTGATACTGCCGTATATGTCCAATTGTACTGCCGTATAATTCCAGAGGTGCTGGCGTAGAAGTCCAGTCCAGTGATACTGCCGAAGATGTCCAGTGGTACTGCCATATAATTCCAGTGGTACTGCGGTATAAGTCCAGTCCAGTGGCACTGCCGTATATGTCCAGTGGAACTGCCATATAATTCCAGTGGTACTGGCGTATAAATCCAGTCCAGTGATACTGCCGTATATGTCCAGTGATACTGCCGAATATGTCCAGTGATCCTGCTGTATAATTCCAGTGGTACTGGCGTATAAATACAGTCCAGTGATACTGCCGTATATGTCCAGTGGTACTGCCCTATAAATCCAGTGGTACTGGCGTATAAGTCCAGTGATCCTGCCATATAATTCCAGTGATCCTACCATATAATTCCAGTGGTAATGGCGTATAAATCCAGTCCAGTGATACTGCCATATATAAGTCCAGTGGTACTGCCGTATAATTCCAGTGGTACTGCCGTATAAGTCCAGTCCAGTGATACTGCCGTATATGTCCAATGGAACTGCTGTATAATTCCAGTGGTACTGGCGTATAAATCCAGTCCAGTGATACTCCTGTATATGTCCAGTGGTACTGCCGTTTAAGTCCAGTGGTTCTGCCGTATAATTCCAGTGATCCTGCCATATAATTCCAGTGGTACTGGCGTATAAATCCAGTGATACTGCTGTATCATTCCAGAGATACTGGTGTATAAGTCCAGTGATCCTGCCGTAAATTCCAGTGATCCTGCCATATAATTCCAGTGGTACTGGTGTATAAAACCAATCCAGTGATACTGCCATATACAGTATGTCCAGTGGTACTGCCGTATAAGTCCAGTGGTACTGCCGTATAATTCCAGTGATCCTGCCGTATAATTCCAGTGGTACTGGTATATAATTCCAGCGGTACAGGCGTATAATTCCAGTGATACTGCCGTATATGTCCAGTGGTACTGTCATATAAATCCAGTGGTACTGGCATATAAATCCAGTCTAGTGGTGCTGCCGTATAAGCCCAGCCCAGTGGTGCTGCTGTATAAATTCAGTGGTGCTGTCCATTGTTGTATATGATTTACTCCAAATAAAGGGGTTATTAATATTTAATCCAAATAATTTTCACAGGGATTGCCCTGTGTGGTGTAGAGGTACGTTCTCCTGTTCTGCATATTGTTATATAACTCCAGAAAAATAATGGAGAACAAAAATTTGGAGGATAAAATAGGGAAAGATCAAGAACCACTTCCTCCTAGTGCTGAAACTGCTGCCACTAGTCATGACATAGACGATGAAATGCCATCAATGTCGTCTGCCAAGGCCGATGCCCAGTGTGTTAGTAGAGGGCATGTCAAATCCAAAAAGCCAAAGTTCAGTAAAAAAGACACGCCCCCCCCCCAAAAAAAAATATGGAAATTATCTGAGGAGAAACGTAAACTTGCCAATATGCCATTTATGACATGGAGTGGCAAGGAACGGCTAAGCCCCTGACCTAAGTTCATGACTAGTGGTTCAGCTTCACATGATGATGGAAGCCCTCATCCTCCCACTAAAAAAATTATAAGAGTTAAGATGGAAAAAGCACAGCAAAGAACTGTGCGTTCTAAGATGGTATCACAAATCCCCAAGGAGCGTCCAAGTGTGTCGGCGGTTACGATGCCTGACCTTCCCTACACTGGACAGGAAGAGGTGGCTCCTTCCACCATTTGCATGCCCTCTGCAAGTGCTGGAAGTAGCACCCACAGTCCAGTTTCTGATATTCAAATTGAAGATGTCACTGTTGAAGTACACCAGGATGAGGATATGGGTGTTGCTGGGGCTGAGGAGGAAGTTGACGATGAGGATTCTGATGGTGATGTGGTTTGTTTAAATCAGGCACCGGGGGAGACACCTGTTGTCCGTGGGATGAATAAGCCCATTGTGATGCCTGGGCAAAATACCAAAAAAGCCACCTCTTCGGTGTGGAATAATTTCTCCACAAATCTGGACAACAGGTGTCAAGCCGTGTGTTGCCTCTGTTAATCTGTAATAAGTAGGGGTAAGGACATTAACCACCTAGGAACTAGAGATGAGCGGGTTCGGTTCTCCGAGAACCGAACCCCCCCGAACTCCATGTGGTTTACACGGGTCCGAGGCAGGCTCGGTTGTTCCCGCCCGACTCGGAAAACCTGAACGAGGGAAAACGTCATCATCCCGCTGTCGGATTTTCGCGAGATTCGGATTCCATATAAAGAGCCGCGCGTCGCCGCCATTTTCACTCGTGCATTGTAGAGAGCAGAGAGGACGTGGCTACGTTCTGTCTGTGTAACATCTCAATAATATCAGTGCTCATTATCAGTGCTTATTGCTGCTCAGTAATACTAGTAGTGTGTCTCTCTTGTGCTGCATCTTGCTGCTCAATGTCAGTTCTCAGTAGTATCCTCATCAGTGCTCAGTATCACTGTTCATTGTCTTGTGCTGCATTGTGGTGCTCAGTATACTACAGTACATTACTAATAGTCCAGTGTCTTGTGCTGCATCTTGCTGCTCAGTGTCAGATCTCAGTAGTATCCTCATCAGTGCTCAGTATCACTGCTCATTGTCTTGTGCTGCATTGTGGTGCTCTGTATACTACAGTACATTACTAATAGTCCAGTGTCTTGTGCTGCATCTTGCTGCTCAGTGTCAGTTCTCAGTATTATCATCATCAGTGCTCAGTATCACTGTTCATTGTCTTGTGCTGCATTGTGGTGCTCAGTATACTTCAGTACATTACTAATAGTCCAGTGTCTTGTGCTGCATCTTGCTGCTCAGTGTCAGTTCTCAGTATTATCATCATGAGTGCTCAGTATCACTGCTCATTGTCTTGTGCTGCATTGTGGTGCTCAGTATACTTCAGTACATTACTAATATACTAGTCCAGTGTCTTGTGCTGCATCTTGCTGCTCAGTGTCAGTTCTCAGTATTATCATCATCAGTGCTCAATATCACTGCTCATTGTCTTGTGCTGCATTGTGGTGCCTGCATTGTGGTGCTCAGTATACTACAGTACATTACTAATAGTCCAGTGTCTTGTGCTGCATATTGCTGCTGTAGGGTGCTGTGATAGTGTCCTGTCACTGTGCATAGGTCATCATCATTCCAGTCACAGTGGTATCTGGTATCTATCTAGTGGTATCTAATTCCAGACATTACCGCCGTCTAATTCCAAATATATTACTGGCATATAATTCCATACATTAAAAAATGGAGAACAAAAATGTGGAGGGTAAATTAGGGAAAGATCAATATCCACTTCCACCTAGTGCTGAATCTGCTGCCACTAGTCATGGCAGAGACAATGAAATGCCATCAACGTCGTCTGCCAAGGCCGATGCCCAATGTCCTAGTAGAGAGCATGTAAAATCCAAAAAGCAAAAGTTCAGTAAAATGGCCCAAAAATCTAAATTAAAATCGTCTGAGGAGAAGTGTAAACTTGCCAACATACGCGGATTCAGGGGGGGGGCACCAAGGCACGTGCCCCCCCTGTCATTTAGGAGGTGTTTTTTTTTTAATGCTGCACTGCACAATGAGGCCGCCGGCTGTCAGTCCCTCCTTCCTGTAGCAGCTTACCTAGGAACGAACAGCCCAGCTCCGCCTCCTGCATTCTGATTCGCGGGCTGGGCTTAATCCGGACTTTAGTGTCACCCTCTCCCTGACTGCACTAGTACACGGGGGAGGAGGGGCTCCACGGAACGCTGATTGCGGGGGAGTGAGAGCCGTCAATGTCGCCGTCTGTTAGATGGAGCAAGCTGCCGCCTGATGGAGCCAGCCGGACCCGCCACCAGGAGACAGATCCCTGCACAGAGTTGGCAGTGCAGGGGTGATTGAGCTGAGCTGGGGACCGAGGAAGCAGGTAGGGTGCAGGGACACGGGAAGGGCTACTGAGTGAGTGTGTAGTGCTGCACTCGCATGTGCAGGGCCAGACAGAAACAGCAGCAGACCAGTGCTCTCTCAGTGTCTGCCCCCTTCTCCAGCCTGGTGCCCCCACCATTACTGCCCCCGGCCCCAGTATCTCCCATCCTGCCAGCCCAATGTTTCCCCTTCTCTCCCCAACAAGCCCACTGTTCCCATCTCACTGCTATCCCATCTAGAACCCCCCAGTGAGTCTAGACATACTGATCCCTCCTCACCAGCCCAGTGTTACCCCTTTCACTGCCCCCTTCCCATCCTGCCAAGTGCCTCCCCATTCATAGTGCCCTGGGCCCCCCAATCCAGCCCAGTGTCCCCCACCATCTCACTAACTCCCTTATCCCAGTATCTACCACCCTGCCTGCCCAGTGTCTCCCCTCTTCCAGCCCCCTGCCCCCATCTCACTGCAAGAACATCCCCTCATTCAGCCCAGTGTACCCCCTACTACAGCCTAATGTTTCCCCCTCCCACCACCATCTCTCTGCCCCATTCCCATCTAGACCGGTGTCCCAAATATAGATCCCACTGCCTGTCACCTACTGCCTTTCTATATCCAACTATCACTCCCCATCACTTTTCTCTCCTGTGACCCATTGCCTTTTACTCTCTACCTGACATCACCCACTGCCTCTCCCCGTCACATTCTCCCTGTCACCCACTGCCTTTCTGTCTCCCACTATTTCACCCCATCACTTCTCCCTCCTGTCTGCCTCTCCCTGTCACCCACTATCTCTCCCCGTCACTTTTCTCTCCTGTCACCCATTGCCTTTTACTCTCTACCTGACATCACGCACTGCCTCTCCCCGTCACATTCTCCCTGTCACCCACTGCCTTTCTGTCTCCCACTATTTCTCCCCATCACTTCTCCCTCCTGTCTGCCTCTCCCTGTCACCCACTATCTCTCCCCGTCATCCACTATATCACAAACAATCTCTCCATGTCACATTCTGTGGCGTCACCCACTGCCTCACGGATATGGCATTCTCTTTGAAGCCACACCTATTGTTGCAAGGCCAAACCCACTTTTCTGGAGCACGTGCGTCTTATGTGCGCTCTAAAGTACCTCCCCCTCGTTTCCTCTGTCATGGTGCCCCCCCTGTCATTTTGTTCTGGATCCGCCCCTGCTTGCCAATATGCCATTTACGACACGGAGTGGCAAGGAACGGCTAAGGCCCTCTCCTATGTTCCTCATGACTAGTGGTTCAGTTTCACATGACGATGAAAGCACTCATTCTCCCGCTAGAAAAATGAAAAGAGTTAAGCTGGCAAAAGCACAGCAAAGAATTGTGCGTTCTAAATCACAAATCCCCAAGGAGAGTCCAAATGTGTCGGCGGGTGCGAAACCTGACCTTCCCAACACTGGACGGGAAGAGGTGGCTCCTTCCACCATTTGCACACCCCCTGCAAGTGCTGGAAGGAGCACCCACAGTCCAGTTCCTGATATTCAAATTGAAGATGTCACTGTTGAAGTCCACCAGGATGAGGATATGGGTGTTGCTAGCGCTAAGGAGGAAATTGACGAGGAGGATTCTGATGGTGAGGTGGTTTGTTTAAGTCAGGCCCCCGGGGAGACACCTGTTGTCCGTGGGATGATTAAGGTCATTGACTTGCCTGATCAAAATACCAAAAAAATCACCTCTTCGGTGTGGAATTATTTAAACAGAAATGCGAACAGGTGTCAAGCCGTGTGTTGCCTTTGTCAAGTTGTAATAAGTAGGGGTAAGGACGTTAACCACCTAGGAACATCCTCCCTTATACGTCACCTGGAGCGCATTTATCAGAAGTCATTAACAAGTTCAAAAACTTTGGGTGACAGCGGAAGCAGTCCACTGACAACTAAATCCCTTCTTCCTCATATACCCAAGCTCCTGCAAACCACACCACCAACTCCCTCAATGTCAATTTCCTCCTTAGACAGGAACGTCCTGCAGGCCATGTCACTGGCAAGTATGATGAGTCCTCTCCTAACTGGGATTCCTCCGATGGATCCTTGAGTGTATCGCCTACTGCTGCTGGCGCTGCTGTTGTTGCTGCTGGGAGTCGATCGTCATCCCAGAGGGGAAGTCGGAAGACCACTTATACTACTTCCAGTAAGCAATTGACTGTCCAACAGTCCTTTGCGAGGAAGATGAAATATCACAGCAGTCATCCTGTTGCAAAGCGGATAACTCAGGCCTTGACAACTATGTTGGTGTTAGATGTGCGTCCGGTATCCACCGTTAGTTCACAGGGACTTAGAGAATTGCTCGAGGTAGTGTGTCCCCGGTACTAAATCCCATCTAGGTTCCACTTCTAGGCAGGCGATACCGAGAATGTACACAGACGTCAGAAAGAGTCACCAGTGTCCTACAAAATGCAGTTGTACCCAATGTCCACTTAACCATGGACATGCAGACAAGTGGAGCAGGGCAGACTAAGGACTACATGACTGTGACAGCCCACTGGGTAGATGTATTGCCTCCCGCAGCAACAACAGCGGTGGCACCAGTAGCAGCATCTCGCAAATGCCAACTCGTTCCTAGGGAGGCTACGCCTTGTATCACCGCTTTCCATAAGAGGCACACAGCTGACAACCTCTTACGGAAACTGAGGAACATCATCCCAGATTGGCTTACCCCAATTGGACTCTCCTGGGGATTTGTGATATCGGACAACGCCACCAATATTGTGCGTGCATTACATGTGGGCAAATTCCAGCACGTCCCATGTTTTGCACATACAATTAATTTGGTGGTGCAGAATTTTTTAAAATACGATAGGGGCATGCAGGATATGCTGTCGACCGAAGAATTGCGGGCCACTTTCGGCATTCAGCCACCGCGTGCCGAAGACTGGAGCGCCAGCAAACACTCATAAACATGCCCTGCCATCAGCTGAAGCAAGAGGTGGTACCAAGGTGGAATTCAACCCTCTATATGCTTCAGAGGATGGAGGAGCAGCAAAAGGCCATTCAAGCCTATACATCTGCCTACGATATAGGTAAAGGAGGGGGAATGCACCTAACTCAAGCGCAGTGGAGAATGACTTCCATGTTGTGCAAGGTTCTCCAACCCTTTGAACTTGCCACACGTGAAGTTAGTTCAGACACTGCCAGCCTGAGTCAGGTCATTCCCCTCATCAGGCTTTTGCAGAAGCAGCTGGAGAGATTGAAGGAGGAGCTAAAATGGAGCGATTCCGCTAGGCATGTGGGACTTGTGGATGGAGCCCTTCATTCGTTTAACCAGGATTCATGGGTGGTCAATCTGTTGAAATCAGAGCACTACATTTTGGCCACCGTGCTCGATCCTAGGTTTAAAGCCTACGTTGTATCTCTCTTTCCAGCAGACACAAGTCTGCAGACATTCAAAGACCTGCTGGTGAGACAATTGTCAAGTCAAGCTTAACGTGACCCGCCAACAGCTCCTCCTTCATTTTCTACCGCCACTGGGGCTGCCAGGAAAAGGATAACATTTCCAAAACCACCCACTGGCGGTGATGCAGGGCAGTCAGGAGCAAGTGCTGACATCTGGTCAGGACTGAAGGACCTGCCACCGATTACTGACATGTCGTCTACTGTCACTGCATATGATTCTGTCACCATTGAATGAATGGTGCAGGATTATATGAGTGACAGCACCACTGTAGGCATGTCAGACAGTCCGTACGTATACTGGCAGATAAAAGAGGCAATTTGGAGGCCCTTGCACACACTGGCTTTATTTTACCTAAGTTGCCCCCCCTCCAGTGTGTACTCTGAAAGAGTGTTTAGTGCAGCCGGTCACCGTGTCAGCGATCGGCATAGGAGGTTACTTCCAGAAAATGTGGAGAAGATGATGTTCATCAAAAGGAATTATAATAAATTCCTCCATGGAGACATTTACCAGCAATTGCCTCCAGAAAGTACACAGGAACCTGTGATGGTGGATTCCAGTGGGGACGAATTAATACTCTGTGAGGAGGATGTACACAGTGAAAGGGGTGAGGAATCGGGGGATGAGGATGAGGTGGACATCTTGCCTCTGTAGAGCCAGTTTGTGCAATGAGAGATTGATTGCTTCTTTTTTGGTGGGGGCCCAAACCAACCAGTCATTTCAGCCACAGTTGTGTGGCAGACCCTGTCACTGAAATGATTGGTTTGTTAAAGTGTGCATGTCCTGTTTATACAACATAAGGGTGGGTGGGAGGGCCCAAGGTTAATTCCATCTTGCACCTCTTTTTTTTATTTATCTTTGCATCATGTGCTGTTTGGGGACTATTTTTTTAAGTGCCATCCTGTCTGACACTGCAGTGCCACTCCTAGATGGGCCAGGTGTTTGTGCCACCCACTTGGGTCGCTTAGCTTAGTCATCCAGCGACCTCGGTGCAAATTTTAGGACTAAAAATAATATTGTGAGGTTTGAGGTGTTCAGAATAGACTGGACATGAGTGGAAATGTTGGTTATTGAGGTTAATAATACTATAGGATCAAAATTACCCCCAAATTCTATGATTTAAGCGGTTTTTGAGGTTTTTTTGAAAAAAACACCCGAATCCAAAACGCATCCGAATCCGACAAAAATTCTTAAGGGAGGTTTTGCCAAAATGCGTCCAAATCCAAAACACGACCGCGTAACAAAATCCAAAACCCGAAAAGTGTCCGGTGCACATCTCTACTAGGAACATCCTCCCTTATATGTTACCTGCAGCGCATTCATCAGAAGTCAGTGTCAAGTTGTGAAACTTTGGATAAGAGCGTAAGCAGTCCACTGACACTTAAATCCTTTCTTCCTCCTGTACCCAAGCCCCTGCAAGCCACACAACCAACTCCCTCAACGTCAACTTCCTCCTCAATCAGTCAGTAGTTCTGCAGGCCATGTCACTGCCAAGACTGAGGAGTCCTCTCCTAACCGGGCTTCCTCTGATGGATCCTTGAGCGGTACACCTGCTTTTGCTGCCGCCGCTGCTGTTGTTGCTGCTGGGAGTCGATCGTCATCCCAGAGGGGAAGTCGGAAGACCACTTGTACTACTTCAACTAAGCAATTGACTGTCCAACAGTGAGGAAGATTAAATATGACAGCAGTCATCCTTTTGCAAAGCGGATAACTGAGGCCTTGACAGCTATGTTAGTTTTAGACGTGCGTCCGGTATCTGCCATTAGTTCAGTGGGACTTAGAGAATTGTTTGAGGTAGTGTGTCCCCGGTACCAAATCCCATCTAGGTTCCACTTCACTAGGCAGGCGATACCAAGAATGTTCAGAGACGTCAGAAAAAGTGTCCTCAGTGTCCTAAAAAATGCAGTTGTACCCACTGTCCACTTAACCATGGACATGTGGACAAGTGGAACAGGGCAGACTAAGGACTATGTGACTGTAACAGCCCACTGGGTAGATGTATGGCCTCCCGCAGCAACAACAACAGCGGCACCAGTAGCAGCATCTCGCAAACGCCAACTTGTTCCTAGGCAGTGCTATGCTATGTATCACCGCTTTCTCTAAGAAGCACACCACTGACAACCCCTTACGGAAACTGAGGGACATGATCGCACAATAGCTTACCCCAATTAGACTCTCCTGGGGATTTGTGAAATCGGACAACGCTACCAATATTGTGCGTGCATTACATCTGGGCAAATTCCAGCATGTCCTATGTTTTGCACATACAATTAATTTGGTGGTGCGGAATTTTTTGAAAAATTACAGGGGCTTGTAGGAGATGCTGTCGGTGGCCCGAAAAATTGCGGGCCACTTTCGGCATTCAGCCACTGCATGCCGAAGACTGGAGCGCCATCAAACACTCCTGAACCTGCCCTGCCATCACCTGAAGCAAGAGGTGGTAACGAGGTGAAATTCAACACTCTATATGCTTCAGAGGATGGAGGAGTAGAAAAAAGCCATTCAAGCCTATACATCCACCTACGATATAGGCAAAGGAGGGGGAATGCACCTGACTCAAGCACAGTGGAGAATGATTTCCGTCTTGTGCAAGGTTCTCCAACCCTTCGTACTTGCCACACGTGAAGTCAGTTCAGACACTGCCAGCTTGAGTCAAGTTATTCCCCTCATCAGGCTTTTGGAGAAGCAGCTGGAGAAATTGAAGGAGGAGCTAAGATGGAGTGATTCCGCTAAGTATGTGGGACTTGTGGATGGAGCCCTTCATTCGCTTTGTCAGGATTCAAGGGTGGTCAATCTGTTGAAATCAGAGCACTACATTTTGGCCACCGTGCTCGACCCTAGGTTTAAAGCCTACGTTGTATCTCTCTTTCCAGCAGACACAAGTCTGCAGAGGTTCAAAGATCTGCTGGTGAGAAAATTGTCAACTCAAGTGGAATGTGACCCGTCAACAGCTCCTCCTTCATTTTCTCCTGCAACTGGGGCTGCGAGGAAAAGGATAACATTTCCTAGCCCACCCGCTGGCGGTGATGCAGGGCAGTCAGGAGTGTGGGCATCTGGTCCGGACTGAAGGACCTGCCAATGATTACTGACATGTCTTCTGTCACTGCATATGATTCTGTCACCATTGAAAGAATGGTGGAAGACTATATGAGTGACAGCATCCAAGTAGGCATGTCAGACAGTCCGTATATATACTGGCAGGAAAAAGAGGCAATTTGGAGGCCCTTGAACAAACTGGCTTTATTTTACCTAAGCTGCCCCCCCCCCTCCAGTGTGGTCTCCGAAATAGTGTTTAGTGCAGCCGGTAACCTTGTCAGTGATTTGCGTAGGAGGTTACTTCCACAAAATGTGGAGAAGATGATGTTCATCAATTTCTGCCGTATAAGTCCAGTGATACTGCCGTATAATTCCAGAAGTACTGGTGTATAATTCCAGCGGTACTTGCGTATAAATCCAGTCCAGTGATACTCATCGTCAACTTGCTCCTCAGCACCAGCAACCCCCATATCCTTATCCTGGTGTACTTCAACAGTGACATCTTCAATTTGAACATCAAAAACTTCACTGTGGGTGCTCCTTCCAGCACTTGCACAGGGCGTGCAAATGGTGAAAGGTCAATGTTGGGAAGGTCAGGCATCGCAACTGCCGACACATTTGGAATCTCCTTGGGGATTTGTGATATCATCTTAGAACGCACAGTTCTTTGCTGTGCTTTTGCCAGCTTAATTCTTTTCATTTTTCTAGCGGAAGTATGAGGGCTTCCATCGTCATGTGAAGCTGAACCACTAGTCATGAACAAAGGCCAGGGCCTTAGCCGTTCCTTGTCACTCCATGTCGTAAATGGCATATTGGCAAGTTTACGTTTCTCCTCAGATCATTTAAATTTATTTTTTGGGGTAATTTTACTGAACTTTTGCTTTTTGGATTTGACATGCCCTCTACTATGACATTGGGCATCGGCCTTGGCAGACGACATTGATGGCATTTCATCGTCAATGTCATGACTAGTGGCAGCAGTTTCAGCACTAGGAGGAAGTGGTTCTTGATCTTTCCCTATTTTATACGACAGTACCACTGGAATTATATGGCAGTATCACTGGAATTATACGGCAGTACCACTGGAATTATACGGCAGTACCACTGGACATTTACGCCAGTATCACTGGACTGGAATTATACGCCAGTACTACTGGAATTATACGGTAGTATCACTGGACTGATACGGCAGTATCACTGGATTTATACACCATTACAACTGGAATTACACGGTAGGATCACGGGAATTATATGGCAGTATCACTGTACTTATACGCCAGTACCACTGGAATTGTACGGCAGTACCACTGGTCATATACAGCAGTATCACTGGACTGGATTTATATGCCAGTACCGCAGGATAACACAGCACCACTGCAATGGACTGGACTTATACAGCAGCACTGGACATATGGCAGCAGAGGACACCACCACTGTGACTGGACTGATGCAGCACAAGACACTACCACTGAACTGATGCAGGACAATGAGGATGGAGACACGTCCTCTCTCTACACTCTCCAATGCCAGAGTGAAAATGGTGGGGACGCGCGGCTCATTATATGGAATCCAAACCCCGCGAGAATCCGACAGCGGGATGATGACATTTTGCCTCGTTCTGGTTTCCGAGTCAGGCGGGAAAACCCGAGACTCGGATCCGGGCTCGGGTACTGAAGTTCGGCGGGGATGGGGGGTTCGGTTCTCAGGGAACAGTACCCGCTCATCTCTATATAATATTATAATATAATACATTATTGCACCCCTCAGTCAGTGTGACTATTTTGATTATATATCATTGCACACTGACTGTAGCAGTCACATCCTATACACGGTAGTACTTAAAATAGAATATAATAGCATATTTATTTATCACCAGTCAGTGTGTGCCTCCACCCGAGCCATGAATGTAGCAGGATGAAATTATACACTGTACTTAAAATAACACTGTTCACCCCCCCCCCCCCCCCCTCCCCCCTTCAACTCCTGATTGGAATTTGAAGTATTGTAGGCGGTTGTGATACAAAATAAAAATAAAAATAAGATACACTGTAAGACCTCATGTTTTTCTCTATGCGTGTTCCAGTTTCTCTCTCTGCACGTATAATGTCATACACACGTGTGATGACGGGTCCTACTCACAATACTGCAGGACTGCAGACACAGGCATGCGATGGAACTGGCATCCAATGGCTTTCTAATCACTGACAGCCTGCCCAGCTCTCAGACAATTTCGGTGGAGCTCGCGGTCCGCCGGAAATGCCCTGTATACAGCCTTGTCAGCAGGCCCCCTGGGACCGCACAGGGCCCTAAGCAGCTGCTTTAGTTGCCTTGTGATAAATACGCTACTGCTGCTGCTGTGACCTGTGGTGCTGAAAAGTGAGCTGCAGGAGTAATTATCACAGGGCTCATTACGGTATTTTTTCACAATTTTTTTTTTCTACATTCAGCCAGGTTACTAAAAAAAATGACTAAAGATTTTGTAGCAGTTTTTCACGAAAACTGCTCCAAAGGCCCTTTAATACTTTCAAGTGATACTAAAAACACCCTTTTTAATATTATTTTAGTTAAAAAAATTGATAATATATGCCTTTACTGAAGTGCTGTGAGAACGAGCAAAAGCTGCAGCAGGGGATGCTGGGAAATAAAGTGGCGGAGCTCAGTAAGGATAAGTGAAAGAAACAGGAGGCAGGTCAGAGTGGCTTTGGACCTGGGGATGGGAAAGAGCGTGGCTTCAGTGGGGGTGTTGAGAGAGAGAGAGACAGAGCAGAGGCAGGTGCAACAGAGGCAGCAGCCTGAAGTGACCCGGCATATTCTCGTTCACTTCATTAACATACATGCTCTCCGGGAACCTATCACTCACTGGAGAGCCCCAGCCACAGTCTGCAACTCTCCCTGCTCCTCTGATTGGCCGGTGTACATGAAGGGGGCAGAGAGGATGGGAAGGAGGCGTGGTAACAGTAGTCTTCCCTGCTTTTCTCCTCTCACCGGCCTACTTACACCATCCTGAGATGGTGAGATTTTTCTAAGAAGCCAAACTGAGAGAAGAGCAGGAGGGCTGGAAGTGACAACCTTTTACTACTGTAGCTCACACCAGTGGCGTAAGTTCATCCCAGATGCCCGGAGACAAGATAGATATTGGTGCCCCCCCACCCTCGCTATATATAGATAAATATATGTATGTATGTACAAATGTATGTATGTATGTATGTATATATATACAGTATATATATATATATATATACACAAAAAATATATGTATATGGAATATTCTGAATAGAAAAATAGGTGCACATCCATATATATAAGGCAGACACCTTACTGATAGAGCTATTAGCTATTGATTGCATAGTAAGCCTGCAGGTTCTAACTATTTGAAGTTAGAATTGTAAGTTCAAAACCACTGCATCTAGGTAGATCTATCTAGTGTGCAATCACACACCACATAGATCTGCTCAGTCACTCACAATGCTTATTATTTCTGTACAAATTATTTTACAAGGGTCATAATCATAACCAGGATTAGAACCCATGACCTATTATACTGAAAACAGGCACCTTACTGATGGATCTATTTGCTCATGTATGGGAAGTGTGAGAATTCTAACTATATGAAGTTACTTGTAATTGCCAGAGAACTAACTTCATATAGTTAGAATTCCAAAGCAAGTAGCTTCATCAATTAGGTGTCTGCTTGCCCGTGGCAAGATCCGCTACTGGTTCTAATCCTGGGAATGATACTTGTAAAATGTGTATGTATAAGAAAGAGGCTGTGACTTGTAAGGTGCAGGGAGGAAGAGATAGCGACAGCTATCAATTAATTAATTGAATGGTGTCACTGAACACACGGAACAGGGGGAGAGGTGCCCCCCTACAGAGCAGGAGCCGGGCGGCAGCAGACTCCGTTGCCTCCCACAGTTATGCCTCTGGCTCACACTGATATGTATTATAGAGGAGAGGGGACCGCACAATGATATATTTGGGGAATAAACAGCTTCCACTATTAAAGTTGTTTTCTCCCCAATACGTGACATCTCTTTGATTATACTTTATTGTTGCTTTTTCTAATAAACCTTTCAAAATTGCATATAAGACTTTTTCTTTTTCTTGCGGCCCACACAAGACGTATCTCTGTGCACCTTACCTCCATCCAAGGCTTAGTAAATAGACCCCTTAGACCTTGAGTATTTGGCCCGGTTGGGAATTTGAGTTTGACATGCCTGGTCTACACTGATCAGGGGCACTGGGGAAATGTAAGATTTCTGTGAATGGGACCAAGCTGTGAAAAGCCCTGTTATCACTGATAAATAAAGGCTTTCCACTGCTCCATGAATAGACCCCAAAGATCTTATATTATCTAGTAATGGTAGAATTCAATATGTGAAAATAAATATTTACACTTTAATAGGCATCTCCCAATTTGTATAAAGAAATAATTATTTATATTAATAAATAATGGAATATGTGTGTGACCTACAAATGTCAAGGTTATGTTCTTTCTATTCATAAGAATTCTGTTTTAGCATATGGTAATCAAGTCAATTTGTGAATACAAATTAAACATGACTGTTATGTAGTTAAATAAAGTGCATTAGTTATGCAAATGGAATGCACTACAAATTACACAGAATTGTTTTAATAATGAAGTTGAGCTGCTGGGACAGCAATATACCGTATAATTAATTACAGTTAAAAAGAGCAGAAACCCTGAAATGCAATCTGTACAGTAGATTTGTACGTTTGTTTATATCTGTAGGGAATGATAATAACATATATTTAATTCACAAACAGACTTTAAAGGGTACAAGATAAACACATGTGGGTAATTGGTTATTTCCATTGCACCATATTAAAATAATGTCCTATCTAATTTTTAAATGTGCAAACAAATTTGTTCTCCTATAATCAAATGTCCTGGCAGTGATAAGTTGCAGCTAAAGCATAGTAATATGTTAGGTGGGGGCAGTTATACAAGACAGTGGGGTATATTTACTAAGAATCGTATTTGTGTAAATTTGGTGGGAGTTTAATCTCAAATTGTATCCGTTGTGGGTTTTTTGCAACTTTTTGAATAAATTGCATGTAATTTACTAAGCTGCCAAGTTGTCTTCTTTCGTATTTTCCGACGTCGATGTGATTCGTATTGTCGGGCAGTGTTTTACGGGAGTGATTAGTAAAACACTTCCGGACTTAACACAATGAATCCCGGCCGGATCAGTGAGATCCGTGCAGGGCTTCATTGTGTACATTATATGAAGTGTGGAAAGTGCTAAAAATAGAAAAAAAAATTGCGTGGGGTCCCCCCTCCTAAGCATAATCAGCTTGGTTGCAAAAATACAGGGGAAAAATAGCGTAGGGTTCCCCCCCATATTTAAAAAACCAGCACCGGGCTCTGCGTCCGGTCCTGGTTCAAAAAATATGGGGGACAAAAGATGTATGGGTCCCTCGTATTTTTTAAACCAGCACCGGGCTCCACTAGTCAGAGAGATAATGGTACAGGTGGGGGACACTTTTATACTGGTCCCTGCGGCCGTGGCATTACCCCCCCCCCCCCCAACTAGTCACCCCTGGCCGGGGTACCCTGGAGGAATGGGGACCCCTTAAATCAAGGGGTGTCGCCCCCTCCAGCCACTTAAGGACCAGAGTGACCCCCACAAGAGTGACCCCAATTAACTTTGCGGTTAACCGCAAACCGCAAAGTTCCCATCACTGGTTATAATGGAGCTGCGCTAAGCTACATTGTAACCAGTGTGCTCCTCCTGATTGACAGTGCAGGAGCGCACAGCCAATCAGGAGAGTGCGATGACGTGGCGCTCCCTGATTGGCTGGCAGGACCTTCACTGACAGAAGTTACGGGGGGTCCCGCCAGTCGGGGAAAGGGGTTCCATGTGTAAATATGGAACCCCTTTAGTTGCGAGGTTCAGGTTGTCGGTTTATTATTTTAAACAAGTACGTGGATTACAAAGTTAAAGAAGAGGACAGAACGACACCGGATTGTTTGTAAGTATACATTTTATTTACAGGTACCCCGTGGATTCTACGTGGACAAGGGGACCGAGGTGCTCCGTGTCAACATAGGTAAGTATGTGTGTGTGTAAGTGTGCATGTATGTCAATTAAAGTTATACTATCACGGTGTGTGTGTTGTGTATTTTGTGGTGTATTTTCTTTTGTAGTAGAACTACAGGTACCAGCGGGCCCCTTATTTCCCCGCATGCTGGTACTTGTGGTACTCCAAGTACCAGCTTGCGGGGAGGCTTGCTGGGACTTGTTGATCTACTACAAAAAACAATATTCTTTATTTTTACACAAAGGCTTTCAGCCTTCCATCCACCGCCCATGGATGAGGGGGACAGCCTCGGGCTTCACCCCTGGTCCTTGTGTGGCAGGAGGCAGGGGACCCCATGATTTAAGGGGTCCCCACTCCTCCAGGGTACCCTGGCCAGGGGTGACTAGTTGGGGGGGGTAATGCCACGGCCACAGGGACCAGTATAAAAGTGTCCCCCAGCTGTGGCATTATCTCTCTGGCTAGTGGAGCCCAGTGCTGGTTTAAAAAATATGGGGGACCCCTACATCTTTTGTCCCCCATATTTTTTGAACCAGGACCGGATTCAGAGCCCGGTGCTGATTGTTTAAATATGGGGGGGACCCTACGCTATTTTCCCCCTGTATTTTTACAACCAGGATCGGCTCCAAGAGCCCGAGGCTGGTTATGCTTAGGATGGGGGACCCCACGCAATTTTTTCCAGACATTTTTAGGGAAAATGGACCCTTTCCCACAGATAAGCATGCACGGATTTCACTGATCCATGCATGACTATCACAATACGCTTTTCAAAAGCAGGTCTATTTTTTTCCTTCATTTTATTACGATTTGTACTTTTTAACGGCAGTGTTTGGCTATTGTCGGCAGTGATTGAGAATACAAATTCATAGTAAATTACCGTGTTGCATCAAATATCAGCCATGTTTGTCCGATGGCGTATTCATTCATATTTGTGAACTCTGTCCTGAAATATATTACGAATCCCCTCATCGCTGCCGAGATTTGTGTTTAATAAATTCCCAAATTGACACTTAGAACAAAAAAACTAAATCGGTCAAAATCGGGAGTTTAGTAAATATACCCCAGTGAGTGTGATTTAGTTGAAATGTGTTGGCTTTTGTTTTCTTATTCTTATTTTAATAGGACACCACACTATAGAGCACATTAAAACTAATACTAAACTGAACCACATCAGGGTTGCCGACATTCTGGCTGGCCCCTCTGGGAGACATGACGCGGTATAGGGGCATGGTGGGGGTGTGGTGTTCATGGTGGCATCATCATGGCAACGCCCCCACTTCACAATGTTACTATTACAGGAACTGTGCAGGGGGGACAGGGCTATGATTACGCGACTCAGCATGAATCATTTAATCAGGTCCCCTTGGACTGTTCCCTTGTGCTCTGTCAGTGGGCGGCCGAGCTGGGGGGGGGGAGGAAGGTTTGCCCAATGTGGGAGACTTTCCCACCTTTCCATGGGAGGCGGGAATGCCGCTCCTCCTGGCCATTCCGGGAAGGTAGGCAAGTGTGAACCATATTCTTTCATCTAACAAAGAGTCCATCATCCTAAAACACATATTGTTGTACAGATAAATTGATTGCAAAATCTATTGCTATAACCAACTATTGGCAGCTATAGATTAATATATATGTCATATATTAATATATGTCTTCAGGGGTGGATTGGGCATAAAATTCACAGGGAAGATTTGCGGTAGGCCAGCGTGCCTGTGGGGCTACCTGTCCTGCTAGCAAGAGCTCTGAAAAGACAGCAGCAGCCAGCGCTTTAGTGATTCTCCGGTGCACTCGCTTAGAAACACTGATCAGACCAGAGAGCGGACAGCACCTTCACTACATCAGAGCGCGCCCACCAAAGAGTGCATATTTCACTGGAGGACAGTGAGTGAAAGAACCCCTTCAAAGAAACTTTCAGCATCTTAAGGTAGGTAAACTGTGTAGCAATTCACACCTCCAAAGGCACCTTGTTTCATGAGACAGAGCTACTCTGTAATCCCCACCCATATGGAGAAGAACTACACCAGTGCCACACACTGATGCAGAGCATAACTTGCAGCTCCTGCAAAAGGGCTTCCACTCTGCCCCACACACACTTGGGGCAATGCACACTGGTTGGCCCCCACACCAAGCACTGGAGCAGGTAACTGACCTGGGGGAGCCATGGGGACTGGGTCTTAGGGTTCTGGACACTAGGGGGGCTCATGAGGTGTGTGAGATAGATGGGTTTAGGAGTGGGGGGTCCAAGGCTAAGTTAGGGGACATGGCTTATTTGGGCTAATGTTGGGGTTGTATGGGCTAGTTTTTTTTGCAGAGATAAGGTGTGTACACATGGTGAGATCCCTGCTATGTTCGATTGTGACTATGCGATTTCCCTTGAACTCCCCCAGAGGCCAGATAGCACAGATAGAACAGATTTTGACTATCTGTGCTTGAGATTTTGTCTATGTACGATTTTGATTAAGCGCCAATATTGCCTATACTAGATAGTCAAGATTGATTTGACTGCACAGTCTATCTAGCCTTACGATACCGACCCCCCGGGAGCGTGCATCGGGATCGAATCTGTATCGCAAGCTGCCTAACACCTTGAGATATGCAATAACTTTTCTTAAGATTTTGACTATATAGTCAAAATCTTACAGATTTATCTCACCATGGGGTAAATTTACTAAGATGGGAGTTCTATTTAAGATGGGATGTTGCCCATAGCAACCAGATTCCATGTATTATATTCTAGAAGGTGCTAGATAAATGAGAAGTAGAATCTGATTGGTTGCTATGGACAACATCCCATCTTAAATAGAACTCCCATTTTAGTAAATTTACCCCCATGTGTACACACCTTAAGAGGACTCTGACTTTGTGGGGCTGTTTATTTTTGTAGGCTGTAATCCCAGAACATCTCCGCAAAACATCTTAAATTCTGCACAACAGACTTCAGAAGCATCAAAAATATCCAAGGACTTATCTTAACTTTGTACAGCCCTATGTGGACATCTCTCCAAAATCAATGGATTGCATTCCTGCACTGAGATTCACATTGGATTGAAACCTCTGGGACTCAGACTGGCACTACAGCTGCAGAGATCATCTCCAGATCAAGGTACAGTACCATGGAAAACAAACTACCTTTGGCTCCATCCACGTCCTCCCTTAGACATCAGTTACCTACTGTATGTTCTCTGTTCAGCAAATAACTCTTATCTCTTGCATTAATAATCTATAATACAATATCGCCAGCCACTGAATTTCTGGATGTCTACATTTGAAAACACAGTTATTCCCAAGAGACATGTTATCTCTACCCTTGCAAGGAATATCCATTTCAAAAAGGGGTCTCATGCACGGATTCACACCTATACAGTAGGAATAGCTTCTAACACCTTTCCACAAGCCTGCTTTGTCCTGAAATAATTTGTGTGACACTAAATCAGCAACTGAAAAGAAAAGTTACCTGTAGTTTATTTAATTAACCCTTGTTCAAAATACAAGAGAAGCAGCTGGATATAGCAATAGCCAATTTAAAACAAACTCCTTTCTTGAATCTATTATACTGTAACTTCTAGATCACTCACAGAATTGAGAAAAACTGTGTAATCTTCTCTCATCATCAAATGCAAGTCATACTTGCTCTGCCATTGATGACCCAATGTATTTGTACACCTCCAGCTTTATACTTTCACTCCATCCACCATGAGAGGCAGTTTCTATTAATCCAACACAGGTTTCCATTCTTAAATCGCTAGGCATTTTCAAAATAACTCACCGGGACAGTCGGGAAAAGCGAGGCTGAAAACCTCTTATCCCCTGAAGCCATCTAAGCACTTTGTCTTCAGGCTCACCAGTTTCACATAGAAAACAAATAGAAGTGGTACCCAACAGATGGCCATGTGATTTGAAGTACAGATCTGTAAACTCTCGCTCTTTGAATGACATCCCAACAGTGCCAACACACTCAACATAAAGAAAACTGCAGGACCTCTGGTATAACCAATCAGGTCCATCCTTTGTAATGCCAGATCTATAAGAAACAAGACTGCTACAATTGCCGACCTTATTGAATCTTCAGATCTAGCCTGTGTTATGGAGACTTGACTGGACGAAAATGCAGCACCTATCTTGGAAGCTGCAGTTCCAACAAACTACTCTGTCATTCACAACTCCAGACTGGACCGCAATGTAGGCGCGGTGGCCATCTGCTTTAAAAAGTACTTAAACTTAGAGTCTGCCCAATGGAAATGACTCACTCATTTCAGTGCATTGCTGTCTGGAGTTCTACAGAATTGGGTTTCAGAGTACTTCTCATTTACCGTCCTCCTGGCGATGGAAAGATATTTCTATAAGAGTTTGCAGGTATTGTTGCTGGGATAGTTCTGGAGCACCAAAGATTTCAATGCATGGAGCGATGATGAGCCCTCATAACTTGGCCAATACCTCTTGTGCACAATGAATGCTCTAGGGCTCACACAAGATCAATATGGTTGCAACCCCTCGAAACAGATCTTTGCCCATGGAATTGACCAGGTATCGTCTAAGGAAGGGTATGATTCCTCAGGCTCTTGCAGATAACTTGAACTTCTCTGAAGTAATGGGGGCCAGTGAAGATCCTTGTTACCTAGTCTGTTATAACAGGGATGTGACAGCTGTAATTGGTACAATTGCCCCTATGCCTATACGACTCTGCAAACCACACTGCCAAGTACCTTGGTTTGACAACAGTATTTGTGATCTTAAGAAAAGGGGTCATAGACTTGAAAGACAATGGAGGAAGACAAACCTGGTAGAGGATAAATTAAATCTAATCAAACACATTGGAAATATCAATCAACGATCACCCGCAAGAATACAGAGTTCCTTTCAAATAAGATCATGGCAGTAAAAAATAGGCCAGCTCAGCTTTTCCGTACAGTGGAGTTGCTTTGCAAACCAGCATGCCTGCAGCCTGACGAAACCCTCTCCCAGTCAATTTGCAATGATTTTGCAAAATTCTTGTCAGATAAAGTATCCACAATCCAGGCTGGAATTCCCACAGTGATACCAAAGGAGTACCAATCTAGCAAGCCTGCCAATGTAAGTCAGTTGTCTTCATGGAACAGCTTTGACCAAGTGAAAGTACAAAACATTGCTGAAATTATCCGAATGTTGTGTTCCTCCACCTGTGATCTGGACCCTGCTTCAACCAAGCTTCTATTAGGATGTATGGAAATAATTGGCCCCGTATTTGCAAAAATAGGTCAATGCTCTTTGCAGATAGGCATTTTTCCTGGACCACTAAAGGAAGCAATAGTCAGACCACTTCTTAAAAAATCTAATTTAGAACCTGACTGCATGACCAACTACAGGCCACTATCAAACCTATGGAATATGTGCTTAATGATCTACTAATGGCAAGAGACAGAGGTGACTGTTCAATTTTAATCCTTCTGGATCTCTCTGCAGCATTTGACACAGTGAACCATGGGATTCTAATTGAGCATCTGAAGAATTTATGTGGTCTAGATGGCACAGTCCTTAGCTGGTTCAAATCATTTCTTAATGGCAGGTCACAGAGAGTTTTGTCTGGAGTATACTCTTTGCCACCAGTGCTATTGACTTGTGGTGTCCCACAGTGTGTACAGATGATACACACCTGTACCTGTTCTTTGCTCCAGGTAATGATAAACCAATAACAACCCTAAATGGCTGCCTAGCTGAGCTCTAGGAATGGATGAGTACCAGTTGGCTGAGACTGAACCCTGATAAAACAGGAGTCCTGATGACAGGTCACAGGACAAGACTACAGTATAGCCAACTGACAGGACTTACGGTTGGGGGTTCAGAACTACAAAACACTGAACATGTGAGAAATCTTGATTTTGTCCTGAATAGTGGCCTGACACTTAAACATCAGGTGTCAGCCACAATCAAATCCTCATTCTTTCATCTGAGGAACATATCCAGAAGCAAGCACTTAATTCCCTCTGAAAATCTACCTAAAGTCATGCATGCATTTGTGTCACGCCTAGACTACTGTAATGCCCTCTACCTTGGTCTTCCAGCAAAAGAATTGCACAGCTTGCAGATGGTACAAAATGCAGCTGCCAGGCTATTAACCAACCATGCCTGTTCCATCCACATAACACCCAGTCTCTACTCCCTTCACTGGCTACCTGTAAAATGTAGAATCGTTTTCAAGATTGGCTTACTCACTTTCAAAGCCGTACATGACCAGGGCCCAAGGTACTTGAAGCAGTTTCTGAATCCTTACTGTCCCTCTTGATTACTATGATCTATAGATGAAGGATTTTTAGGAGTACCTAGAATCTCCTGGAATTCATCTGGGGGTCAAGCTTTTAACTTTGTGGCTCCGACTCTATGGAATTCTCTTCCCCGCACAGTGCAAGAAGCCTCCACTCTAGAATCCTGCAAAAAAGACTAAAGACATCTATTTACTCATGCATTTCACTAATATCTACTCTTAAGCTTGTTTTGTATTTTGAGCTGTAAAGACAATTGTAAAGTGCTTTGAGTCCTACTAAGAGAAAAGTGCTATATAAATATTATTATTATTATTATTATTATTATTAAAACAGGGATATTTCTACAAATTGTCAATACCACCTGTTCTACCAGAAAAAAAACTTGCCCACTAATGGGCAAAACCATACTGCACTGCAGGTGGGGCAGATGTAACATGTGCAGAGAGAGTTAGATTTGGGTGGGTTATATTGTTTCTGTGCATGGTAAATACTGGCTGCTTTTTTTTTTACACTGCAATTTATACTTCAGTTTGAACACACCGCACCCAAATCTAATTCTCTCTGCACATGTTACATCTGCCCCACCTGCAGTGCAACATGGTTTTACCGATTAGTGTG
Source organism: Pseudophryne corroboree (assembly GCF_028390025.1). Classification (NCBI taxonomy): domain Eukaryota; kingdom Metazoa; phylum Chordata; class Amphibia; order Anura; family Myobatrachidae; genus Pseudophryne; species Pseudophryne corroboree. The sequence continues at coordinate 169,926,237 of NC_086444.1, read as the reverse complement.
CTTTTTAGTTTGCTAACAAACCTGAATAAGGACCTGTATCTTAAGTTCTAACAAAATATTAACGTTGTAAACATGCTTCTAGCCCATCACTTCAGAATAAATGCTGACTTATCAGTGCTGTAATACCCTTGTATGTACATAGTAGCATACCTGCTATTGTAATACAGTGGAGTTACTAGTCTCCGACCGTATGCTACAGTATTATACATAAAAGAGTGCTTAGGTATTGTACATTCTTACTGACCTTGTGCAAGGTATGTGCAATCACCTTAACTACTGTATGATCTCAAAAAGCAGAGTTAAAAGGGTTATCCTTAATCCTCCTTCATTTAAGTTTGACTAGTTTTTTGGCCGATCATTCATTGGGTCCTCCCCTCTCACCATTGGCCGCAGACTGCAGACATCTGTTTTGTTGGTCGCATCAATCTTGGGCTTTTGCTGTGAAGGACTTTGCTTTCTGTATGCACAGCTTTCCCATCCGTCCATCTCAGCAGTACTGGCTCCTTGTATGCATGGCGAAGATGGGACAGACCATTTCCCAAAACTTGTATGAATTTTAAGCCGCGGTACGACCTGCAGCGTCACAATACTTTTATGAAATTGGAGTACGGCCTGCAGCTTCACAGTACTTGTATTAATATTACACTGGATCTGGCCTACAGCGTCACAATACTTGTATGAATATTAAGCTGCAATACGACCTGCAGTGTCACAATACTTGTATGAAATTGGGGTAAGGCCTACAACGTCATAATACTTGCATGACTATTACACTGCGGTATGGCCTGCAGCGTCACAATACTTGTATGAATATTAAGCTGCAGTACGATCTGCAGTGTCACAATACTTGTATGAAATTGGGGTAAGGCCTGTAACGTCACAATACTTGTATGAATATTACACTGTAGTCTGACTGACAGTGTCACAGTACTTGTAGATGAAAAAATAATAGCATAGTATATTGGGGTACAGCACAAAAAAAAATATTTACTGTATATATATATATTTTTAAATTGTATTTTTAGCTTATATTTTTTTACACTGGGGCAGAGCCCCAGGATGGATGGCCAGAGCACCCCTGTAGGACACAACAGCCCCTTGATGGATGGACAGAGCATGCCTAGATGGACAGCGCACCCCTGGACAGACAGAGCACCCCTAGATGGACATAGCACCCCTGGAGGACACAGCAGCCCCTTTGTGGATGGACAGAGCACCCATGGACAGAGACAGAACAGCCCCTGGATGGATGGACACAGCACCCCTGGATGGACACAGCAGTCCCTTGATGGAAAACACAGCACCCCTGGATGGACAACACAGCACCCTTGGACAGATACAGCATGTACACAGCACCCTGGACGGACACAGCACATCTGCATTATATAGGCTCCACAGCCAGAGTGAAAAAATGGTGCGATCAACGGTGACTTTTATAGAATCCAATACCCACGGGAATCCAACAGCGGGAGGATGATGTTTTGCCTCATTTTGGGATCCGAGTCAGGCAGGAAAACCCAAGCCGGAATGACTCAGATGTTGGCTCGAGAAGTTCAGGTGTTTCCAATCCTCGGAGAATCGGACCCGCTCATCTATAATAGATATTTATTTAAAATAAATTTTTTATTACTTATAATTTATTCCAAAGAAACCTTTATGTAATGTTTAGGGAACTGTTTTCGATTGAAACTTCAAGAATGCATTTTCTGCATTTTGTTTTGTGATTTGATATAAGAAGTTGTTCAGATTGAATGCAATCAATTTGCCAGCTGTCGGGATTCCGGCGGTCAGGAAACCGACGGCGGAATTCTGACAGCCGACAATGCAGACAGCCGGAATCCCAGTGCACAGGGCCTATTCCCACTCGTGGGTGTCCACGCCACCCATAAAGTGAAAATGTAACCTGTGGTGAGCGCAGCTGCTGGTATTCTGGCGGGCAGAATGCTGCTGTCGGGATCTTGACAGCCGGTATCCTGCCTGCCGGTAAAATATGTAATCTGTTCAAATATGATAAGTTATAAACTTATTGCACTTCTTTACTCCTTAACTTTGCTGCCCATGAACTATGAGCATAATCTATCACCCAACAATTGTTCTTTTCTTCTGTTTCTGGCTGAATGTAAGATGGGTGCTGGTGCGGCAATGATCATCTATAATGGCTGCAGGCTGTGTCCAGGCGATTTGCACAAACTGTCCTGATTTTAGTGGGATAGTCCATTTTTTTGGGCACTTAGCAGAGCAGCGTGAATAGACGCTGTACGCATGTGAATGGAGTCTATTCACTGGGAGAGAGGGATAGGGGCATGGCCAGCAAGTCAGTTGCCCCACAGTGCTGATAACGAGGGTGTGGCTAGCAATCGCAGCACTTCCCATAAGACCACACCCCCTAGCTGTGAGACCACAACCCCTCCCAATTGAGGCCACACTTCTTTCTGGAGCGCCTGCACCTACGGCGTGAGGGTTCCGATCTCCTGGACCCAAAAGCTGGGCGCCTTATAAATAAAATGTAATAATAATAATAATAATAATATTAAGCAAATTGTACATGGTCATAGCCCTATATATAAAGGATATGCTGGAACAAGTCTCTATGGGATATATTTATCAAAAATATTTGCAGAATATCCCCCAAAAAACACCACTTTTTGTGGGTTTCCCGCAAATATTATGGAATACAACAGAACTGCTGCCATCCCCCATTTTCATCGACAAAGCAGCCCCTGATCGGATCTCTCTCAAGGAAAGTTGCGAAAAGAAGGCCATAGGCTTGTATTGGGTAACGCCATCAAAAGATGGCATTACCTATCGGCTCCAAGCTCCAGAATGCACATATGTAGATGTGGTAAAAAACCCCGAAAACTGGATTTTTGTGGCTTTTATCGCATTTTAGGCTTTAGTAGAAAAATAGTAGGAGGAAATGTGACAAATGAAAAGCAAGGGATGTAGTTTTGTGCCTGGCGGTAAGGAGACTGCCGGTCTCTATACCGACGCCTACATCCTGCCCCCTCAACATCCCGACAGATGGCATGCCGACTAACAGGGCCTATTCCCACTCATGGGTGTCCACGACACCCATAGAGTAAAAACCTGTGGCGAGCGCAGCAAGCCCGCAAGGGGCTTTGTTGCGCTTCCCCCTGCCGGCATTCTAATTCCTGGAATCCCGGCATCAGTATGGTGACCGGCGGGATCCCAAGTGCCGGTCACCTATACCCAAACCCCGACAAACTCAGCTACAATTACATTTGGCCCAATGTGTACTAGAGTACCACTATGGTTCATAAGATTAACCAGGGCACTACTGTGGGGCATTACATTAGCTAAGGTACTACTATGGTTCAGAAAATGAACTAGGGCACTATTATGGGGCATAAAATTAACAACTGCTGCAGAGAGATGTCTCTCTAGTAGCATTAAGACAGGGGCCATTTCAAAATGTTGCTATGAGGCCCACAAAATTCTGTCTACGCCCCTGATGAAAAGGGTATATACTAGAGATGAGCGGGTTCGGTTCCTCGGAATCCGAACCCGCCCGAACTTCATGTTTTTTTTCACGGGTCCGAGCGACTCGGATCTTCCCGCCTTGCTCGGTTAACCCGAGCGCGCCCGAACGTCATCATGACGCTGTCGGATTCTCGCGAGGCTCGGATTCTATCGCGAGACTCGGATTCTATATAAGGAGCCGCGCGTCGCCGCCATTTTCACACGTGCATTGAGATTGATAGGGAGAGGACGTGGCTGGCGTCCTCTCCATTTAGATTAGAAGAGAGAGAGTGAGATTGATTTGAGACAGAGACACTTGATTTACTGGAGCTTAGGAGTACTGTAGAGAGTGCAGAGTTTAGTAGTGACTGACCACAGTGACCACCAGACAGTGCAGTTTTATTTAATATAATCCGTTCTCTGCCTGAAAAAAACGATACACAGTGACTCAGTCACATACCATATCTGTGTGCACTGCTCAGCCCAGTGTGCTGCATCATCTATGTATATATCTGACTGTGCTCACACAGCTTATAATTGTGGGGGAGACTGGGGAGCAGTGCCAGTTATAGGTTATAGCAGGAGCCAGGAGTACATATTATTAAAATTAAACAGTGCACACTTTTGCTGCAGGAGTGCCACTGCCAGTGTGACTGACCAGTGACCTGACCACACTGACCACCAGTATAGTTAGTAGTATACTATATTGTGATTGCCTGAAAAAGTTAAACACTCGTCGTGTGACTTGTGTGGTGTTTTTTTTTTTATTCTATAAAAAACTCATTCTGCTGACAGACAGTGTCCAGCAGGTCCGTCATTATATAATATATACCTGTCCGGCTGCAGTAGTGATATATATATATTTTTTATATCATTATTTATCATCCAGTCGCAGCAGACACAGTACGGTAGTTCACGGCTGTAGCTACCTCTGTGTCGGCACTCGGCAGTCCATCCATAATTGTATACCACCTACCCGTGTTTTTTTTTCTTTCTTCTTTATACATACATACTACATCTCATTATCAACCAGTCTATATTAGCAGCAGACACAGTACAGTAGTCCACGGCTGTAGCTACCTCTGTGTCGGCACTCGGCAGTCCGTCCATAATTGTATACCACCTACCCGTGGTTTTTTTTTTCCTTCTTTATACATACATACTACATCTCTTTATCAACCAGTCTATATTAGCAGCAGACACAGTACAGTAGTCCACGGCTGTAGCTACCTCTGTGTCGGCACTCGGCAGTCCATCCATAATTGTATACCACCTACCCGTGGTTTTTTTTTCTTTCTTCTTTATACATACATACTACATCTCTTTATCAACCAGTCTATATTAGCAGCAGACACAGTACAGTACGGTAGTCCACGGCTGTAGCTACCTCTGTGTCGGCACTCGGCAGTCCGTCCATAATTGTATACCACCTACCCGTGGTTTTTTTTTCTTTCTTCTTTATACATACATACTACATCTCTTTATCAACCAGTCTATATTAGCAGCAGACACAGTACAGTAGTCCACGGCTGTAGCTACCTCTGTGTCGGCACTCGGCAGTCCATCCATAATTGTATACCACCTACCCGTGGTTTTTCTTTCTTTCTTCTTTATACATACATACTACATCTCTTTATCAACCAGTCTATATTAGCAGCAGACACAGTACAGTAGTCCACGGCTGTAGCTACCTCTGTGTCGGCACTCGGCAGTCCATCCATAATTGTATACCACCTACCCGTGGTTTTTTTTTCTTTCTTCTTTATACATACATACTACATCTCTTTATTAACCAGTCTATATTAGCAGCAGACACAGTACAGTAGTCCACGGCTGTAGCTACCTCTGTGTCGGCACTCGGCAGTCCATCCATAATTGTATACCACCTACCCGTGGTTTTTTTTCTTTCTTCTTTATACATACATACTACATCTCTTTATCAACCAGTCTATATTAGCAGCAGACACAGTACAGTACGGTAGTCCACGGCTGTAGCTACCTCTGTGTCGGCACTCGGCAGTCCGTCCATAATTGTATACCACCTACCCGTGGTTTTTCTTTCTTTCTTCTTTATACATACATACTACATCTCTTTATCAACCAGTCTATATTAGCAGCAGACACAGTACAGTACGGTAGTCCACGGCTGTAGCTACCTCTGTGTCGGCACTCGGCAGTCCGTCCATAATTGTATACCACCTACCCGTGGTTTTTTTTTCTTTCTTCTTTATACATACATACTACATCTCTTTATTAACCAGTCTATATTAGCAGCAGGCACAGTACAGTAGTCCACGGCTGTAGCTACCTCTGTGTCGGCACTCGGCAGTCCATCCATAATTGTATACTAGTATCCATCCATCTCCATTGTTTACCTGAGGTGCCTTTTAGTTGTGCCTATTAAAATATGGAGAACAAAAATGTTGAGGTTCCAAAATTAGGGAAAGATCAAGATCCACTTCCACCTCGTGCTGAAGCTGCTGCCACTAGTCATGGCCGAGACGATGAAATGCCAGCAACGTCGTCTGCCAAGGCCGATGCCCAATGTCATAGTACAGAGCATGTCAAATCCAAAACACCAAATATCAGTAAAAAAAGGACTCCAAAACCTAAAATAAAATTGTCGGAGGAGAAGCGTAAACTTGCCAATATGCCATTTACCACACGGAGTGGCAAGGAACGGCTGAGGCCCTGGCCTATGTTCATGGCTAGTGGTTCAGCTTCACATGAGGATGGAAGCACTCAGCCTCTCGCTAGAAAAATGAAAAGACTCAAGCTGGCAAAAGCAGTAGCACCGCAAAGAACTGTGCGTTCTTCGAAATCCCAAATCCACAAGGAGAGTCCGACTCCAATTGTGTCGGTTGCGATGCCTGACCTTCCCAACACTGGACGTGAAGAGCATGCGCCTTCCACCATTTGCACGCCCCCTGCAAGTGATGGAAGGAGCACCCGCAGTCCAGTTCCTGATAGTCAGATTGAAGATGTCAGTGTTGAAGTACACCAGGATGAGGAGGATATGGGTGTTGCTGGCGCTGGGGAGGAAATTGACCAGGAGGATTCTGATGGTGAGGTGGTTTGTTTAAGTCAGGCACCCGGGGAGACACCTGTTGTCCGTGGGAGGAATATGGCCGTTGACATGCCTGGTGAAAATACCAAAAAAATCAGCTCTTCGGTGTGGAAGTATTTCACCAGAAATGCGGACAACAGGTGTCAAGCCGTGTGTTCCCTTTGTCAAGCTGTAATAAGTAGGGGTAAGGACGTTAACCACCTCGGAACATCCTCCCTTATACGTCACCTGCAGCGCATTCATAATAAGTCAGTGACAAGTTCAAAAACTTGGGCCGACAGCGGAAGCAGTCCACTGACCAGTAAATCCCTTCCTCTGGTAACCAAGCTCACGCAAACCACCCCACCAACTCCCTCAGTGTCAATTTCCTCCTTCCCCAGGAATGCCAATAGTCCTGCAGGCCATGTCACTGGCAATTCTGATGATTCCTCTCCTGCCTTGGATTCCTCCGATGCATCCTTGCGTGTAACGCCTACTGCTGCTGGCGCTGCTGTTGTTGCTGCTGGGAGTCGATGGTCATCCCAGAGGGGAAGTCGTAAGACCACTTGTACTACTTCCACCAAGCAATTGACTGTCCAACAGTCCTTTGCGAGGAAGATGAAATATCACAGCAGTCATCCTACTGCAAAGCGGATAACTGAGGCCTTGACATCCTGGGTGGTGAGAAACGTGGTTCCGGTATCCATCATTACTGCAGAGCCAACTAGAGACTTGTTGGAGGTACTGTGTCCCCGGTACCAAATACCATCTAGGTTCCATTTCTCTAGGCAGGCGATACCGAAAATGTACACAGACCTCAGAAAAAGAGTCACCAGTGTCCTAAAAAATGCAGCTGTACCCAATGTCCACTTAACCACGGACATGTGGACAAGTGGAGCAGGGCAGGGTCAGGACTATATGACTGTGACAGCCCACTGGGTAGATGTATGGACTCCCGCCGCAACAACAGCAGCGGCGGCACCAGTAGCAGCATCTCGCAAACGCCAACTCTTTCCTAGGCAGGCTACGCTTTGTATCACCGGTTTCCAGAATACGCACACAGCTGAAAACCTCTTACGGCAACTGAGGAAGATCATCGCGGAATGGCTTACCCCAATTGGACTCTCCTGTGGATTTGTGGCATCGGACAACGCCAGCAATATTGTGTGTGCATTAAATCTGGGCAAATTCCAGCACGTCCCATGTTTTGCACATACCTTGAATTTGGTGGTGCAGAATTTTTTAAAAAACGACAGGGGCGTGCAAGAGATGCTGTCGGTGGCCAGAAGAATTGCGGGACACTTTCGGCGTACAGGCACCACGTACAGAAAACTGGAGCACCACCAAAAACTACTGAACCTGCCCTGCCATCATCTGAAGCAAGAAGTGGTAACGAGGTGGAATTCAACCCTCTATATGCTTCAGAGGTTGGAGGAGCAGCAAAAGGCCATTCAAGCCTATACAATTGAGCACGATATAGGAGGTGGAATGCACCTGTCTCAAGCGCAGTGGAGAATGATTTCAACGTTGTGCAAGGTTCTGATGCCCTTTGAACTTGCCACACGTGAAGTCAGTTCAGACACTGCCAGCCTGAGTCAGGTCATTCCCCTCATCAGGCTTTTGCAGAAGAAGCTGGAGACATTGAAGGAGGAGCTAACACGGAGCGATTCCGCTAGGCATGTGGGACTTGTGGATGGAGCCCTTAATTCGCTTAACAAGGATTCACGGGTGGTCAATCTGTTGAAATCAGAGCACTACATTTTGGCCACCGTGCTCGATCCTAGATTTAAAGCCTACCTTGGATCTCTCTTTCCGGCAGACACAAGTCTGCTGGGGTTGAAAGACCTGCTGGTGAGAAAATTGTCAAGTCAAGCGGAACGCGACCTGTCAACAACATCTCCTCCTTCACATTCTCCCGCAACTGGGGGTGCGAGGAAAAGGCTCAGAATTCCGAGCCCACCCGCTGGCGGTGATGCAGGGCAGTCTGGAGCGACTGCTGATGCTGACATCTGGTCCGGACTGAAGGACCTGACAACGATTACGGACATGTCGTCTACTGTCACTGCATATGATTCTCTCACCATTGAAAGAATGGTGGAGGATTATATGAGTGACCGCATCCAAGTAGGCACGTCACACAGTCCGTACTTATACTGGCAGGAAAAAGAGGCAATTTGGAGGCCCTTGCACAAACTGGCTTTATTCTACCTAAGTTGCCCTCCCACAAGTGTGTACTCCGAAAGAGTGTTTAGTGCCGCCGCTCACCTTGTCAGCAATCGGCGTACGAGGTTACATCCAGAAAATGTGGAGAAGATGATGTTCATTCAAATGAATTATAATCAATTCCTCCGTGGAGACATTCACCAGCAGCAATTGCCTCCACAAAGTACACAGGGTGCTGAGATGGTGGATTCCAGTGGGGACGAATTGATAATCTGTGAGGAGGGGGATGTACACGGTGATATATCGGAGGATGATGATGAGGTGGACATCTTGCCTCTGTAGAGCCAGTTTGTGCAAGGAGAGATTAATTGCTTCTTTTTTTGGGGGGGTCCAAACCAACCCGTCATATCAGTCACAGTCGTGTGGCAGACCCTGTCACTGAAATGATGGGTTGGTTAAAGTGTGCATGTCCTGTTTATACAACATAAGGGTGGGTGGGAGGGCCCAAGGACAATTCCATCTTGCACCTCTTTTTTCTTTTCTTTTTCTTTGCGTCATGTGCTGTTTGGGGAGGGTTTTTTGGAAGGGCCATCCTGCGTGACACTGCAGTGCCACTCCTAGATGGGCCCGGTGTTTGTGTCGGCCACTAGGGTCGCTTATCTTACTCACACAGTCAGCTACCTCATTGCGCCTCTTTTTTTCTTTGCGTCATGTGCTGTTTGGGGAGGGTTTTTTGGAAGGGACATCCTGCGTGACACTGCAGTGCCACTCCTAGATGGGCCCGGTGTTTGTGTCGGCCACTAGGGTCGCTTATCTTACTCACACAGTCAGCTACCTCATTGCGCCTCTTTTTTTCTTTGCGTCATGTGCTGTTTGGGGAGGGTTTTTTGGAAGGGACATCCTGCGTGACACTGCAGTGCCACTCTTAGATGGGCCCGGTGTTTGTGTCGGCCACTAGGGTCGCTTATCTTACTCACACAGTCAGCTACCTCATTGCGCCTCTTTTTTTCTTTGCGTCATGTGCTGTTTGGGGAGGGTTTTTTGGAAGGGACATCCTGCGTGACACTGCAGTGCCACTCCTAGATGGGCCCGGTGTTTGTGTCGGCCACTAGGGTCGCTTATCTTACTCACACAGCGACCTCGGTGCAAATTTTAGGACTAAAAATAATATTGTGAGGTGTGAGGTATTCAGAATAGACTGAAAATGAGTGTAAATTATGGTTTTTGAGGTTAATAATACTTTGGGATCAAAATGACCCCCAAATTCTATGATTTAAGCTGTTTTTTAGGGTTTTTTTAAAAAAAACACCCGAATCCAAAACACACCCGAATCCGACAAAAAAAATTCGGTGAGGTTTTGCCAAAACGCGGTCGAACCCAAAACACGGCCGCGGAACCGAACCCAAAACCAAAACACAAAACCCGAAAAATTTCAGGCGCTCATCTCTAGTATATACAGTCTAGTCCTGTTGTAGCTACTGGTCTCCAGTCAAACTATTGCAGCTGTGTTTTGAGTAGTTGTGACAGTACTCAGTACAGTGTATCTTCCTGAGGAAAAAGATTAACACATTTAATAATTAGAACTCTGAGTTACTTACTTATACCCCTTTCGTTTCGCCTGAGGCGGGTCGCACACTGGAGCCTGACACGGAAGCTCCCAGTGTGCGACCCACCTCAGGCACCCTGCTACCACTGAGTGCAACCCGGCGGGGGCTGCGCTTGTAGATCACATGATCTCCAAGTGCTGTCTGTACACATAGAGTGAACGGGAAATGGGTTGCATCGACCCGGCACTGTTCACACCACACAGTGAGCCGGGTTGAACACATGGTCAACCGTGCTCACGACCAGGGTTGAAATACCGGGTCACTCGACCCGGTATTTCAACCCTTGCACCTTTCAGACCGCACCTGAACACGGGTTATGGGGTAGTTTAGAATTGATCGCTGTTAGCAGTTGGGCAAAACCATGTGCACTGCAGGTGTGTCAAATATAACATGTGCAGAGAAAGTTAGATTTGGGTGGGTAATTTTGTTTCTGTGCAGGTTAAATAATGGCTGCTTTATTTTTACACTGCAATTTAGATTTCATTTTGAACACACCCCACCCAAATCTAACTCTCTCTGTACATGTTATATCTGCCCCTCCTGCAGTGCACATGGGTCCTCATTCCGAGTTGATCTCTCGCTAGCTACTTTTAGCAGCCGTGCAAACGCATAGTCGCCGCCCACAGGGGAGTGTATTTTAGCATAGCAGGCGTGCGAACGCCTGTGCAGCAGTGCGCCTGCAAACACATTTTGTGCAAAACAAGACCAGCCCTGTAGTTACTTGTTCTGTGCAATGATTGCTGTGACGAGTGACACGGTAATGACGTCAGATACCCGCCCTGCAAACACCCCGCCACGCCAGCGTTTTTCCAAACACTCCCAGAAAACGGTCAGTTGACACCCAGAAACTCCCACTTCCTGTCAATCTCCTTGCGTCCGCCAGTGCGACTGAAAGCGTTGCTAGAACCTGTGCAAAACCACCATGCTCGTTGTACCCGTACGTCGCGCGTGTGCATTGCGGTGCATACGCATGGGCAGATTTGCCATTTTTTTAACTGATCGATACGCAGCGAACAACGACAGCTAGCGATCAACTCGGAATGAGGGCCATGGTTTTGCCCAACTGTTAAAAAATTTGCTGCTGCGATCAACTCTGAATTAGGCCCTATGCGTGCTCATGTGCCAATAACCCATGTTCATAGGTGGCGGTCTGAAAGGGGTATTACTAGTATTTATATTGTGGTGTACTACGTCAATTACATTGTTTTCCAGTGGTATAATTTTTTTAGCATTCTGCAATGTTGGATGAATATTTACTATTAAAATTCCAAATGATGCTACTTCTCATGAAATGAATTTAGTTGTCTTACCTCTTGGGTTACCCAGCACCTTACTAAAAGAGTGATATCATTAATCATATGCTGCACAATATATTATTCAAATAGATAAACAGCTGAAATAATCAGATCATTGTAACATTTCCCAAAAGAATTATCCTTTGTTTTTAGAACTTTGTAATTACCAGTATACAAACGACTGTGCACCAGCATCTGCTGTACACTATACTGCAGGTACTGTGAGGCAGCAATCAGAGTGGCCATATACACCTCATAAAACCTACTCAAACGAATTGATTCTTCTCCAGATAAATGTATGCACGTGGATGTTTTATGACTCATCCAATCAATATATTGATGCATAAATAAATCACAGATGTTGCAGTATCACATACCATAGGGGCATAAAGCATCTGTTGTGAATTTGTATTCCATGTGGCTCTAGCCTATTACTCTCAGAGATAAACTAGTGTGTTGAGTAATTGTGTGATGCCACCTGGGGGATTCAATACTTTATGTAGGTAATACTGTGATTCCATATTTTTCACTTGATGAGGGCAGGGTAGGATTAATTCTAATCAATTATCTACCTCACAATCAGAACTGTCAGGTCAATTAGAGAGAGGGATTATTAATCATCAGTTGGATTCTCATGAGCAAAATAAAGCTCTGGACTTCTTATTAAAACATTGTAAGAAAAGAATTCTTCAGGGGATGTGGGTAAGAATAGTAATTAAGCACAGCTTTGCCCCCCCCCCCCCAAAAAAAAATAAAATAAATAAAAATAAAATAAAAATAAATTTCAAATACTTTAATTTAGAAATGTATCATAAATACATAAACAGGCATATACAATAAGTAGTGGTAGTAAGTGGTACACATCAGAATATCACAGATAAATATATAAACAATATACAATAAAAGTCTCTTCTGTAAAATGCTCTCTGGCAGTTTGGGTGGCTGCTAATTTTTCTTAAAAATGGTTATTCCGGCAGTTTATCACATTTTAAGTAGAGATGAGCGGGTTCGGTTCGCCGAGAACCGCACCCCCCAAACTCCACATGTCAAACACGGTTCCGAGCCAGGCTCGGTTGTTCCCACCTGACTCGGAAAACCTGAACGAGGCAAAACATCATCATCCCGCTGTCGGATTCTCGCGAAATTCGGATTCCATATAAAGAGCTGCGCATCGCCGCCATTTTCACTCGGGCATTGTAGAGGGTACAGAGAGAACGTGGCTACGTTCTCTCAGTGTCAAATCTCAGTATCAGTGCTTATTGCTGCTCAGTAATACTAGTACAGTGTCTCTCTTGTGCTGCCTCTTGCTGCTGTAGGGTGCTGTGGTAGTAGTGTCCTGTGCATCAGTCATCGTCATTCCAGTCACAGTGGTATCTGGGGGGTGACAATTCCAGAGTGCTTTTGTGCTGCTCACTAATACTAGTACAGTGTCTTGTGCTGCATCGTGCTGCTCAGTGTCAGTTCTCAGTACTATCATCAGTGCTCATTGTCTTGTGCTGCATCGTGCTGCTCAGTAATACTAGTACAGTGTCTTGTGCTGCATCTTGCTGCTGTAGGGTGCTGTGGTAGTAGTGTCCTGTGACTGTGCATCGGTCATCATCATTCCAGTCACAGTGGTATCTGGGGGGTGACAATTCCAGAGTGCTTTTGTGCTGCTCACTAATACTAATACTAATACTAGTACAGTGTCTCTCTTGTGCTGCATCGTGCTGCTCAGTGTCAGTTCTCAGTAGTATCATCAGTGCTCAGTATCACTGCTCATTGTCTTGTGGTGCTCAGTAATACTACATTACTAATACTAGTACAGTGTCTTGTGCTAATCGTGCTGCTCAGTGTCAGTTCTCAGTAGCATAATCAGTGCTCAGTAGTATCATCAGTGCTCAGTATCACTGCTCATTGTCTTGTGGAGCTCAGTAATACTACATTACTAATACTAGTACAGTGTCTTGTGCTGCATCATGCTGCTCAGTGTCAGTTCTCAGTAGTATCATCAGTGCTCAGTATCAGTGCTCAGAAGTATCATCAGTGCTCAGTATCACTGGTCAGTGCTCAGTGTCTTGTGCTGCATCGTGCTGCTCAGTGTCTGCCATTTGATATAATTCCCGTGATGCTGGCTTTTAATTCTAGTGATTTTGTCATTTTCTTCCAGTGATTTGGACCAATAATACCATTGATTAGAACGAATAATTCCTGTGATACTGGCTTTTAATTCTAGTGATTTTGTAATTTTCTCCCAGTGATTTGGACCAATAATACCATTGATTAGAATGAATAATTCCTGTGATACTGGCTTTTAGTTCTAGTGATTTTGTCATTTTCTTCCAGTGATTTGGACCAATAATTCCATTGATTAGAACAAATAATTCCAGTGATATTGCCTTATTTGGCAGGTGTTTGTGTTGCTTAGCTTAGCCATCCAGTGACCGCCATCCAGCGACCGCCATCCAGCGACCTTGGTGCACCTCTTTTTTTCTTTGCATCATGTGCTGTTTGGGGACTATTTTTTTTAAGTGCCATCCTGTCTGACACTGCAGTGCCACTCCTAGATGGGCCAGGTGTTTTTGCCGCCCACTTGGGTCGCTTAGCTTAGTCATCCAGCGACCTCGGTGCAAATTTTAGGACTAAAAATAATATTGTGAGGTGTGAGGTGTTCAGAATAGAATGGAAATGAGTGGAAATTACTGTTATTGAGGTTATTAATACTATAGGATCAAAATTACCCCCAAATTCTATGATTTTAGCTGTTTTTGTGTTTTTTTTAAAATTCACCCAAATCCAAAATGCATCCGAATCCAAAACCCGAAAGGGTGGTTTTGCCAAAGCGCGTCTGAATCCAAAACACGACCGCGGACCCGAATCCAAAACCAAAACACGAAAAATGCCCGCTGCACATCTCTAATTTTAAGATAGGTTGTAAGAAAAAGAACCTTCATGGTTGGCAATTACACAAATATAACAATAAAGTGTGCGTACCAAATCTATAAGTCATGCAGGCTTATCTGCATGATCTCTTGGGTCTGCCTACTTTTATTTCTGTGGCACACCAGAAAAAAATGTGTATGCTCCTTTAATTGTAAAAAAAACTGTGTTTGCTAACCTTATACATTTTACTGGCACAGCAAGAGTTAACAGAGTGGACCAGAGCCTGGTCACATGTCCTAGCAGTGAGGTGGCAAGATTTGATTGTATGGAGACTGAAGGGAAGAAGAAGTGGTCACATGGGTTGTTGAGCTGTAGTGATTACAGACAGCAGACATGTGTGGAGTGGAGCAGTGAACTTGCGGGTGGTCACGCAAGGTGGTTGTGAGCAGTGCCGTAACTAGGCATTTTAGCGCTGTGTGCAAGAAACGACAGTGGCGCCCCCCCCCATGTAAGACAGGGGCAGTGCGCGCCGTAGGCGCGTGCAAAATTTAGAGGGGCGTGGCTTCATGGGGAAGGGGCGTGGCCACAAAATAATAGCAATTCATACTACGGTGCACAGTAGTCTACATTATTCAAATTACGCTGCACAGTAGCGCCACTACACCAGGTAGAGCCCCTTTTATACATTACAGCAGACAGCGTCCCCCTTTTGACACATTACAGCAGACAGTCCCCCTTTTTACACATTACAGCAGACAGCGTCCCCGTTTATACACATTATGGCAGACGGTGTCCCCCTTTATACACATTGCGGCAGCCAGGCCCCCTTTTTACACATTACGGGAGCCAGTCCCCCTTTTTACACATTGCGGCAGCCAGGCCCCCTTTTTACACATTACGGCAGACAGTCCCCTTTTTTACACATTGCGGCAGCCAGTCCCCCTTTTTACACATTGCAGCAGCCAGTCCCCCTTTTTACACATTGCGGCAGACAGTCCCCCTTTTTACACAATGCGGCAGCCAGTCCCCCTTTTTACACATTGCGGCAGCCAGTCCCCCTTTTTACACAATGCGGCAGCCAGGACCCCTTTTTACACAATGCGGCAGCCAGGACCCCTTTTTACACATTGCGGCAGCCAGTCCCCCTTTTTACACAATGCGGCAGCCAGGACCCCTTTTTACACAATGCGGCAGCCAGGACCCCTTTTTACACATTATGGCAGACGGTGTCCCCCTAAAAGAGAGAGAGAGAGAGAGAGAGAGAGAGAGAGATACTTACCTGACAGGCTCCTCGTGCTGGCAGCTCCCTCGGTGCAGGCAGTGAGATGAGAAGGAAGAGGAGGGAGGGGGAGCAGGGAGCCGCAGCAGCGCTATTTGATTGGTAGTAAGCGCCGCTGCAGCATCCCCCTCTTCTTCTGTATTGGCTGCCTGGCGCTGCTGTGGATGCTGGGATGAAGGAACCGCATCCCAGCATCCATAGCAGCGCCGGGCAGCCAATACAGAAGGAGAGGGGGATGCTGCAGCGGCGCTTACTACCAATCAAATAGCGCTGCTGCGGCTCCCTGCTCCCCCTCCCTCCTCCTCCTTCTCTCCGCTGCTCGGCGCTTCTGTCTTCCCCTCCACAGCGCGGAGGCGGCGCACACAGCAGAGGCGGCATGTAATGAGTCAATTTGACTCATTACATGCCGCTGGCCGTTGCGCCCTCAGGGCAACTGCGCTGTGTGCCAAGCCCCCTTGGCACACACGTAGTTACGGCCCTGGTTGTGAGACACGCTGCAGAACTAAGGCAGCGGGGTGCTTGCCGGAAAGTTATGAGAGCAGGAAGAGCGGGCGTGAGATGCCGCAGCCAGGGTCCCAGACACACCAAGACCTGTGCCGAAAAATTATGAGCCACTTTCGACATTCAGCCACTGTGTGCCGAAGATTGGAGTGACAGCAAACACTCTTGAACCTGATCTGCCATCAGCTGAAGCTAGAGGTGGTAACGAGGTGGAATTCAACACTCTACATGCTTCAGAGGATGGAGGAGCAGCAAAAGGCCATTCAAGCTTATACATCCACCTACAATATAGGCAAAGGAGAGGGAATGCACCTGACTCAAGCGCAGTGGAGAATGATTTCTGTGTTGATCAAGGTTCTCCAACTCTTCGAAGTCAGTTCAGACACTGCCAGCTTTAGTCAGGTTATTCCCCTCATCAGGCTTTTGCAGAAGCATCTGGAGAATTTGAAGGAGGAGCTAAGACGGAGCGATTCCGCTTAGTATGTGGAACTTGTGGATGGAGCCCTTCATTCGCTTTGCCAGGATTCAAGGGTGGTCAATCTGTTGAAATTAGAGCATTACATTTTGGCCACCATGCTCGATCCTATGTTTTTTTTAATAAAGTAATTTTTATTCAATAATATGTAGATTGAGTTACAGACATTGCATATCAACGGCATATCACATCATCACATTAATCACATCTTCGTTTACATACATTTTGTCAGCCCGTCTGAACTTGCAACATCTGCAACCAGTATATAAATCAACATATCCGTTTTTTAATTTTTACCCTTAAACTAACCCACAAAAGGGTACATAAAAAGAAAAATAAAAAGAAATAAGAAACATAGGAAGAACATAGTGAGAAATAGTCATCTGAACTAGGACCTTATCAGTCGCATATGTATTAAGGCAAGCCCGCAGAGCTGCGCTGTCAGCCTTTTAGACATACATCATTATATATTAGATCAGTGGCACAATAGCTCTTCGGTATCCTCTATGATTGAGGGACTAGGTGGGAGTGGGGAGATTCCAGCCAGCGAGACCAAATTCTTTCAAACTTGGCCGCTGCGTTCTGTTTCATATAAATATATCTTTCCTTGAGTATTGTGTCGTTAACCAAGGTCTTGAGTGCAGAGATTAAAGGACCGCTAGGGGCCATCCAGAGTCTCGCAATGCACACCTTAGCCAAGGCACATACATTGCGAGCATATAGATCGACCGGGCCAGTCTCAGAAGTAGAGCCTCCTATCCCCAAAATACAGAATTGTGGGGTAAGCAGTCCGCCAGTCACTCCAGTACTCTCCAGCACCGATCTAACCCCCGACCAGAACACCCGTAGTCTTGGACAATCCCACACCATATGCCAAAATGTTCCCATATCCGCCTCGCACTTAGGGCAGAGACCAGATCTGCCAGTCCCAAAAGAGGCCAGTCTAGCTGGAGTCATATATGTTCTATGTAGAATGAAGAATTGGATTTGTTGGTATCTGAGGGACTTGGTGACCGTGGCGGGGTATTCCAGAGCAAGAGCCCAGTCCTCCTCACCCATGAGACCTACATCCTCCTCCCATTTTCCACGGAGACGTGTCAGCGGGTCCGCATGGATTTTGGTGAGAAGATATCCATACGCAAGGGAAACCATCTTAGTTCGACCCAATGTAGTTACAAAGGTCTTGATGGGAAATGGGAGGATTCGCGGGGGGGAATCCGCAAACTGGGACTGGAGGGCATGTCGAAGTTGAAGGTATCTGAAAAAATATGAGTTAGGTAAGCCAAACTCATCTTTCAGTTGCTGAAAGGATTTGAGTGAGTCATTTAGGTAGAGTTGGGAAATAGAGACCACCGATCTAGGGGCCCACACCTCCCGTCCCTCAAGCGCATGCAACTCAGGAAGCCAGTCAGAGTACCAAAGGGGGGTGTCTGGGTCCAGGTCGACGTACCCTAAGAGGTCTCTCAGGGCCCGCCATATTTTTAAGGCCTGAAAAATAATAGGGGGAAGGAACCGGGCCCCGCTCCCACTCAGCAGCACCTGTATAGGAGAGAGGTGAGGAAAATAGCAGCGGATAAACTCGCACTGCAAGGTATCATCACCAGAATCCCGCACCCATACACTAATATGAGTCAGCTGAGCAGCGTAGTAATACATCTGGAAATTAGGCAAGGCTAGGCCGCCATCAGAGCGCAGCCTAGTAAGAGTATTTAATTGTATCCTAGGTCGTTTGTTAGCCCAAACAAGTGAGGATAGAACACTATTTAGTTTCCTAAAGAATGTTGGATAGATATATACAGGGGATTGAAGTATAATGTATAGGAGTTTGGGCAGTATGATCATTTTGATGAGATTAACCCTGCCAGACACCGTCAATGGAAGCCTACACCAGGTTTTGGATTTGCACACTATCTGCTGCATGGTCGGGTCCAGATTCAGAGGGATGAAATCAGAAGGGTCATTAGTTATTTGGATTCCAAGGTATTTAAATTGTGTTGTCCAACATAATGGTAGGGAAATTTTTGGAACAGTAGGAGGGAGGCCTATGACTGGCATAATATATGATTTAGACCAGTTGATCAGAAGACCCGAGTGAGCACCAAAGTCCTCAATCACACGCAGCAGAACGGGCATTGACCTGGCGTAGTCTTGCAAAAATAATAACATGTCGTCGGCATAAAGTGCTATCCTATCCTCGCGTGAGCCCGTGCAAATTCCCATAATATCTGGGTGTGATCGTATCAAACAGGCCAAGGGCTCGATGGCCAAGGCAAACAGTGCGGGGGATAGGGGACAGCCCTGTCTGGTACCCCGGGACAATTGAAAGGAGGGGGATACATAACCATTCACCAAGATCCTGGCACTCGGATGCTGGTACAATAATTTAGTCCATCTGATATAGTTGGGCCCAAAGCCCATACAAGACATCACCTCCCATAAATAGGCCCATTCAATACTGTCAAAGGCCTTGGCCGCGTCCAGCGAGACCACAGCCGAGTCAGAAGGGAAGTCACGTGGGAGTTGTAAAATGGTATACAGTCTACGTAGGTTGATAGATGTGGACTTCCCAGGCATGAAACCAGTCTGATCTGGATGAATGAGGGAGGTGATCACTGTATTAAGTCGTACTGCCAATATCTTTGCCAGGATCTTGGCGTCGGTGGGGATTAGGGATATCGGTCTATAGGAATCCGGAGACCTAGGGTCTTTACCGGGCTTCGGGATCACTATTATAATTGCCTCTGACATAGAGGGGGGAAGTTCGTTATTGGAAAATATATCTAAGAATAAGGCATGGAGCCTGGGCCCGAAAAAATCAACGTGAGTTTTGTATACTTCTGAGGGAATTCCGTCACACCCCGGGGCCTTGCCATTGGGAGACATACCAATAGCCGCAGTCACCTCCGCGAGCGTCAAGGGTGCTTCCAGTGCCTCACGGGCCTCGGGGGGGAGCACTGGTAGCGAGATACCCGCCAAATAGTAGGAGAGATCCATAGTGGAGAACGTCAATTGTGAACTGTAAACTTTGGTGTAGTAGGATCGGAATAGCTGCGCAATGTCCGGTGTGGTGTCAACAAAGGACCCATCCCCATCGGACATTTGTGTAATTACAGTCCCAGGGCGATCCTGATGTATCAGCCGGGCCAGGAGGCCACCCGTCCTATCAGCCTGCATATAAATATTAGTGGCCCTAAAGAGGAGGGACCGTGAGTTTTTATCGGTCAGGTGGGCAAGCCACGCTGACTGGGCCACCAGCCATCGTGTTTTCGTCGTGGGGGTACCATCTAGCAAATATTGAGACTCTAAATCCCTGGCGTCACTCTCCAGGGTCTTCTCCCTTTCTCTAGAGGACACTTTGTGAGCTGCTATGCGTCCTATATAAGAGCCCCTCAGAAAAGCCTTAAATGAATCCCATACCATAGTTCCCGGGGCAGATCCTGTGTTGTCGCTAAAGTAACCCTCCCACTGAGTCTCCAGGTCACCACAGTCACCCAGCTGAGTCAGCCAAGATGGGTGCAACTTCCAATAAGAGTGTCCCCTCTGACCCTTCACAGCTAGAGTCATCAGCAAGGGGGAATGGTCAGAGATCCCTCGGGCCTCATAACGGACGTCAGTGATTGCAGGGATAAGGGCGGGGGACACCAGTACCAGGTCTATTCTAGAAAAGGAGCCATGTGTGCCGGAGAAACAGGAGAACTGACGGACTGCAGGGTGGCGAAGCCTCCACACATCAACCCATTGTAGATTATTCAAAAAATCAGCAAATTTGGTATACCCACTGCCCACCATCACATCATTCGGAGACCGCCATCGGTCCACAGAGACATCTAATATATTATTAAAGTCGCCCAGACATATCACCGGAGTGGTAGGGGAGGAAGCTATAAAAGATGCAGCTTGCTGCAGTACAGCGTATGAAAAAGGAGGGGGGACATACACTGCTAAGATGTAATATGGCTGGGAACTTAGTTTGCATTCCAGAAACACAAATCTGCCATACGTGTCAGTTTTGACCGATATTAACTCAAATTGCACCGTTTTCTTAATCAGAACAGACACTCCCCTGGAGAAGGAGGAATGAGAGGCATGATAAGCCCATCCCACCCAGGCCCGTCTTAGAGATAGCAACCTATTTCCCTGCAAGTGGGTCTCGCTGAGGCATGCAATGTCCGGGTCATATTTCTTAATCATATTTAGAACCAAAGAACGTTTGATTTTGTTATTTAGTCCCCGGACATTCCATGCCAGGAATTTCAAGTTACTCATGACCCAAGGTATATTCTATGTACCACACGGATAGACCTCGCACAATATATATCCAAACATCAGCACCATTAGCCATAGCGACATATATCTCATAGGAGCTCTGCGTTATAAGCCACAATATCTGGTATATCAAACATCCCAGTTTTAGAGAAAACATAGATATGAAAAATAATAAACTAAAGAAAAGAAACCAAAAACAACAAGAAGAGCCGCAACTAGCAGCTTCCCAACCATCCCTCCCCTCCCCGTACACCACCCCGAACTCCGGCATACTTATATCCCAAAACGCCAAATCCAACTACCAAATGCTAAGAAGGCCCAGATTCTCAACTTAACCTAAACCCTCTAAACCAGTAGCACCTGAACTTGGAAAAGTCTTGAGCCACCAATGCAAAAGGTGGGGGGCTCCCCGAATTGTGGTCGTCTCCTCCGGTGGTCAAGATCCCGGCATCTTCAGCGCGGGGAATCAGTCCGGAGCTAGCTGACGAGCACCCGGCGCATATCCGTCCAGCCACTGGGCCGCCTCTCTAGGAGAATTAAAAACTTGGTCTCCCCATCCGCCACCACTCGGAGCCGAGAGGGAAACAGCATGGAGTATGAGAGGTTGAGGTCCCGCAGGCGTCGCTTGATAGGCATAAACTGGGCCCTGTCCTTCTGAACGTCCGCGGCAAAGTCCGGGAAGGCCGACACTCTGACTCCGTTGCGGACCAATGGGCCCTTTGTGCGGCCAAGGCGGAGGACCGAGTCACGATCCTTATAGTGCAGGAATTTGGCGATGAAGGTGCGAGGAGGGGCACCAGGAGGTAATGGCCGAGATGGTATCCTGTGCGCTCGCTCCACCGTGAATTGTGCCGTAAAGGACTCAGCCCCATATATCTCTTTGAGCCAGGATTCGAGGAAGTCCTCCGGCTGCGAGCCCTCCTCTCTCTCTGGCAGACCCACAAATCGGACATTGTTTCTGCGCAGTCGACCCTCCATGTCTAGGAGCTTGGTTTGGAGAGATGAGACCTGCTGGGTCACTGCGGACACGGATTGCTTAAGGGGGCCACACACATCCTCCAAGTTGGAAACACGCGTCTCCGCCTCACCCACTCTCTCACGTATACGTTGAACATCTTGTCGTAGTAAGGAGAGGTCGCACTGCACCTTTTCCATCTTATCGGAGAGACGCTGCTCACTGCCCGCTATAGCTTCCAACACCTGCTGGATAGACGGCGCCTCCGCTGTCATTGGGGAGTTGGTGATAGACGCTGGAGGGGAGCTTGAGTGTGTTGGAGAGGCACCCTGAGGTGGAGCCGATGACCCCTTGGGGTTGGGTTGCCTAGTAAATCTTTCCAGTTTGGCCGCGGCCGCACTCCGGCCTCCCCCAACCATATTGACAGATGTCGGTCACCCACTCCTCCGAGCAGAGTTGTAGTATAAAGTATAATTAGGAGACAGCAGGCTGTATGCTTTTAAAGCCGGGAAGGATCTTTGGTTCCAAATATCAATGGACAAGAGCACAGGCTTTGTGTAAAAAATAAAAAAATAGTATATGATATTGATGTTATTGAGGGGAGAATGTCCTGCAGCAAATTCCAGGTAGAAGCAGAGTATTAGTGTGTGTCACACTATGAATTATTAATGTAACACAAGAGTGCATTGAGTTGCAGTGTGCATGCAGTCCTTGCAGGGTAGGCAGGGATGTCTGTGTGCTGAGACTGTCTGTTGAACTGCACCCAAAATGGCCACCGGGCTTTTAATCACTTCACCCCTTCACTGGAGTACCTGTGCCTTATTGTGTAGTCAGGAGTCTCAGGTCCTCATCAGCCAGGTACAGGAGGGCAGGAGGGCTTTCAGTGTCCCCTGCAGTGTGCCCAGCGTCAGCCAGCGTCGCCCGCCCGTTCGTCCGTCCGTCAAGAGGGTCCTGTAGCCGCGCGGCCGGGAGCGCCAAACTCGAGGCCGGGGGGTCCGGAGGAGTCACAGGCCTCAAAGCCGGAAGTCATCCGCCGCGGTCAGACAGCGCCCAGAGACCCCGGACAAAGGTGCCCGCCGCTGCTCGGAGGTGAGGGGGGACCAGCACCGGGGGGTAGACGCTCCGGAGGGACACAGGATAGGTGCAGGATATATAAAATCGGGGAGCTCCCGGGATCCGCTGCTTACTCCCTCACCGCCGTGGCCACGCCTCTCGATCCTATGTTTAAAGCCTACGTTGTATACCGCTTTCCGGCAGACACAAGTCTGCAGAGGTTCAAAGACCTGCTGGTGAGAAAATTGTCAACTCAAGCGGAATGTGACCCGTCAACAGCTCCTCCTTCATTTTCTCCCACAACTGCGGCTGCGAGGAAAAGGATAAAGTTTCCGAGCCCACGCGCTGGCGGTGATGCAGGGCAGTCACGAGCAAGTGTTGACATCAGGAGCTGTCAACAATTACTGACATGTCTACTGTCACTGCATATGATGCTGTCACCATTGAAAGAATGGTGGAGGATTATATGAGTGACAGCATCCAAGTAGGCATGTCAGACAGTCCGTATGTATACTGGCAGGAAAAAGAGGCAATTTGGAGGCCCTTGCACAAACTGTCTTTATTTTACCTAAGTTGCCCCCCCTCCAGTGTGTACTCCGAAAGAGTGTTTAGTGTAGCCGATATCCTTGTCAGCGATCTGCGTAGGAGGTTACTTCCACAAAATGTGGAGAAGATGATGTTCATCAAAATGAATTATAAATTCCTCCAGGAAGACATTAACCAGCAATTGCCTCCAGAAAGTACACAGGGACCTGTGATGGTGGATTCCAGTGGGGATGAATTAATACTCTGTGAGGAGGAGGATATACACATTGAAAGGGGTGAGGAATCGGAGGATGAGGACGACATCTTGCCTCTCTAGAGCCAGTTTGTGCAAGGAGATATTAATTTCTTCTTTTATGGTGGGGGGATTAATTGCTTCTTTCTCTTACATCCTAGGGGATACTGTGAATCCATTTAGTACCATGGGGTATAGATGGGTCCACTAGGAGCCATGGGACTATAGAAGTTTGTTTAGGTGTGCTGGCTCCTCCCTCTATGCTCCTCCTACCAGACTCAGTTTAGTAAATGTGCCCGGAGGAGCCGGTCACATCTCTGGAAGCTCCTAATGAGTTTTCTGCATTTATTTTCTAAGTTTGTTGTTTTCAGGCAGGACTGGATGGCACCAGCATGCCTGCTTCATGGGACTTAGGGGATGGGGGGGATGGCCCAACCTCTCTCAGGGTTAATGGTCCCGTTCCCTGCTGACAGGATGCTAGCTCCTGAGGGAACTATTCGCAAGCCCACCACGGCGCGGCGAGCGTACATTACCGCAGCACGCCACCGCACCTAACAGGGCCATAAGAAAGAAGAGTGGTGAGTACTAAGCTGGCGTCCCGCTTAGTCGCCGGCCATTATGGCTGAATGAGGGTACAGAGACGCACAGCTTCTAAATGAGGCAGACTGCGTCTCCCGACTGTGTACAGACACAGACGTTGAACTGCAGACACAGTACCCATACTAGCAGCAGAGCCATAAAAGGAGTCTGTCTCCATTTTATGCACATAGACACATACAGCCAGTATAAAAAAGAGTGGGAAGACAGCATGCCATTGAAGGGGCGGGGCTTCACTATAAGCAGATCCATCAGCTCACAGGCACCATTTTCCCTATTGCAGCCGACACAGACGCTGACTGACAGGGACGCGCAGCTCCTCCGGAGAGGCTCCAGATTACCTCAGCGGTACCAGGGGGTCATAGTGGGGGGGAGCGATAATTAGTGTACTAAATCCCTAATCTAGGTAATTAGTCTGCGACCCGGCTAAGCTTGGCATTAGCGATTAGGGCGCAGTGTGCTGGTTTCATACTCTCTCTGTGTCTCCCTGGAAGGGCTTGTTGTGTGTTAATTGTGCATTTAACCTTTTCCTGTGTGTGCGTGCTGTCACTGTTACAGTATGTCAGGCAAAGAGTGTGTTTCATGCAAGGCACAGTGTTCCTCTTCTCTAGGGGTTCACTAGTGTGTAATCAGTGTAGTATCCCTTCCCAGGCTAGCGGGGCAGAACCAGCATGGCTCGACTCCATTAGGGGAATGATTTCCTCCATTTCTACTAATGAGAGAATGTGAAAGAGACGCAATACTTAAGACAGTCTATGACTGAGTTTATGAAAAAGGATTCAGTACCCAAACCAGCGTTTCAGTCCCCTGCCATTTGTCCACAAAAATGTACTTTGACCCATATCCTGCAGTCTGACTCTGATGATGAGGGGTCAGACATGGAGAAGGGTGAGGTGGACTCAGAGGTGGGGGAGGGTACTCTGTTGCAGGGAATGTGGGCTCTCATAGAAGCTATCAGAGAAGTTCTGAAAATCCCTGATAAGGTGACAGAGGACAGTGAGGAATCTTATTTTAATATAAAGAAAAAATCCTCAGCCACTTTTCCTGTGTCATACGAACTAAATACCCTGTTTGAAGAACCGTGGGTTAATCCAGGTAAGAAATTTCAAATCCCTAAATGGTTGTTATCTTTTCCTTTTCCTCCTGAGGATAGGAAAAAATGGGAGAATCCCCCGGTAGTGGATGCATCGGTTTCCAGGTTCTCACGGAAAATTGTATTGCCTGTCCTGGGTGCAGCCTCCCTAAAAGACGCGGCTGATCGCAAAATTGAGACTACGCTCAAATCTTTGTATACAGCTCCTGGGGTGGCCCAGAGACCCACTTTAGCAAGTGGGTGGATTAAGCGAGCCATTGCTAAATGGTCGGGTAACCTAATTGAGGAGTTAGATACCTTGCCCCAAGGGGAGATTGTTTTGCTCCTGGAACATATACAGGATTCTGCAAACTTTGTGGTGGAAGCCATAAAAGAAATAGGCTTGCTTAATGCACGCGCTACAGCAATGGCACTTTCTGCATGCAGGGGTTTATGGCTATGCCAGTGGACTGCGGATGCAGACTCCAGGAAAGTCGTGGAAGGACTACTTTTCACAGATGAGGCCTTATTTGGAGATGAACTAGATAAATGGATCTCCAAAGCTACTGCGGGTAAGTCCACATACCTTCCTTCTGCAGCTCCCCCAGCTAGGAAGGCCCACTCAGGACTCAATTTACAGTCCTTTCGGACTGCCAAGTTTAGGGGTAAGCCCAGAAGTTCTTCTACTGCCGTCAGAGGCGCTAGAGGTAAACCACGCAAACCAGCAACTGCCGGTTCACAGGAACAGGGCTCAGGCTCTGCTTCCTCAAAACCTTCAGCATAACGGTGGACCGCAATACCTGGAAGACTGGCAGGTCGGAGCCCGGCTAAAATTCTTCAGTCACATCTGGACAATATCGTACCACGATCCCTGGATCATCTTATATCCCAGGGATACAGACTGGAGTTCCAGGAGTC
This sequence comes from Pseudophryne corroboree, assembly GCF_028390025.1. Taxonomy (NCBI): domain Eukaryota; kingdom Metazoa; phylum Chordata; class Amphibia; order Anura; family Myobatrachidae; genus Pseudophryne; species Pseudophryne corroboree. Next base: position 169,899,890 of record NC_086444.1, on the reverse strand, counting down.
CCCACCTCACAGATTCTTCAAATCAGGCTTAACAGTTTCACTAGGGGCAAGTATAACTTTACAGGACGCCATTCAAAAACTGGTACAGACCCAGGTCATTGTTCCAGTTCCACCTCATCTACAAAATAAGGGGTACTATTCCAGCTTGTTTGTAGTACTGAAACTGGACGGTTCAGTAAGACCAATTCTGAACCTCAAGTCGTTGAACCCGTACTTGCGAGTGTTCAAATTCTAGATGGAGTCTCTGAGAGCGGTGATCTCAGGTCTGGAGGAGGGGGAATTCCTAGTGTCTCTGGATATCAAGGATGCGTACCTTCATATTCTGATCTGGCCGCCTCATCAGGCTTATCTACGGTTTGCACTGAAGGACTGTCACTACCAGTTCCAGGCCCTGCCATTTGGTCTCTCCACGGCTCTGGGTGTGTTCACCAAAGTGATGGCAGAGATGATGTTTCTACTCCGCAAACAAGGAGTGAACATAATTCCGTACCTGGATGATCTTCTGATAAAGTCACCGTCCAGGGAGGGGTTATTGACCAGAATTAGCCTCTCAACCAGACTACTCCTGGCTCACGAATGGATTCTGACCCTACCAAAATCTCACCTAAATCCAACACAGAGGCTTTCTTTCCTGGGTATGATACTAGACAAAGAGTCTCAGAAAGTGTTCCTTCCCTTGGTAAAGGCAATGGTAATCCAGTCGCTGGTTTGGGCTGTCTTGAAGCCGACCCGGATTTCGGTGTATCTCTGCATATGCCTTCTGGGGAAAATGGTGGCCTCTTACGAGGTGATTCAGTATGGAAGGTTTCACGCTAGGCCATTCCAACTGGATCTGTTGGACAAATGGTCCGAATCGCATCTTCACATGCACCAGAGGATTTGTCTGTCACCAAAAGCCAGGATCTCCCTTCTGTGGTGGCTACAGACTTCTCACCTAGTCGAGGGTCGGAGTTTCGGCATTCAGAATTGGGTTCTGCTAACCATGGACGCAACCCTCAGAGGTTGGGACACAGTCACCCAGGGGGTACAGTTTAAGGGAAGATGGTCAAGTCGGGAAGCCGTCCTTCCAATAAACATCCTGGAACTCAGGGCTATCTTCAACACCATTCTGCAGTCCTCATTTCTGCTACAAAATCAGGCCATTCAAATCCAGTCGGACAATGTGACAGCGGTAACGTACATAAACCGACAGGGTGGAGCGAAAAGCAGAGATGCAATGTCAGAGGTGTCAAAAATTCTCTGCTCTGGGCGGAAAAACATGCCATGGCATTGTCGGCGGTATTCATTCTGGGAGTAGACAACTGGGAAGCAGACTTCCTCAGCAGACATGACCTCCACCCGGGGGAGTGAGACCTTCACCCGGAGGTGTTCCGATAGTTGACACGTCGGTGGGGGTATCCCCAGATCGACATGATGGCCTCTCGATTCAACAAGAAGCTTGAGCGGTATTGTTCCAAGTCGGGGGACCCACAAGCAGTGGCAGTAGATACTCTGACAACTCCATGGCTCTACCAGCTGGTGTACGTGTTTCCTCCACTTCCTCTGATCCCAAGAATTCGAAAGAGAATAAAAAGGGAAAAGGTATAAACAATCCTCATTGCTCTGGACTGGACACGCGGATCTTCTCGAGATGCTGCTCGAAGATCCGTGGCCTTTACCTCTTTGCGAAGATCTTCTGCACAGGGTCCATTCGTCTATCATATGTTTAACGGCATGGAAGCTGAACGGCTGATTCTAGCCAGGAGAGGGATTCCTGACAAGGTCATCCCGACTATGGGGGTAATTCTGAGTTGATTGCAGCAGACAGTTTGTTAGCAATTGGGCAAAACCATGTGCACTGCAGGGGGGGGGGACATATATAACATTTGCAGAGAGAGTTACATTTGGGTGGGTTATTTTGTTTCTGTGTAGGGTAAATACTGGCTGCTTTATTTTTACACTACAATTTAGATTTCAGTTTGAACACATCCCACCCAAATCTAACTCTCTCTGTGTCACTGACCTGGATTGGGAGTGTTGTGAACTCGGGGGCTCCTCCGATGGTCGGGAAGAGGCACCACAGCTGGGTCGGAGCAGAGAAGGCCGGATATAGGTTTTCCTCATACAGGACTCTGACAATTATGTTTGATGAAGAAATGCTGAAGAACTTTATTTAGGGAAGGGAGCAATACAGCAACACATGGAAGAAAGAGGACTTGTGGGCAATGTCAAAGGCTACTGAAGAATTTGTGAGTGATGTTTAGAGATACATGAATAAAGAACTTGTGAGCGATGGTGAAAGACACTTAAGAATTCGTGAGCGATGTTTAAAGTCACTGGTGAATGAAGAGCTAGTGAGCGATGTTAAAAGATACTGAAGAATTTGTGAGCGATGTTTTAGAGACACTGATGATTGAAGAACTTGTGAGCGATGTTTAAAGACACTGATGATTGAAGAACTTGTGAGCGATGTTTAAAGACACTGAAGATTTTGTGAGCGATGTTTAAAGACACTGATGATTGAAGAACTTGTGAGCGATGTTTAAAGACACTGATGAATGAAGAACTTGTGAGCGATGATAAAGACACTGATGAATGAAGAACTTGTGAGCGATGATAAAGACACTGGGGAATGAAGAACTTGTGAGCGATGTTTAAAGACACTGATGAATGAAGAACTTGTGAGCGATGATAAAGACACTGATGAATGAAGAACTTGTGAGCGATGATAAAGACACTGGTGAATGAAGAACTTGTGAGCGATGATATAAGGCACTGAAGATTTTGTGAACAGTGTTCAAAAGACGCTGATGATTGAAGAACTCGTGAGCGATGTTTAAAGACACTGGAGACTTGGTGAGCGAGCAGAACGATATGCTGGGAAAGTTGACTGGATGCTGGAAACTCTAGGAGATAGCACAGCAGTCACAGGAGCACTGGAGATCACCTCTGGAAAAGCGACGATACTCAGGCGCCGGAGCTCTGCCCCGCGTCTGGTTTTGAATCTCCCGCCCTAACAGGATTGGTGGAGCGGTTCTGTGACGCCACCCGCTCCCCGCCCACGTGACGCCGGGTGCAATGGCGGCGCCCACACTCCGAGGAACCGCCGGGAGCAGCACCAGCCAGACGCCGGGACCCGGCGACCGCCGGAGGCGGGGGAGCCAGACGGACCAGCAGACACGCAGGGGTAGGCGTAGCGGCCGCTGCCTCTGGTGTGTGACAGTACCCCCTCCTCCAGGAGTGGCCCCCGGACACTTCCCGGGCTTTGTTAGATGTCTGGAATGGAAGATCCGCACTAGTCGGGGAGCCGTGACTTCAGCAGCTTTGACCCAGCTCCTCTCCTCAGGACCATAACCTTTCCATTCTACCAGATACTGTAGATTCTTGTGAAGATAACGAGAGTCAAGAATAGCTTTAATTTCAAATTCCGTTCCAGCTTCAGTCTCTACAGAGGTTGGCCTAGGAGATTCTGAATGGAACCGATTCAAAACAAGAGGACGAAGGAGAGAGACATGGAAAGAATTTGGTACCCGAAAGTGGGAAGGTAATCCCAATTTGCAGACAACCGGGTTCAGGACTTGCAACACGGGGTAAGGACCAATGAACCTTGGAGCAAACTTCATAGCAGGCACTCTTAAACTGAGATTGCGGGTAGAGAGCCATACCCTGTCACCCACTTTGTATTGGGGAGCTGCCCGTCGCTTCCTATCCGCAAAGAATTTGTAGCGGCCGAAGATTTTCTTGAGGTTAGCATGAACCCTACTCCAGATTTGACTGAAGTGCCGGAGAGTAGAGGCTGCAGTAGGGACATCTTCCGGAGGACAGATGGGTAATTCTGGAACTTGAGGATGGAATCCATAATTAATGAAGAATGGAGACTCACCAGTGGAGGAGTGGTACAGATGATTATGGGCAAACTCGGCCCAGGGTAACAGTTCCACCCAATTGTCTTGTGAAGGAGAGAGATAAACGCGGAGAAAAGTCTCTAAATCTTGATTGACGCGTTCAGTTTGCCCATTGGTTTGAGGATGGTAAGCAGATGAGAACTTGAGCTTTATTTGTAAGGCAGAACAGAGGGCCCTCCAGAACCTTGCCGTGAACTGCACCCCCCGATCAGAGACTATCTCCTGAGGTAACCCGTGCAGGCGGAAGTGTTCACGAATGAATAATGAAGCCAACTTGGGAGCTGACGGTAACCCGGTCAATGGAATAAAATGTGCCATTTTAGAAAAGCGGGTAATAATCACCCAGATGGTATTATGACCCTTGGAGAAGGGTAATTCGGTAACAAAGTCCATCGAAATATGGGTCCAAGGTCTCTTAGGAATGGACAGTGGATGAAGCAACCCCGCAGGAGGCAGACAAAGAGTTTTGTGCTGAGCATATTGAGGACACAAGTTGACATAATCCTGTATATCCTTCTTCATAGTGTCCCACCAGTATGACCTTCGTAGAAATTCCCACATTTTTTGAACTCCAGGATGACCGGAAAACTTGGAGATATGAGCCCACTGCAACAATTTTGGTCGAAATTTAGCTGGTACAGACATTCTCCCAGGAGGAGGACCCAGAGTGGTAGGAGCTGCCGAAATAGAGACTGGACTGAGAATCAAAGCCTTTTCAACTGAATTTTCTTCATCCGAGGCCGTTAAGGAACGAGATAGAGCATCAGCCTTAGTGTTAAAAGTCCCGGCCCGGTACTTAATGATGAACGAGAAACGAGTGAAGAAGAGCGCCCATCTAACTTGACGGGGATTCAAGCACTGGGCCGTCTTGAGATACAGCAAGTTCTTGTGATCGGTGTAAATCGTAATTAGATGTTTAGCACCTTCCAATAAGTACCTCCATTCTTCTAGGGCAGATTTTATCGCCAAAAGTTCCTGGTCTCCAATGGTGTAGTTTCGTTCAGCGGGAGAGAACTTGCGAGAATGGAAACCACATGGTTGTAACTTCCCATCAGAGTAGTACTGGGAAAGTACGGCACCGATGCCTACCGAGGAAGCATCGACCTCCAAGAAGAATGGTTTTGAAAAATTCGGTTGCTGGAGTACCGGAGCGGACATAAAGGCTGCTTTCAACCGGGCGAACGCAGCTACCGCTTCAGAAGACCAGTGACTTGGGTCAGACCCCTTTTTGGTTAGGGCAGTAATAGGTGCCACAATGGTAGAGAATCCCTTTATGAATTTCCGGTAGTAATTTGCAAAACCCAGAAATCTTTGTACCGCTTTCAAGGAGAGAGGCTGAGTCCAGTCCCGAATGGCAGTGAGTTTTTCCGGATCCATGCGGAGCTCCGTACCTGAGATGACATAGCCAAGAAATGGAATTGAAGGGACCTCAAAGGTACATTTGGAAATCTTGCCGTAGAGATGATTCCTTCGTAGGCGAAGAAGTACTTCCGTGAGATTCTTAGAAAATATCAGAATGTCATCCAAATATACCACTACGCTTAGGTATAACATATCCCGGAATATCTCATTCACAAATCCCTGGAAAACAGCAGGGGCATTGCTGAGGCCAAACGGCATTACCAAATATTCATAATGCCCGTCCCTGGTATTGAAGGCTGTCTTCCATTCGTCCCCCTGTCGGATGCGTATCAAATTATAGGCTCCCCTTAAATCGAGCTTAGTGAAGACGTGGGCTCCGCGAACCCTATCAAATAGCTCCGTGATGAGCGGCAAAGGGTATTTGTTCTTAACGGTGATATCGTTTAAGCGCCGATAGTCAATACATGGTCTTAACCCTCCGTCCTTCTTCTTCACAAAAAAGAAACCTGCTTCCGCCGGGGAGGTAGAGAAGCGAATGAATCCTTTCAGCAAATTAGACTTGATGTAGTCTGACATAGCTTGGGTCTCGGGTAATGACAAGGGGTAAGTACGTCCCCGGGGTGGCATTTTCCCTGGGATGAGCTCAATGGGGCAGTCCCAGGGTCTATGGGGTGGTAACTGATCGGCCGCCTGTTCCGAAAATACATCTGTGAACTCCCAATAGACCTCCGGAATGAGCTCTTCATCCGACTTGGAAGATACCCGGAGCAGGTAGACAGGAGTGAGACAATTAGAATGACAAAAAGAACTCCAGTACAGTATTTGTGACGACTTCCAGTCGACGTGAGGGTTGTGAATTTTAAGCCAAGGAAAAACCTAGAACCAGATCGTGGGGCATCTCCCGAATCACTAGGAACTCCAGATGTTCTTGATGCAGAGCTCCCACCTGCAGCTTGATTGGCACTGTGCGACTGGTAATAAGACCATTAGAAATTTGGGCACCATTGATGGCGGTCAACGTAATAGGCCGTTTGACAGACTGTAACTGTAAACCTAAGTTCTGGACACAAGAAAGGGAAACAAAATTCCCTGCAGCCCCAGAGTCCAGCAAAGCTTTAACAGGTTTGGCTATTGACTCAGGAAACAGAGACACGGAGAGTAAACAGTCCACTGTCGGAGAAGGTTTAGATGTAATTCCTAACTCGACTCCTCCGGAACAAGCTAGGACTGCCCGTTTCCCGGACGGGACTTGCAGAACTTGAGAAAATGATCCGCGGCTCCACAGTAGAGGCAGAGTCTACCCTCACGACGTCGCTGTCGTTACTCCGGGGACAGCCGAGATCGATTGATTTGCATGGGTTCGTCTGGACCTGGAGTAACCGTTTGCTTAGACAGAAGAGACCGGAATCTGGATCGATCTGACCGACTACGTTCGCCACCTCGTTCCTGCATGCGAAGATCCACCTTTACACAGAGTGAGATCAACTGTTCTAAGGAATCTGGCAGATCCCTACTGATCAGTTCGTCCTTTAGGCGGTCGGAGAGCCCTTTCCAAAAAGCAGCCCGGAGAGCATCATTATTCCAGCGTAGTTCTGAAGCTATGGTCTGGAAGTGAATCACATACTGCCCCACTGAACGGGATCCTTGTCGGACTCGGAGCAAGTCTGAAGAAGCAGCGGTCGTTCTGCCGGGCTCATCAAAGATCCTTCGAAATGACGCAATGAAATTGGTGTAACTAGAAACCAAAGGGTCAGATCGCTCCCACAATGGTGACACCCAATCCAACGCTGAACCTTCCAGCAAGGAAATAATGTACGCCACCTTGGACCGATCCATGGGGAAGTTGTGCGAAAGAAGTTCAAAATGCACCTCGCATTGGTTGAGAAAACCATGGCAATTCTTTGGATTCCCATTATAGCGAGAGGGAGTGGGAAGATGAAGGCGTGACCTAGTTCCAGACAAGGATTGAACATTACTAGGGACAACCACTGGAGCGGGTACTGGAGCTGGAGCCGGAACTACTGAAGCCAGAGAAGCCTGAATTTGATCCAGCCGGCCGGATAATTCCTGGAGATACTGCATCACCTGGCTCTGTGCAGCCTCCTGACTCTGAACTCGGGAAACCAAGTCCTGGATGGCACTTGCCTCTGGGTTCCGATCCCCCGGGTCCATGAGGCCTGAGTATACTGTCACTGACCTGGATTGGGAGTGTTGTGAACTCGGGGGCTCCTCCGATGGTCAGGAAGAGGCACCACAGCTGGGTCGGAGCAGAGAAGGCCGGATATAGGTTTTCCTCATACAGGGACTCTGACAATTATGTTTGATGAAGAAATGCTGAAGAACTTTATTTAGGGAAGGGAGCAATACAGCAACACATGGAAGAAAGGGGACTTGTGGGCAATGTCAAAGGCTACTGAAGAATTTGTGAGCGATGTTTAGAGATACATGAATAAAGAACTTGTGAGCGATGGTGAAAGACACTAAAGAATTCGTGAGCGATGTTTAAAGTCACTGGTGAATGAAGAGCTAGTGAGCGATGTTAAAAGACACTGAAGAATTTGTGAGCGATGTTTTAGAGACACTGATGATTGAAGAACTTGTGAGCGATGTTTAAAGACACTGATGATTGAAGAACTTGTGAGCGATGTTTAAAGACACTGAAGATTTTGTGAGCGATGTTTAAAAAACACTGATGATTGATGAACTTGTGAGCGATGTTTAAAGACACTGATGAATGAAGAACTTGTGAGCGATGATAAAGACACTGATGAATGAAGAACTTGTGAGCGATGATAAAGACACTGGTGAATGAAGAACTTGTGAGCGATGATAAAGACACTGATGAATGAAGAACTTGTGAGCGATGTTTAAAGACACTGATGAATGAAGAACTTGTGAGCGATGATAAAGACACTGATGAATGAAGAACTTGTGAGCGATGATAAAGACACTGGTGAATGAAGAACTTGTGAGCGATGTTTAAAGACACTGATGATTGAAGAACTTGTGAGCGATGTTTAAAGACACTGAAGATTTTGTGAGCGATGTTTAAAGACACTGATGATTGAAGAACTTGTGAGCGATGTTTAAAGACACTGATGAATGAAGAACTTGTGAGCGATGATAAAGACACTGATGAATGAAGAACTTGTGAGCGATGATAAAGACACTGATGAATGAAGAACTTGTGAGCGATGATAAAGACACTGGTGAATGAAGAACTTGTGAGCGATGATATAAGGCACTAAAGATTTTGTGAGCAGTGTTCAAAAGACGCTGATGATTGAAGAACTCGTGAGCGATGTTTAAAGACACTGGAGACTTGGTGAGCGAGCAGAACGATATGCTGGGAAAGTTGACTGGATGCTGGAAACTCTAGGAGATAGCACAGCAGTCACAGGAGCACTGGAGATCACCTCTGGAAAAGCGACGATACTCAGGCGCCGGAGCTCTGCCCCGCGTCTGGTTTTGAATCTCCCGCCCTAACAGGATTGGTGGAGCGGTTCTGTGACGCCACCCGCTCCCCGCCCACGTGACGCCGGGTGCAATGGCGGCGCCCACACTCCGAGGAACCGCCGGGAGCAGCACCAGCCAGACGCCGGGACCCGGCGACCGCCGGAGGCGGGGGAGCCAGACGGACCAGCAGACACGCAGGGGTAGGCGTAGCGGCCGCTGCCTCTGGTGTGTGACAGTACCCCCTCCTCCAGGAGTGGCCCCCGGACACTTCCCGGGCTTTGTTAGATGTCTGGAATGGAAGATCCGCACTAGTCGGGGAGCCGTGACTTCAGCAGCTTTGACCCAGCTCCTCTCCTCAGGACCATAACCTTTCCATTCTACCAGATACTGTAGATTCTTGTGAAGATAACGAGAGTCAAGAATAGCTTTAATTTCAAATTCCGTTCCAGCTTCAGTCTCTACAGAGGTTGGCCTAGGAGATTCTGAATGGAACCGATTCAAAACAAGAGGACGAAGGAGAGAGACATGGAAAGAATTTGGTACCCGAAAGTGGGAAGGTAATCCCAATTTGCAGACAACCGGGTTCAGGACTTGCAACACGGGGTAAGGACCAATGAACCTTGGAGCAAACTTCATAGCAGGCACTCTTAAACTGAGATTGCGGGTAGAGAGCCATACCCTGTCACCCACTTTGTATTGGGGAGCTGCCCGTCGCTTCCTATCCGCAAAGAATTTGTAGCGGCCGAAGATTTTCTTGAGGTTAGCATGAACCCTACTCCAGATTTGACTGAAGTGCCGGAGAGTAGAGGCTGCAGTAGGGACATCTTCCGGAGGACAGATGGGTAATTCTGGAACTTGAGGATGGAATCCATAATTAATGAAGAATGGAGACTCACCAGTGGAGGAGTGGTACAGATGATTATGGGCAAACTCGGCCCAGGGTAACAGTTCCACCCAATTGTCTTGTGAAGGAGAGAGATAAACGCGGAGAAAAGTCTCTAAATCTTGATTGACGCGTTCAGTTTGCCCATTGGTTTGAGGATGGTAAGCAGATGAGAACTTGAGCTTTATTTGTAAGGCAGAACAGAGGGCCCTCCAGAACCTTGCCGTGAACTGCACCCCCCGATCAGAGACTATCTCCTGAGGTAACCCGTGCAGGCGGAAGTGTTCACGAATGAATAATGAAGCCAACTTGGGAGCTGACGGTAACCCGGTCAATGGAATAAAATGTGCCATTTTAGAAAAGCGGGTAATAATCACCCAGATGGTATTATGACCCTTGGAGAAGGGTAATTCGGTAACAAAGTCCATCGAAATATGGGTCCAAGGTCTCTTAGGAATGGACAGTGGATGAAGCAACCCCGCAGGAGGCAGACAAAATGTTTTGTGCTGAGCATATTGAGGACACAAGTTGACATAATCCTGTATATCCTTCTTCATAGTGTCCCACCAGTATGACCTTCGTAGAAATTCCCACATTTTTTGAACTCCAGGATGACCGGAAAACTTGGAGATATGAGCCCACTGCAACAATTTTGGTCGAAATTTAGCTGGTACAGACATTCTCCCAGGAGGAGGACCCAGAGTGGTAGGAGCTGCCGAAATAGAGACTGGACTGAGAATCAAAGCCTTTTCAACTGAATTTTTTTCATCCGAGGCCGTTAAGGAACGAGATAGAGCATCAGCCTTAGTGTTAAAAGTCCCGGCCCGGTACTTAATGATGAACGAGAAACGAGTGAAGAAGAGCGCCCATCTAACTTGACGGGGATTCAAGCACTGGGCCGTCTTGAGATACAGCAAGTTCTTGTGATCGGTGTAAATCGTAATTAGATGTTTAGCACCTTCCAATAAGTACCTCCATTCTTCTAGGGCAGATTTTATCGCCAAAAGTTCCTGGTCTCCAATGGTGTAGTTTCGTTCAGCGGGAGAGAACTTGCGAGAATGGAAACCACATGGTTGTAACTTCCCATCAGAGTAGCACTGGGAAAGTACGGCACCGATGCCTACCGAGGAAGCATCGACCTCCAAGAAGAATGGTTTTGAAAAATTCGGTTGCTGGAGTACCGGAGCGGACATAAAGGCTGCTTTCAACCGGGCGAACGCAGCTACCGCTTCAGAAGACCAGTGACTTGGGTCAGACCCCTTTTTGGTTAGGGCAGTAATAGGTGCCACAATGGTAGAGAATCCCTTTATGAATTTCCGGTAGTAATTTGCAAAACCCAGAAATCTTTGTACCGCTTTCAAGGAGAGAGGCTGAGTCCAGTCCCGAATGGCAGTGAGTTTTTCCGGATCCATGCGGAGCTCCGTACCTGAGATGACATAGCCAAGAAATGGAATTGAAGGGACCTCAAAGGTACATTTGGAAATCTTGCCGTAGAGATGATTCCTTCGTAGGCGAAGAAGTACTTCCGTGAGATTCTTAGAAAATATCAGAATGTCATCCAAATATACCACTACGCTTAGGTATAACATATCCCGGAATATCTCATTCACAAATCCCTGGAAAACAGCAGGGGCATTGCTGAGGCCAAACGGCATTACCAAATATTCATAATGCCCGTCCCTGGTATTGAAGGCTGTCTTCCATTCGTCCCCCTGTCGGATGCGTATCAAATTATAGGCTCCCCTTAAATCGAGCTTAGTGAAGACGTGGGCTCCGCGAACCCTATCAAATAGCTCCGTGATGAGCGGCAAAGGGTATTTGTTCTTAACGGTGATATCGTTTAAGCGCCGATAGTCAATACATGGTCTTAACCCTCCGTCCTTCTTCTTCACAAAAAAGAAACCTGCTTCCGCCGGGGAGGTAGAGAAGCGAATGAATCCTTTCAGCAAATTAGACTTGATGTAGTCTGACATAGCTTGGGTCTCGGGTAATGACAAGGGGTAAGTACGTCCCCGGGGTGGCATTTTCCCTGGGATGAGCTCAATGGGGCAGTCCCAGGGTCTATGGGGTGGTAACTGATCGGCCGCCTGTTCCGAAAATACATCTGTGAACTCCCAATAGACCTCCGGAATGAGCTCTTCATCCGACTTGGAAGATACCCGGAGCAGGTAGACAGGAGTGAGACAATTAGAATGACAAAAAGAACTCCAGTACAGTATTTGTGACGACTTCCAGTCGACGTGAGGGTTGTGAATTTTAAGCCAAGGAAAAACCTAGAACCAGATCGTGGGGCATCTCCCGAATCACTAGGAACTCCAGATGTTCTTGATGCAGAGCTCCCACCTGCAGCTTGATTGGCACTGTGCGACTGGTAATAAGACCATTAGAAATTTGGGCACCATTGATGGCGGTCAACGTAATAGGCCGTTTGACAGACTGTAACTGTAAACCTAAGTTCTGGACACAAGAAAGGGAAACAAAATTCCCTGCAGCCCCAGAGTCCAGCAAAGCTTTAACAGGTTTGGCTATTGACTCAGGAAACAGAGACACGGAGAGTAAACAGTCCACTGTCGGAGAAGGTTTAGATGTAATTCCTAACTCGACTCCTCCGGAACAAGCTAGGACTGCCCGTTTCCCGGACGGGACTTGCAGAACTTGAGAAAATGATCCGCGGCTCCACAGTAGAGGCAGAGTCTACCCTCACGACGTCGCTGTCGTTACTCCGGGGACAGCCGAGATCGATTGATTTGCATGGGTTCGTCTGGACCTGGAGTAACCGTTTGCTTAGACAGAAGAGACCGGAATCTGGATCGATCTGACCGACTACGTTCGCCACCTCGTTCCTGCATGCGAAGATCCACCTTTACACAGAGTGAGATCAACTGTTCTAAGGAATCTGGCAGATCCCTACTGATCAGTTCGTCCTTTAGGCGGTCGGAGAGCCCTTTCCAAAAAGCAGCCCGGAGAGCATCATTATTCCAGCGTAGTTCTGAAGCTATGGTCTGGAAGTGAATCACATACTGCCCCACTGAACGGGATCCTTGTCGGACTCGGAGCAAGTCTGAAGAAGCAGCGGTCGTTCTGCCGGGCTCATCAAAGATCCTTCGAAATGACGCAATGAAATTGGTGTAACTAGAAACCAAAGGGTCAGATCGCTCCCACAATGGTGACACCCAATCCAACGCTGAACCTTCCAGCAAGGAAATAATGTACGCCACCTTGGACCGATCCATGGGGAAGTTGTGCGAAAGAAGTTCAAAATGCACCTCGCATTGGTTGAGAAAACCATGGCAATTCTTTGGATTCCCATTATAGCGAGAGGGAGTGGGAAGATGAAGGCGTGACCTAGTTCCAGACAAGGATTGAACATTACTAGGGACAACCACTGGAGCGGGTACTGGAGCTGGAGCCGGAACTACTGAAGCCAGAGAAGCCTGAATTTGATCCAGCCGGCCGGATAATTCCTGGAGATACTGCATCACCTGGCTCTGTGCAGCCTCCTGACTCTGAACTCGGGAAACCAAGTCCTGGATGGCACTTGCCTCTGGGTTCCGATCCCCCGGGTCCATGAGGCCTGAGTATACTGTCACTGACCTGGATTGGGAGTGTTGTGAACTCGGGGGCTCCTCCGATGGTCAGGAAGAGGCACCACAGCTGGGTCGGAGCAGAGAAGGCCGGATATAGGTTTTCCTCATACAGGGACTCTGACAATTATGTTTGATGAAGAAATGCTGAAGAACTTTATTTAGGGAAGGGAGCAATACAGCAACACATGGAAGAAAGGGGACTTGTGGGCAATGTCAAAGGCTACTGAAGAATTTGTGAGCGATGTTTAGAGATACATGAATAAAGAACTTGTGAGCGATGGTGAAAGACACTAAAGAATTCGTGAGCGATGTTTAAAGTCACTGGTGAATGAAGAGCTAGTGAGCGATGTTAAAAGACACTGAAGAATTTGTGAGCGATGTTTTAGAGACACTGATGATTGAAGAACTTGTGAGCGATGTTTAAAGACACTGATGATTGAAGAACTTGTGAGCGATGTTTAAAGACACTGAAGATTTTGTGAGCGATGTTTAAAAAACACTGATGATTGATGAACTTGTGAGCGATGTTTAAAGACACTGATGAATGAAGAACTTGTGAGCGATGATAAAGACACTGATGAATGAAGAACTTGTGAGCGATGATAAAGACACTGGTGAATGAAGAACTTGTGAGCGATGATAAAGACACTGATGAATGAAGAACTTGTGAGCGATGTTTAAAGACACTGATGAATGAAGAACTTGTGAGCGATGATAAAGACACTGATGAATGAAGAACTTGTGAGCGATGATAAAGACACTGGTGAATGAAGAACTTGTGAGCGATGTTTAAAGACACTGATGATTGAAGAACTTGTGAGCGATGTTTAAAGACACTGAAGATTTTGTGAGCGATGTTTAAAGACACTGATGATTGAAGAACTTGTGAGCGATGTTTAAAGACACTGATGAATGAAGAACTTGTGAGCGATGATAAAGACACTGATGAATGAAGAACTTGTGAGCGATGATAAAGACACTGATGAATGAAGAACTTGTGAGCGATGATAAAGACACTGGTGAATGAAGAACTTGTGAGCGATGATATAAGGCACTAAAGATTTTGTGAGCAGTGTTCAAAAGACGCTGATGATTGAAGAACTCGTGAGCGATGTTTAAAGACACTGGAGACTTGGTGAGCGAGCAGAACGATATGCTGGGAAAGTTGACTGGATGCTGGAAACTCTAGGAGATAGCACAGCAGTCACAGGAGCACTGGAGATCACCTCTGGAAAAGCGACGATACTCAGGCGCCGGAGCTCTGCCCCGCGTCTGGTTTTGAATCTCCCGCCCTAACAGGATTGGTGGAGCGGTTCTGTGACGCCACCCGCTCCCCGCCCACGTGACGCCGGGTGCAATGGCGGCGCCCACACTCCGAGGAACCGCCGGGAGCAGCACCAGCCAGACGCCGGGACCCGGCGACCGCCGGAGGCGGGGGAGCCAGACGGACCAGCAGACACGCAGGGGTAGGCGTAGCGGCCGCTGCCTCTGGTGTGTGACAGTACCCCCTCCTCCAGGAGTGGCCCCCGGACACTTCCCGGGCTTTGTTAGATGTCTGGAATGGAAGATCCGCACTAGTCGGGGAGCCGTGACTTCAGCAGCTTTGACCCAGCTCCTCTCCTCAGGACCATAACCTTTCCATTCTACCAGATACTGTAGATTCTTGTGAAGATAACGAGAGTCAAGAATAGCTTTAATTTCAAATTCCGTTCCAGCTTCAGTCTCTACAGAGGTTGGCCTAGGAGATTCTGAATGGAACCGATTCAAAACAAGAGGACGAAGGAGAGAGACATGGAAAGAATTTGGTACCCGAAAGTGGGAAGGTAATCCCAATTTGCAGACAACCGGGTTCAGGACTTGCAACACGGGGTAAGGACCAATGAACCTTGGAGCAAACTTCATAGCAGGCACTCTTAAACTGAGATTGCGGGTAGAGAGCCATACCCTGTCACCCACTTTGTATTGGGGAGCTGCCCGTCGCTTCCTATCCGCAAAGAATTTGTAGCGGCCGAAGATTTTCTTGAGGTTAGCATGAACCCTACTCCAGATTTGACTGAAGTGCCGGAGAGTAGAGGCTGCAGTAGGGACATCTTCCGGAGGACAGATGGGTAATTCTGGAACTTGAGGATGGAATCCATAATTAATGAAGAATGGAGACTCACCAGTGGAGGAGTGGTACAGATGATTATGGGCAAACTCGGCCCAGGGTAACAGTTCCACCCAATTGTCTTGTGAAGGAGAGAGATAAACGCGGAGAAAAGTCTCTAAATCTTGATTGACGCGTTCAGTTTGCCCATTGGTTTGAGGATGGTAAGCAGATGAGAACTTGAGCTTTATTTGTAAGGCAGAACAGAGGGCCCTCCAGAACCTTGCCGTGAACTGCACCCCCCGATCAGAGACTATCTCCTGAGGTAACCCGTGCAGGCGGAAGTGTTCACGAATGAATAATGAAGCCAACTTGGGAGCTGACGGTAACCCGGTCAATGGAATAAAATGTGCCATTTTAGAAAAGCGGGTAATAATCACCCAGATGGTATTATGACCCTTGGAGAAGGGTAATTCGGTAACAAAGTCCATCGAAATATGGGTCCAAGGTCTCTTAGGAATGGACAGTGGATGAAGCAACCCCGCAGGAGGCAGACAAAATGTTTTGTGCTGAGCATATTGAGGACACAAGTTGACATAATCCTGTATATCCTTCTTCATAGTGTCCCACCAGTATGACCTTCGTAGAAATTCCCACATTTTTTGAACTCCAGGATGACCGGAAAACTTGGAGATATGAGCCCACTGCAACAATTTTGGTCGAAATTTAGCTGGTACAGACATTCTCCCAGGAGGAGGACCCAGAGTGGTAGGAGCTGCCGAAATAGAGACTGGACTGAGAATCAAAGCCTTTTCAACTGAATTTTTTTCATCCGAGGCCGTTAAGGAACGAGATAGAGCATCAGCCTTAGTGTTAAAAGTCCCGGCCCGGTACTTAATGATGAACGAGAAACGAGTGAAGAAGAGCGCCCATCTAACTTGACGGGGATTCAAGCACTGGGCCGTCTTGAGATACAGCAAGTTCTTGTGATCGGTGTAAATCGTAATTAGATGTTTAGCACCTTCCAATAAGTACCTCCATTCTTCTAGGGCAGATTTTATCGCCAAAAGTTCCTGGTCTCCAATGGTGTAGTTTCGTTCAGCGGGAGAGAACTTGCGAGAATGGAAACCACATGGTTGTAACTTCCCATCAGAGTAGTACTGGGAAAGTACGGCACCGATGCCTACCGAGGAAGCATCGACCTCCAAGAAGAATGGTTTTGAAAAATTCGGTTGCTGGAGTACCGGAGCGGACATAAAGGCTGCTTTCAACCGGGCGAACGCAGCTACCGCTTCAGAAGACCAGTGACTTGGGTCAGACCCCTTTTTGGTTAGGGCAGTAATAGGTGCCACAATGGTAGAGAATCCCTTTATGAATTTCCGGTAGTAATTTGCAAAACCCAGAAATCTTTGTACCGCTTTCAAGGAGAGAGGCTGAGTCCAGTCCCGAATGGCAGTGAGTTTTTCCGGATCCATGCGGAGCTCCGTACCTGAGATGACATAGCCAAGAAATGGAATTGAAGGGACCTCAAAGGTACATTTGGAAATCTTGCCGTAGAGATGATTCCTTCGTAGGCGAAGAAGTACTTCCGTGAGATTCTTAGAAAATATCAGAATGTCATCCAAATATACCACTACGCTTAGGTATAACATATCCCGGAATATCTCATTCACAAATCCCTGGAAAACAGCAGGGGCATTGCTGAGGCCAAACGGCATTACCAAATATTCATAATGCCCGTCCCTGGTATTGAAGGCTGTCTTCCATTCGTCCCCCTGTCGGATGCGTATCAAATTATAGGCTCCCCTTAAATCGAGCTTAGTGAAGACGTGGGCTCCGCGAACCCTATCAAATAGCTCCGTGATGAGCGGCAAAGGGTATTTGTTCTTAACGGTGATATCGTTTAAGCGCCGATAGTCAATACATGGTCTTAACCCTCCGTCCTTCTTCTTCACAAAAAAGAAACCTGCTTCCGCCGGGGAGGTAGAGAAGCGAATGAATCCTTTCAGCAAATTAGACTTGATGTAGTCTGACATAGCTTGGGTCTCGGGTAATGACAAGGGGTAAGTACGTCCCCGGGGTGGCATTTTCCCTGGGATGAGCTCAATGGGGCAGTCCCAGGGTCTATGGGGTGGTAACTGATCGGCCGCCTGTTCCGAAAATACATCTGTGAACTCCCAATAGACCTCCGGAATGAGCTCTTCATCCGACTTGGAAGATACCCGGAGCAGGTAGACAGGAGTGAGACAATTAGAATGACAAAAAGAACTCCAGTACAGTATTTGTGACGACTTCCAGTCGACGTGAGGGTTGTGAATTTTAAGCCAAGGAAAAACCTAGAACCAGATCGTGGGGCATCTCCCGAATCACTAGGAACTCCAGATGTTCTTGATGCAGAGCTCCCACCTGCAGCTTGATTGGCACTGTGCGACTGGTAATAAGACCATTAGAAATTTGGGTACCATTGATGGCGGTCAACGTAATAGGCCGTTTGACAGACTGTAACTGTAAACCTAAGTTCTGGACACAAGAAAGGGAAACAAAATTCCCTGCAGCCCCAGAGTCCAGCAAAGCTTTAACAGGTTTGGCTATTGACTCAGGAAACAGAGACACGGAGAGTAAACAGTCCACTGTCGGAGAAGGTTTAGATGTAATTCCTAACTCGACTCCTCCGGAACAAGCTAGGACTGCCCGTTTCCCGGACGGGACTTGCAGAACTTGAGAAAATGATCCGCGGCTCCACAGTAGAGGCAGAGTCTACCCTCACGACGTCGCTGTCGTTACTCCGGGGACAGCCGAGATCGATTGATTTGCATGGGTTCGTCTGGACCTGGAGTAACCGTTTGCTTAGACAGAAGAGACCGGAATCTGGATCGATCTGACCGACTACGTTCGCCACCTCGTTCCTGCATGCGAAGATCCACCTTTACACAGAGTGAGATCAACTGTTCTAAGGAATCTGGCAGATCCCTACTGATCAGTTCGTCCTTTAGGCGGTCGGAGAGCCCTTTCCAAAAAGCAGCCCGGAGAGCATCATTATTCCAGCGTAGTTCTGAAGCTATGGTCTGGAAGTGAATCACATACTGCCCCACTGAACGGGATCCTTGTCGGACTCGGAGCAAGTCTGAAGAAGCAGCGGTCGTTCTGCCGGGCTCATCAAAGATCCTTCGAAATGACGCAATGAAATTGGTGTAACTAGAAACCAAAGGGTCAGATCGCTCCCACAATGGTGACACCCAATCCAACGCTGAACCTTCCAGCAAGGAAATAATGTACGCCACCTTGGACCGATCCATGGGGAAGTTGTGCGAAAGAAGTTCAAAATGCACCTCGCATTGGTTGAGAAAACCATGGCAATTCTTTGGATTCCCATTATAGCGAGAGGGAGTGGGAAGATGAAGGCGTGACCTAGTTCCAGACAAGGATTGAACATTACTAGGGACAACCACTGGAGCGGGTACTGGAGCTGGAGCCGGAACTACTGAAGCCAGAGAAGCCTGAATTTGATCCAGCCGGCCGGATAATTCCTGGAGATACTGCATCACCTGGCTCTGTGCAGCCTCCTGACTCTGAACTCGGGAAACCAAGTCCTGGATGGCACTTGCCTCTGGGTTCCGATCCCCCGGGTCCATGAGGCCTGAGTATACTGTCACTGACCTGGATTGGGAGTGTTGTGAACTCGGGGGCTCCTCCGATGGTCAGGAAGAGGCACCACAGCTGGGTCGGAGCAGAGAAGGCCGGATATAGGTTTTCCTCATACAGGGACTCTGACAATTATGTTTGATGAAGAAATGCTGAAGAACTTTATTTAGGGAAGGGAGCAATACAGCAACACATGGAAGAAAGGGGACTTGTGGGCAATGTCAAAGGCTACTGAAGAATTTGTGAGCGATGTTTAGAGATACATGAATAAAGAACTTGTGAGCGATGGTGAAAGACACTAAAGAATTCGTGAGCGATGTTTAAAGTCACTGGTGAATGAAGAGCTAGTGAGCGATGTTAAAAGACACTGAAGAATTTGTGAGCGATGTTTTAGAGACACTGATGATTGAAGAACTTGTGAGCGATGTTTAAAGACACTGATGATTGAAGAACTTGTGAGCGATGTTTAAAGACACTGAAGATTTTGTGAGCGATGTTTAAAAAACACTGATGATTGATGAACTTGTGAGCGATGTTTAAAGACACTGATGAATGAAGAACTTGTGAGCGATGATAAAGACACTGATGAATGAAGAACTTGTGAGCGATGATAAAGACACTGGTGAATGAAGAACTTGTGAGCGATGATAAAGACACTGATGAATGAAGAACTTGTGAGCGATGTTTAAAGACACTGATGAATGAAGAACTTGTGAGCGATGATAAAGACACTGATGAATGAAGAACTTGTGAGCGATGATAAAGACACTGGTGAATGAAGAACTTGTGAGCGATGTTTAAAGACACTGATGATTGAAGAACTTGTGAGCGATGTTTAAAGACACTGAAGATTTTGTGAGCGATGTTTAAAGACACTGATGATTGAAGAACTTGTGAGCGATGTTTAAAGACACTGATGAATGAAGAACTTGTGAGCGATGATAAAGACACTGATGAATGAAGAACTTGTGAGCGATGATAAAGACACTGATGAATGAAGAACTTGTGAGCGATGATAAAGACACTGGTAAATGAAGAACTTGTGAGCGATGATATAAGGCACTAAAGATTTTGTGAGCAGTGTTCAAAAGACGCTGATGATTGAATAACTCGTGAGCGATGTTTAAAGACACTGGAGACTTGGTGAGCGAGCAGAACGATATGCTGGGAAAGTTGACTGGATGCTGGAAACTCTAGGAGATAGCACAGCGGTCACATGAGCACTGGAGATCACCTCTGGAAAAGCGACGATACTCAGGCGCCGGAGCTCTGCCCGGCGTCTGGTTTTGAATCTCCCGCCCTAACAGGATTGGTGGAGCGGTTCTGTGAGGCCACACGCTCCCCACCCACGTGACGCCGGGTGCAATGGCGGCGCCCACACTCCGGGGAACCGCCGGGAGCAGCGCCAGCCAGACGCCGGGACCCGACGACCGCCGGAGGCGGGGGCCGCCAGATGGACCAGCAGACACGCAGGGGTAAGCGCAGCGGCCGCTGCCTCTGGTGTGTGACAGTCTGCACATGTTATATCTGTCCCCCCCTGCAGTGCACATGGTTTTGCCCAACGGCTAACAAATTTGCTGTGGCGATCAACTCAGAATTAGGCCCAATGATCCAAGCCAGGAAGGGGGTAACGTCTAATATGTCTCTTGGTGTGAGAGCAGACAATATTCTACAGTGGAATTTCATCTGGGACGTTTCCTGCTTTTTCTGCAGTCAGGAGTGGATGTGGGCCTACGTCTAGGCTGCATAAAAGTCCAGTTTTCAGCCTTGTCTGTTTTCTTTCAGAAACAATTGGCTTCTCTCCCTTAGGTCCAGACGTTCTTGAAAGGTGTTTTGAACATCCAGCCTCCCTTTGTGCCTCCCACGGCACCTTTGGATCTCAATTTGGTGCTGCAGTTCCTCCAATCGGACTGGTTTGAACCATTACAGGAGGTAGACGTAAAGTACCTAACGTGGAAGACTGTCACACTGTTGGCTTTGGCTTCAGCAAGACTTGTTGGGGGCATTGTCTTATAAGAGCCCCTACCTGATTTTCCATGAGGACAGAGCTGAACTCAGGACTCGTCAGCAATTTCTTCCTAAGGTGGTGTCCGCGTTTCACATTAACCAACCTATTGTGGTTCCGGCTGTTACGGACATCTCTGCTACTTCAAAGTCTTTGGATGTTGTGAGGGCTTTGAAGGTATATGTAAAGAGAACAGCTCGTCACAGGATATCGGACTCGCTGTTCGTTCTCTATGATCCCAATAAAATTGGGTGTCCTGCTTCTAATCATTCAACTGCATGCTGGATTAGGCTCACTATCCAGCATGCTTATTCCACGGCAGGCTTGCCGGTTCCAAAATCTGTACAGGCCCACTCTACTAGGTCGGTGGGTTCTTCTTGGGCTGCTGCCTGGGGGTGTCTCAGCTTTACAGCTCTGCCGAGCAGCTACTTGGTCAGGTTTGAACACGTTTCCTAAGTTTTACAAGTTTGATACTTTGGCTTCTGAGGACCTTTAGTTTGGTCAATCAGTTCTGCAGGAACCTCAGCACTCTCCCACCCGGTTTGGGAGCTTTGGTACTTCCCCATGGTACTAAATGGATTCCCAGTATCCCCTAGGATGTAAGAGAAAATAGGATTTTAATTACTTACCAGTAAATCCTTTTCTCCGTAGGGGATACTGGGCGCCCGCCCGGTGCTTCGTTCTTTCTGCACTGTTACTTGGCTAAATAATGTTGTTTGGTTCAGCTGTTGCTGTTCCTGTTTACAGGTTTTGGTTAGCAAATACATAAACAGTAAAAGGTTAAAAAAGGATAACCATACAGTAGGTCCATTAAAAGATGAATTTGGAGTATTGTTAAATGATGACTAATCAAAAGCAGAAATACTGAACAAAGTTTTTTTCATCAGTGTTCGCCAGAGAAGAACTGATGGTGGGAGTAGTGCATAGCGATAGTGACAGTAATGGTTTGTGGTTAGATACTTGTTTAAGTGAAGAAGTAGTCAGGGAGAGATTATGCAAAATAAAGATTAATAAATTACCTGGCCCGGACAGACTTCATCCAAGGGTTCTTATGGAGCTTAGTTCACCACTAGCACGACCCCTGTACTTGATTTTCAACAGTTAAATTAGATCTGGCATGGTACCGAAGGATTGGCGTATGGTGGAGGTAGTGCCATTATTTAAAAAGGGATCCAAAAATCATCCGGGTAACTACAGGCCGATTAGTTTGAGATCTATAGTGGGAAAAATATTGGAAGAAATTCTAAGGGATAGCATACAGGAGTATCTGCAGACCACTAAGATTTTTAGCAAGAACCAGCATGGGTTTGTGAGGGACAGATCATGTCAAACTAACTTAGTTAACTTCTACGACAATCTTGACCAAGGAAAAGCAGTGGATGTGGTCTACTTAGAATTTGCAAAAGCTTTCGATGCAGTGCCTCACAGGAGATTAATCATCAACTTAAAAGAGCTTGGCCTAGGAAAAATTGTTTGTACATGGATAAGTAACTGGCTTGAAAACAGGGTACAGCGAGTAGTGGTCAACGGGAAGTCCTCAAGCTGGAAACCGGTTTTCAGCGGAATACCACAGGGGTCCGTACTCGGGCCACTACTGTCCAACATATTTATCAATGACCTAGAAATAGGCCTGGAAAGCACAGTGTCAATCATTGCAGATGATACTAAACTGTGTAGGGTAATTAATTCAGAAAAAGATGTGGAGTCTCTGCAGAATAACTTATCTAAACTTGAAATCGGGGAAAGTCTAGGGGTAACAATTTTGGAAAAGGATTTGGGGGTACTCATTGATAATAAACTTAATAACCGTATACAATGTCAAAGCGCAGTAAAGAAGGCAAGTAAGGTGTTAGCATGCATAAAACGGGGAATTGAGACAAGGGACGAGGATGTAATTCTGCTGCTGTACAAATCATTGGTACGTCCGCACCTGGAATATTGTGTTCAGTTTTGGGCACCACTGTCTAAAAAAGATATCGATGAACTAGAGAGGGTTCAAAGGCAAGCTACTAAATTAATTAAAGGGCTTGAGCGACTGGATTACGAGGAAAGGCTTACTACAGTAGGTTGAACATGTATACACTGGAAAAGAGGTGTCTAATACCCCTTTTCCACCTACGTACCGTGTCCGATCCGGGATGTTTAACACGGCTACAACCCGTGTCGGCTCCCCCGTTTCCACTACACTTCGACACGGGTTATTCCCGTGTCTGATCTGTTTCCACCTAACCCGGGTAAGCTCTGTAAAAGCCTATTGCTGTCATTACAAATGGACTTTTTACTGTCTCATCAAGATGATGTCATAAAAGGACCAAAACAGAGGGGTGGGGCCTGCTCACAGCATTGCAGCAATGGACGCCGGTGCAGTAGCTGTGTCTAGCATGGAGTCGCAGACTGTTTGCAGTTTACTGCTGCTTTCTGCTACAGACAGCTTGATGCAGCTTTTCACCTTGTGCTACCTACTGCAGAGCTGGAGAAGGAGAGCTCAATTCTTTGCAGAGAGGGCTACCTATCGACGCAAATATTTGAAAAGGAGGAGAGCGCGTATATCATCCACTGTTGTTATTTCTCTCATAACAATGAACTGTACACCAAGCCGAAGAATGTGGATGAGAGATCGCAGACATGGGGAAGCATTCATGCAGACTATTCTAGCATATCAGGAGGAGCAGTGGATGGCAAACTTCAGGATGTCTCGCGCTACATTCGAGTATGTTTTGGAACTACTGTCCCCCGCAATAACCATGCAGACCACCAGGTTCCGTAAGCCCATTGAGCCAGCCAGGAGATTAGCGATTGCTCTCTGGTGGTATGCTACCCCTGGAGAGTATCGCACAGTTTCCAGTTTATTTGGAGTAGGGATTGGCACGGTCTGCAAGATTGTCTACCAGGTCACGCGGGCATTGCTGGATACCATGTACCATCGCTTTATTTCCCTGCCACAAGGACAGCGGCTAGATGAGACTATAAAAGGGTTTAAGAAGCGTGGCTACCCACAGTGTGCTGGTGCCATAGATGGGACCCACATCCCCATCATCGCCCCCCGTGACAACCCAGCAGACTATTACAATCGTAAGGGTTGGCATTCCATTGTTCTGCAAGCGGTAGTGGACCACAAATACTGGTAAGCACTGTTTCACTAATGTGTTTGAAATAGGCTTGGCCTGTTTTATGATAATGCATAAACCTTTATTTTTAGTTTCACAGATGTCTTCATAGGGTGGCCCGGACGGTCACATGACGCAAGGGTTCTCGCCAACTCCGATCTTTACAGTATTGCTGAGGACAAGCTTGGTGGATGGCTTTTCCCTCGAGAGGTAAGATTATTTACTACTTAAACTGAAATGTTTGCCCATAAACCAATAGTCAAGTTTTACCCCTGTAATAATATTAATGTTTTATTAACAGAAATCGGTGATCGTACATGGTGTGGACATCCCGGTCCATCTCATTGGTGATGCAGCATACCCATTACAGCGCTGGCTAATGAAGGGCTACACCCAGCATGTTCACTTATCCCCCGAACAGACATCATATACCCATGCCCTAAGTTCGGCCCGTATGGCAGTGGAGAATGCGTTTGGGTGTTTAAAAGGACGCTGGCGCTGCCTCATGAAGAGGAATGATGTGGACTTGAAAATAATGCCAGATATAGTAGCGGCCTGCTGCATTCTCCATAACATATGTGAGATTCAAAAGGAAAACTTTCTCCCCGAGTGGAATATACATGATCATGGGGCGGGGGTCGCTGTACATGATGCACCAGGCTTGGTGGGGGGGCATGACGCTGCCAGCGAGTGCATAAGGGCCACCATTGCAGCTAATCTTCAAACAATGTTGCAGTAGAGAAGACAGACACGTTTTTGTGTGCAAACAATTTTTGTTTATTTCGTTTTTCAGTTATAAAAATTTGGTTCAAAAGTTGTTATTATATTTTTTCTTTTAAACAGTTGGCACACATTTTCTGAGGTAACAATATAAAATATTTAAGTGCAAACATGTCACTGTAAAATTCCACATAACGCAAGGGGTCTTCAACATGTGTCCCTCCAGCTGTTGTGGAACAACATGTACCAGCATGTGTTGCTATGTGTTTCCACAACAGCTAGAGGGCCACATGGTGAAGACACCTGCCCTGAGGTAAAAGAGTAAAGTGCAAACAGGGCACTCTGTAAAAAAAAAACCCTAATGTTTGGTTTGGCAGGTATCGGGTTACCCCCAATATTTGGATCACACTGCCGCACATTTTCTGAGGTAACAATATAAAATATTTAAGTGCAAACATGTCACTGTAAAATTCCACATAACGCAAGGGGTCTTCAACATGTGTCCCTCCAGCTGTTGTGGAACAACATGTACCAGCATGTGTTGCTATGTGTTTCCACAACAGCTAGAGGGCCACATGGTGAAGACACCTGCCCTGAGGCATACCTCCCAACTGTCCCGATTTTCGCGGGACAGTCCCGTTTTTTGGGGTCTGTCCCGCTGTCCCACCCGCGGGCCGCAGTGTCCCGCGGTGGGGGGGACAGTTGGGAGGCTCAGTCTCTCGCTGCCCTGCTTAGCAGAGCAGCGGTGAATAGACGCTGTGCGCTTGCGCACAGCGTCTATTCATTGTAGACAGAGGGAGAGGGGGCATGCCAGCGGCTCACAGAGCGCTGGGCATGCCCCTTCAGTGATGAAATCGGGGGCGTGGCTCGCGATCGCGGGTCTTCCCGTGAAGCCACGCCCCTTTTCATAGGCCACGCCCCCTTTTCGGAAGCGGCTTCGCCGCGCGTGTGTCCCTCTTTCAAGGCAGCCAAAGTTGGGAGGTATGCCTGAGGTAAAAGAGTAAAGTGCAAACAGGGCACTCTGTAAAAAAAAAACCCTAATGTTTGGTTTGGCAGGTATCGGGTTACCCCCAATATTTGGATCACACTGCCGCACATTTCCTGAGGTAACAATATAAAAAGGTAGCCCCAATATCTGGATCCCACTGCCCATTTTCTGAGGTAACAATATAAAAGTTTAAAGTGCCAACAGGGCACTCTGTAAAATCAAAATAATGTTTGCATTTGTATGTATCAGGGTTGAGGATACAGTGCAAACAGAACCTTAAAACACAAACATTGTTTTATAACCCGCTGCTCTAAGGCAGTTGTCTATATACTAGAGATGAGCGGGTTCGGTTCCTCGGAATCCGAACCCGCCCGAACTTCAGGTTTTTTTACACGGGGCCGAGCGACTCGGATCTTCCCGCCTTGCTCGGTTAACCCGAGCGCGCCCGAACGTCATCATCCCGCTGTCGGATTCTCGCGAGGCTCGGATTCTATCGCGAGACTCGGATTCTATATAAGGAGCCGCGCGTCGCCGCCATTTTCACACGTGCATTGAGATTGATAGGGAGAGGACGTGGCTGGCGTCCTCTCCGTTTAGACTAGAGTACTAGAGAGAGACACAAATTTTGGGGATCATATTATTAGGAGGAGTACTACTTGCTGCTGATAGTGTGACCAGTGACCACCAGTTTAATTAATCCGTTCTCTGCCTGATAAAAAACGATACACAGTGTGACACAGACACATACCATATCTGTGCTCAGCCCAGTGTGCTGCATCATATGTAATACTGTATATCATTATCTGACTGTGCTGAGTGCTCACTGCTCACACAGCTTAATTGTGGGGGAGACTGGGGAGCAGTTATAGCAGGAGTACATATTTTAAGTACAGTGCACACTTTTGCTGCCAGAGTGCCACTGCCAGTGTGACTGACCAGTGACCACTGACCACCAGTATTGTGATTGTCTGCTGACCACCAGTATATTGTGATTGTCTGCCTGAAAAAGTTAAACACTCGTCGTGTGGTGTTTTTATAAACGCATTCTGCAGACAGTGTCCAGCAGGTCCGTCATTACATAATATATACCTGTCCGGCTGCAGTACTAGTGTGATATATATATATTTTAATTTTATCTCATTATCATCCAGTCTATATTAGCAGCAGACACAGTACGGTAGTCCACGGCTGTAGCTACCTCTGTGTCGGCAGTCGCTCGTCCATCCATAATTGTATACCACCTACCCGTGGTTTTTTTTTTTTTCTATCTTCTTGATACTAGTAGCTTACTTTAGGAGTCTGCAGTGCTGACAGACAGTGTCCAGCAGGTCCGTCATTACATAATATATACCTGTCCGGCTGCAGTACTAGTGTGATATATATATATATTTTAATTTTATCTCATTATCATCCAGTCTATATTAGCAGCAGACACAGTACGGTAGTCCACGGCTGTAGCTACCTCTGTGTCGGCAGTCGCTCGTCCATCCATAATTGTATACCACCTACCCGTGTTTTTTTTTTTTTTTCTATCTTCTTGATACTAGTAGCTTACTTTAGGAGTCTGCAGTGCTGACAGACAGTGTCCAGCAGGTCCGTCATTACATAATATATACCTGTCCGGCTGCAGTACTAGTGTGATATATATATATATTTTAATTTTATCTCATTATCATCCAGTCTATATTAGCAGCAGACACAGTACGGTAGTCCACGGCTGTAGCTACCTCTGTGACGGCAGTCGCTCGTCCATCCATAAGTATACTAGTATCCATCCATCTCCATTGTTTACCTGAGGTGCCTTTTAGTTGTGCCTATTAAAATATGGAGAACAAATATGTTGAGGTTCCAAAAATAGGGAAAGATCAAGATCGACTTCCACCTCGTGCTGAAGCTGCTGCCACTAGTCATGGCCGAGACGATGAAATGCCAGCAACGTCGTCTGCCAAGGCCAATGCCCAATGTCATAGTACAGAGCATGTAAAATCCAAAACACCAAATATCAGTAAAAAAAGGACTCAAAAATCTAAAATAAAATTGTCGGAGGAGAAGCGTAAACTTGCCAATATGCCATTTACCACACGGAGTGGCAAGGAACGGCTGAGGCCCTGGCCTATGTTCATGGCTAGTGGTTCAGCTTCACATGAGGATGGAAGCACTCAGCCTCTCGCTAGAAAAATGAAAAGACTCAAGCTGGCAAAAGCACAGCAAAGAATTGTGCGTTCTTCGAAATCCCAAATCCACAAGGAGAGTCCAATTGTGTCGGTTGCGATGCCTGACCTTCCCAACACTGGACGTGAAGAGCATGCGCCTTCCACCATTTGCACGCCCCCTGCAAGTGCTGGAAGGAGCACCCGCTGTCCAGTTCCTGATAGTCAGATTGAAGATGTCAGTGTTGAAGTACACCAGGATGAGGAGGATATGGGTGTTGCTGGCGCTGGGGAGGAAATTGACAAGGAGGATTCTGATGGTGAGGTGGTTTGTTTAAGTCAGGCACCCGGGGAGACACCTGTTGTCCGTGGGAGGAATATGGCCATTGACATGCCTGGTGAAAATACCAAAAAAATCAGCTCTTCGGTGTGGAAGTATTTCAACAGAAATGCGGACAACATTTGTCAAGCCGTGTGTTGCCTTTGTCAAGCTGTAATAAGTAGGGGTAAGGACGTTAACCACCTCGGAACATCCTCCCTTAAACGTCACTTGCAGCGCATTCATAATAAGTCAGTGACAAGTTCAAAAACTTTGGGCGACAGCGGAAGCAGTCCACTGACCAGTAAATCCCTTCCTCTTGTAACCAAGCTCACGCAAACCACCCCACCAACTCCCTCAGTGTCAATTTCCTCCTTCCCCAGGAATGCCAATAGTCCTGCAGGCCATGTCACTGGCAATTCTGACGAGTCCTCTCCTGCCTGGGATTCCTCCGATGCATCCTTGCGTGTAACGCCTACTGCTGCTGGCGCTGCTGTTGTTGCTGCTGGGAGTCGATGGTCATCCCAGAGGGGAAGTCGGAAGACCACTTGTACTACTTCCAGTAAGCAATTGACTGTCCAACAGTCCTTTGCGAGGAAGATGAAATATCACAGCAGTCATCCTGTTGCAAAGCGGATAACTGAGGCCTTGACAACTATGTTGGTGTTAGACGTGCGTCCGGTATCCGCCGTTAGTTCACAGGGAACTAGACAATTTCTTGAGGTAGTGTGCCCCCGTTACCAAATACCATCTAGGTTCCACTTCTCTAGGCAGGCGATACCGAGAATGTACACGGACGTCAGAAAAAGACTCACCAGTGTCCTAAAAAATGCAGTTGTACCCAATGTCCACTTAACCACGGACATGTGGACAAGTGGAGCAGGGCAGGGTCAGGACTATATGACTGTGACAGCCCACTGGGTAGATGTATGGACTCCCGCCGCAAGAACAGCAGCGGCGGCACCAGTAGCAGCATCTCGCAAACGCCAACTCTTTCCTAGGCAGGCTACGCTTTGTATCACCGGTTTCCAGAATACGCACACAGCTGAAAACCTCTTACGGCAACTGAGGAAGATCATCGCGGAATGGCTTACCCCAATTGGACTCTCCTGTGGATTTGTGGCATCGGAAAACGCCAGCAATATTGTGTGTGCATTAAATATGGGCAAATTCCAGCACGTCCCATGTTTTGCACATACCTTGAATTTGGTGGTGCAGAATTATTTAAAAAACGAGAGGGGCGTGCAAGAGATGCTGTCGGTGGCCAGAAGAATTGCGGGACACTTTCGGCGTACAGGCACCACGTACAGAAGACTGGAGCACCACCAAAAACGCCTGAACCTGCCCTGCCATCATCTGAAGCAAGAAGTGGTAACGAGGTGGAATTCAACCCTATATATGCTTCAGAGGTTGGAGGAGCAGCAAAAGGCCATTCAAGCCTATACAATTGAGCACGATATAGGAGGTGGAATGCACCTGTCTCAAGCGCAGTGGAGAATGATTTCAACGTTGTGCAAGGTTCTGCTGCCCTTTGAACTTGCCACACGTGAAGTCAGTTCAGACACTGCCAGCCTGAGTCAGGTCATTCCCCTCATCAGGCTTTTGCAGAAGAAGCTGGAGACATTGAAGGAGGAGCTAACACAGAGCGATTCCGCTAGGCATGTGGGACTTGTGGATGGAGCCCTTAATTCGCTTAACAAGGATTCACGGGTGGTCAATCTGTTGAAATCAGAGCACTACATTTTGGCCACCGTGCTCGATCCTAGATTTAAAACCTACCTTGGATCTCTCTTTCCGGCAGACACAAGTCTGCTGGGGTTCAAAGACCTGCTGGTGAGAAAATTGTCAAGTCAAGCGGAACGCGACCTGTCAACATCTCCTCCTTCACATTCTCCCGCAACTAGGGGTGCGAGGAAAAGGCTCAGAATTCCGAGCCCACCCGCTGGCGGTGATGCAGGGCAGTCTGGAGCGACTGCTGATGCTGACATCTGGTCCGGACTGAAGGACCTGCCAACGATTACGGATACGGACATGTCGTCTACTGGCACTGCATATGATTCTCTCCCCATTGAAAGAATGGTGGAGGATTATATGAGTGACCGCATCCAAGTAGGCACGTCAGACAGTCCGTACTTATACTGGCAGGAAAAAGAGGCAATTTGGAGGCCCTTGCACAAACTGGCTTTATTCTACCTAAGTTGCCCTCCCACAAGTGTGTACTCCGAAAGAGTGTTTAGTGCCGCCGCTCACCTTGTCAGCAATCGGCGTACGAGGTTACTTCCTGAAAATGTGGAGAAGATGATGTTCATTAAAATGAATTATAATCAATTCCTCCGTGGAGACATTGACCAGCAGCAATTGCCTCCACAAAGTACACAGGGAGCTGAGATGGTGGATTCCAGTGGGGACGAATTGATAATCGGTGAGGAGGGGGATGTACACGGTGATATATCGGAGGATGATGATGAGGTGGACATCTTGCCTCTGTAGAGCCAGTTTGTGCAAGGAGAGATTAATTGCTTCTTTTTTGGTGGGGGTCCAAACCAACCCGTCATTTCAGTCACAGTCGTGTGGCAGACCCTGTCACTGAAATGATGGGTTGGTTAAAGTGTGCATGTCCTGTTTATACAACATAAGGGTGGGTGGGAGGGCCCAAGGACAATTCCATCTTGCACCTCTTTTTTCTTTCATTTTTCTTTGCGTCATGTGCTGTTTGGGGAGTATTTTTTTGAAGGGCCATCCTGCGTGACACTGCAGTGCCACTCCTAGATGGGCCAGGTGTTTGTGTCGGCCACTAGGGTCGCTTATCTTAGTCACACAGCTACCTCATTGCGCCTCTTTTTTTCTTTGCATCATGTGCTGTTTGGGGAGTGTTTTTTGGAAGGGCCATCCTGCGTGACACTGCAGTGCCACTCCTAGATGGGCCAGGTGTTTGTGTCGGCCACTAGGGTCGCTTAGCTTACTCACACAGCTACCTCATTGCGCCTCTTTTTTTCTTTGCGTCATGTGCTGTTTGGGGAGTGTTTTTTGGAAGGGCCATCCTGCGTGACACTGCAGTGCCACTCCTAGATGGGCCAGGTGTTTGTGTCGGCCACTAGGGTCGCTTATCTTACTCACACAGCTACCTCATTGCGCCTCTTTTTTTCTTTGCGTCATGTGCTGTTTGGGGAGTGTTTTTTGGAAGGGCCATCCTGCGTGACACTGCAGTGCCACTCCTAGATGGGCCAGGTGTTTGTGTCGGCCACTAGGGTCGCTTAGCTTACTCACACAGCTACCTCATTGTGCCTCTTTTTTTCTTTGCGTCATGTGCTGTTTGGGGAGTGTTTTTTGGAAGGGCCATCCTGCGTGACACTGCAGTGCCACTCCTAGATGGGCCAGGTGTTTGTGTCGGCCACTAGGGTCGCTTAGCTTACTCACACAGCTACCTCATTGCGCCTCTTTTTTTCTTTGCGTCATGTGCTGTTTGGGGAGTGTTTTTTGGAAGGGCCATCCTGCGTGACACTGCAGTGCCACTCCTAGATGGGCCAGGTGTTTGTGTCGGCCACTAGGGTCGCTTATCTTACTCACACAGCTACCTCATTGCGCCTCTTTTTTTCTTTGCGTCATGTGCTGTTTGGGGAGTGTTTTTTGGAAGGGCCATCCTGCGTGACACTGCAGTGCCACTCCTAGATGGGCCAGGTGTTTGTGTCGGCCACTAGGGTCGCTTATCTTACTCACACAGCTACCTCATTGCGCCTCTTTTTTTCTTTGCGTCATGTGCTGTTTGGGGAGTGTTTTTTGGAAGGGCCATCCTGCGTGACACTGCAGTGCCACTCCTAGATGGGCCAGGTGTTTGTGTCGGCCACTAGGGTCGCTTATCTTACTCACACAGCTACCTCATTGCGCCTCTTTTTTTCTTTGCGTCATGTGCTGTTTGGGGAGTGTTTTTTGGAAGGGCCATCCTGCGTGACACTGCAGTGCCACTCCTAGATGGGCCAGGTGTTTGTGTCGGCCACTAGGGTCGCTTAGCTTACTCACACAGCTACCTCATTGCGCCTCTTTTTTTCTTTGCGTCATGTGCTGTTTGGGGAGTGTTTTTTGGAAGGGCCATCCTGCGTGACACTGCAGTGCCACTCCTAGATGGGCCAGGTGTTTGTGTCGGCCACTAGGGTCGCTTAGCTTAGTCATCCAGCGACCTCGGTGCAAATTTTAGGACTAAAAATAATATTGTGAGGTGTGAGGTGTTCAGTATAGACTGAAAATGAGTGGAAATTATGGTTTTTGAGGTTAATAATACTTTGGGATCAAAATGACCCCCAAATTCTATGATTTAAGCTGTTTTTTAGTGTTTTTTTAAAAAAACACCCGAATCCCAAACACACCCGAATCCGACAAAAAAAATTCGGTGAGGTTTTGCCAAAACGCGGTCGAACCGAAAACACGGCCGCGGAACCGAACCCAAAACCAAAACACAAAACCCGAAAAATTTCAAGTGCACATCTCTACTATATACCCGAAATTCTGAGGATTGCGGGATTTGTGTTGGGGGATTTGAGGGAGGCTCATAGTTGTATGGACCATATGGGTGCTGTGGGTAGGCTGTGTCTTGCTGTTGTGTTTGTGTGGTATTCCCTATGGTACGTGCAAACGTGCGTTCAAAAAATGTTATCTGCCTATCATGCATGGTCATTAACTGACTCATAAAAGTTTGATGCATTTCTTTTTCTGACGCAAGAAATCTCTCAAGCCGTGCATCTTCATGGGCATTGAGCTCACTATCTGCCTCACGCAGGTGATCCACGATAATGGACTTCATTGCTTTGACCGTTTGTTCTGTTTTGTTCAGTTTCTTTTTCCGCTGTGGAACGTTGTAGACTGTGAAGGAGATGAAACAGAATGTAAGCAACAATATAAAAATAGCAGTGGTAGCATATACGTGTTTGTGGCCTTCTCCCACCTGCACACTAGCTATACTCTGCAACATTACCATGATTCTATAAAAAAATAGCAGTGGTAGCATATACGTGTTTGTGGCCTTCTCCCACCTGCACACTAGCTATACTCTGCAACATTACCATGCCTTTACATATAGGGACTGCTGCAACTGTATTTGTAATGGTAATACTTACTATTTGAGCGCAAAGTCGTGGTCTTGGGGGGTTGCGACGTCTCCGCCTGAGACTGTGGTACGTCCTCAATAGTGGCACTGATGGAATCATCATTGATGGTCGAGTCTTCGAAACTGCTGTCCGATATAAGCAGCGGGGATGATGGGCTGCATTGTGAGCTGGGAAGGCTGTGCTGTGTTTCGTCACAGTCCTCGTCGACTGACATCTGGCGACTGGCAGAGCTGGATGACGATAGTGCTATGGGATTTGTTATCGCAGTTTTGCCGAAGACACTATAGCATAGGTCATAATATGGCCATTCCATACGCCCAGCACCACTTTTCTTGCGGTTATGGTCGAGTACTTTGGTGAATTGTCTGCGTAGTGCCTTCAATTTGTTAACGACTTGTTGCTGGGTTTTTTGGATGCCCCTTTCTGCCAGCATAAGGGATATGTTCTTGTAGACGATAGCATCCTTAACTGTTCCAGTCACCTGCCTTCTTATTTCTTCCTCTCCCCGAATATTAAGCAGCTCTTTGATCTCTGTGTCTGACCAGGTATGGCTAGCCATGTTGCTGTGCTGGAGCTTCTGCTGCTGTATATTGTCTGTTTGTTTGGAAGCTGCTGCAATAAAAATATCTGTATGTACCCAGCGCGACTTCAGAGTGTTTTGTTTGCAAGCTGCCTCAATGCCTGCATGTGCCCAGCGTAGTGTTGTTTGCTGCTGCGGTGCCTGCATGTGCCCAGCATGTCTCCCAGGGATGACATCATCTTCCAGTGCCCCAGAAGCAGCCAATCAGCGTCTCAGAGCGTTACTCGGGTCTGAAAACACGTGTAATGACCGTTTCCACTGCACCGCTATCCGTGTCATTACCGTGTTCTACCCAGGTAAATAGCCGGGTTGGATTCCCGGGTCACTCAACCCGTGTTGACCCGTTTCCACCTACTAAAAATCTGTGTCGATGTGCGCCCCCGTGCAAAAACACGGGTAAAAACAGCTAGTGGAAAAGGGGTATAAGAGGAGACATTATTAATGTCTTCAAATATGTAAAGGGGCACTACAAAGAGTTATCAGAGGAATTATTTATTAAAAGAACTCTGTTTAGGACACGCGGGCACTCGCTGAGGCTGGAGGAGAGAAAATTCTGCACGCAATGGAGGAAAGTTCCTCCACTGTTAGTTCCCCTACGGACTACGAGAAAAGGATTTACCGGTAGGTAATTAAAATCCTATTTTTTTTGTGGGGACCCAAACAAACCAATCATTTCAGCCACAGTTGTTTGGCAGACCCTGTCGCTGAAATTATTGTTTTGTTAAAGTGTGCATGTCCTGTTTATACAACATAAGAGTGGGTGGGAGAGCCCAAGGACAATTCCATCTTGCACCTCTTTTTTTTCTTTGCCTTATGTGCTCTTTGGGGCCTAGTTTTTAAAACTGCCATCCTGTCTGCCACTGCAGTGCCACTCCTAGATGGGCCATGTGTTTGTGCCGCCCACTTGTATCGCTAAGCTCAGTCATCCAGCAACCTCTGTGCAACCTTTTGGCCTAAAAACAATATCGTGAGGTGTTCAGTGTTCAGAATAGACTGGAAATGAGTGGACATTAATGTTATTGAGGTTAATAATACCGTAGGATCAAAATTACCCCCAAATTCTGTGATTTTAGCTGTTTTTGTGGGGGGGGTTTCAAAAATCATCCAGATCCAAAACTGAAAGGGTGGTTTTGGCAAAACCAATCCAGATCCAAAAAACATGAGCGGGGATCCAGATCCAAAACCAAAACACAAAACCTGAAAAGTGTCCGCCGCACATCTCTAGTTGGAACCTGAAGAGGCACATTTCTTACAGGAATTTTGTGCATATTTGGATTACAGTAATACTGTCTACAGAGAGTCAGCTCTTAAATCAAAGATTCTATATTTCATTGAGGAGGTACTGTACCATTGTCCAACAAGTACATTTACATCATCAGGCCCCAATGCAAAACTGTGACACTTTGGGATGTATGAGCTCCAATGGTTTTGCCAGTAAAGATCGGGACTGTATGTAAGGATATTGAAAGTAAAGTGAGTATAGTCTTAGTGATGTTAATAGATTTGTGCAAATGGCTGAGTTTGATCTTTTTGAACATCATACTCTTTTTGATTGTCTTTTCTTGAAAATTGCATTAATTACTGCTTGCATATCTGTGATTAAATCAATTCCAAATCAGAATCGATATTAACCACTGTCTTGAGCCTGGCCGGAGCCTGAATTGAATCACCTAGCCTAGTGTGAGCTGTCGGGTTGGTCGGGGATTCCGGCGTCAGTATCCTGACCGCCGGCAAATTAACTGCATCCCATCTTGTTGTATAACCAGATAACCTTCTTTTTGCCAGCATTCTTGCAGTAAAATAAAAAAGGTACTCTCCACGGAGATTGCTGTTAAATGACCTTCCTGTTTATGTTACTTTGTTTTAGAAAGGTATAGTTACTATTCATCTACTGAAAGACTGAAAATCCAGTGCACACTCTAGGTTTCCCAACCAACATACTAGCCCTAACATTAAATTATTAGCCCTCACAGGAGCTGATTGGCTGGTGCGTTATCACCTTCCACTTTATCACTTCACCAGGCTTAATAAATCTGTCCACCAGTATGAGCTAAACCTCATATCTAGTTATGTATTCCATCCCAGGACACTTTTATACTCAGTCATCAGTGACATCATTACATCCAATATAAGCAGATACAATACTATTGACCAAGTATAAGGATGTATTTTTACTGTCCCTCTTGTATTATATATATTATATATATTATATCATGTTTACGATAGTTTTTTACCTTTAGTCACTATATTGCTTCACTGTGAACACTGTAAGTGCTCAGTCATTTTCTGTGGCCTTGTAGATTATATAAAATCTAATAATAATCCACAGAACAGGAAGGTAGCAATATTGTTTTGGGAGTTAGACAAGAGAGATTCTCTGTCTGTTTTTAAGTGCTTATCTTTCAAGTGAAGCTGATGTAGCATTTTATTTTATTACCATTTACTCATCATCCAGCTGGAAGGATTCCTAGAGTTAAAAGCACTATCCACACAGAGAAGGTTGCTTGGCAGCACACGTAACAATATGTTCATCTGGGACAACCCACTTATGGGTAAACTGGAACTTCCATTACTGCTGATTGGAGTAATTACCTTATTCTAGACAGCAGCCTAGAAGGGCCAGCCATGTTTGGCAGTGCCAGATTAAGGTCTACATAGGCCAGGAGCTGAGCTTAAGGAAGGGCCTATTATGTGCTGTTGCAGGTAGTGTGATCAGTACTCTAGAGAAGTTCTCCCGTTCTCCCGGGTGGGAAGAGGGGGTGTGGTGACATACTATATCACTGCACTACCTCCCCACACTACATCACTGAGCTACATTCCTACACTACATCACTATGCTACATCCCCACACTACATCACTAAGCTACATTCCTACACTACATCACTATGCTAACTCCCCACACTACATTACTCTGCTATCTCCACACATTACATTACTGTTCTACTTCCCCACACTACGTAATCACACTATATCACTATGATACGTATACACACTACATCACTGCACTACATCCCTGCAGTATATCACTATACTACCTCCCCATACTACATCTCCACGCTTTTTCACTGCACTACCTCTCCAGACTACATTCCCGCACTACATATACCTACCCACACCACATTATTTTGCTACATTCCCACACCACCGTACTGCGTTACCTTCCCGCACCACATTACTGCGTTACCTTCCCATACTACATTACTGCGCTTCCTTCCCATACCACATTACTGCGCTACCTTCCCACACCACTGTTCTGAGCTACCTTCCCTCACACCAAACTACTGCGCTACCTTCCCACACCACATTACTGTGCTACCTTCCCACACCACTGTACTGTGCTACCTTCCCACACCACCGTACTGCATTACCTTCCCGCACTACATTACTGCGCTACCTTCCCACGCCACATTACTGCACTACCTTCCCACAACATATCACTGCGCTACCTTCCCGCACCACATTACTGCGCTACCTTCCCACACCACATTACTGCGCTACCTTCCCACACCTCATTACTACACTACCTTCCGACACCACACTACTGCGCTACCTTCCCACACCATATTACTGCGCTACTTTCTCACACCACATTATTGAGCTACCTTCCCACACCACCGTACTGCGCTACCTTCCCACACCACCATATTGTGTTACCTTCTCGCACCACATTACTGCTCTAACTTCCCACACCACATTACTGTGCTACCTTCCCACACCACATTACTGCGCTACCTTCCCACACCACGTACTGTGTCACCTTCCCGCACCACATTACAGCGCTACCTTCCCGCACCACATTACTGCACTACCTTCCCACACCACATTACTGTGCTACCTTCCCGCACCACATTACTGCACTACCTTCCCACAACATATCACTGCGCTACCTTTCCGCACCACATTACTGCGCTACCTTCCCGCACCACATTACTGCGCTACCTTCCCACACCACATTACTACACTACCTTCCGGCACCACACTACTGCGCTACCTTCCCACACC
Organism: Pseudophryne corroboree; assembly: GCF_028390025.1. NCBI lineage: Eukaryota > Metazoa > Chordata > Amphibia > Anura > Myobatrachidae > Pseudophryne > Pseudophryne corroboree. Next base: position 169,862,019 of record NC_086444.1, on the reverse strand, counting down.
ATATTACTGCGCTACTTTCTCACACCATATTATTTTGCTACATTCCCACACCACCGTACTGCGTTACCTTCCCGCACCACATTACTGCGTTACCTTCCCATACTACATTACTGCGCTTCCTTCCCATACCACATTACTGCGCTACCTTCCCACACCACTGTTCTGAGCTACCTTCCCTCACACCACACTACTGCGCTACCTTCCCACACCACATTACTGTGCTACCTTCCCACACCACTGTACTGTGCTACCTTCCCACACCACCGTACTGCATTACCTTCCCGCACCACATTACTGCGCTACCTTCCCACGCCACATTACTGCACTACCTTCCCACAACATATCACTGCGCTACCTTCCCGCACCACATTACTGCGCTACCTTCCCACACCACATTACTGCGCTACCTTCCCACACCACATTACTACACTACCTTCCGGCACCACACTACTGCGCTACCTTCCCACACCATATTACTGCGCTACTTTCTCACACCACATTATTGAGCTACCTTCCCACACCACTGTACTGTGCTACCTTCCCACACCACCGTACTGCATTACCTTTCCGCACCACATCACTGCGCTACCTTCCCACGCCACATTACTGCACTACCTTCCCACAACATATCACTGCGCTACCTTCCCGCACCACATTACTGCGCTACCTTCCCACACCACATTACTGCGCTACCTTCCCACACCACATTACTACACTACCTTTCCGGCACCACACTACTGCGCTACCTTCCCACACCATATTACTGCGCTACTTTCTCACACCACATTATTGAGCTACCTTCCCACACCACCGTACTGCGCTACCTTCCCACACTACCATATTGTGTTACCTTCTCACACCACATTACTGCTCTAACTTCCCACACCACATTACTGTGCTACCTTCCCACACCACATTACTGCGCTACCTTCCCACACCATGTACTGTGTCACCTTCCCGCACCACATTACTGCGCTACCTTCCCGCACCACATTATTGCACTACCTTCCCACACCACATTACTGCACTACCTTCCCGCACCACATTACTGCACTACCTTCCCACAACATATCACTGCGCTACCTTCCCGCACCACATTACTGCACTACCTTCCCACACCACATTACTGCGCTACCTTCCCACACCACATTACTACACTACCTTCCGGCACCACACTACTGCGCTACCTTCCCACACCATATTACTGCGCTACTTTCTCACACCACATTATTGAGCTACCTTCCCACACCACCGTTCTGTGCTACCTTCCCACACTACCTTCCCACACTACCGTACTGCACTACCTTCCCACACCACCATACTGCACTACCTTCCCACACCACCGTACTGCATACCTTCCCACACCACATTACTGCGCTACCTTCCCACACCACATTACTGCGCTACCTTCCCACACCACCGTACTGTGCTACCTAACCACACCACAGTACTGCGCTACCTTCCCACACCACCATACTGAGCTACCTTCCCACACATTACTGCTACCTTCCCACACCACCGTACTGCGCTACCTTCCTACACCACATTGCTGCACTACTGTACCTCTACACACAGTATCACTACACTAAATCACTACAACATACCTCCCAACATCAGGAGACAAAGAAGCAGGACTCCCTGGAGCGGCAAAGGGACATGACTTATAGAAGGGGGCATGGCTTTTAGGGAGTACCACAATCATGAGCCACGCTCCCATTTTCCATCTCTATGGGGTCGAGCCCAGCATTCTGTGAGCTGTTGGCATGCCCCCAACCCCTCTGTCTCTCGTGAATAGACTCTGTGTGCATGCGCACAGCGTCTATTCATCGCTGCTCTGCTAGGCATTGCGGCCTGCAGGTGGGCCAGCGGGACAGTCCCAAAAAAATGGCCTGCAGTAGAAGAATACATTTGCTTCCTATCTACAGCAGCACAGAGATCTGCTGATGCTGTGGGCCTATTCTGGAGAGTGGACCTGGAGCTGCAGCTCCATCAGCCCCATTGTTAATCCAGCCCTGATGTTTGGTCTTCCCTACATGACTTTACCTCATCACTGCTGCAGGAAGATAAAGCTATAAGTGCAGCAGTTGGTAATTGGAAACTTTTTCTTCTTTTGATTAAAAGTGAGCTATATATAAGTATGCTAAGCCGTGCAATGCATTTCAATGTCACTGTTTGAACTTATGTTCTGTCTGGATATAGATATATTTGTATAACGACGCAGTTTTGCTTCGTCAAATGATTATACTGGAGAGGTGACACAGCAAAAACTCTAATCCATGCTCTCATTATCTCCCGCATTGATTATTGTAATAGTCTCCTGACCGGTCTTCCCAAACATAGGCTCTCACCACTACAATCCATTTTGAATGCAGCTGTTCTACCGTATTAAATATAAAATACTTTTACTCACATACAAGGCTATTAACCAAACTGCACCAACATACATCTCTTCACTCATCTCAAAATATCTCCCTACCCGACCTCTCCGCTCTGCACAAGATCTACGTCTCTCATCCACACGCATCACTTGTTCACACTCAAAATTACAGGACTTTATCCGGGCTTCACCCACTCTGTGGAATGCCCTCCCACGCACAGTAAGACTCGCCTCTAGTCTCCAAACCTTTAAATGTTCCCTGAAAACTCACCTCTTCAGACAAGCCTATCAAATTCCAGACCCACCCACATAACCTTCAGTGCTTCCCTATCTAATTACATCCTCTGTAGAGTATTCATAACATCACATATCTTGTCTTTCTTTAGTCTCACACCCTCCTGACACTTGGATAACTTTGTGGGGTATCATCATACAACCCATTAAGAACCTAGCAATCTGGTGGACCATTATGCAATAGGTAGCATCTATCCTTGTGTATCTATGCCTATTTCCCTATAGATTGTAAGCTTGCGAGCAGGGCCTTCCTACCTCTATGTCTGTCTGTTTTTACCCAGTTTTGTTCTATTACTGTTGTTCTAATTGTAAAGCGCAACGGAATATGCTGTGCTATATAAGAAACTGTTAATAAATAAATAAATAAATTATAGAAACTATTATGTTGCGTAGTCTGAAGTCTGGCTTTCAAGACTCTTCATCTAATCAAACGCTAGAATAGAATTAATAGTATGAGTCACTGTCACTGATAAATCATTTATGGTACAACCATGGGTATCCGGATGATAGATCGACAATGTATTGGTCGACAGTCAAGAGGTCAACGCCATATGGTCGAAAGCATTAGGTTGATAGGTACAAAAGATCAACAGATGAAAGGTCGACAGTGCTTAAGGTTGACATGCTCAAATGGTCTACACATTTTTTGGGGATTTTCCCATTTTCACAACATTTGCTTCATTACTATCTACGTGGACATCTATTGGACATAGTAAAGTTAGCTGAAGCATGGGGAGAAAAGCGTGGTGAGCAAAGCGTAGCGAGCAAAGTGGGCCCTGTGGGTCTACGTTTTTACTGATAGTGGTTACAGAACATGAAATATACAATATTTGGCCAATGCTGACCATTGTCATGTTGACCTATTGAACCTGGTGACCTTTGTACCTGTTGACCTTAACCTCTGTCGTATCTGTTGTATCTGTCTACCTTTTGTACCAGTCGACCTAATGCATTTCAACCATTTGAAGTCGACCTATTGACTGCCAACCATAATATTGTCGACCTGTTATACCACACCCCAATCTTGTACCATATCTCCTACCATCTCAGAGCTGACAGTCTGGATGTTTGAGTGCATCTGAACAATGATGCGGCGTGACTATGCATCATGGGGAAGGGTGGTGGTATCTATTCACCACCTAGGTGGTAGAGTATACCCCCAACACCCCCCTCCCCCCCACCCAGGCCTTGCCCCACTCCGGGTTGATGGGACAGTGCCTGCAAAGTGATATCCATTGTCTGGACAGCTGGGGAATATGCATTTTGGAAGATCATGTATGTATCTATGTACAGTATGTAAGTATTTTTAAACACTCATCTTCTGCTCTTTTGGTCAATCTATAAAGAAAAGATATCCCAGCGCACAAATTACTATATATATATATATATATATATATATATATATATATCTAAAAGAAGGTCAGAAGGTCATTTATTGGTACATTCGTAGGTCGACGTTTCGATCACATCCCAGTGATCTTTGTCAGGACAACAAAGCAGTGTTGTGTGGTGACAGAGCACCAGAAGCAGAGTGTCAGACATGTTCAACATATACAGGTATTTATACCATCATCAATTTGAATATCCAAGCCCCACCTACATGTGTCACTTCCTGTTAAGTAATCAACTACAAGTATTAAAGCCTTATGTTGTAATACATTGCTATTACAAGAGAAGTCAGTATCAATCCTTAATGTTGGCACCCCAAACAGGGTAACATATACTTTAAATCATGCTAGTAGTCTTAGAGAGCGCCGAACACATAAACCAGGAAATGGTCCGTGCGTTCCAACAGCTCTTGGAACGCACGCGCTAACCGGAAGTCACTCGCGTGAACCGGAAGTCTAGTTTAAGGAGCCGAAAACAAAGAGACAAAGAGTGCCGGTGCGTTCCAGCACCACATGGAACGCACAGCATATATCGGAAGTGACGCACATGTCAACCGGAAATGACGCTCAAGTCATCACACCCGGAATGATAAGCGTCGTCATGACAATAGTATAATCGCATCAAAGGGGCGGTATTACCAAATAATTATCATTAGGTCAGCCAGGAATAACAGATAGATGATGGTGTACAATTTCTTCCAAAATTAAAATTAAAACATAACTTTTAATAATGCCATTAAAACTTAACAAATATGTTAATACAATGATATATATTATAATAAAATGATATATATTTTATAGGCCTCCGGAGACAAGGGGATTTAACGAGGCCGCCATAATAATGGCTGGCGTCAAGAAAGCCACAATGTACTCAAACACAGGCCACATATATATCAATATGTCTGAATAAAATGGAAATACACCATGACTATAGACTATCCCAAAAAAATCCCATACGGGTTTGCTTCATTGAGACCTAGTGGAATGAGTGTCTCTAATTCAAAGATCCACCGTGATTCACGCCGTTTCAATCTCAACTCCCTATCACCACCTCGGATCGAAGGTGGGATATGGTCAATTAACATACATTTTAGACTTGAAACTGAGTGCTTGTGATGTAACCAGTGTTTGGCTACTGGTTTGTCCGTTTTATTGGTCTCCAGAGCCTGTCTGATAGAGTAACGGTGGTTCGCCATACGTTCGCGGAAGCACCGTGTCGTAAGTCCCACATAGTACAGCCCACAGGGGCAGATGATAATGTAAATCACAAAATCAGACGTACACGACAGCTTGTGTTTAATTGGGATTCGTTTTCCACTTTGTGGGTGAACAAAAGAAGATCCACTCATCATAGATCTGCATGTTGTACAGTCCGGACACCGGAAACAGCCTAATTTCCTCCTCGCCAGCCATGTTTGATTTGCGATACGTGGTTGCAGAGTAGGACGCATCAGCAACTGTCGCAAGTTAGGCCCTCTGCGGTAGGAATGCATTGGAGGTCTTTGGCTCAGACCCTCCAGTTTGGCATCTGATGCAACTATAGGCCAGTGTTTCCTGATTGTTTTTTCAGCATTCTTGGACTTTGTGTCAAACGTGGAAGTGAAAATAAGCCGGCCAGGCTCAAGTCTTGATGTAGGTTTCTGACCAATACTTTTGTGTTTGACCTTGGCCTTCCTAAGGCATCTGGAGACAACCTTCGGTGAGTACCCTCTCGCAAGAAACCTCTCAGACATTTCAGAGAGCTGTTGATCAGCAGTGTCCAATGAAGAGTTGTTACGTAACACACGTAGGAATTGAGAGATAGGCATACTTTCTTTTAAGCTCTCTGGGTGGTGGCTTGTTGCAAACAGCAGTGTGTTCCTATCTGTTTGTTTGCGGAACAGGGTAGATCCTAAGTGGGTACCTTCTCGGAAAATCGTAACATCAAGGAAATTGATACAGTCATGGTGTATTTCATAGGTGAACCGAATGGGACTATCAATTGTATTCAAATACTGAACCATTCCATGAAACTCGGACTCAGTGCCCCTCCACAAAACAAATATATCATCAATATAGCGGCCGAAATATACCAACTTATCTCCAAATTTGGGGATAATATGTGTATTCTCATACTGATGCATAAATAAATTAGCATATGCTGGCGCCAAGTTGGAACCCATGGCGGTCCCGTTGCACTGGAGGTAAAAGTCAGTACCATAGCAGAAATGATTTTTACTTAGAACAAGTTCTGCCAGTGTTATCAAAAATTCAGTGGGGGGACCACCATGAGTACCACTACTCAGCGCCAACCTCAATGCTTCAAGTCCAGCAGAGTGGGGGATCACTGTATACAGTGAGTTGACATCCATTGATGCCAAAAACACATCATCATGAATGTCACCAATCTTATAGATCTTATCAAGAAAATCACCCGTGTCCCTGATATAACTCCACATATTGCTCACAAGTGGTTGTAAAAAACTATCTACAAATCGAGCTATCGGTTGCAGAAGAGAATCGTTGGCCGATATAATGGGGCGTCCAGGGGGGGTATCAAGGGATTTATGAATTTTCGGCAATGTGTAAAGGATTGGACACACCGGGTGATCAACAGTGAGATACATGGCAATCTGCGCATCAATCCAGTTGTTCTGGAGACCCATTGAAATAGTGGAGTCTACAAGTTTTTTTATCCCTGGCATGGGATTCTGAGTAATTTTACAATAGGTCTGAGTGTCTGACAGTTGTTGCATTATTTCTCTATTGTACTTGGCCCAATCCTGTACCACTATCGCCCCGCCTTTATCGGCTGGGCGGATCACAATTTGATCATTGTTCTTAAGTGCCTGGAGTGCTAGCCTCTGTTGTTTATTGAGGTTATCATATGTATGGTCACCCCTCTGTTGTTTCATTTCATGTTCAGTTAGTCTAAGAAACGATTTAATACTAGGATTGTGAGAAATAGGGTCAAAGCTACTGGGTTTTGAAAAGGTGTGATCCCGAGGGGTCTCACAGAGCTGGTTGGAGAAAAATTCCCTAAGCCTAAGTTTCCTGCCAAACTTAAAGTGATCAACAGACCATTGAAAAGCATCGTGTCTTACTGTAGGGACGAAGGATAGACCCAAAGAAAGGACTTCCATCTCAGTAGTGGAGAGGGATACAGTAGACAAGTTAAAGATAGTGGTTAAGTCTTTGTTCCTTTGGCTTTTTTTGTGTTTCCTCCCGCCCCTCCTTGTCGGGTATTTGGAGGACGTCTTTCCGGAGGAGTGGTATTTTTGCGGGTACCCCGACCTAAAAAATCACCCCTGGGCGGTCTAGAGTCAGTGAATTCACTATCAGAATTGGATTGAGAGGAGCTATCGTATTGTCTCTGTGATCTATATCTGGGATTATGTTGGAATCTACGTGTGGAATTTCTAGTATCCCCTTTCAGCCACCTGTAAACTTGGTGGTTCGAATAGTCAGAGTTTACGGTGTCCAATTTTTTTCTCTTGAAAGCAATGAGGTCACGTTGGTATGTAGACACTTGCTCCTTAAGTTTATCAATCCAATTCTCTGATTTTTCACGTGTGAGTGTATTAAGATGTAGTGTATTAAACTCAGTGAGTTCTAGTCTGACCTTACCCAGTTCGGTACCCACTTCCTCAATTACAAGAAGAATTAGATCAAGAGAGCATTTGTTCAATACTCCACACCACCGTGTGCAGAATGACAAATTGTTCCGCCCGATGGTGGGAGTATTGCTGACTCTAAAACCACGAGGGATTTTTTTGTTCCTATAATAATCAGAAAGAAATTGACCATGGAGGGTAAGATCTATTTCCCGCTTTCTTAATTTCAACAATTTGTGATACAAATCAATGGGTGTATCGTCTGGTAATCTCTGAAAATCACGGTGATCGAATAAAACTTTTTCAGCGTCATCATCAGTAAGTGAGACAATGATAACACTGGCAGAACTTGTTCTAAGTAAAAATCATTTCTGCTATGGTACTGACTTTTACCTCCAGTGCAACGGGACCGCCATGGGTTCCAACTTGGCGCCAGCATATGCTAATTTATTTATGCATCAGTATGAGAATACACATATTATCCCCAAATTTGGAGATAAGTTGGTATATTTCGGCCGCTATATTGATGATATATTTGTTTTGTGGAGGGGCACTGAGTCCGAGTTTCATGGAATGGTTCAGTATTTGAATACAATTGATAGTCCCATTCGGTTCACCTATGAAATACACCATGACTGTATCAATTTCCTTGATGTTACGATTTTCCGAGAAGGTACCCACTTAGGATCTACCCTGTTCCGCAAACAAACAGATAGGAACACACTGCTGTTTGCAACAAGCCACCACCCAGAGAGCTTAAAAGAAAGTATGCCTATCTCTCAATTCCTACGTGTGTTACGTAACAACTCTTCATTGGACACTGCTGATCAACAGCTCTCTGAAATGTCTGAGAGGTTTCTTGCGAGAGGGTACTCACCGAAGGTTGTCTCCAGATGCCTTAGGAAGGCCAAGGTCAAACACAAAAGTATTGGTCAGAAACCTACATCAAGACTTGAGCCTGGCCGGCTTATTTTCACTTCCACGTTTGACACAAAGTCCAAGAATGCTGAAAAAACAATCAGGAAACACTGGCCTATAGTTGCATCAGATGCCAAACTGGAGGGTCTGAGCCAAAGACCTCCAATGCATTCCTACCGCAGAGGGCCTAACTTGCGACAGTTGCTGATGCGTCCTACTCTGCAACCACGTATCGCAAATCAAACATGGCTGGCGAGGAGGAAATTAGGCTGTTTCCGGTGTCCGGACTGTACAACATGCAGATCTATGATGAGTGGATCTTCTTTTGTTCACCCACAAAGTGGAAAACGAATCCCAATTAAACACAAGCTGTCGTGTACGTCTGATTTTGTGATTTACATTATCATCTGCCCCTGTGGGCTGTACTATGTGGGACTTACGACACGGTGCTTCCGCGAACGTATGGCGAACCACCGTTACTCTATCAGACAGGCTCTGGAGACCAATAAAACGGACAAACCAGTAGCCAAACACTGGTTACATCACAAGCACTCAGTTTCAAGTCTAAAATGTATGTTAATTGACCATATCCCACCTTCGATCCGAGGTGGTGATAGGGAGTTGAGATTGAAACGGCGTGAATCACGGTGGATCTTTGAATTAGAGACACTCATTCCACTAGGTCTCAATGAAGCAAACCCGTATGGGATTTTTTTGGGATAGTCTATAGTCATGGTGTATTTCCATTTTATTCAGACATATTGATATATATGTGGCCTGTGTTTGAGTACATTGTGGCTTTCTTGATGCCAGCCATTATTATGGCGGCCTCGTTAAATCCCCTTGTCTCCGGAGGCCTATAAAATATATATCATTTTATTATAATATATATCATTGTATTAACATATTTGTTAAGTTTTAATGGCATTATTAAAAGTTATGTTTTAATTTTAATTTTGGAAGAAATTGTACACCATCATCTATCTGTTATTCCTGGCTGACCTAATGATAATTATTTGGTAATACCGCCCCTTTGATGCGATTATACTATTGTCATGACGACGCGTATCATTCCGGGTGTGATGACTTGAGCGTCATTTCCGGTTGACATGTGCGTCACTTCCGATATATGCTGTGCGTTCCATGTGGTGCTGGAACGCACCGGCACTCTTTGTCTCTTTGTTTTCGGCTCCTTAAACTAGACTTCCGGTTCACGCGAGTGACTTCCGGTTAGCGCGTGCGTTCCAAGAGCTGTTGGAACGCACGGACCATTTCCTGGTTTATGTGTTCGGCGCTCTCTAAGACTACTAGCACGATTTAAAGTATATGTTACCCTGTTTGGGGTGCCAACATTAAGGATTGATACTGACTTCTCTTGTAATAGCAATGTATTACAACATAAGGCTTTAATACTTGTAGTTGATTACTTAACAGGAAGTGACACATGTAGGTGGGGCTTGGATATTCAAATTGATGATGGTATAAATACCTGTATATGTTGAACATGTCTGACACTCTGCTTCTGGTGCTCTGTCACCACACAACACTGCTTTGTTGTCCTGACAAAGATCACTGGGATGTGATCGAAACGTCGACCTACGAATGTACCAATAAATGACCTTCTGACCTTCTTTTAGAAATTGTTGGTGAGTGCCCTCTTTTTTCAAAAGACTATTATCAGGAACCCGAAATTCCTTGGAGTTGAGCACCACCGTGTTGTCCTCTAGAGATTCAGTATTGTGCGGATGCCCGGAAATTTTACATTTTGGCAACGTGTATATTCTACTATTGCTATCATCCAGCACCTGTGGACCTAGCTCTTTTGATTTCCCTGTGAGATTCACAAGAAAAATAGTTTCTATGCATGTGTTGGTTGTAACAGTGCTTTTAGTTGCATAATGTATCAGCTTGTTCTGTTGTTTTTAACTATATGCCTGTTTTAAGCTCTGACTTAGACATCACTGCTTATTGTTTCAGTTCTGACCATTCCATGAGACTTGTCCAAGGTCTATTGTTACTTTTTTGCTGGTTTAGTTGTTTGCCTATTATGTCACTGGGGGCAAGCAATATACTCGATGAGGCCACGCTGAATCTAGCACAAAATAATTTTGTCTCACTTACTGATGATGACGCTGAAAAAGTTTTATTCGATCACCGTGATTTTCAGAGATTACCAGACGATACACCCATTGATTTGTATCACAAATTGTTGAAATTAAGAAAGCGGGAAATAGATCTTACCCTCCATGGTCAATTTCTTTCTGATTATTATAGGAACAAAAAAATCCCTCGTGGTTTTAGAGTCAGCAATACTCCCACCATCGGGCGGAACAATTTGTCATTCTGCACACGGTGGTGTGGAGTATTGAACAAATGCTCTCTTGATCTAATTCTTCTTGTAATTGAGGAAGTGGGTACCGAACTGGGTAAGGTCAGACTAGAACTCACTGAGTTTAATACACTACATCTTAATACACTCACACGTGAAAAATCAGAGAATTGGATTGATAAACTTAAGGAGCAAGTGTCTACATACCAACGTGACCTCATTGCTTTCAAGAGAAAAAAATTGGACACCGTAAACTCTGACTATTCGAACCACCAAGTTTACAGGTGGCTGAAAGGGGATACTAGAAATTCCACACGTAGATTCCAACATAATCCCAGATATAGATCACAGAGACAATACGATAGCTCCTCTCAATCCAATTCTGATAGTGAATTCACTGACTCTAGACCGCCCAGGGGTGATTTTTTAGGTCGGGGTACCCGCAAAAATACCACTCCTCCGGAAAGACGTCCTCCAAATACCCGACAAGGAGGGGCGGGAGGAAACACAAAAAAAGCCAAAGGAACAAAGACTTAACCACTATCTTTAACTTGTCTACTGTATCCCTCTCCACTACTGAGATGGAAGTCCTTTCTTTGGGTCTATCCTTCGTCCCTACAGTAAGACACGATGCTTTTCAATGGTCTGTTGATCACTTTAAGTTTGGCAGGAAACTTAGGCTTAGGGAATTTTTCTCCAACCAGCTCTGTGAGACCCCTCGGGATCACACCTTTTCAAAACCCAGTAGCTTTGACCCTATTTCTCACAATCCTAGTATTAAATCGTTTCTTAGACTAACTGAACATGAAATGAAACAACAGAGGGGTGACCATACATATGATAACCTCAATAAACAACAGAGGCTAGCACTCCAGGCACTTAAGAACAATGATCAAATTGTGATCCGCCCAGCCGATAAAGGCGGGGCGATAGTGGTACAGGATTGGGCCAAGTACAATAGAGAAATAATGCAACAACTGTCAGACACTCAGACCTATTGTAAAATTACTCAGAATCCCATGCCAGGGATAAAAAAACTTGTAGACTCCACTATTTCAATGGGTCTCCAGAACAACTGGATTGATGCGCAGATTGCCATGTATCTCACTGTTGATCACCCGGTGTGTCCAATCCTTTACACATTGCCGAAAATTCATAAATCCCTTGATACCCCCCCTGGACGCCCCATTATATCGGCCAACGATTCTCTTCTGCAACCGATAGCTCGATTTGTAGATAGTTTTTTACAACCACTTGTGAGCAATATGTGGAGTTATATCAGGGACACGGGTGATTTTCTTGATAAGATCTATAAGATTGGTGACATTCATGATGATGTGTTTTTGGCATCAATGGATGTCAACTCACTGTATACAGTGATCCCCCACTCTGCTGGACTTGAAGCATTGAGGTTGGCGCTGAGTAGTGGTACTCATGGTGGTCCCCCCACTGAATTTTTGATAACACTGGCAGAACTTGTTCTAAGTAAAAATCATTTCTGCTATGGTACTGACTTTTACCTCCAGTGCAACGGGACCGCCATGGGTTCCAACTTGGCGCCAGCATATGCTAATTTATTTATGCATCAGTATGAGAATACACATATTATCCCCAAATTTGGAGATAAGTTGGTATATTTCGGCCGCTATATTGATGATATATTTGTTTTGTGGAGGGGCACTTAGTCCGAGTTTCATGGAATGGTTCAGTATTTGAATACAATTGATAGTCCCATTCGGTTCACCTATGAAATACACCATGACTGTATCAATTTCCTTGATGTTACGATTTTCCGAGAAGGTACCCACTTAGGATCTACCCTGTTCCGCAAACAAACAGATAGGAACACACTGCTGTTTGCAACAAGCCACCACCCAGAGAGCTTAAAAGAAAGTATGCCTATCTCTCAATTCCTACGTGTGTTACGTAACAACTCTTCATTGGACACTGCTGATCAACAGCTCTCTGAAATGTCTGAGAGGTTTCTTGCGAGAGGGTACTCACCGAAGGTTGTCTCCAGATGCCTTAGGAAGGCCAAGGTCAAACACAAAAGTATTGGTCAGAAACCTACATCAAGACTTGAGCCTGGCCGGCTTATTTTCACTTCCACGTTTGACACAAAGTCCAAGAATGCTGAAAAAACAATCAGGAAACACTGGCCTATAGTTGCATCAGATGCCAAACTGGAGGGTCTGAGCCAAAGACCTCCAATGCATTCCTACCGCAGAGGGCCTAACTTGCGACAGTTGCTGATGCGTCCTACTCTGCAACCACGTATCGCAAATCAAACATGGCTGGCGAGGAGGAAATTAGGCTGTTTCCGGTGTCCGGACTGTACAACATGCAGATCTATGATGAGTGGATCTTCTTTTGTTCACCCACAAAGTGGAAAACGAATCCCAATTAAACACAAGCTGTCGTGTACGTCTGATTTTGTGATTTACATTATCATCTGCCCCTGTGGGCTGTACTATGTGGGACTTACGACACGGTGCTTCCGCGAACGTATGGCGAACCACCGTTACTCTATCAGACAGGCTCTGGAGACCAATAAAACGGACAAACCAGTAGCCAAACACTGGTTACATCACAAGCACTCAGTTTCAAGTCTAAAATGTATGTTAATTGACCATATCCCACCTTCGATCCGAGGTGGTGATAGGGAGTTGAGATTGAAACGGCGTGAATCACGGTGGATCTTTGAATTAGAGACACTCATTCCACTAGGTCTCAATGAAGCAAACCCGTATGGGATTTTTTTGGGATAGTCTATAGTCATGGTGTATTTCCATTTTATTCAGACATATTGATATATATGTGGCCTGTGTTTGAGTACATTGTGGCTTTCTTGATGCCAGCCATTATTATGGCGGCCTCGTTAAATCCCCTTGTCTCCGGAGGCCTATAAAATATATATCATTTTATTATAATATATATCATTGTATTAACATATTTGTTAAGTTTTAATGGCATTATTAAAAGTTATGTTTTAATTTTAATTTTGGAAGAAATTGTACACCATCATCTATCTGTTATTCCTGGCTGACCTAATGATAATTATTTGGTAATACCGCCCCTTTGATGCGATTATACTATTGTCATGACGACGCGTATCATTCCGGGTGTGATGACTTGAGCGTCATTTCCGGTTGACATGTGCGTCACTTCCGATATATGCTGTGCGTTCCATGTGGTGCTGGAACGCACCGGCACTCTTTGTCTCTTTGTTTTCGGCTCCTTAAACTAGACTTCCGGTTCACGCGAGTGACTTCCGGTTAGCGCGTGCGTTCCAAGAGCTGTTGGAACGCACGGACCATTTCCTGGTTTATGTGTTCGGCGCTCTCTAAGACTACTAGCACGATTTAAAGTATATGTTACCCTGTTTGGGGTGCCAACATTAAGGATTGATACTGACTTCTCTTGTAATAGCAATGTATTACAACATAAGGCTTTAATACTTGTAGTTGATTACTTAACAGGAAGTGACACATGTAGGTGGGGCTTGGATATTCAAATTGATGATGGTATAAATACCTGTATATGTTGAACATGTCTGACACTCTGCTTCTGGTGCTCTGTCACCACACAACACTGCTTTGTTGTCCTGACAAAGATCACTGGGATGTGATCGAAACGTCGACCTACGAATGTACCAATAAATGACCTTCTGACCTTCTTTTAGAAATTGTTGGTGAGTGCCCTCTTTTTTCAAAAGACTATTATCAGGAACCCGAAATTCCTTGGAGTTGAGCACCACCGTGTTGTCCTCTAGAGATTCAGTATTGTGCGGATGCCCGGAAATTTTATATATATATATCTATATTAGTGATGACCGAACCCCCCCGAACTTCACCCATTTTACACGGGTCCGAGGCAGACTCGGATCCTCCCGCCTTGCTCGGTTAACCCGAGCGCACCCAAACGTCATCATCCCGCGGTCGGATTCTCGCGAGATTCGTATTCTATATAAGGAGCCGCGCGGCGCCGCCATTTTTCACTCGTGCATTGGAGATGATCGTGAGAGGACGTGGCTGGCGTCCTCTCAGTTTCTATGTTCAGTGGGCTGCAAATTGTGCTGCAAATATCTGTGCTCAGTGTGCTGCAAATATCTGTGCTCAGTGTGCAGCAAGTGCAAATATCTACGTTCTCTGCCTGAAAAACGCTCCATATCTGACTGTGCTCAGAGTGCTGCAAATATCTGTGCTCAGTGTGCTAATTGCTTTATTGTGGGGACTGGGGACCAGCAGTATTATATAGTAGGAGGACAGTGCAGAGTTTTGCTGACCAGTGACCACCAGTATTATACGTTCTCTGCCTGAAAAACGCTCCATATCTGTGCTGCATTGTAGTATATAGTAGGAGTACAGAGCAGAATTTTGCTGACCACCAGTATAACTATATATAAAGCAGTACGGTACAGTAGTCCACTGCTCTACCTACCTCTGTGTCATCAAGTATACTATCCATCCATACCTGTGGTGCATTTCAGTTTTGCACAGTTTGCTGACCACCAGTATATACTATATAGCAGTACGGTACAGTAGGCCACTGCTCTACCTACCTCTGTGTCATCAAGTATACTAGTATCCATCCATACCTATGGTGCATTTCAGTTTTGCACAGTTTGCTGTCCACCAGTATATAATATATAGCAGTACGGTACAGTAGGCCACTGCTCTACCTACCTCTGTGTCGTCAAGTATACTATCCATCCATACCTGTGGTGCATTTCAGTTTTGCACAGTTTGCTGACCAGCAGTATATACTATATAGCAGTACGGTACAGTAGGCCACTGCTCTACCTACCTCTGTGTCGTCAAGTATACTATCCATCCATACCTGTGGTGCATTTCAGTTTTGCACAGTTTGCTGACCACCAGTATATACTATATAGCAGTACGGTACAGTAGGCCACTGCTCTACCTACCTCTGTGTCGTCAAGTACTCTATCCATCCATACCTGTGGTGCATTTCAGTTTTGCACAGTTTGTTGACCACCAGTATATACTATATAGCAGTACGGTACAGTAGGCCACTGCTCTACCTACCTCTGTGTCGTCAAGTATACTATCCATCCATACCTGTGGTGCATTTCAGTTTTGCACAGTTTGCTGACCACCAGTATATACTATATAGCAGTACGGTACAGTAGGCCACTGCTCTACCTACCTCTGTGTCGTCAAGTATACTATCCATCCATACCTGTGGTGCATTTCAGTTTTGCACAGTTTGCTGTCCACCAGTATATACTATATAGCAGTAAGGTACAGTAGGCCACTGCTCTACCTACCTCTGTGTCGTCAAGTATACTATCCATCCATACCTGTGGTGCATTTCAGTTTTGCACAGTTTGCTCACCACCAGTATATACTATATAGCAGTACGGTACAGTAGGCCACTGCTCTACCTACCTCTGTGTCATCAAGTATACTATCCATCCATACTTGTGGTGCATTTCAGTTTTGCATAGTTTGCTGACCACCAGTTTTTACTATATAGCAGTACGGTACAGTAGGCCACTGCTCTACCTACCTCTGTGTCGTCAAGTAGACTATCCATCCATACCTGTGGTGCATTTCAGTTTTGCACAGTTTGCTGACCACCAGTATATACTATATAGCAGTACGGTACAGTAGGCCACTGCTCTACCTACCTCTGTGTCGTCAAGTATACTATCCATCCATACCTGTGGTCCATTTCAGTTTTGCACAGTTTGCTGACCAGCAGTATATACTATATAGCAGTACGGTACAGTAGGCCACTGCTCTATCTACCTCTGTGTCGTCAAGTATACTATCCATCCATACCTGTGGTGCATTTCAGTTTTGCACAGTTTGCTGACCACCAGTATATAATATATAGCAGTACGGTACAGTAGGCCACTGCTCTACCTACCTCTGTGTCGTCAAGTATACTATCCATCCATACCCTTGGTGCATTTCAGTTTTGCACAGTTTGCTGACCAGCAGTATATAATATATAGCAGTACGGTACAGTAGGCCACTGCTCTACCTACCTCTGTGTCGTCAAGTATACTATCCATCCATACCTGTGGTGCATTTCAGTTTTGCACAGTTTGCTGACCACCAGTATATACTATATAGCAGTACGGTACAGTAGGCCACTGCTCTACCTACCTCTGTGTCGTCAAGTATACTATCCATCCATACCTGTAGTGCATTTCAGTTTTGCACAGTTTGCTGACCACCAGTATATACTATATAGCAGTACGGTACAGTAGGCCACTGCTCTACCTACCTCTGTGTCGTCAAGTTTACTATCCATCCATACCTGTGGTGCATTTCAGTTTTGCACAGTTTGCTGACCACCAGTATATACTATATAGCAGTACGGTACAGTAGGCCACTGCTCTACCTACCTCTGTGTCGTCAAGTATACTATCCATCCATACCTGTGGTGCATTTCAGTTTTGCATAGTTTGCTGACCACCAGTATATACTATATAGCAGTACGGTACAGTAGGCCACTGCTCTACCTACCTCTGTGTCGTCAAGTATACTATCCATCCATACCTGTGGTGCATTTCAGTTTTGCAAAGTTTGCTGACCCCCAGTATATACTATATAGAAGTACGGTACAGTAGGCCACTGCTCTACCTATCTCTGTGTCGTCAAGTATACTATCCATCCATACCTGTGGTGCCTTTCAGTTTTGCACAGTTTGCTGACCACCAGTATATAATATATAGCAGTACGGTACAGTAGGCCACTGCTCTACCTACCTCTGTGTCGTCAAGTATACTATCCATCCATACCTGTGGTGCATTTCAGTTTTGCACAGTTTGCTGACCACCAGTATATAATATATAGCAGTACGGTACAGTAGGCCACTGCTCTACCTACCTCTGTGTCGTCAAGTATACTATCCATCCATACCTGTGGTGCATTTCAGTTTTGCACAGTTTGCTGACCACCAGTATATAATATATAGCAGTACGGTACAGTAGGCCACTGCTCTACCTACCTCTGTGTCGTCAAGTATACTATCCATCCATACCTGTGGTGCATTTCAGTTGTGCGCAGTATATATAGTAGTAGGCCATTGCTATTGATATATTACTGGCATATAATTCCACACATTAAAAATGGAGAACAAAAATGTGGAGGGTAAAATAGGGAAAGATCAAGATCCACTTCCACCTCGTGCTGAAGCTGCTGCCACTAGTCATGGCCGAGACGATGAAATGCCATCAACGTCGTCTGCCAAGGCCGATGCCCAATGTCATAGTAGAGAGCATGTAAAATCCAAAAAATAAAGCTCAGTAAAATGACCCAAAAATCTAAATCAAAATCGTCTGAGGAGAAGCGTAAACTTGCCAATGTGCCATTTACGACACGGAGTGGCAAGGAACGGCTGAGGGCCTGGCCTATGTTCAAGGCTAGTGGTTCAGCTTCACATGAGGATGGAAGCACTCATCCTCCTGCTAGAAAACTTAAAAGAGTTAAGATGGCAAAAGCACAGCAAAGAACTGTGCGTTCTTCTAAATCACAAATCCCCAAGGAGATTCCAATTGTGTCGGTTGCGATGCCTGCAACTCTTTTTTCTTTCATTTTTCTTTGCATCATGTGCTGTTTGGGGACTATTTTTGGAAGTGCCACCCTGTCTGACACTGCAGTGCCACTCCTAGATGGGCCAGGCAGTGTCGGACTGGGGCATCATGGGCCCACCGGGGAAATGCAGTGGTAGGGGCCCATGTTTAGAGGCTTGGCAATACATTAATGTATGGTCTGGGCCCCTTGATAAATATATATAGTAAATACTGCTAGTGAATACATGATAATGTACCAGATTAATAACAGCAATGCACTGTAGTGAATAAACCATAGTCTTGTGCAGTATAAGGTAACCTAGGTATAGTGTATAACTCAGGTGCTCAGTCTGGAACCTGATCCTTAGAGGAGGAGGTGGGCCCCCAGGCAGTGGGGCCTACCGGTGGTTTCCCCTGTACCCCTGTGGGCCAGTCCGACCCTGGGGCCAGGTGTTTGTGTCGGCCACTTGGGTCGCTTAGCTTAGTCACACAGCTACCTCATTGCGCCTCTTTTTTTCTTTGCATCATGTGCTGTTTGGGGACTATTTTTTTGAAGTGCCATCCTGTCAGACACTGCAGTGCCACTCCTAGATGGGCCAGGTGTTTGTGTCGGCCACTTGGGTCGCTTAGCTTAGTCACACAGCTACCTCATTGCGCCTCTTTTTTTCTTTGCATCATGTGCTGTTTGGGGACTATTTTTTTGAAGTGCCATCCTGTCTGACACTGCAGTGCCACTCCTAGATGGGCCAGGTGTTTGTGTCGATCACTTGGGTCGCTTAGTTTAGTCATCCAGCGACCTCGGTGCAAATTTTAGGACTAAAAATAATATTGTGAGGTGTGAGGTGTTCAGAATAGACTGAAAATGAATGGAAATTATGGTTATTGAGGTTAATATGGGATCAAAATGACCCCGAAATTCTATGATTTAAGCTGTTTTTTGTAAAAAAACACCCGAATCCAAAACACACCCGAATCTGACAAACAATTTTCAGGGAGATTTTTCCAAAACGCGTCCGAATCCAAAACATGGCCGCGGAACCGAATCCAAAACCAAAACCTGAAAAATTTCCGGTGCACATCACTAGTTTGTACGTCTCCATGTCCCTCTCCCCCAGTCACCAGTGTGTACGTCTCCATGTCCCCCAGTCACCAGTGTGTACGTCTCCATGTCCCCCAGTCACCAGTGTGTATATCTCCATGTCCCCCTCCCCCAGTCACCAGTGTGTACGTCTCCATGTCCCCCAGTCACCAGTGTGTACGTCTCCATGTCCCCCTCCCCCAGTCACCAGTGTGTACATCTCCATGTACCCCAGTCACCAGTGTGTACGTCTCCATGTCCCCCAGTCATCAGTGTGTACGTCTCAATGTCCCCCTCCCCCAGTCACCAGTGTCACCAGTGTGTACTAGTGATGAGCGGGTTCGGATCCTCGGGATCCGAACCCCCCCGAACTTCACCCATTTTACACGGGTCCGAGGCAGACTCGGATCCTCCCGCCTTGCTCGGTTAACCCGAGCGCACCCAAACGTCATCATCCCGCGGTCGGATTCTCGCGAGATTCGTATTCTATATAAGGAGCCGCGCGTCGCCACCATTTTTCACTCGTGCATTGGAGATGATCGTGAGAGGACGTGGCTGGCGTCCTCTCAGTTTCTATGTTCAGTGGGCTGCAAATTGTGCTGCAAATATCTGTGCTCAGTGTGCTGCAAATATCTGTGCTCAGTGTGCTGCAAGTGCAAATATCTACGTTCTCTGCCTGAAAAACGCTCCATATCTGACTGTGCACCAGTGTGTACGTCTCCATGACTGCTTTATATGTTTGTCTTGTCTTGTATGTTATGTATGTTTATTTAATACCGGTATTAATTAATTAAGCCTTTTATATTTTATCAATCCTATCTTTGTATATAAAATAAATCACAGATTTTATTGAAATCACAACTGATGTGTTATTAGATTTACTTATCCTATATAATGTGGATATCCAAGCTGTA
This sequence comes from Pseudophryne corroboree, assembly GCF_028390025.1. Lineage (NCBI taxonomy): Eukaryota > Metazoa > Chordata > Amphibia > Anura > Myobatrachidae > Pseudophryne > Pseudophryne corroboree. The sequence continues at coordinate 169,841,579 of NC_086444.1, read as the reverse complement.
GTATACATAGAATTCATTTATCCGTACAAACTTTGGTGAGCGCTGAACTATATTTTTTCAACGCAGCGCCTCCATCCCTGGACCTCCCGTACTCTTTTATATTATGCCTCCTTCTTCTCCTATCCTGGTACCGCCTTCCCTTCCTCTATGGCTCCGCCGCCAGGTCTAAGGACTTCTCAGTCCTTACAAGGCACTGAAGGCAGGCACCACTGTTCTGCGATAATAAAAAAACACAGCAGTGTAAATTCCTGGCGCAAAGAGTTGTCAGCCCAATCTAGATCCTCAACGGATCTGTCCAAATAACAGATCAAAACAATATTCAAGGAAAAAACAATGAGAGGATAGATCAAAGGCGATAACAAATGGAATAAATTTTGATATACGTCACATGTTATGATGTCCTTTTGGATATTCACTCTTTCAATTGTCTCATGATATCCAGATGTCAAACATGAAAAAAAGAGAGATGGTACACATACATGGGTGGTATTGCTTTAAACACTGATTGAACAACCTATAAGTGTCCAGAAAGAGGAAGCCTAAAGTGTCGGACCCAATTTGATAGTAGATGAGGATAGTATCTCGCCACCACTCTACCGATATTTGTGGACGTACCGAAACTCACATCAGAATATGTAAGAACAGGTGTATAAAGGTATCTTTAAAATGCTGTATCCCACGTGATGTAAGACAGAAAGAAAGCTACTTCAGAAGACGTACCCCACTCACTTTGGAGGGGGATTGTTTCCACGTATAAAGGTATCTTTCAAGCCAGGATCAGGAATGACATCTACGATAATTTAAAAGGTTTTATTAAAAATTCATAAAACAGCAATCTGATGTTTTTCTGTGTGGTTTCCACTCTCTGGTTTGTACAGAACATGCAGGTCAGAAGTAATAGACAAAAATGATGTAATCCGGTTTTACACCAATACTGTCATGTTAGACATACTCCAAAAGTGGTGTCCCATAAAAAGAACAAAAAAATTAAATAAAAGAATGATGAAAACTCACTACCTGGTTTCACCAACGACGTTTCGACCTCCTGGGTCTTTTTCAAGGTGCATATCCAGGTAGTGATGGCATCGATATTTATGCTCCCAGACAGGAAGCAGTAATTATCCCATTGCATGATGGGAAAAAACATTTCCTTAAAATTTACAAATAATTCAAAAGAAACATAATAGCACAAACATTCATATACTGTTTAAATATGCTTCTAGGGTGCTTAGAAGCTATTTATATGAGCATGAAATTAAGGCTGGGAACCGCCATGACGGACGCCATGCGTTCCGTCATGCGTTCCATCTAACCGGAAGTGGAGCGCCATGCGTTCCACGCTGCGTTCCACTTACCGGAAGTCGTTTGACGGCACTTCCGCAATAGCTTACCAGAAGGTAAATTAGAGGATACTTATATTGAGACGGGAAGGATCTCTGCCTCCTCCTACACAGCCATTGTTGGTTTAAAAAGGGGGATCTAGAGGTAGAATTAAACTGGGAACTGCAATGACGGACATCACGTGTTCTGTCTTGCGTTCCACCTCACCGGAAGTGGTGCGCTGTGCGTTCCACGCTGCGCTCCACTTCCCGGAAGTTGTTTAAAAGCATTTTCGTCTAGCAGCAATAACAATGAATAGAGAATCTTCATACATTCCATATTAGAGTAAATAAAAGAAAAATGGAGAGAAGTGCATTCCACACTACATTAGCTTGCCAAAAGGTGAATTTGAGGATACTTATGTTAAGAGGAAAGAAAGTCTTTTCACCTCCTGTGCATCGATTGTTAGTTCAAGGAAGTTTATAAGACTATCAAATAATAATTAAACTGAATACGTGGCAACTGGTTCTGTGTTCTTAATTATTCAAAAAAAGATTATATATAAACTAATTAATTTAACTGATGTTGTTAACAAGTATTGTATGTACAATCCTGTAATGAACTTTATTTAAATGAACCATTTAAGTTCAAAATCGGAGTTCAAACCCTGGGGAATCAGAGTATTTAATTTAATTTAATTTAATTTAATTTTTATCTTTAAAAAATGCTCCGATAGAGTATGTGTAGGTCAAAAAATACTATAAGACATATATATGCAGTAATTGTTAATTACCAATCAGCGCCAGGGGGTCACTTTGTTGTGCCTTCTTTTTTGTTTGTTGTTTAATAAGTAAAACGTTCTTACCCTGTAGAACTATATCATCCGAAACATCTAAGACCACCTCCTTTACAGTAAATGACATTAAGTATGAAATTCACGATTTTATAACATGTCACACCACGAATGTCGTCTATTTGATCAAATGTGAATGCGGTCTATTATATGTAGGACGCACAGGAAGAGCATTAAAAACTCGTGTAGCCGAACATTTACGTAACATCAAAAAAGGCGTAACTACACATACTCTATCGGAGCATTTTTTAAAGATACACAAATGCTCTACATCAAAAATATCTTTTTTTTCTTGGAATTCAGCAAGTGAGGCCCAATTGGAGAGATAGGGACACTGAAGGTAACCTGGCCAAGGCAGAAATGCATTGGATGTTTAAATTAAATACTCTGATTCCCCAGGGTTTGAACTCCGATTTTGAACTTAAATGGTTCATTTAAATAAAGTTCATTACAGGATTGTACATACAATACTTGTTAACAACATCAGTTAAATTAATTAGTTTATATATAATCTTTTTTTGAATAATTAAGAACACAGAACCAGTTGCCACGTATTCAGTTTAATTATTATTTGATAGTCTTATAAACTTCCTTGAACTAACAATCGATGCACAGGAGGTGAAAAGACTTTCTTTCCTCTTAACATAAGTATCCTCAAATTCACCTTTTGGCAAGCTAATGTAGTGTGGAATGCACTTCTCTCCATTTTTCTTTTATTTACTCTAATATGGAATGTATGAAGATTCTCTATTCATTGTTATTGCTGCTAGACGAAAATGCCGTTAAACAACTTCCGGGAAGTGGAGCGCAGCGTGGAACGCACAGCGCACCACTTCCGGTGAGGTGGAACGCAAGACGGAACACGTGACGTCCGTCATTGCAGTTCCCAGTTTAATTCTACCTCTAGATCCCCCTTTTTAAACCAACAATGGCTGTGTAGGAGGAGGCAGAGATCCTTCCCGTCTCAATATAAGTATCCTCTAATTTACCTTCTGGTAAGCTATTGCGGAAGTGCCGTCAAACGACTTCCGGTAAGTGGAACGCAGCGTGGAACGCATGGCGCTCCACTTCCGGTTAGGTGGAACGCATGATGGAACGCATGGCGTCCGTCATGGCGGTTCCCAGCCTTAATTTCATGCTCATATAAATAGCTTCTAAGCACCCTAGAAGCATGTTTTAACAGTATATGAATGTTTGTGCTATTATGTTTCTTTTGAATTATTTGTAAATTTTAAGGAAATGTTTTTTCCCATCATGCAATGGGATAATTACTGCTTCCTGTCTGGGAGCATAAATATCGATGCCATCACTACCTGGATATGCACCTTGAAAAAGACCCAGGAGGTCGAAACGTCGTTGGTGAAACCAGGTAGTGAGTTTTCATCATTCTTTTATTTAATTTTTTTGTTCTTTTTATGGGACACCACTTTTGGAGTATGTCTAACATGACAGTATTGGTGTAAAACCGGATTACATCATTTTTGTCTATTACTTCTGACCTGCATGTTCTGTACAAACCAGAGAGTGGAAACCACATAGAAAAACATCAGATTGCTGTTTTATGAATTTTTAATAAAACCTTTTAAATTATCGTGGATGTCATTCCTGATCCTGGCTTGAAAGATACCTTTATACGTGGAAACAATCCCCCTCCAAAGTGAGTGGGGTACGTCTTCTGAAGTAGCTTTCTTTCTGTCTTACATCACGTGGGATACAGCATTTTAAAGATACCTTTATACACCTGTTCTTACATATTCTGATGTGAGTTTCGGTACGTCCACAAATATCGGTAGAGTGGTGGCGAGATACTATCCTCATCTACTATCAAATTGGGTCCGACACTTTAGGCTTCCTCTTTCTGGACACTTATAGGTTGTTCAATCAGTGTTTAAAGCAATACCACCCATGTATGTGTACCATCTCTCTTTTTTTCATGTTTGACATCTGGATATCATGAGACAATTGAAAGAGTGAATATCCAAAAGGACATCATAACATGTGACGTATATCAAAATTTATTCCATTTGTTATCGCCTTTGATCTATCCTCTCATTGTTTTTTCCTTGACCACTGTTCTGCGGCATAGGATATCTGATTTCCCACGGTGCTGTCATTGGCTGCAGCGGGAACACCATAGAAACACCACAGGTATGTTGAAAGGGAGGGTTAAATGATATATAAATAATAATAATAAATATAAGGTTACTAAATATAAGAGGGTTATTAATATTATTATTATAGTTGGGTAGTCATTATGGGGGTGAAAGGGTTTAGATGAAGAGCTATTGCTTTTATTGGACTTAAAGAAAATGACATTCTTATTTTGATTGTAGTGAGGGAGGTAATGAAGGGGTTAATATATTCAATTAATTGATTAGTGAGGGCTAATGTTGGTAATTGCGATGAGATGTAGTTAATATCCCGGCTGTTGGGATCCCGGCGTTCAGGATCCGGGAATGCCGACAGCGCTCGCCAAGGCTATTCCCACTCGTGGGTGCCCATGACACCCATAGAGTGTGAATAAAACCTGTGGCGAGCGCAGCGAGCAACCGATCCCGCAGCATGGCTAGTGCAGCAAGCCCGCAAGGGGACTCTTTGCGCTCACCCCGCTGCTGGTATTCTGGCAGCCGGGATGCCACTGTCAGTATATTGACAGCCGGCATCCTGTCCGCCGGGATATAATTACCATCCCATAAGGATATACGGATGTAGCCACGCTCATCGTTGCCGTATGCGCTGCACTGTGACTGTGGGGTCTATTTACTAAGCCTTGAATGGAGATAAAGTCAACGGAGATAAAGTATCAGCCAACCAGCTCCTAACTGCCATGCCACAGGATGTGTTTGAAAAAATAAGAATTTACTTACCGATAATTCTATTTCTCGTAGTCCGTAGTGGATGCTGGGAACTCCGTAAGGACCATGGGGAATAGCGGCTCCGCAGGAGACTGGGCACAAAAGTAAAGCTTTAGGACTACCTGGTGTGCACTGGCTCCTCCCCCTATGACCCTCCTCCAAGCCTCAGTTAGGATACTGTGCCCGGACGAGCGTACACAATAAGGAAGGATTTATGAATCCCGGGTAAGACTCATACCAGCCACACCAATCACACCGTACAACCTGTGATATGAACCCAGTTAACAGCATGATAACAGAGGAGCCTCTGGATAGATGGCTCACAACAACAATAACCCGATTTAGTTAACAATAACTATGTACAAGTATTGCAGACAATCCGCACTTGGGATGGGCGCCCAGCATCCACTACGGACTACGAGAAATAGAATTATCGGTAAGTAAATTCTTATTTTCTCTGACGTCCTAGTGGATGCTGGGAACTCCGTAAGGACCATGGGGATTATACCAAAGCTCCCAGACGGGCGGGATGACTCTGTAGCACCGAATGAGAGAACTCCAGGTCCTCCTCAGCCAGGGTATCAAATTTGTAGAATTTTGCAAACGTGTTTGCCCCTGACCAAGTAGCTGCTCTGCAAAGTTGTAAAGCCGAGACCCCTCGGGCAGCCGCCCAAGATGAGCCCACCTTCCTTGTGGAATGGGCTTTTACAGATTTTGGCTGTGGCAGGCCTGCCACAGAATGTGCAAGCTGAATTGTATTACAAATCCAACGAGCAATAGTCTGCTTAGAAGCAGGAGCACCCAACTTGTTGAGTGCATACAGGATAAACAGCAAGTCAGATTTTCTTGAAGCAGAGGTCTTGCTTGGCTTAGGGCATTGTAAATGGCCCTTAGCTCCAAGATATTTATGTGAAGTGATGTCTCCAGGCTTGACCACAAGCCCTGGAAATTTCTTCCCTGTGTGACTGCTCCCCAGCCTCGCAGGCTGGCATCCGTGGTCACCAGGACCCAGTCCTGAATGCCGAATCTGCGCCCTCTAGATGAGCACTCTGCAACCACCACAGGAGAGACACCCTTGTCTTTGGTGACAGGGTTATCCGCTGATGCATCTGAAGATGCGATCCGGACTATTTTTCCAGCAGGTCCCACTGGAAAGTTCTTGCGTGGAATCTGCCGAATGGAATTGCTTCCTAGGAAGCCACCATTTTTCCCAGGACCCTTGTGCACTGATGCACTGACACTTGGCCTGGTTTTAGGAGGTTTCTGACTAGTTCGGATAACTCCCTGGCTTTCTCTTCCTGGAGAAACACCTTTTTCTGGACTGTGTCCAGGATCATCCTTAGGAATAGAAGACGTGTCGTCGGGATCAGCTGCGATTTTGGAATATTAAGAATCCAACACTACTTGAGATAGTGCTACCCCGACTACCAACTGTTCCCTGGATCTTGCCCTTATCCGGAGATCGTCCAAGTAAGGGATAATTAAAACTCCCTTCCTTCGAAGGAGTATCATCATTTCGGCCATTACTGTGGTAAAGACCCGGGGTGCCGTGGACAAACCAAACGGCAGCGTCTGAAACTGATAGTGACAGTTTTGTACCACAAACCTGAGGTACCCTTGGTGAGAAGGGTAAATTGGGACATGGAGATAAGCATCCTTGATGTCCAGAGACACCATATAATCCCCTTCTTCCAGGTTTGCAATCACCGCTCTGAGTGATTCCATCTTGAATTTGAACCTTTGTATGTAAGTGTTCAAGGATTTCAGATTTAAATTAGGTCTCACCGAGCCGTCCGGCTTCGGTACCACAAACAGCGTGGAATAATACCCCTTTCCCTGTTGTAGGAGGGGTACCTTGATTATCACCTGCTGGGAATACAGCTTGTGAATGGCTTCCCATACCGCCTCCCTGTCGGAGGGAGACGTCGGTAAAGCAGACTTTAGGAAACGGCGAAGGGGAGACGTCTCGAATTCCAATTTGTACCCCTGAGATACCACCTGAAGGATCCAGGGGTCCACCTGTGAGTGAGCCCACTGCACGCTGAAATTTTTGAGACGGGCCCCCACCGTGCCTGAGTCCGCTTGTAAAGCCCCAACGTCATGCTGAGGACTTGGCAGAAAACGGGAGAGGGCTTCTGTTCCTGGGAACTGGCTGTTTGCTGCAGCCTTTTTCCTCTCCCTCTGCCACGGGGCAGAAATGAGGAGCCTTTTGCCCGCTTGCCCTTATGGGGCCCAAAGGACTGCGCCTGATAATACGGCGTCTTCTTATGTTGAGAGGCTACCTGGGGTAAAAATGTGGATTTCCCAGCCGTTGCCGTAGCCACCAGGTCTGTTAGACCTACCCCCAATAACTCCTCCCATTTATAAGGCGATACTTCCATATGCCTTTTGGAATCAGCATCACCTGACCACTGTCTTGTCCATAACCCTCTTCTGGCAGAAATGGACAGCGCACTTACTCTTGATGCCAGTCGGCAAATATCCCTCTGTGCATCAAGCATATATAGAAATGCATCTTTTCAATGCTCTATAGTCAGTAATATACTGTCCCTATCTAGGGTATCAATATTGTCAGTCAGGGAATCCGACCAAGCTACCCCAGCACTGCACATCCAGGCTGAGGCGATTGCTGGTCGCAGTATCACACCCGTGTGAGTGTATATACATTTTACTGCTTTCTGTCAGCAGGTTCCTTAAGGGCGGCCGTATCCGGGGACGGTAGTGCCACCTGTTTAGACAAGCGTGTGAGCGCTTTATTCACCCTAGGGGGTGTTTCCCAACGTGCCCTATCCTCTGGCGGGAAGGGGTATGATGCTAATAACTTTTTAGGAATTAACAGTTTTTATCGGGGGAAACCCACGCATCATCACACACTTCATTTAATTCCTCAGATGCAGGAAAAACTACAGGCAGTTTTTTCTCACCCAACATAATACCCTTTTTAGTGGTACTGGTATTATCAGAAATGTGTAAAAACATTTTCCATAGCCTCAATCATGTAACGTGTGGCCCTACTGGAAGTCACATTGGTCTCTTAATCGTCGACACTGGAGTCAGTATCCGTGTCGGCGTCTGTATCTGCCATCTGCGGTAACGGGCGTTTTAGAGCCCCTGATGGCTTTTGAGACACCTGGACAGGCACAGGCTGAGTCGCCGGCTGTCTCATGTCATCAATCTTTTGTAAAGAGCTGACACTGTCACATATTCCTTCCATAAGCTCATCCACTCAGGTGTCGACTCCCTAGGGGGTGACATCTCTGTTACAGGCAATTTCTCCGCCTCCACATCATTTTTCTCCTCATACATGTCGACACAACGTACCGACACACAGCACACACACAGGGAATGCTCTGATAGAGGACAGGACCCCACTAGCCCTTTGGGGAGACAGAGGGAGAGTATGCCAGCACACACCAGAGCGCTATATATATACAGGGATAACCTTATATAAGTGTTTTTCCCCTTATAGCTGCTGTATTGTTATACTGCGCCTAATTAGTGCCCCCCTCTCTTTTTTAACCCCTTTCTGTAGTGTAGTAACTGCAGGGGAGAGCCAGGGAGCCTTCCCTCCAACGGAGCTGTGAGAGAAAATGGCGCCAGTGTGCTGAGGAGATAGGCTCCGCCCCCTTCTCGGCTGCCTTTTCTCCCGTTTTTCTGTGGAATCTGGCAGGGGTTAAAATTCATCCATATAGCCCTGGGGGCTATATGTGATGTATTTTCGCCAGCCAAGGTGTTTTTATTGCTGCTCAGGGCGCCCCCCCCTAGCGCCCTGCACCCTCAGTGACCGAAGTGTGAAGTGTGCTGAGGAGCAATGGCGCACAGCTGCAGTGCTGTGCGCTACCTTGGTGAAGACAGGATGTCTTCTGCCGCCGATTTTCCGGACCTCTTCTTGCTTCTGGCTCTGTAAGGGGGCCGGCGGCGCGGCTCTGGGACCGGACTCCGAGGCTGGGCCTGTGTTCGGTCCCTCTGGAGCTAATGGTGTCCAGTAACCTAAGAAGCCCAATCCACTCTGCACGCAGGTGAGTTCGCTTCTTCTCCCCTTAGTCCCTCGATGCAGTGAGCCTGTTGCCAGCAGGTCTCACTGAAAATAAAAAACCTAAAACTAAACTTTCACTAAGAAGCTCAGGAGAGCCCCTAGTGTGCACCCTTCTCGGTCGGGCACAAAAATCTAACTGAGGCTTGGAGGAGGGTCATAGGGGGAGGAGCCAGTGCACACCAGGTAGTCCTAAAGCTTTACTTTTGTGCCCAGTCTCCTGCGGAGCCGCTATTCCCCATGGTCCTTACGGAGTTCCCAGCATCCACTAGGACGTCAGAGAAATGACAGTTAGGAGCTGATTGGCTGGTACTTAATCTCTGTCCACTTTATCTCCATCCAAGGCTTGGTAAATAGACCCCTATGTGCAGTCTGCGATTACATTTCATTAACTATGAGGCATTAACTATGAGGGGGTGAAATTTAGAGATTCAACAATTCAGGGGCGCCCAAATGAGATTATATCTTGCCCCCCCCCAACCTAAAAAACTTTCTGACGCCCCTGTGTCAGGGGAATATGTATTCTTTTGGGAGGCATTTGTCCGCCTAGAACACGGACTTCCGATGTGTCCTCTGCAGGGATCACAGAGTCGGGCAATCTGGTTCCCAGTGGGGGGGACAAAACTTTCTCAGAGTCCACTGGTCCATTGGATGTACTGAAATTGTATCACGAACATATATTCTGAATCTTGGGGAACACGTACCAAGCAGGATTCTTTAGTGCCCCTCTTCAGGGCTGCTACCAGAAATTGTGGGGCTCGGGACTGAAAAAATAGTCAGCCCACCCCCCCACCCCCCAGGAAAGGGGGGGGAGTTAAATAAAATTAAATATATGTTTTAAAAAAAATCAAAAATCAAATTTCTATACAGACATGCAGCAACATCAATCACACAAAGTCACAAACACATATATTACATACTTACAAATCTGTCCTCCTGAGCGTCCTCTCTCCTACTCTGCCTGTGTCTGCTGCTCCTCTCCTGAGCTGCGGCTCCTCTTCGCTTCACTGACTGGTGCGGCGTGACGTCATGACATCACACCGCTCCACATCCGGCTCCAACAAACTTTATCAAAACAGCAAGCTGCAGCTTGCTTGTTATGATAGGCGGTGGGCGGCGCGGATCTGCGGCGGGCGGCGACGGGGCGGAGGGAAGCGGCCCGCCAATGACAGCTTCAGCATCTGCTGTCAGTCACACCGGGCAGATCTGCGGAGGGGAGTAGCCCGCGGATCGCCGATGCCAGCTTCAGCAGCTGCGGTCAGTGGGATGTTTGAGCAGCCCGGACCCTCCACTCTCTGTCCGAGTGTACACAGGGCACCCCCTTGATGGCGACCATGCCCCTCTTGTTTACGTTTCATCCAAGAGACAGGCTCTAATCATTGCAGTCTGTTCGCTATCCACCACAGGAGTATTCAGTCCAATCCTTTTCCCATCATCAGAGTCTTGGGGATTTTTTTATGTTATTTTCCCATCGCTGCCATTTTGGGTCAGTTGTTGCGAAAAGAGCTCTGTCTCATGCACCTTTTGTCATACACATCAACGGCGGACCTTGGTTCTGGATTTCTTCCTTCACAGAGGATGGTATTCAGGTGTCTTCTTTTCGATCCCAGGTATCTCGAACTTTGGCGGAGTGCAGGATTTACTGACCAGAACAGACTCTTCTGCAGTTTCCACAGGGGTCAGTACTCCATGGCATATACTTCCTCTGCAGGACAGTGGTGACTTTACAGGTGGCTCCATTCTCCCGGTCTCCTGCCTGGTTTCATCAATCTCAGATTCTATGTTATTAATCCCAGGCAGGATTGAGTTTACATAAACGACAGTTTAGTCTCTCAATATATATACGAAAATATTTTCATTGGTCGATATTTTCGTTGGACTACACAATCCAAATCTGACCCATAGGACTTCATTCTGTCTCGACATGGAGGGTCATAACCACAGTCAAAAGTCTCAGACATTACAGTTTTTGGTTTCAACTCTGGCTCCAGCTCAATGTCTTCTACAAGGTCCTTCCACTGTGGCCTATATCAACTTGTGCTGTGGCACTTGTAGGTGGAGAGCCATCGGAACAGTATCTAACATATGCAGAGGGCGGAATTTTGGGTTCCGACAATATCGGTCATCTCCAGTTCCAGAATGGGCAACTGGTAAGTGGACTTCTTGGGTCGTCAGGCTGGTCTTCCTTAAAGTATGTGAAATCAATGGGTATTTCTGGCTTTGGTGTGTCTCTGTGACTAGCCGACATAGACCACAGGGCTTCATTGATACTGTGATCGCTCCGGGGATCCTCTTGTGGCAATCGTGGACACCGTATCAGCTCCTTGTCACTTTCATCTAGCATATTTATGCTGCCTCTGGCAAAATCTAGTGAGTACTTCAATGCATTTGACCAGTGGCTCTTTCGGCCTTCCTAATCCGCTCCGGATTTGCCTGTTGACTCTGTTCTGCAATGTTTCAGGCCAGGGCTCCTTACAGGGTACCTTTTTCGGCCGGCTCTCCACTTTCAACCTTTGCGTCATCACCGGGATTTTGTCTCGTCTGACTGTGATGGTGTGATTGTGGAGAACAGTGTCATCAATCCCTACTAAATTTCAAGCTCTTTAACCAATCACAGTGCCCAGACCAATTGTCATAGTTTGTGCGTATGTAACGGTCACTCAGCTGGAGTTCTTAGTCTTTTCCGCCTCTTGTCTTTTCTGCAACACAGTTGTCAGAACTACTTTGTCTTCTTATCTTAGGAGACTGGGTTCTGCTCTAGAATTTATTTTACAGAATGGCTCCTGTTTCTCCTTTCCGGCCTCAGGACTCTTATTGAGTTGCGGTTTCTTTTCTCTTATGGTATTTTTGTTTATGCAGTTAGGGTGGTTTTACCTTCAAACGACAAGTTGTATCTGTTTTTCCTCTTCTTCAGCACATTGTGCTTCCTGTGTCGTCCCGGTCTCGTCCAGGGCGGGTCGGCACTTGGCCTTATTGGTTGTCGTTCGAGCCTTACACATTACCTTGTTGGTTTTGTTTGCTGCGCCCAAGCATGGCTGGCCGGCCTCTAAGAACACGGTAGCGCGCTGGGTTACTTCTGCTATTCGGCAGGCTTATGTTTCTTAGGCATTGCCTGTTCCCGATTCCTTGAGGGTTCATTCGATTAGAGCTGTTGGAGCCTCTTGGGCTGTTCGCGGTGGTGTATCTGTCAAGCAGCTGTGTAGAGCGGCGACCTGGTCTTCCGTGCATATCTTCACAAAGTTCTACCGTTTTTCATACTTTTGGTTTGGAGACTGCCTCTGTTGGGCGTCAAATTTTGCAGACTGCTATGCCGTCTGGGTCTCCCTCCTCTAATTAGCTTGCTTTGGGAAATCCCATCAGTAAGTGCGCAGCATCCCCCAGATGGATGAAAGAGAAATAGGGATTTTTGTTTACTTACCGTAAAATCTCTTTCTCTGATTCCATCTGGGGGACGCTGCGATCCCTCCCGTATATTTGTCTGGTATATTGGTTATGTTCTGTTCTGCCTCTTCCGGCTTTGCTAAATGTTAACTGAGGTAATCTGCTGGTCAGGCTGGAGATGGGAGGGGTTAGAGGGGGGAGGAGTTAGTTTTTATAGGTTCTGTGCCAAACTCCCATCCCACACACTCTAACCCATCAGTAAGTCGCAGCGTCCCCCAGATGGAATCATGAAAGATTTTATGGTACATAAACAAAAATCCCTATTTTAACTTAAGGGTAATAGCTAGTGATGTGCACCGGACATTTTTCGGGTTTTGTGCTTTGGTTTTTGATTCGGTTCCACGGCCGTGTTTTGGCAAAACCTCCCTGAAAATTTTTTGTCGGATTCGGTTGTGTTTTGGATTCGGGTGTTTTTTTTACAAAAACCCCTCAAAAACAGCTTAAATCATAGAATTTAGGGGGTCATTTTGATCCCATAGTATTATTAACCTCAATAACCATAATTTCCACTCATTTCCAGTCTATTCTAAACACCTCACAATTTATTTTTAGTCCTAAAATTTGCACCGAGGTCGCTGGATGACTAAGCTAAGCGACCCAAGTGGCCCACACAAACACCTGGCCCATCTAGGAGTGGCACTGCAGTGTCAGATAGGATGCCACTTAAAAAAATAGTCCCCAAACAGCACATGATGCAAAGAAAAAAAGAGGCGCAATGAGGTAGCTGTGTGCCTAAGCTAAGCGACCCAAGTGGCCGACACAAACACCTGGCCCATCTAGGAGTGGCACTGCAGTGTCAGACAGGATGGCAGATTAAAAAAATAGTCCCCAAACAGCACATGATGCAAAGAAAAAAAGAGGCGCAATGAGGTAGCTTTGTGACTAAGCTAAGCGACCCAAGTGGCCGACACAAACACCTGGCCCATCTAGGAGTGGCACTGCAGTGTCAGACAGGATGGCACTTCAAGAAATAGTCCCCAAACAGCACATGATGCAAAGAAAAATGAAAGAAAAAAGAGGTGCAAGATGGAATTGTCCTTGGGCTCTCCCACCCACCCTTATGTTGTATAAACAGGACATGCACACTTTAACAAACCCATCATTTCAGCGACAGGGTCTGCCACATGATGGATTGATGGATGGGATGGATGGATAGTATACTTGACGACACAGAGGTAGGTAGAGCAGTGGCCTACTGTACCGTACTGCTATATATTATATACTGGTGGTCAGCAAAATTATGCACTGTCCTCCTACTATATATACACTGCACCACTTAAATGCACCACAGGGATGGATGGATAGTATACTTGACGACACAGAGGTAGGTAGAGCTGTGGACTACTGTACCGTACTACTATATATAATATACTGGTGGTCAGCAAAATTATGCACTGTCCTCCTACTATATATACACCGCACCACTTAAATGCACCACAGCGATGGATGGATAGTATACTTGACGACACAGAGGTAGGTAGAGCAGTGACCTACTGTACCGTACTGCTATATATTATATACTGGCGGTCAGCAAAATTATGCACTGTCCTCCTACTATATATACACCGCACCACTTAAATGCACCACAGGGATGGATGGATAGTATACTTGACGACACAGAGGTAGGTAGAGCAGTGGCCTACTGTACCGTACTGCTATATATTATATACTGGTGGTCAGCAAAATTATGCACTGTCCTCCTACTATATATACACCGCACCACTTAAATGCACCACAGGGATGGATGGATAGTATACTTGATGACACAGAGGTAGGTAGAGCAGTGGCCTACTGTACTGTACTGCTATAAAATAGTCCCCAAACAGCACATGATGCAAAGAAAAAAAGAGGCACAATGAGGTAGCTGTGTGCCTAAGCTAAGCAACCCAAGTGGCCGACACAAACACCAGGCCCATCTAGGAGTGGCACTGCAGTGTCAGACAGGATGCCAGATTAAAAAAATAGTCCCCAAACAGCACATGATGCAAAGAAAAAAAGAGGCGCAATGAGGTAGCTGTGTGACTAAGCTAAGCAACCCAAGTGGCCGACACAAACACCTGGTCCATCGAGGAGTGGCACTTCAGTGTCAGACAGGATAGCAGATTAAAAAAATAGTCCCCAAACAGCACATGATGCAATTAAAAAAAGAGGCGCAATGAGGTAGCTTTGTGACTAAGCTAAGCGACCCAAGTGGCCGACACAAACACCTGGCCCATCTAGGAGTGGCACTGCATTGTCAGACAGGATGGCACTTCAAAAAATAGTCCCCAAACAGCACATGATGCAAAGAAAAAAAGAGGCGCAATGAGGTAGCTTTGTGACTAAGCTAAGCGACCCAAGTGGCCGACACAAACACCTGGCCCATCTAGGAGTGGCACTGCATTGTCAGACAGGATGGCACTTCAAAAAATAGTCCCCAAACAGCACATGATGCAAAGAAAAATGAAAGAAAAAAAAGGTGCAAGATGGAATTGTCCTTGGGCCTTCCCACCCACCCTTATGTTGTATAAACAGGACATGCACACTTTAACAAACCCATAATTTCAGCGACAGGGTCTGCCACATGATGGATGGATGGGATGGATGGATAGTATACTTGACGACACAGAGGTAGGTAGAGCAGTGGCCTACTGTAACGTACTGCTATATATTATATACTGGTGGTCAGCAAAATTATGCACTGTCCTCCTACTATATATACACTGCACCACTTAAATGCACCACATGGATGGATGGATAGTATACTTGACGACACAGAGGTAGGTAGAGCTGTGGACTACTGTACCGTACTGCTATATATAATATACTGGTGGTCAGCAAAATTATGCACTGTCCTCCTACTATATATACACCGCAACACTTAAATGCACCACAGCGATGGATGGATAGTAAACTTGACGACACAGAGGTAGGTAGAGCAGTGGCCTACTGTACCGTACTGCTATATATTATATACTGGCGGTCAGCAAAATTATGCACTGTCCTCCTACTATATATACACCGCACCACTTAAATGCACCACAGGGATGGATGGATAGTATACTTGATGACACAGAGGTAGGTAGAGCAGTGGCCTACTGTACTGTACTGCTATAAAATAGTCCCCAAACAGCACATGATGCAAAGAAAAAAAGAGGCGCAATGAGGTAGCTGTGTGCCTAAGCTAAGCGACCCAAGTGGCCGACACAAACACCTGGCCCATCTAGGAGTGGCACTGCAGTGTCAGACAGGATGCCAGATTAAAAAAATAGTCCCCAAACAGCACATGATGCAAAGAAAAAAAGAGGCGCAATGAGGTAGCTGTGTGACTAAGCTAAGCAACCCAAGTGGCCGACACAAACACCTGGCCCATCGAGGAGTGGCACTTCAGTGTCAGACAGGATAGCAGATTAAAAAAATAGTCCCCAAACAGCACATGATGCAATTAAAAAAAGAGGCGCAATGAGGTAGCTGTGTGACTAAGCTAAGCGACCCAAGTGGCCGACACAAACACCTGGCCCATCTAGGAGTGGCACTGCATTTTCAGACAGGATGGCACTTCAAAAAATAGTCCCCAAACAGCACATGATGCAAAGAAAAAAAGAGGCGCAATGAGGTAGCTTTGTGACTAAGCTAAGCGACCCAAGTGGCCGACACAAACACCAGGCCCATCTAGGAGTGGCACTGCAGTGTCAGACAGGATGGCACTTCAAAAAATAGTCCCCAAACAGCACATGATGCAAAGAAAAATGAAAGAAAAAAGAGGTGCAAGATGGAATTGTCCTTGGGCCTTCCCACCCACCCTTATGTTGTATAAACAGGACATGCACACTTTAACAAACCCATCATTTCAGCGACAGGGTCTGCCACATGATGGATGGATGGGATGGATGGATAGTATACTTGACGACACAGAGGTAGGTAGAGCAGTGGCCTACTGTACCGTACTGCTATATATTATATACTGGTGGTCAGCAAAATTATGCACTGTCCTCCTACTATATATGCACCGCACCACTTAAATGCACCACAGGAATGGATGGATAGTATACTTGACGAGACAGAGGTAGGTAGAGCAGTGGCTCTACTGTACCGTACTGCTATATATTATATACTGGCGGTCAGCAAAATTATGCACTGTCCTCCTACTATATATACACGCACCACTTAAATGCACCACAGGGATGGATGGATAGTATACTTGACGACACAGAGGTAGGTAGAGCAGTGGGGTACTGTACCGTACTGCTATATATTATATACTGGCGGTCAGAAATATTATGCACTGTCCTCCTACTACTGCGCACAACAACTAAAATGCACCACAGGTATGGATGGATAGTATACTTGACGACACAGAGGTAGGTAGAGCAGTGGACAACTGTACCGTACTGCTATATATTATATACTGGTAACATAGTATCATAGTAACATAGTATCTAAGGCTGAAAAAAGACAATTGTCCATCGGGTTCAACCTATTTGTGGTCTCCTATGCACAATTATTTTGTATAAAATTTTGACTGAAGTTGCTGACTGCCGTTCCGATTAACCCCTCTTTTTTATAATAACCATAGTGCGTGACTATGTCCGGAACCCTGGATATCCTTATCCATTAGGAATTTATCTAACCCATTCTTAAAGGTGTTGACTGAGTTGGCCATTACAACTCCCTCAGGCAGGGAATTCCAAACTCGTATCGTCCTTAACGTAAAAAATCCTTTACAACGTATTGTGCTGAATCTCCTCTCCTCTAACCTGAGCGAGTGTCTACGAGTTCTCTGTGTTGATCTAACCAAAAACAGGTCCTGCGCAAGATCTGTATATTGTCCCCTTATATAATTGTAAATGTTGATCATGTCCCCTCTTAATCTCCTCTTTTCCAGTGTAAACATGCCTAGTCTTGCCAGCCTTTCCTCGTATTCCAGCGTCTCCATACCCTTAATTAGTTTGGTCGCCCGCCTTTGAACCTTTTCTAGCTCCAGGATATCCTTTTTGTAGTAAGGTGCCCAGAATTGTACACAGTATTCAAGGTGTGGATTCACAAGTGATTTATATAACGGGAGTATAATACTCTCGTCCCTAGCATCAATTTCCCGTTTTATGCATGCTAATATCTTATTAGTCTTCTTTGCTGCAGTCCTACTTTGGGTACTACTGCTTAGTTTGTTATCTATGAGGACACCTAAGTCCTTTTCCAGTACAGAATCCCCTAATTTTACCCCATTTAGTAGGTAGGTGTTATTTTTGTTCTTGTTACCACAGTGCATTACCTTACACTTGTCTGAATTGAAGCGCATTCTCCATTTCGCTGCCCAAGCTTCTAATTTAACTAAGTCGTTCTGAAGCGACTCAGCATCCCCCTCCGCATTTATAACTTTACACAATTTGGTATCATCTGCAAAAATTGACACCATGCTCTCTAGACCTTCTGTTAGGTCGTTAATGAAAATATTGAACACTAACGGTCCTAATACTGAGCCTTGCGGCACACCACTTAGCACTTCAGTCCAAGTTAAAAAAGATCCATTAACCACAACGCGCTGCTCCCTATTATCTAACCAGTTTTTGATCCAAGTGCATATTGTGCTTTCTAGCCCTGATTCTTGTAGCTTGTAGATAAGTCTCATGTGTGGTACAGTATCGAATGCTTTGGCAAAATCTAAAAAGATTACATCCACCTCTTTACCCTGATCTAGATTTGCGCTTACTGTTTCATAAAAGCCAAGTAAGTTGGTTTGACAGGATCTGTCCTTAATAAACCCATGTTGATTCCTTTTAATGACCTTATTAACTTCAAGGAACTTCTGAAAACTATATCTTAGAATACCTTCCAATACTTTCCCCACTATAGATGTAAGACTAACTGGTCTATAATTACCTGGTTCCGCTTTACTTCCCTTTTTGAATATAGGCACTACTTCCGCTATACGCCAGTCTTTGGGAACCATACCTGATATTACTGAATCCTTAAAGATCAAAAATAGCGGTTTTGCAAGTTCAGAATGAAGCTCCATTAGAACTCTTTGGTGAATACTAGTGATGTGCACCGGACATTTTTCGGGTTTTGTGTTTTGGTTTTGGATTCAGTTCCGCGGCCGTGTTTTGGATTCGGACGCGTTTTGGCAAAACCTCCCTGAAAATTTTTTGTCGGATTCGGGTGTGTTTTGGATTCGGGTGTTTTTTTTAAAAAAACCCTCAAAAACAGCTTAAATCATTTTGGGGGTCATTTTGATCCCATAGTATTATTAACCTCAATAACCATAATTTCCTCTCATTTTCAGTCTATTCTGAACACCTCACAATATTATTTTTAGTCCTAAAATTTGCACCGAGGTCGCTGGATGGCTAAGCTAAGCGACCCAAGTGGCCGACACAAACACCTGGCCCATCTAGGAGTGGCACTGCAGTGTCAGACAGGATGGCACTTCAAAAAAATAGTCCCCAAACAGCACATGATGCAAAGAAAAAAAGAGGTGCACCAAGGTCGCTGTGTGACTAAGCTAAGCGACACAAGTGGCCGACACAAACACCTGGCCCATCTAGGAGTGGCATTGCAGTGTCAGGCAGGATGGCACATCAAAAAAATTGTCCCCAAACAGCACATGATGCAAAGAAAAAAAGAGGCGCACCAAGGTCGCTGTGTGACTTAGCTAAGCGACACAAGTGGCCGACACAAACACCTGGCCCATCTAGGAGTGGCACTGCAGTGTCAGGCAGGATGGCACTTCAAAAAATTGTCCCCAAAACAGCACATGATGCAAAGAAAAAAAGAGGTGCACCAAGGTCGCTGTGTGAATAAGCTAAGCGACACAAGTGGCCGACACAAACACCTGGCCCATCTAGGAGTGGCACTGCAGTGTCAGGCAGGATGGCACTTCAAAAAAATTGTCCCCAAACAGCACATGATGCAAAGAAAAAAAGAGGCGCACCAAGGTCGCTGTGTGACTAAGCTAAGCGACACAAGTGGCCGACACAAACACCTGGCTCATCTAGGAGTGCCACTGCAGTGTCAGGCAGGATGGCACTTCAAAAAAATTGTCTCCAACAGCACATGATGCAAAGAAAAAAAGAGGCGCACCAAGGTCGCTGTGTGACTAACCTAAGCGACACAAGTGGCCGACACAAACACCTGGCCCATCTAGGAGTGGCACTGCAGTGTCAGGCAGGATGGCACTTCAAAAAAATTGTCTCCAAACAGCACATGATGCAAAGAAAAAAAGAGGCGCACCAAGGTCGCTGTGTGACTAAGCTAAGCGACACAAGTGGCCAACACAAACACCTGGCCCATCTAGGAGTGGCACTGCAGTGTCAGGCAGGAGGGCACTTCAAAAAAATTGTCCCCAAACAGCACATGATGCAAAGAAAAAAATAGACGCACCAAGGTCGCTGTGTGACTAAGCTAAGCGACACAAGTGGCCGACACAAACACCTGGCCCATCTAGGAGTGGCTCTGCAGTGTCAGGCAGGATGGCACTTCAAAAAAATTGTCCCCAAACAGCACATGATGCAAAGAAAAAAAGAGGCGCACCAAGGTCGCTGTGTGACTAAGCTAAGCGACACAAGTGTTAGGTTCCTGGTGCTCAGAACAAGGGAGATGTTATAAAGAGAGTCCAGAGCACCAGGACGTAATGCTGGGAAAGGAAAATGGAATGGGAATAGCCCCTGGAACCCTACCTCCGTTGTTTTACCCGTGCTGTCAATTCACTCTTGCGACACTATGGTTTCTTGGGCCCATGGCAGCCGCGTTTGAAGGGCGGATTAAGTCTGCCCAACTCCGATGCCCCCTCAGGTCTTAAAGAGAGACAAAGAGTGAACTGAGACAGGATAATAACAAGGGGCCCTCTAACTGAAACAACCAAAGCCAGGGGCTACTGACTAGCCTAAAACTAAATGTATGTGCGGCTTGCCGCCAAAGGAAAAGAACAACAAAGGAAATGCTGTCCACACGCCGACACAATACTTTTGTGTATCGGCGGTGACAGCATAAGCAGAACCCTCTGCAAAACACCAGTGACAGATATAACCAAGGAATACAGCGGCCTAGGCCGACGGATGCGGCAGAGCCGCTACTCACGGAACCGGTACAAATACTGGCAAACGGACAGGAACCCCCAACGCTGCCGACACAGACTCTCAGAACTGGAGGACAGGCAGAATCCCAAACGACAGACCGGTGGACACCAAGAAGCCAGAAACTCGACCAGGCATAGGCAAAGCCACAGGACTTCTGGACAGGAACGCTTCACGGCAGGACACGGGATCAGACACAGGAATCGACACAGGGACTGACACAGGAATCGACACAGGAAGCAGCTAGACAGACACTGCTAGACAGGAGCTCAGGAACTGGCAGGAACAAGCTCAGAACTCAAGCACTCTGGAAGACTGGAAACCTAGAAATATCACCAGCGTCTGTGAATTGCACTCAGCCAGCATATAACAGAGAGGCCTAATTAATTATGTCATGCAGCTGCCCTGTTGCATGACTCCAAACTGACAAGATGCAATTAGCAGCCAGGTGAGGCTGAACACATGGGAACAAGCTGCAATTACACAGACTCACCACCGGCAGCAAACAAGAGTCTTCTTAAACAGAGCAACTGGAAATCCTGGCCTGCAAGACAACTTATAAACATAAAATAGGAATGAACCACTACCTGTGGTTCATAACAGTATCATCTCCTTAAGGGTGAGATCCGAGCACCCCATGACACCCACGGGGAACATAAACAGAAGTATAACATAAAATACATAACCAAAATGCAAAAATTGAAATGAGCCACAGTCGTGGCTCATAACATTACCCCCCCCCCCTTGAGGAGGGGTCAAAGGACCCCAAAATTCAGACTATCCAACACAATGGATAGAAAAAAAAAACCTGACACACTGGTCTAACAGACAAGAAAACAGAAACAAGCTGTAACAACAGCTTGTAACAGTGCCCTCCCCTTGACAGTGGCCACTGGACACAAGACAAGGGAAAAAAAAAACTTTTTTTTTTCTTTTATCAAGGCAAGAGTCAAAAATTATTTCTTTTTCTTCTTCTTTTTACAAAGCTCTTTAGGTCTGACCAAGGTAATTCCCCAAACATTGTCTGAACTGATGGTACCACCCAGCAAGGCTGCGTTCAAATCAGAGATAGGTCTCTTACCCTTGGGAACTGAACTTTCAGGCAAAGTACTACTATTAGAAGACAGAAAAGCACATCCTGCAGTCAAAACAACAGGCTGAGACTCTTGTACCGAGTCTACAGTATACGGTGAAGTCTCAGCAGATAAGATGAGTGACCTAGAGGAACCTGAACCAATTTCTTTGGAACCATATCTTTTAATAACTGCATCACTGAATGCTGGGGGATCCTGAAGAATGGGATCTTTAGCTTTCATTAGGCTGGTCGCCCACTCAAAAGGCTCTCCTCTAAAAGAATAAATCAAATAGAGCACAAGGTTCTCTGAAGTGATGCCCAGAAATGGTCTAGACAACATAATGATGTAATAGTGTTTGTAAAGCGCCAGAAATTGGACTAAGTCCCCATCAAAGATTATAGATGTTGAGATATCAACAGAGTCAGGATCTGCTTCATTCCCATCTGACTGACTAGAGTGCTTTGCTAGGACCTGGTCACTATTGACCTTACTCGAGGCTGAGACTTTCTGAACCCCACCTGGGGCAGTGACTTTCTGAACCCCACCTGGGGCAGTGACTTTCTGAACCCCACCCGGGGCAGTGACTTTCTGAACCCCACCCGGGGCAGTGACTTTCTGAACCCCACCTGGGGCAGTGACTTTCTGAACCCCACCCGGGGCAGTGACCTTCGGGAACCCCGCTGGGGTCAGCACCTTGGATTCTTTTACTGGGACCGAGCCGTCGGCCTCGCCCACTGGGACCGAGCCATCGGCTTCCCTCACTGGGACTGAGCCATTGGCCTCCCTCTCTGAGTCGATAATTATCGAAATTCCTCCCGGGACTATGACTTCCGGGACTTTTGCTGAAGCTATAACCTTCAGAACCTCCACTAACGCTATGCCTCTTGAGTCCTTTCCTGGGGAAGCGACTTCTAGACCCTTCTTTGGGGCTTTGTCTCTCGAGACCCCACTTGGGGATATTACTTCAAAGATCCCTTCTGGGGTTTTGCTTCTCGAGTTCCCTTCTACAACTATGGTTTTAGACACCCTTTCTGGGGTTGCGCTTTTCAAGTCCCTACCTGGGGTAACAGCTTCTGAGACCCCTTCTGGTATGGAAACCTGAGCTATAATATTTGATGTCCCTCTATAAGCTAGAGCATCGGGTACCGCTCCAGCGCTCTGGGCATCGGGTACCGCTCCAGCACTCTGGGCATCGGGTACCGCTCCGGCACTCTGGGCATCGGGTACCGCTCCAGCACTCTGGGCATCGGGCACCGCTCCAGCACTCTGGGCATTGGGTACCACTCCAAGATCCTGAGCATCGGGCACCACTCCAGGACCCTGGGCAACGGGCACCACTCCAGGACCCTGGGCAACGGGCACCACTCCAGGACCCTGGGCAACGGGCACCACTCCAGGAACCTGGGCATCGGGCACCACTCCAGGAACCTGGGCATCGAGCACCACTCCAGGAACCTGGGCATCGGGCACCACTCCAGGGGCTTGCAACTCTGCTTCAACAGGAACCTCAAGAGAGGAGAGAAACATTCTCCTTAGGTTCCTGAATCTATAATGGGGCTCCCTAGCCCAAGGACCCCAATTATAGGACAGAGTGCTTTTAAATGTGGGTTGTGTGACAAGTACCTCTGCCACAGTAGAGACAGGAGTAGGTCTTGTATCCTGACTCAACTTGGCCAGAGGGCAGGACTTGTCACCACACTTTGGCTTGCGCAACTCACAGGTCTGCAGATAGTGGCCTAAACCCCCACAATATATGCATAAGTTTAAGGTTCTGCGACGCAGACGCTCCTCTTCTGAGAGCCTGGGCCGCAGAAAACTTTTAAACCTTTTCTCTTCAATTAAACCAGAGGATTCTCTTGTCACCATACTGTGAACAAGAGTCTCTTTAGAGATAGATGTACTCTCAACGACTTCTGGCAAAATGAGCAAGATTTTAATCAGAAGGTTTTGCAGTTGCTTTAAGGATTGCTGCAAAACTTCTAGTCGCTCAGGTCTCAAAGCACTGAAAGCAGAGTTCAGGGCTGAGAGAGATGCCTGCAGGGCTTGCATAGTAGACATAGGAGGATTTAAAACTAGACAAGACAAGACAAGACAAGACTAAATTTTTAAACTAGACAAAACAAGACTGTTTTTTTTTTGTTTTTTTTAAATACCGGATTGGATTCTGCACTCTGAGTTCTAGACAGGACTGGATTTCTAAACACCGGACTGGATTCTGCACACTGAATTCTAAACAGGACTGGATTCTGCACACTGAATTCTAGACTGGACTGGATTCTAGACTAGACACTGGACTGGGCAAAAAAATAAAAAAGTTTTCTTTCTTTCTTGTGGTATGGCTGGTGATAATGTTAGGTTCCTGGTGCTCAGAACAAGGGAGATGTTATAAAGAGAGTCCAGAGCACCAGGACGTAATGCTGGGAAAGGGAAACGGAATAGGAATAGCCCCTGGAACCCTACCTCCGTTGTTTTACCCGTGCTGTCAATTCACTCTTGCGAGACTATGGTTTCTTGGGCCCATGGCAGCCGCGTTTGAAGGGCGGATTAAGTCTGCCCAACTCCGATGCCCCCTCAGGTCTTAAAGAGAGACAAAGAGTGAACTGAGACAGGGTAATAACAAGGGGCCCTCTAACTGAAACAACCAAAGCCAGGGGCTACTGACTAGCCTAAAACTAAATGTATGTGCGGCTTGCCGCCAAAGGAAAAGAACAACAAAGGAAATGCTGTCCACACGCCGACACAATACTTTTTTGTATCGGCGGTGACAGCATAAGCAGAACCCTCTGCAAAACACCAGTGACAGATATAACCAAGGAATACAGCGGCCTAGGCCGACGGACGCGGCAGAGCCGCTACTCACGGAACCGGTACAAATACTGGCAAACGGACAGGAACCCCCAACGCTGCCAACACAGACTCTCAGAACTGGAGGACAGGCAGAATCCCAAACGACAGACCGGTGGACACCAAGAAGCCAGAAACTCGACCAGGCATAGGCAAAGCCACAGGACTTCTGGACAGGAATGCTTCACGGCAGGACACGGGATCAGACACAGGAATCGACACAGGGACTGACACAGGAATCGACACAGGAAGCAGCTAGACAGACACTGCTAGACAGGAGCTCAGGAACTGGCAGGAACAAGCTCAGAACTCAAGCACTCTGGAAGACTGGAAACCTAGAAATATCACCAGCGTCTGTGAATTGCACTCAGCCAGCATATAACAGAGAGGCCTAATTAATTATGTCATGCAGCTGCCCTGTTGCATGACTCCAAACTGACAAGATGCAATTAGCAGCCAGGTGAGGCTGAACACATGGGAACAAGCTGCAATTACACAGACTCACCACCGGCAGCAAACAAGAGTATTCTTAAACAGAGCAACTGGAAATCCTGGCCTGCAAGACAACTTATAAACATAAAATAGGAATGAACCACTACCTGTGGTTCACAACAGTATCCTCTCCTTAAGGGTGAGATTCGAGCACCCCATGACACCCACGGGGAACATAAACAGAAGTATAACATAAAATACATAACCAAAATGCAAAAATGGAAATGAGCCACAGCCGTGGCTCATAACAACTAGTGGCCGACACAAACACCTGGCCCAACTAGGAGTGGCACTGCAGTGTCCGGCAGGATGGCACATCAAAAAAATTGTCCCCAAACAGCACATGATGCAAAGAAAAAAAGAGGCGCACCAAGGTCGCTGTGTGACTAAGCTAAGCGACACAAGTGGCCGACACAAACACCTGGCCCATCTAGGAGTGGCACTGCAGTGTCAGGCAGGATGGCACTTCAAAAAATTGTCCCCAAACAGCACATGATGCAAAGAAAAAAAGAGGCGCACCAAGGTCGCTGTGTGACTAAGCTAAGCGACACAAGTGGCCGACACAAACACCTGGCCCATCTAGGAGTGGTACTGCAGTGTCAGGCAGGATGGCACTTCAAAAAAATTGTCCCCAAACAGCACATGATGCAAAGAAAAATGAAAGAAAAAAGAGGTGCAATATGGAATTGTCCTTTGGCCCTCCCACCCACCCTTATGTTGTATAAACAGGACATGCACACTTTAACGAACCCATCATTTCAGCGACAGGGTCTGCCACATGACTGTGACTGAAATGACTGGTTGGTTTGGGCCCCCACCAAAAAAGAAGCAATCAATCTCTCCTTGCACAAACTGGCTTTACAGAGGCAAGATGTCCACCTCCGCTCATCATCCGATTCCTCACCCCTTTCACTGTGTACATCCCCCTCCTCACAGATTATTAATTCGTCCCCACTGGTATCCACCATCTCAGGTCCCTGTGTACTTTCTGGAGGCAATTGCTGCTGGTGAATGTCTCCACGGAGGAATTGATTATAATTCATTTTGATGAACATCATCTTCTCCACATTTTCTGGAAGTAACCTCGTACGCCGATTGCTGACAAGGTGAGCGGCTGCACTAAACACTCTTTCGGAGTACACACTGGAGGGAGGGCAACTTAGGTAGAATAAAGCCAGTTTGTGCAAGGGCCTCCAAATTGCCTCTTTTTCCTGCCAGTATACGTACTGACGTGCCTACTTGGATGCGGTCACTCATATAATCCTCCACCATTCTTTCAATGGTGAGAGAATCGTATGCAGTGACAGTAGACGACATGTCAGTAATCGTTGGCAGGTCCTTCAGTCCGGACCAGATGTCAGCACTCGCTCCAGACTGCCCTGCATCACCGCCAGCGGGTGGGCTCGGAATTCTTAGCCTTTTCCTCGCACCCCCAGTTGCGGGAGAATGTGAAGGAGGAGATGTTGACGGGTCACGTTCCGCTTGACTTGACAATTTTCTCACCAGCAGGTCTTTGAACCTCTGCAGACTTGTGTCTGCCGGAAAGAGAGATACAACGTAGGTTTTAAATCTAGGATCGAGCACGGTGGCCAAAATGTAGTGCTCTGATTTCAACAGATTGACCACCCGTGAATCCTGGTTAAGCGAATTAAGGGCTCCATCCACAAGTCCCACATGCCTAGCGGAATCGCTCTGTTTTAGCTCCTCCTTCAATGTCTCCAGCTTCTTCTGCAAAAGCCTGATGAGGGGAATGACCTGACTCAGGCTGGCAGTGTCTGAACTGACTTCACGTGTGGCAAGTTCAAAGGGTTGCAGAACCTTGCACAATGTTGAAATCATTCTCCACTGCGCTTGAGTCAGGTGCATTCCCCCTCCTTTGCATATATCGTGGGCAGATGTATATGCTTGAATGGCCTTTTGCTGCTCCTCCATCCTCTGAA
Organism: Pseudophryne corroboree; assembly: GCF_028390025.1. Classification (NCBI taxonomy): domain Eukaryota; kingdom Metazoa; phylum Chordata; class Amphibia; order Anura; family Myobatrachidae; genus Pseudophryne; species Pseudophryne corroboree. Next base: position 169,814,674 of record NC_086444.1, on the reverse strand, counting down.
GCATATAGAGGGTTGAATTCCACCTCGTTACCACCTCTTGCTTCAGATGATGGCAGGGCAGGTTCAGGAATGTTTGGTGGTGCTCCAGTCTTCGACACGCGGTGGCTGAATGCCGAAAGTGGCCCACAATTCTTCGGGCCACCGACAGCATCTCTTGCACGCCCCTGTCATTTTTTAAATAATTCTGCACCACCAAATTCAATGTATGTGCAAAACATGGGACGTGCTGGAATTTGCCCAGATGTAATGCACGCACAATATTGGTGGCGTTGTCCGATGTCACAAATCCCCAGGAGAGTCCAATTGGGGTAAGCCATTCTGCGATGATGTTCCTCAGTTTCCGTAAGAGGTTATCAGCTGTGTGCCTCTTATGGAAAGCGGTGATACAAAGCGTAGCCTGCCTAGGAACGAGTTGGCGTTTGCAAGATGCTGCTACTGGTGCCGCCGCTGCTGTTCTTGCTGCGGGAGGCAATACATCTACCCAGTGGGCTGTCACAGTCATATAGTCCTGAGTCTGCCCTGCTCCACTTGTCCACATGTCCGTGGTTAAGTGGACATTGGGTACAACTGCATTTTTTAGGATACTGGTGACTCTTTTTCTGAGGTCTGTGTACATTTTCGGTATCGCCTGCCTAGAGAAATGGAACCTAGATGGTATTTGGTACCAGGGACACAGTACCTCAATCAAGTCTCTAGTTGCCTCTGAATTAACGGTGGATACCGGAACCACGTTTCTCACCGCCCAGGCTGCCAAGGCCTGAGTTATCCGCTTTGCAGCAGGATGACTGCTGTGATATTTCATCTTCCTCGCAAAGGACTGTTGGACAGTCAATTGCTTACTGGAAGTAGTACAAGTGGTCTTCCGACTTCCCCTCTGGGATGACGATCGACTCCCAGCAGCAACAACAGCAGTGCCAGCAGCAGTAGGCGTTACATTCAATGATGCATCGGAGGAATCCCAGGCAGGAGAGGACTCGTCAGACTTGCCAGTGACATGGCCTGCAGGACTATTGGCTTTCCTGTGTAAGGTGGAAATTGACACTGAGGGAGTTGGTGGTGTGGTTTGCAGGAGCTTGCTTACAACAAGAGGAAGGGATTTAGTGGTCAGTGGACTGCTTCCGCTGTCATCCAAAGATTTTGAACTTGTCACTGACTTATGATGAATGCGCTGCAGGTGACGTATAAGGGAGGATGTTCCGAGGTGGTTAACGTCCTTACCCCTACTTATTACAGCTTGACAAAGGCAACACACGGCTTGACACCTGTTTTCCGCATTTGTGTTGAAATAATTCCACACCGAAGAGCGGATTTTTTTTGTATTTTGACCAGGCATGTCAATGGCCATATTCGTCCCACGGACAACAGGTGTCTCCCCGGGTGCCTGACTTAAACAAACCACCTCACCATCAGAATCCTCCTTGTCAATTTCCTCCCCAGCGCCAGCAACACCCATATCCTCATCCTGGTGTACTTCAACAGTGACATCTTCAATTTGACTATCAGGAACTGGACTGCGGGTGCTCCTTCCAGCACTTGCAGGGGGCGTGCAAATGGTGGAAGGCGCAAGCTCTTCCCGTCCAGTGTTGGGAAGGTCAGGCATCGCAACCAACACAATTGGACTCTCCTTGGGGATTTGTGATTTAGAAGAACGCACAGTTCTTTGCTGTGCTTTTGCCAGCTTAAGTCTTTTCATTTTTCTAGCGAGAGGATGAGTGCTTCCATCCTCATGTGAATCTGAACCACTAGCCATGAACATAGGCCAGGGCCTCAGCCGTTCCTTGCCACTCCGTGTCGTAAATGGCATATTGGCAAGTTTACGCTTCTCATCAGACGCTTTTAATTTTGATTTTTGGGTCATTTTACTGAACTTTTGTTTTTTGGATTTTACATGCTCTCTACTATGACATTGGGCATCGGCCTTGGCAGACGACGTTGATGGCATTTCATCGTCTCGGCCATGACTAGTGGCAGCAGCTTCAGCACGAGGTGGAAGTGGATCTTGATCTTTCCCTATTTTAACCTCCACATTTTTGTTCTCCATTTTTTAATGTGTGGAATTATATGCCAGTATCAATAGCAATGGCCTACTACTATATATACTGCGCACAACTGAAATGCAATACAGGTATGGATGGATAGTATACTTGACGACACAGAGGTAGGTACAGCAGTGGCCTACTGTACCGTAATGCTATATATTATATACTGGTGGTCAGCAAACTGTGCAAAACTGAAATGCACCACAGGTATGGATGGATAGTATACTTGACAACACAGAGGTAGGTACAGCAGTGGCCTACTGTGCCGTAATGCTATATATTACATACTGGGGGTCAGCAAACTGTGCAAAACTGAAATGCACCACAGGTATGGATGGATAGTATACTTGACGACACAGAGGTAGGTACAGCAGTGGCCTACTGTACCGTAATGCTATATATTATATACTGGTGGTCAGCAAACTGTGCAAAACTGAAATGCACCACAGGTATGGATGGATCGTATACTTGACGACACAGAGGTAGGTACAGCAGTGGCCTACTGTACCGTAATGCTATATATTATATACTGGTGGTCAGCAAACTGTGCAAAACTGAAATGCACCACAGGTATGGATGGATAGTATACTTGACGACACAGAGGCAGGTACAGCAGTGGCCTTCTGTACCGTACTCCTATATGTTATATACTGGTGGTCAGCAAAATTATGCACTGTACTCCTACTATATACTACAATGCAGCACAGATATGGAGTGTTTTTCAGGCAGACAACGTATACTGGTGGTCACTGGTCAGCAAACTCTGCACTGTACTCCTCCTATATAATACTGCTGGTCCCCAGTCCCCACAATAAAGCAGTGTGAGCACAGATATATGCAGCACACTGAGCACAGATATGGAGTGTTTTTCAGGCAGACAACGTATACTGGTGGTCACTGTCAGCAAAACTCTGCACTGTACTCCTCCTATATAATATACTGGTGGTCCCCAGTCCCCACAATAAAGCAGTGTGAGCACAGATATATGCAGCACACTGAGCACAGATATGGAGTGTTTTTGAGGCAGACAACGTTTACTGATGGTCACTGTCAGCAAAACTCTGCACTGTACTCCTCCTATATAATACAGCTGCTCCCCAGTCCCCACAATTAAGCAGTATGAGCACAGATATATGCAGCACACTGAGCACAGATAAGGAGCGTTTTTTTCAGGCAGAGAACGGATAAAACTGGTGGTCACTGATCAGCAAAACTCTGCACTGTACTCCTCCTATATTAATAATACAGCTGCTCCCCAGTCCCCACAATTAAGATATAAGCAAGCACAAATATTTGCATCAACAATGAATAAACGGAGAGGACGCCAGCCACGTCCTCTCCCTAACATTTCCAATGCACGAGTGAAAATGGCGGCGACGCGCAGCTGCTTATATAGAATCCGAATCTCGCGAGAATCCGACAGCGGGATGATGACATTCGGGCGCGCTCTGGTTAACTGAGCCATACGGGAGAATCCGAGTATGCCTCGGACCCGTGTAAAATGGGTGAAGTTCGGGGGGGTTCGGTTTCCGAGGAACCGAACCCGCTCATCACTGGTGAATACCATAGGGACCTGGTGACTTATTAATCTTTAAATGTTTTAATCGGTCACAGACTACTTCCTCGCTTAAATAAGTACCTATCAGTGGGATGTTCTCATTATTGAGATTATATGTTAGTCCTGAATTGGGTCCTCTCTAGTAAATACTGTTGAAAAAAACTCATTTAGTGTGTCCACTATGTCATTATCATTTTTGCTTAAGACTCCCAACTTGTCTTTTAAAGGGCCTATACTCTCCTTCTTTAATGGTGGTCAGCAAAATTATGCACTGTCCTCCTACTATATATACACCGCAGTAACAAATAAAATGCACCACAGGGATGGATGGATAGTATACTTGACGACACAGAGGTAGGTAGAGCAGTGGACTACTGTACCATACTGCTATACTGGTGGTCACTGGTCAGCAAAATTCTGCACTGTCCTGTCCTCTTTGTTATGAGCCACGGCTGTGGCTCATTCCTGTTTTGCATTTTGGTTATGTATTTTATGTTATACTTCTGTTTATGTTTCCCGTGGGTGTCATGGGGTGTTCGGAGCTCACCCTTAAGGAGAGGGTACTGTTATGAACCACAGGTAGTGGTTCATTCCTGTTTTCCGTATTTTATGTTTATAGTTGTCTTGCAGGCCAGGATTTCCCGTTGCTCTGGTTTAAGAAGACTCTTGTTTGCTGCCGGTGGTGAGTCTGTGTAATTGCAGCTTGTTCCCATGTGTTCAGCCTCACCTGTCTGTTAATTGCACCTCTCAGTTGTGCAGCAGGGCAGCTGCACGACATGATTAATTAGGACTCTCTGTTATATTCTGGCTCAGTGCAATACACAGACGCTGGTAATAGTTCCAGAGTTCTTGAGTTCTGAGCTAGTCCCTGCCAGTTCCTGAGCTCCTGTCTAGCAGTGTCTGTCTAGCTGCTTCCAGTGTCGGTTCCAGTGTCGGTTTCAGTGTCGGTTCCAGTGTCTGATCTCGTGTCCTGCCGTGAAGCATTCCTGTCCAGAAGTCCTGTGGCTTTGTCTGTGCCTGGTCGAGTGTCTGGCTTCTTGGTGTCCACCGGTCTGTCGTTTGGGATTCTGCCTGTCCTCTGGTTCTGAGAATCTGTGTCGGCTGCATTGGGGGTTCCTGTCCGTTTGCCAGTATTTGTACCGGTTCCGTGAGTAGCGGCTTTGCCGCGTCCGTCGGCCTAGGCCGCAGTATTCTTTGGTTATATTTTGTTACTGGTGTTTTGCAGAGGGTTCTGCTTATGCTGTCACCGCCGGTACACAACAGTATTGTGTCGGCGTGTGGACAGCATTTCCTTTGTTGTTCTTTTCCTTTGGCGGCGTGCCGCACATATATTTAGTTTTAGGGTTGTTAGTAGCCCCTAGCCTTCTGTTTGCTTTAGTTAGAGGTCCCCTTGTTATTATCCTGTCTCGGTTCACGTCTTGTCTCACTCTAAGACCTGGGGGCATCGGAGTTGGGCAGACCTAATCCGCCCTTCAAACGCGGCTGCCGTGGGCCCAAGAAACCATAGTCACTCAGGCGTGAACTGACCACACGGGTGAAACAATGGAGGTAGGGTGATAGGGGCTATTTCCACACCACACCTTATTTCAGCGTCACGTTCTGGTGCTCTGGACTCACTACGCAACATCTCCCTTGTTCTGAGCACCAGGAACCTAACATTATCACCAGCCCCACAACAAAAAAGAAACAAAGCTAAATAGTAGTTTTTTCTTTTTTGGTCCAGTGTCTTGTCTAGAATTCAGTGTTTAGAATCCAGTCCAGTGTTTAGAATCCAGTCCTGTCTAGAATTCAGTGTGCAGAATCCAGTCCTGTCTAGAATTCAGTGTGCAGAATCCAGTCCGGTGTTTAGAATCCAGTCCTGTCTAGAATTCAGTGTGCAGAATCCAGTCCGGTGTTTACAATCCAGTCCTGTCTAGAATTCAGTATGCAGAATCCAGTCCGGTGTGCAGAATCCAGTCCTGTCTAGAATTCAGTGTGCAGAATCCAGTCCGGTGTGCAGAATCCAGTCCGGTGTGCAGAATCCAGTCTTGTCTTGTCTAGTTTAAAAAAAAAATCCAGTCCAGTCTTGTCTTGTCTAGTCTAGTTTAGTCTTGTCTTGTCTAGTTTAAAATCCTCCTATGCCAACTATGCAAGCCCTGCAGGCGTCTCTCTCAGCCCTGAACTCTGCTTTCAGTGCTTTGAAACCTGAGCGACTGGAAGTTTTGCAACAATCCTTAAAGCAACTGCAAAACCTTCTGACTAAAATTTTACTTATCTTGCCAGAAGTCGTTGAGAGTTCATCTACCTCTAAAGAGACTCTTGCTCACAATATGGTGACAAGAGAATCCTCAGGTTCAGTTGGAGAGAAAAAGTTTAAAAGTTTTCTGCGGCCCAGGCTCTCAGAAGAGGAGCGTCTGCGTCGCAGAAACTTAAATTTATGCCTATATTGTGGGGGTTTAGGCCACTATCTGCAGACCTGTGAGTTGCGCAAGCCAAAGTGTGGCGACAAGTCCTACCCTCTGGCCAAGTTGAGTCAGGATACAAGACCTACTCCTGTCTCTACTGTGGCAGAGGTACTTGTCACACAACCCACACTAAAAAGCACTCTGTCCTATAATTGGGGACCTTGGGCTAGGGAGCCCCATTATAGATTCAAGAACCAAAGGAGAATGTTTCTCTCCTCTCTTGATTTTCCTGTTGAAGCAGAGTTGCAAACCCCTGGAGCGGTGCCCGATGCCCGGGGTCCTGGAGTGGTGCCCGATGCCCGGGGTCCTGGAGCGGTGCCCGATGCCCGGGGTCCTTTGCCCGGGGTCCTGGAGCGGTGCCCGATGCCCAGGGTCCTGGAGCGGTACCCGATGCCAAGAGTCCTGGAGCGGTACCCGATGCCCAGAGTCCTGGAGCGGTACCCGATGCCCAGAGTCCTGGAGCGGTACCCGATGCCCAGAGTCCTGGAGCGGTACCCGATGCCCAGAGTCCTGGAGCGGTACCCGATGCCCAGAGTCCTGGAGCGGAACCCGATGCCCAGAGTCCTGGAGCGGTACCCGATGCCCAGAGTCCTGGAGCGGTACCCGATGCCCAGAGTCCTGGAGCGGTACCCGATGCCCAGAGTCCTGGAGCGGTACCCGATTCCCTGGGTCATAGAGGGACATCGAATATTATAGCTCGGGTGTCAATACCAGAAGGGGTCTCAGAAGCTGTTACCCCAGGTAGGGACTTGAAAAGCGCAACTCCAGAGAAGGTGTCTAAAACCATAGTTCTAGAAGGGAACTCGAGAAGCAAAACCCCAGAAGGGATCTTTGAAGTAATATCCCCAAGTGGGGTCTCGAGAGACACAGCCCCAGAGAAGGGTCTAGAAGTCGCTTCCCCAGGAAAGGACTCAAGAGGCATAGCGTTAGTGGAGGTTCTGAAGGTTATAGCTTCAGCAAAAGTCCCGGAAGTCATTGTCCCTGGAGAAGTTTCGATAATTATCGACTCGGAGAGGGAGGCTGACGGCCCGGTCCCAGAGAGGGAGGCTAAAGGCCCGGTCCCAGAGAGGGAGGCTGACGGCCCGGTCCCAGAGAGGGAGGCTGACGGCCTGGTCCCAGTAAAAGAATCCGAGGTGCTGCCCCCAGCGGGGTTCCCGAAGGCCACTGCCCCGGGTGGGGTTCAGAAAGTCACTGCCCCAGGTGGGGTTCAGAAAGTCACTGCCCCGGGTGGGGTTCAGAAAGTCACTACCACGGGTGGGGTTCCGAGGGCCACTGCCCCAGGTGAGGTTCAGAAAGTCACTGCCCCAGGTGGGGTTCAGAAAGTCTCAGCCTCGAGTAAGGTCAATAGTGACCAGGTCCTAGCAAAGCACTCTAGTCAATCAGATGGGAAGGAAGCAGATCCTGACTCTGTTGATATCTCAACATCTATAATCTTTGATGGGGACTTAGTCCAATTTTTGGCGCTTTACAAACACTATTACATCATTATGTTGTCTAGACCATTTCTGGGCATCACTTCAGAGAACCTTGTGCTCTATCTGATATATTCCTTTAGAGGGGAGCCTTTTGAGTGGGCATCCAATTTAATGAAAACTGAAGATCCCATTCTTCAGGATCCCCCAGCATTCAGTGATGCAGTTATTAAAAGATATGGTTCCAAAGAAATTGGTTCAGGTTCCTCTAGGTCACCCGTCTTATCTGCTGAGAGTTCACCGTATACTGTAAACTCGGCACAACAGTCTCAGCCCGTTGTTTTGACTGCAGGATGTGCTTTTCTGTCTTCTTCTAATAGTAGTACTTTGCCTGAAAGTTCAGCTCCCAAGGTTAAGAAACCAATCTCTGATTTGAACCCAGCCTTGCTGGGAGGTACCATCAGTTCAGACAATGTTTGGGGAATTACCTTGGTCAGACCTCAAGAACTTTGTAAAAACAAGAAGAAGAAAAAGAAATAATTATTGACTCTTGCCTTGATATATAAAAAAAAAAGAAAAAGATTTTTTTTCCCTTGTCTTGTGTCCAGTGGCCACCGTCAAGAGGGGGGCACTGTTACAAGCTGTTGCCACAGCTTGTTTCTGTTTCTTGTCTTTGTCTGTTTGTTCCAGGGTCAGGTTTATTAATGTATACCTTGTTTTGGAAAACCTGAATTTTGGGGTCCTTTGACCCCTCCTCAAGGGGGGGGTAACTGTTATGAGCCACGGCTGTGGCTCATTCCTGTTTTGCATTTTGGTTATGTATTTTATGTTATACTTCTGTTTATGTTCCCCGTGGGTGTCATGGGGTGTTCGTAGCTCACCCTTAAGGAGAGGGTACTGTTATGAACCACAGGTAGTGGTTCATTCCTGTTTTCCGTATTTTATGTTTATAGTTGTCTTGCAGGCCAGGATTTCCCGTTGCTCTGGTTTAAGAAGACTCTTGTTTGCTGCCGGTGGTGAGTCTGTGTAATTGCAGCTTGTTCCCATGTGTTCAGCCTCACCTGTCTGTTAATTGCACCTCTCAGTTGTGCAGCAGGGCAGCTGCACGACATGATTAATTAGGACTCTCTGTTATATTCTGGCTCAGTGCAATACACAGACGCTGGTGATAGTTCCAGAGTTCTTGAGTTCTGAGCTAGTCCCTGCCAGTTCCTGAGCTCCTGTCTAGCAGTGTCTGTCTAGCTGCTTCCAGTGTCGGTTCCAGTGTCGGTTCCAGTGTGGGTTCCAGTGTCTGATGCCGTGTCCTGCCGTGAAGCGTTCCTGTCCAGAAGTCCTGTGGCTTTGTCTGTGTCTGGTCGAGTGTCTGGCTTCTTGGTGTCCACCGGTCTGTCGTTTGGGATTCTGCCTGTCCTCCGGTTCTGAGAGTCTGTATCGGCTGCATTGGGGGTTCCTGTCCGTTTGCCAGTATTTGTAGCGGTTCCGTGAGTAGCGGCTTTCCCGCGTCCGTCGGCCTAGGCCGCAGTATTCTTTGGTTATATATTTTTTCTGGTGTTTTGCAGAGGGTTCTGCTTATGCTGTCACCGCCGGTACACAACAGTATTGTGTCGGCGTGTGGACAGCATTTCCTTTTTTGTTCTTTTCCTTTGGCGGCGTGCCGCACATATATTAAGTTTTAGGGTTGTTAGTAGCCCCTAGCCTTCTGTTTGCTTTAGTTAGAGGTCCCCTTGTTATTATCCTGTCTCGGTTGACGCCTTGTCTCACTCTAAGACCTGGGGGCATCGGAGTTGGGCAGACCTAATCTGCCCTTCAAACGCGGCTGCCGTGGGCCCAAGAAACCATAGTCACTCAGGCGTGAACTGACCACACGGGTGAAACAATGGAGGTAGGGTGATAGGGGCTATTTCCACACCACACCTTATTTCAGCGTCACGTTCTGGTGCTCTGGACTCACTACGCAACATCTCCCTTGTTCTGAGCACCAGGAACCTAACACTCTTATACTACAATGCAGCACAGATATGGAGCGTTTTTCAAGCAGAGACCGTAGATATTTTCAGCACACTGAGCACAGATACTTGCAGCACACTAAGCACAGATATTTGCAGCACACTGAACACAACTGAGAGGACGCTGCACGTCCTCTCCCTATCATCTCCAATGCACGAGTGAAAATGGCGGTGACGCGCGGCTCCTTCTATAGGATATGAATCTCGCGAGAATCCGACAGCGGGATGATGACGTTCGGGCGCGCTCGGGTTAACCGAGCAAGGCGGGAGGATCCGAGTCTGCCTCAGACTCGTGTAAAATGGGTGAAGTTCGGGGGGGTTCGGATTCCGAGGAACCGAACCCGCTCATCACTAGTAATAGCAGACAAACAGAAAGAGATAGCAAGCAGCACAGATCTTAGACTGGCAGTAACCAAGCTGTCTAATGATAACTACCAACTGTGGAAATTTAAAGTTGAAATGCTGCTGACTAAAGATGATTTGTGGCAAGTTATAACTACAGACAGACCAGGTGATAATAACCAGGAATGGGACAAGAAGAACAGACAGGCACGTGCAACTATAGGCTTATTAGTTGAAGATAATCAATTAGTCCATATAAATTAAGAAGACACTGCAAAGGGCATGTCGGATACACAGCAAAAGCTATATGAAAGAACCAGTTTAAACAGCAAATTATTCCTACTAAGAAAACTATACCTAATGAGACTTAGCAAAGGAAAGACCATGCAAGAGCATATAAGTAAATTGCTGGAGATAGTAGCACAGCTCAGATCTATAGGAGAAGAGCTAAAATGTAGAGATGTGCACTTGAAATTTTTCGGGTTTTGTGTTTTGGTTTTGGTTTTGGTTCCGCGGCCGTGTTTTGGGTTCGACCGCGTTTTGGCAAAACCTCACCGAATTTTTTTTGTCGGATTCGGGTGTGTTTTGGATTCGGGTGTTTTTTTCAAAAAAACCTAAAAAACAGCTTAAATCATAGAATTTGGGGGTCATTTTGATCCCAAAGTATTATTAACCTCAAAAACCATAATTTCCACTCATTTTCAGTCTATTCTGAACACCTCACACCTCACAATATTATTTTTAGTCCTAAAATTTGCACCGAGGTCGCTGGATGACTAAGCTAAGCGACCCTAGTGGCCGACACAAACACCTGGCCCATCTAGGAGTGGCACTGCAGTGTCACGCAGGATGGCCCTTCCAAAAAACACTCCCCAAACAGCACATGACGCAAAGAAAAAAAGAGGCGCAATGAGGTAGCTGTGTGAGTAAGCTAAGCGACCCTAGTGGCCGACACAAACACCTGGCCCATCTAGGAGTGGCACTGCAGTGTCACGCAGGATGGCCCTTCCAAAAAACACTCCCCAAACAGCACATGACGCAAAGAAAAAAAGAGGCGCAATGAGGTAGCTGTGTGAGTAAGCTAAGCGACCCTAGTGGCCGACACAAACACCTGGCCCATCTAGGAGTGGCACTGCAGTGTCACGCAGGATGGCCCTTCCAAAAAACACTCCCCAAACAGCACATGACGCAAAGAAAAAAAGAGGCGCAATGAGGTAGCTGTGTGAGTAAGATAAGCGACCCTAGTGGCCGACACAAACACCTGGCCCATCTAGGAGTGGCACTGCAGTGTCACGCAGGATGGCCCTTCAAAAAAATACTCCCCAAACAGCACATGACGCAAAGAAAAATTAAAGAAAAAAGAGGTGCAAGATGGAATTGTCCTTGGGCCCTCCCACCCACCCTTATGTTGTATAAACAGGACATGCACACTTTAACCAACCCATCATTTCAGTGACAGGGTCTGCCACACGACTGTGACTGAAATGACGGGTTGGTTTGGACCCCCACCAAAAAAGAAGCAATTAATCTCTCCTTGCACAAACTGGCTCTACAGAGGCAAGATGTCCACCTCATCATCATCCTCCGATATATCACCGTGTACATCCCCCTCCTCACAGATTATCAATTCGTCCCCACTGGAATCCACCATCTCAGCTCCCTGTGTACTTTGTGGAGGCAATTGCTGCTGGTCAATGTCTCCACGGAGGAATTGATTATAATTCATTTTAATGAACATCATCTTCTCCACATTTTCTGGAAGTAACCTCGTACGCCGATTGCTGACAAGGTGAGCGGCGGCACTAAACACTCTTTCGGAGTACACACTAGTGGGAGGGCAACTTAGGTAGAATAAAGCCAGTTTGTGCAAGGGCCTCCAAATTGCCTCTTTTTCCTGCCAGTATAAGTACGGACTGTCTGACGTGCCTACTTGGATGCGGTCACTCATATAATCCTCCACCATTCTTTCAATGGGGAGAGAATCATATGCAGTGCCAGTAGACGACATGTCCGTAATCGTTGGCAGGTCCTTCAGTCCGGACCAGATGTCAGCATCAGCAGTCGCTCCAGACTGCCCTGCATCACCGCCAGCGGGTGGGCTCGGAATTCTGAGCCTTTTCCTCGCACCCCCAGTTGCGGGAGAATGTAAAGGAGGAGATGTTGACAGGTCGCGTTCCGCTTGACTTGACAATTTTCTCACCAGCAGGTCTTTGAACCCCAGCAGACTTGTGTCTGCCGGAAAGAGAGATCCAAGGTAGGTTTTAAATCTAGGATCGAGCACGGTGGCCAAAATGTAGTGCTCTGATTTCAACAGATTGACCACCCATGAATCCTCGTTAAGCGAATTAAGGGCTCCATCCACAAGTCCCACATGCCTAGCGGAATCGCTCTGTGTTAGCTCCTCCTTCAATGTCTCCAGCTTCTTCTGCAAAAGCCTGATGAGGGGAATGACCTGACTCAGGCTGGCAGTGTCTGAACTGACTTCACGTGTGGCAAGTTCAAAGGGCAGTAGAACCTTGCACAACGTTGAAATCATTCTCCACTGCGCTTGAGACAGGTCCATTCCACCTCCTATATCGTGCTCAATTGTATAGGCTTGAATGGCCTTTTGCTGCTCCTCCAACCTCTGAAGCATATATAGGGTTGAATTCCACCTCGTTACCACTTCTTGCTTCAGATGATGGCAGGGCAGGTTCAGGCGTTTTTGGTGGTGCTCCAGTCTTCTGTACGTGGTGCCTGTACGCCGAAAGTGTCCCGCAATTCTTCTGGCCACCGACAGCATCTCTTGCACGCCCCTCTCGTTTTTTAAATAATTCTGCACCACCAAATTCAATGTATGTGCAAAACATGGGACGTGCTGGAATTTGCCCATATTTAATGCACACACAATATTGCTGGCGTTGTCCGATGCCACAAATCCACAGGAGAGTCCAATTGGGGTAAGCCATTCCGCGATGATCTTCCTCAGTTGCCGTAAGAGGTTTTCAGCTGTGTGCGTATTCTGGAAACCGGTGATACAAAGCGTAGCCTGCCTAGGAAAGAGTTGGCGTTTGCGAGATGCTGCTACTGGTGCCGCCGCTGCTGTTCTTGCGGCGGGAGTCCATACATCTACCCAGTGGGCTGTCACAGTCATATAGTCCTGACCCTGCCCTGCTCCACTTGTCCACATGTCCGTGGTTAAGTGGACATTGGGTACAGCTGCATTTTTTAGGACACTGGTGACTCTTTTTCTGAGGTCTGTGTACATTTTCGGTATCGCCTGCCTAGAGAAATGGAACCTAGATGGTATTTGGTACCGGGGACACAGTACCTCCAACAAGTCTCTAGTTGCCTCTGCAGTAATGATGGATACCGGAACCACGTTTCTCACCACCCAGGATGCCAAGGCCTCAGTTATCCGCTTTGCAGCAGGATGACTGCTGTGATATTTCATCTTCCTCGCAAAGGACTGTTGGACAGTCAATTGCTTGGTGGAAGTAGTAAAAGTGGTCTTACGACTTCCCCTCTGGGATGACCATCGACTCCCAGCAGCAACAACAGCAGCGCCAGCAGCAGTAGGTGTTACATGCAAGGATGCATCGGAGGAATCCCAGGCAGGAGAGGACTCGTCAGAATTGCCAGTGACATGGCCTGCAGGACTATTGGCATTCCTGGGGAAGGAGGAAATTGACACTGAGGGAGTTGGTGGGGTGGTTTGCGTGAGCTTGGTTACAAGAGGAAGGGATTTACTGGTCAGTGGACTGCTTCCGCTGTCGCCCAAAGTTTTTGAACTTGTCACTGACTTATTATGAATGCGCTGCAGGTGACGTATAAGGGAGGATGTTCCGAGGTGGTTAACGTCCTTACCCCTACTTATTACAGCTTGACAAAGGCAACACATGGCTTGACAAATGTTGTCCGCATTTCTGTTGAAATACTTCCACACCGAAGAGCTGATTTTTTGGGTATTTTCACCAGGCATGTCAATGGCCCTATTCCTCCCACGGACAACAGGTGTCTCCCCGGGTGCCTGACTTAAACAAACCACCTCACCATCAGAATCCTCCTTGTCAATTTCCTCCCCAGCGCCAGCAACACCCATATCCTCCTTATCCTGGTGTACTTCAACACTGACATCTTCAATCTGACTATCAGGAACTGGACTGCGGGTGCTCCTTCCAGCACTTGCAGGGGGCGTGCAAATGGTGGAAGGCGCATTCTCTTCACGTCCAGTGTTGGGAAGGTCAGGCATCGCAACCGACACAATTGGACTCTCCTTGTGGATTTGGGATTTCGAAGAACGCACAGTTCTTTGCTGTGCTTTTGCCAGCTTGAGTCTTTTCATTTTTCTAGCGAGAGGCTGAGTGCTTCCATCCTCATGTGAAGCTGAACCACTAGCCATGAACATAGGCCAGGGCCTCAGCCGTTCCTTGCCACTCCGTGTGGTAAATGGCATATTGGCAAGTTTACGCTTTTCCTCCGACAATTTTATTTTAGATTTTTGAGTCCTTTTTTTACTGATATTTGGTGTTTTGGATTTTACATGCTCTGTACTATGACATTGGGCATCGGCCTTGGCAGACGACGTTGCTGGCATTTCATCGTCTCGGCCATGACTAGTGGCAGCAGCTTCAGCACGAGGTGGAAGTCGATCTTGATCTTTCCCTATTTTTGGAACCTCAACATTTTTGTTCTCCATATTTTAATAGGCACAACTAAAAGGCACCTCAGGTAAACAATGGAGATGGATGGATACTAGTATACTTATGGATGGACGAGCGACTGCCGACACAGAGGTAGCTACAGCCGTGGACTACCATACTGTGTCTGCTGCTAATATAGACTGGATGATAATGAGATAAAATTAAAATATATATATATATATATATCACACTAGTACTGCAGCCGGACAGGTATATATATATTATGTAATGACGGACCTGCTGGACACTGTCTGTCAGCACTGCAGACTCCTAAAGTAAGCTACTAGTATCAAGAAGATAGAAAAAAAAACCACGGGTAGGTGGTATACAATTATGGATGGACCAGCGACTGCCGACACAGAGGTAGCTACAGCCGTGGACTACCGTACTGTGTCTGCTGCTAATATAGACTGGATGATAATGAGATAAAAATAAAATATATATATATATCACACTAGTACTGCAGCCGGACAGGTATATATTATGTAATGACGGACCTGCTGGACACTGTCTGTCAGACTCAGCACTGCAGACTCCTAAAGTAAGCTACTAGTATCAAGAAGATAGAGAGAAAAAAAAACCACGGGTAGGTGGTATACAATTATGGATGGACGAGCGACTGCCGACACAGAGGTAGCTACAGCCGTGGACTACCGTACTGTGTCTGCTGCTAATATAGACTGGATGATAATGAGATAAAATTAAAATATATATATATATCACACTAGTACTGCAGCCGGACAGGTATAGATTATGTAATGACGGACCTGCTGGACACTGTCTGTCAGACTCAGCACTGCAGACTCCTAAAGTAAGCTACTAGTATCAAGAAGATAGAAAAAAAAAACCACGGGTAGGTGGTATACAATTATGGATGGACGAGCGACTGCCGACACAGAGGTAGCTACAGCCGTGGACTACCGTACTGTGTCTGCTGCTAATATAGACTGGATGATAATGAGATAAAATTAAAATATATATATATATATCACACTAGTACTGCAGCCGGACAGGTATATATTATGTAATGACGGACCTGCTGGACACTGTCTGTCAGACTCAGCACTGCAGACTCCTAAAGTAAGCTACTAGTATCAAGAAGATAGAAAAAAAAAACCACGGGTAGGTGGTATACAATTATGGATGGACGAGCGACTGTCGACACAGAGGTAGCTACAGCCGTGGACTACCGTACTGTGTCTGCTGCTAATATAGACTGGATGATAATGAGATAAAATTAAAATATATATATATATCACACTAGTACTGCAGCCGGACAGGTATATATTATGTAATGACGGACCTGCTGGACACTGTCTGTCAGACTCAGCACTGCAGACTCCTAAAGTAAGCTACTAGTATCAAGAAGATAGAAAAAAAAAAAAACACGGGTAGGTGGTATACAATTATGGATGGACGAGCGACTGCCGACACAGAGGTAGCTACAGCCGTGGACTACCGTACTGTGTCTGCTGCTAATATAGACTGGATGATAATGAGATAAAATTAAAATATATATATATATATCACACTAGTACTGCAGCCGGACAGGTATATATTATGTAATGACGGACCTGCTGGACACTGTCTGTCAGACTCAGCACTGCAGACTCCTAAAGTAAGCTACTAGTATCAAGAAGATAGAAAAAAAAAAACCACGGGTAGGTGGTATACAATTATGGATGGACGAGCGACTGCCGACACAGAGGTAGCTACAGCCGTGGACTACCGTACTGTGTCTGCTGCTAATATAGACTGGATGATAATGAGATAAAATTAAAATATATATATATATATCACACTAGTACTGCAGCCGGACAGGTATATATTATGTAATGACGGACCTGCTGGACACTGTCTGTCAGCACTGCAGACTCCTAAAGTAAGCTACTAGTATCAAGAAGATAGAAAAAAAAAACCACGGGTAGGTGGTATACAATTATGGATGGACGAGCGACTGCCGACACAGAGGTAGCTACAGCCGTGGACTACCGTACTGTGTCTGCTGCTAATATAGACTGGATGATAATGAGATAAAATTAAAATATATATATATATCACACTAGTACTGCAGCCGGACAGGTATATATTATGTAATGACGGACCTGCTGGACACTGTCTGTCAGACTCAGCACTGCAGACTCCTAAAGTAAGCTACTAGTATCAAGAAGATAGAAAAAAAAACCACGGGTAGGTGGTATACAATTATGGATGGACCAGCGACTGCCAACACAGAGGTAGCTACTGCCGTGGACTACCGTACTGTGTCTGCTGCTAATATAGACTGGATGATAATGAGATAAAAATAAAATATATATATATATCACACTAGTACTGCAGCCGGACAGGTATATATTATGTAATGACGGACCTGCTGGACACTGTCTGTCAGACTCAGCACTGCAGACTCCTAAAGTAAGCTACTAGTATCAAGAAGATAGAAAAAAAAAACCACGGGTAGGTGGTATACAATTATGGATGGACGAGCGACTGCCGACACAGAGGTAGCTACAGCCGTGGACTACCGTACTGTGTCTGCTGCTAATATAGACTGGATGATAATAAGATAAATTTAAAATATATATATATATCACACTAGTACTGCAGCCGGACAGGTATATATTATGTAATGACGGACCTGCTGGACACTGTCTGTCAGACTCAGCACTGCAGACTCCTAAAGTAAGCTACTAGTATCAAGAAGATAGAAAAAAAAAAACCACGGGTAGGTGGTATACAATTATGGATGGACGAGCGACTGCCGACACAGAGGTAGCTACAGCCGTGGACTACCGTGCTGTGTCTGCTGCTAATATAGACTGGATGATAATGAGATAAAATTAAAATATATATATATATCACACTAGTACTGCAGCCGGACAGGTATATATTATGTAATGACGGACCTGCTGGACACTGTCTGTCAGACTCAGCACTGCAGACTCCTAAAGTAAGCTACTAGTATCAAGCAGATAGAAAAAAAAAACCACGGGTAGGTGGTATACAATTATGGATGGACGAGCGACTGCCGACACAGAGGTAGCTACAGCCGTGGACTACCGTACTGTGTCTGCTGCTAATATAGACTGGATGATAATGAGATAAAATTAAAATATATATATATATATCACACTAGTACTGCAGCCGGACAGGTATATATTATGTAATGACGGACCTGCTGGACACTGTCTGTCAGACTCAGCACTGCAGACTCCTAAAGTAAGCTACTAGTATCAAGAAGATAGAAAAAAAAAACCACGGGTAGGTGGTATACAATTATGGATGGACGAGCGACTGCCGACACAGAGGTAGCTACAGCCGTGGACTACCGTACTGTTTCTGCTGCTAATATAGACTGGATGATAATGAGATAAAATTAAAATATATATATATATCACACTAGTACTGCAGCCGGACAGGTATATATTATGTAATGACGGACCTGCTGGACACTGTCTGTCAGACTCAGCACTGCAGACTCCTAAAGTAAGCTACTAGTATCAAGAAGATAGAGAGAAAAAAAAACCACGGGTAGGTGGTATACAATTATGGATGGACGAGCGACTGCCGACACAGAGGTAGCTACAGCCGTGGACTACCGTACTGTGTCTGCTGCTAATATAGACTGGATGATAATGAGATAAAATTAAAATATATATATATCACACTAGTACTGCAGCCGGACAGGTATATATTATGTAATGACGGACCTGCTGGACACTGTCTGTCAGACTCAGCACTGCAGACTCCTAAAGTAAGCTACTAGTATCAAGAAGATAGAAAAAAAAAAACCACGGGTAGGTGGTATACAATTATGGATGGACGAGCGACTGCCGACACAGAGGTAGCTACAGCCGTGGACTACCGTACTGTTTCTGCTGCTAATATAGACTGGATGATAATGAGATAAAATTAAAATATATATATATATATCACACTAGTACTGCAGCCGGACAGGTATATATTATGTAATGACGGACCTGCTGGACACTGTCTGTCAGACTCAGCACTGCAGACTCCTAAAGTAAGCTACTAGTATCAAGAAGATAGAGAAAAAAAAAAACCACGGGTAGGTGGTATACAATTATGGATGGACGAGCGACTGCCGACACAGAGGTAGCTACAGCCGTGGACTACCGTACTGTGTCTGCTGCTAATATAGACTGGATGATAATGAGATAAAATTAAAATATATATATATCACACTAGTACTGCAGCCGGACAGGTATATATTATGTAATGACGGACCTGCTGGACACTGTCTGCAGAATGCGTTTATAAAAACACCACACGACGAGTGTTTAACTTTTTCAGGCAGACAATCACAATATACTGGTGGTCAGCAGACAATCACAATACTGGTGGTCAGTGGTCACTGGTCAGTCACACTGGCAGTGGCACTCTGGCAGCAAAAGTGTGCACTGTACTTAAAATATGTACTCCTGCTATAACTGCTCCCCAGTCTCCCCCACAATTAAGCTGTGTGAGCAGTGAGCACTCAGCACAGTCAGATAATGATATACAGTATTACATATGATGCAGCACACTGGGCTGAGCACAGATATGGTATGTGACTGTGTCACACTGTGTATCGTTTTTTTTCAGGCAGAGAACGGATTAATTAAACTGGTGGTCACTGGTCACACTATCAGCAGCAAGTAGTACTCCTCCTTATAATATGCTCCCCAAAATTTGTGTCTCTCTCTAGTACTCTAGTCCAAACGGAGAGGACGCCAGCCACGTCCTCTCACTATCAATCTCAATGCACGTGTGAAAATGGCGGCGACGCGCGGCTCCTTATATAGAATCCGAGTCTCGCGATAGAATCCGAGCCTCGCGAGAATCCGACAGCGGGATGATGACGTTCGGGCGTGCTCGGGTTAACCGAGCAAGGCGGGAAGATCCGAGTCGCTCGGCCCCGTGTAAAAAAACCTGAAGTTCGGGCGGGTTCGGATTCCGAGGAACCGAACCCGCTCATCACTACTAAAATGCAGCCACACAGTAGCCATACTTCTGTGCAGTCTACCAGATACATACAGGGGTCATTCCGACCCGTTCGCACACTGCTGTTTTTCACAGCAGTGCGAACCGGTCGGTTCTGCGCCTGCACTGGGCAATGACAAGAAGAACAAAGAAAGCGATCGCTGCCGCGGTTGCAAGAAGATTGACAGGAGGAAGGTGTTCCGAGGCATCAACTGACAGTTTCTGGGAGTGTTGCCGCGAATGCAGGCATGTCCAGGCGTTTGCAGGGCGGGTGTCTGACATCAATTCCGGGACCTGACAGGCTGAAGACATCACAGTGGGTAAGTAACTCCAGAGCTACTCAGAAACTGAACAAATTTTTTTTGCATAGCTCGGCTGCACAAGCGTTCGCAGCCTTGCTAAGCAAAAAAAACATCCCCCATAGGCGGTGTCTAGTTGATCGCACGGGCAGCAAAAAGTTGCTACATGCGATCAACTCGGAATGACCCCCACAGTGCACTGATAAGCGCTTTGGAACAAGAACTCACACTAGACTTTGTGAAAAACAGGCTTATAGATGAATATCAGTGCAGGAAATAAATCACACAGGATTGCATGCACAGTGGGGGTAATTCTGATCGCTGGGCTGCATTTTTTGCTGCCCAGCGATCAGATAGTCACCGCTTACAGGGGGAGGGTTAAATCGCTGTGCAAGCAGCGGTGCAAGTATGCGGGTACGGGTGGGTACGGCGTACCCTTAAGAATTTTGCAGTGGGTACGCCGTACCCCCACCGACGGGCCGCCGCTTGCTACCGCTGATGTGAGGGGAGGAGAGCGCAGCCTGCGCCTCTCCTGCCCCTCAGTGTCTTCGTTCAAATCAGCGCCGCCCGTGAGCCAATCAGAGCTCGCAGAGCTTTGATTGGCTCACGGATCGGCGCTGAATATTGAACTCACCCGCCGGAGACTGAGGGGAAGGAGAGGCGCAGGCTGCGCTCTCCTCCCCTCACACAAGACAGCAGCAGCGGTGAGCAGGGGAAGGGAAGGGGGAGGGAGATTCTGCTGCTGCTTCACGAATACCTGGCACTGTGGGGGGCAATGTATACCTGGCACTGTGGGGGGCAATGTATACCTGGCACTGTGGGGGGCAATGTATATCTGGCACTGTGGGGGGCAATGTATACCTGGCACTGTGGGGGGCACTGTATACCTGGCACTGTAGGGGGCAATGTATACCTGGCACTGTGGGGGGCAATGTATACCTGGCACTGTGGGGGGCAATGTATACCTGGCACCGTGGGGGGCAATGTATATCTGGCACTGTGGGGGGCAATGTATACCTGGCACTGTGGGGGGCAATGTATACCTGGCACTGTGGGGGGCAATGTATATCTGGCACTGTGGCGGGCAATGTATATCTGGCACTGTGGCGGGCAATGTATATCTGGCACTGTGGGGGGCAATGTATATCTGGCAATGTTGTGGGCAATGTATATCTGGCACTGTTGTGGGCAATGTATATCTGGCACTGTGGGGGGCAATGTATATCTGGCACTGTGGGGGCAATGTATATCTGGCACTGTGGGGCATTCGTGTATCTGGCACTGGGGCATTCGTGTATCTGGCACTGTGGGGCATTCGTGTATCTGGCACTGTGGGGCATTCGTGTATCTGGCACTGGGGCATTCGTGTATCTGGCACTGTGGGGCAACGTGTATCTGGCATTGTGGGGCAACATGTATCTGGCCACTGTGTGCAAGTGTGCGATCGCATATGTAGCAGAGCTGCACAAACTGATTTTGTGCAGTCTCTGCACAACCCAGAACTTACTCAGCCGCTGCACTGTCTTGCTGCTGATCGGGGCCAGAGCTGACATCAGACACCCTCCCTCAAAACGCCTGAGCCCACCTGCGTTTTTCCGGACACTCCTGGAAAACGGTCAGTTCCACCCACAAACGGCCTCATCCTGTCAGTCTCCGTGCGAGCGGCAGTACGTTTGGATATTTTGCACCATCCCGTCACTAGGCATCGATGCCTGTTGCTGTTGTGCGACGCGCCGGTGCAGTGCGGTGCATGCACAGTTCGGATCTGATTGTCCGCTGTGCAAAATGCACAGCAGCAATCAGATCTGAATTACCCCCAGTGACACAGAAACATCTTTAAAAGTTACAGATACTAGGGTGCAAGACAAAGAAACAAGAGAATGCTTTAGATGCAAGGAAATAGGACATTTAGAAAAGGACTGCTCTATATGGAAAGGAGAACAGCAGAAACTACTTTTAAAAGGGTTCAAGCAGAAAGTCAAAACTACGGTCCTCATTCCGAGTTGTTCGCTCGCTAGCTGCTTTTAGCACCGTTGCACACGTTAAGCTGCCGCCTACTGGGAGTGAATCTTAGCTTTGCAGAATTGCGAACGAAAGATTCGCATAATTGCGAATAGAAATTTCTTTGCAGTTTCTGAGTAGCTCGGGACTTACTCTGCCACTGCGATCAGTTCAGTCAGTTTCGTTCCTGGTTTGACGTCACAAACACACCCAGCGTTCGCCCAGACACTCACCCGTTTCTCCAGCCACTCCCGCGTTTTTTCCCAGAAACGGCAGCATTTTTCCGCACACACCCATAAAACGGCCAGTTTCCGCCCAGAAACACCCACTTCCTGTCAATCACACTCCGATCACCAGAACGAAGAAATTTCTTCGTTAAGCCGTGAGTAAAATACCTAACTTTTTGGCAAATTTACTTGGCGCAGACGCACTGCGAACATTGCGCATGCGCAGTTTGCGACAAATCGCTCCGTTGCGAAAACCACTAATGAGCGAACAACTCGGAATGAGGGCCTACACTCACAGACGTATGCACAAATAAGTGGAATGGAACTTTTAAAGCGATAGTAACACATACGAACTTTAGTTGGTACATAGAGTCAGGAGTGACAAGTGACAGAGATTTCTTCACTGAGATTGAAGTCATAGAGAAGCAATCTATCTTGCAGATGGTACCAATATCACTGCGGAAGGTATTCTCATATGGCATGCTCACATGCTCCAGTGCTAATGGAAATGATAGAACAATGGGGGTCATTCCGAGTTGTTCGCTCGTTATATTTTTCTCGCAACGGAGCGATTAGTCGCTAATGCGCATGCACAATGTCCGCAGTGCGACTGCGCCAAGTAAATTTGCTATGCAGTTAGGTATTTTACTCACGGCATTACAAGGTTTTTTCTTCGTTCTGGTGATCGTAATGTGATTGACAGGAAGTGGGTGTTTCTGGGCGGAAACTGGCCGTTTTATGGGTGTGTGCGAAAAAACGCTACAGTTTCTGGGAAAAAAGCGGGAGTGGCTGGAGAAACGGAGGAGTGTCTGGCCGAACGCTGGGAGTGTTTGTGACGTCAAACCAGGAACGAAACTGACTGAACTGATCGCAGTTGCCGAGTAAGTGTGGAGCTACTCAGAAACTGCCAAGAAGTGTCTATTCGCAATTTTACTAATCTTTCGTTCGCAATTTTGATAAGCTAAGATTCACTCCCAGTAGGCGGCGGCTTAGCGTGTGCAAAGCTGCTAAAAGCAGCTTGCGAGCGAACAACTCGGAATGAGGGCCAATACCAATTAAAGACATATTACAGTATATGTTCCCAGATTGGAAGGCGTAAATATCTTTAAAGTGCTTGATGGATAAAGGATTTACCGGTAAATTCCAAGATAAAATGTGCATCATCCAGAATGAAACAGAAACAGTAGCCACAGCCAAAGCAGAAAAACACCTGTATCGTCTAGACACTGTGGTACAACAGGTGAGATTAAGCACACATGGACACACAGACTGTATTCACATGTGGCACAAATGACTAGGACACAGGCACCCAGACAGCATTAAAGAATTATAAAAGAGAGGCCTAACAAAAGACCTCACAGTATCAAACTGTTCAACGACCATGAGGTGTGAATGCTGTATAAAAGCCAAGGCCACAAGAATGACAGTTCCAAAACAAAGTGAGAACAGAGCCCAAAGACCTCTAGATCTCATACACAGCGACGTGTGTGGCCCAATGCAAGACACCTTGGATATGCATTGACCTCAATATGTGCAGAGAGATATACAGAACAGTTCCTAGGAGCGCAGAGGTAATAAGTGCTGTGGCTCAGTAGAACAAGATGTT
Source organism: Pseudophryne corroboree (assembly GCF_028390025.1). Classification (NCBI taxonomy): domain Eukaryota; kingdom Metazoa; phylum Chordata; class Amphibia; order Anura; family Myobatrachidae; genus Pseudophryne; species Pseudophryne corroboree. Next base: position 169,791,075 of record NC_086444.1, on the reverse strand, counting down.
AATAGTCCTTGCCAAATCTGGAACTAGAAAGTCCGTGTGCCACAGCTAACCGCTGATGAGAGGAACGAGCAGGTACTGCCCAGCAGATGATGCACAGAGGCTGGGGTAAACACAGATGCACAGATGTTGAGGTGATACTTGGTGTACTGAACTCACCGCTGAAGTTAGAGTCTGATGGTGAGCATCGGTGGAGACTGTGGTTCGATGTTGTGTGGTCAGAGATGCAGAACGATATTGAGATACTGGTGGTAATGTAAAATTAAACTGGAGATGATGTAACGCACTGCTTGGAGGCTGATAGTGATTCTAGAGCACTGCTGGAAGCTGGAGGCGATGTTAGCACAAAGCAGGAAGCTGGAAGCCAATGATGACTGCACTACGGAACTTGGAGAGCGATGCTGCAGAGAATAGGAGCAAGGAGCGATACCAGGACACCTCTTGAGGATGGAGGCGAAGCAGGACCAACGCTGTGAGCAGGTGTCAGATCGCAGGAGGTAAGCAGGAGCAATGCTGGAACACTGCAGAAGTCAGGCTGCACCGCAGGATGGTAGTTGGTGCAAGTCTCTTAGTGGAGCTGGATCACAGGAGCTGGAATACCTGGAGAAACAAGCTGTAGATCCACAAACAGGAGAGACGTGTGTACAAGGTTAGACACCCAAAGCACTGACGATTACCCAGCCCTGGATCAGGATATTTATACCAGCTAGTGAGCAGGTATTGGCTGGGTGATTAGGCAGAGTCCAAAGTGCAGCGGATAGGCTGTAGCATAACATGTGATGTGAACAAACATGGCTGCGCCCATGCTTGAATCTGGAGGGAAAGTCTGTTTGTGTATTCCGTGTGGGAAACAGCAGTAATGGTGGCGGAGGCCGCGGAGGGCAGGAGACACCATACTTTAAAACAAGTGGGTTTTAACTGTAATGCTGCCATGACAGCGCTGCTGGGATCACAGGGAAGAGACTTCAGGCAATGAAATGCAGCGCGCTGCACGCAGACAGCGCAGGTGGAATCCAGGCTTGGAATTCTGGGCCCGTCTCAGGAGACACTTAGAAGGTAAAAAGTGTTGACAAATTACCCGGATCATGACACAGTGGACTTATACGGCAGTACCACTGGACACATACGGCAGTACCACTGGACTGGATTTAGTATCACTGGACTTATACGGCAGAACCACTGGAATTATACGGCAGTATCACTGGAATTATACGGCAGAATCACTGGAATTATACGGCAGTATCACTGGACTTATATGGCAGTACCACTGGACTTATACGGCAGTACCACTGCAGTATATACGGCAGTATCACTGCACTGGATTTATACAGCAGTACCACTGGTTTTATATGGCAGTACCACTGGACATATACGGCAGTATCACTGGAATTATATGGCAGTACTACTGGACATATACGGCAGCATCACTGGACTTTTACGCCAGTACCACTGGACTGGATTTATACAGCAGTATCACTGGAATTATACGGCAGAATCACTGGAATTATACGGCAGTATCACTGGACTTATATGGCAATATCACTGGAACGATACGGCAGTATCACTGGAATTTTATGGCAGTACCACTGGACTTATACGGCAGTACCACTGGACATATACGGCAGTATCACTGCACTGGATTTATACAGCAGTACCACTGGTTTTATATGGCAGTACCACTGGACATATACGGCAGTATCACTGGAATTATATGGCAGTACTACTGGACATATACGGCAGCATCACTGGACTTTTACGCCAGTACCACTGGACTGGATTTATACAGCAGTATCACTGGACTTATACACCAGTACCACTGGAATTATATGGTAGTATCACTGTACTTATACGGCAGTACCACTGGACTTATACGGCAGTATCACTGGACTTATATGGCAGTACCACTGGACTTATACGGCAGTACCACTGGACTGGATTTATACGGCAGTATCACTGGACTTATACGCCAGTACCACTGGAATTATACAGCAGTATCACTGGATTTATATGGCAGTACCACTGGAATTATACGGCAGTATCACTGGATTTATACGGCAGTACCACTGGACTTATATGGCAGTACCACTGGACTTATACGGCAGTACCACTGGACTGGATTTATACAGCAGTATCACTGGACTTATACGGCAGTACCACTGGAATTATACGGCAGTATCACTGGATTTATGTGTCAGAATCACTGGAATTATACGGCAGTATTACTGGAATTATATGGCAATATCACTGGAATTATATGGCAGTATCACTGGATTTATACGCCACTACCACTGGACTTATACGCCACTACCACTGGAATTATACAGCAGTATCACTGGAATTATACGGCAGTATCACTGGACTTATACGGCAGTACCACTGGACATATATGGCAGTATCACTGGAATTATATGGCAGTACCACTGGACAAATATGACAATGTCACTGGACTGGATTTATACAGCAGTACCACTGGTTTTATATGGCAGTACCACTGGACATATACGGCAGTATCACTGGAATTATATGGCAGTACCACTGGACATATACGGCAGTATCACTGGATTAATATGGCAGTACCACTGGACATATATGGCAGTATCACTGGACTGTATTTATACGCCAGTACAACTGGATTTATACGGCAGTATCACTGGACTTATACGGCAGTATCACTAGACATATACGGCAGTATCACTGGAAAATATGGCAGTATCGCTGGACATATCCTGCAGTACCACTGGACATATACGGCAATACCACTGGACATATACGGCAGTACCACTGGATTTATAAAGCAGCACAGGGACACCACCACTGGACTGATGCAGGACAACACAGCACCACTGCAATGGACTGGACTTATATAGCCTCACTGGATATATGGCAGCAGAGGACACCACCACTGTCACTGGACTGATGCAGCACAAGATACCACTACTGGATTAATGCAGCACTACACAGCACCACTAGACTGGACTTATACAGCAGCACTGGACATATGGCAGTAGAGGACACCACCACTGTGACTGGACTGATGCAGCACAAGACACCACCACTGGACTGATGCAGCACAACACAGCACCACTGGACTGGATTTAAACAGCAGCATTGGACATATGGCAGCAGAGGACACCACCACTGTAACTGGACTGATGCAGCACAAGACACTACCACTGGACTGATGCAGGACAACACAGCACCACTGCACTGGACTTATACAGCTACACTGGACATATGGCAGCAGAGGACACCACCACTGTGACTGGACTGATGCAGCACAAGACACCACCACTGGACTGATGCAGCACAACACAGCACCACTGGACTGGATTTAAACAGCAGCATTGGACATATGGCAGCAGAGGACACCACCACTGTGACTGGACTGATGCAGCACAAGACACTACCATTGTACTGATGCAGGACAACACAGCACCACTGCACTGGACTTATACAGCTACACTGGACATATCAGCAGAGGACACCACCACTGTGACTGGACTGATGCAGCACAAGACAGCACTGGAATCGCCACCCCACATTACCTCCCGCACAGACACTGAGGGCGGAGACACGTCCTCTCGCTACAATCTCCAATTCCAGAGTGAAAATTGCCGCGGCGGGCGGCTTCTTTTATGGAATCCAAAACCCGTGACAATCCGACAGCGGAATGATGCTGTTTTGCCTCGTTCTAGTTTCTGAGTCAGGCGGGAAAACCCGAGCTGAGCTCGAACTCGGGCTCGGGTAGTGAAGTTCGGGGGGGTTCGGTTCTCAGAGAACCGAACCCGCTCATCTCTAATTAAATGACCTTCAGGCTGTGTGTATAAGGTGTGTATGAAACATAAATTAATTGTGTGAATGCACACACACTTTGTTTAATGCACAAAGTTATTAAAAATATTGTCTAAAATTACCTTCAGGCTGTGTGTATGAGTTGTTTTTGAAACATAAATGCATTCTATGCTTAGACTAGGGTCCCATCACCATGATATCTCATTATCGTATGCAATTAATCCAAAATACGGAAAAATCCAATATCCAAAATACTTCTGGTCCCAAGCATTTTGGATAAGGGATACTCAGCCTATAGTATGTTTCGAGCAAGAAGGGGATAAAGTGGAATTACTGCAAATTCTGAATAAGAAATTAGAAACAAAAGACCTAGGAAATATAACACACTATTTTAGGTATTCAAATAGCGAGAGAAGAAAATGGCGATTTTACCTTAAACCAAAAACAAAAGATACAGGAAGCCATTGAGGAGTGCGGGTTGCAAGATGCAAAACCGGCAAGTACTCCCATGGAGACCAACTACATAAAGGAAATGTACAATGAAGGTACACCATTACCAGACAATCACCAATACAGAAAGGCAATAGGAAAATTGCTGTATGTTGAAACTATTATGAGACCTGACATCACTACAGCAGTAGCAATTCTAAGCAGAAAGGTCTCCAAGCCAAGTCGGATGGACTGGAATGCCATGAAAAGGGTAATACATTACTTAAAGGGAACCATCAGTTTGGGACTTAAACTTCCAGCAAGCAGAAAGTGTATTCTGATCTGATATCTGGATGCAGATTGGGCTGGAGACTCTACCGACAGAACGTCCGCTAGTGGTTACCTATTTCTACTTGGTGAAGGACTAATTAGATGAACAAGTAGGAAGCAATCATGCGTAACACTTTCTTCCACAGAAGCAGAGTATGTTGTGGCAGCTCAAGCAAGTCAAGAGCTAATATGGCTGAGAAAATTGTTAGCTGATTTGGGACAGCAACAAGTAGACCCTACAGAAACCTTTGAGGATAATCAAGGATATCTCACATTAGCATAAACAGAATGTGTAAATCCAAGGACCAAGCACATTGATGTGAAGTACCACTTCTTGAAGGATCTACAGAAACAAAGTCTTCTCAACTTGGAATATTGCCCAAAAGAAGAAATGACTGCAGACATTCTCACCAAGCCATTGGCTGGGGAAAGACATCACAGACTATCTAGAAAGATGGGTCTTGTGGATCAAGCCTCATCTGTTGAAAAGCGGTGTCGAGAAATTACAGCAGACTGAGACTTGATATGTAATGACACTGGAGGGACAGCAGGTGGAACTGTCGTATATGTGTTTATGTGGTTTACAGTCTGTGATGTATGTTTGTACTTGTTTGTTCCTGTGTGTGAAGGTGACATAAAGGAGAGAGATGGAGCATGCAATGATTGCTGCTCATATAGTTATCTTGTTCTGATTATCAGTTTGTATTATGATCGGTTCCAGCTTCATTATATAAACAAGTCATAACACAAAGAGCTTTCCGGTGTGTGCGTACTAATTGAAGCATAGCTCATGAGGTGATTCTGTCTGCATAGGTGAAGCACTCTATGCCTACAATCCCTTGAAGTATCTCTAAGACATAGTTTCATATAAAGATCGAAAATGTTTAGCAGGGCAGACTGCTAGTGGTGTGAGTAACGTCCCATTGTTTGGTGAAAGGCTGAAACTTAGTGCTTAATGAATTGCATAGCATAGTCTGCAGAATACCATGAACTGAGATGTGCCTCTTGAGCTTGTTAATTGGTATGGTGCTGGTGATGTTGAACCAGCCAGAGTACAAATATACCACCACCAAGTGCTCCTTCCCCCTCCAATTGAAAAATGTCAGTAGTAACAATAGATCTGAGAAGTTTGTGTACAATGTGCAGAGAGATGGGTACCTTGGCATGATAGCCCTCTGTACTGTTAAAGGAGCAAAAGTAGCAACAACATGTTGAATCTCAGCTTACTGGTAAGATCAGAAAAGGATAAGCTTGGTAGCGTCTCACCTAAGGAGCCCCTGATGGACCTTGGCGGTCTATAAATTCTGAAGAGTGTGAGGAATGACAAGACCATTGACCTCACAGCACAGCATCATCAGAGAGGGTAAAGAAGGATCTCAGTTCATGGGCAAATTCCTGGAAAAGTCATGACAGCCAGTCAGGACAACTTCAGAAATATGCTGACACAGGTCATCATAGAGTGTGGTCTCATTCTTACGAACTTTTCCTCCCAGTACCTGGGGCTGCAAGCAATAGTTCTCCCTCTGGGCTTAACACACGGGGTAAACCCTGACAGTTGAATTGGACAGTGCACATGATTAGATGCAGGGTAAATCCTGCAGCTAATTGGATTTGCCCCCTAGGGAGTTTCATTAGACTGTTCTTGTAGCATGTAATGTGTACAGCAGCCTCTAATGTTAACTCTTTATCACGAAGTGACAGCGTGTTGCATGATTACTAATGCCACCAACAATTCTGCTCTTGATGAGCTTGTTTGTGAGTGTGTGTGCCATAATCACGAATGTGTAGTATGTGTTACAGTGTCTTCATTATCTTGCTTTGTTTATTGTGCTGAAAACAGATTGCAGCTAAAGCAAATGATGTCCGGAGCTGCAGTCAGTGCTGGGGTCATTAAATTTGCTGAGCAGAAGCCAATTTTTTTACTGCTGTGAGACAAGAGGTCAGACAGACAGTGACTCAACAGTCCAGCTTATTCCTTCTGCAGCACTGATAATTATAAAGATATACAAGTCACAGACTTACTTGCAGAAATAAATGGCAAAATATATAAAGCAGAAGCTACATTTGGTGCTATACCCTTACATATATGTATATATTGTACATAAAATAGAGCTGTACGCAGACCCTCTATTTTGGTATTGGTATTGGCTCTGAAAGTTCCAGGGGTTAAAGTGTAATGGTAGAGGGAACTAGTTCCTCCTCCTCCATTGCCGTGCACTGTAATTCCAACAGAAAAGCCTACCCCATCACCTAGGTCAAGTGATGATGGAGGCGGCGCTAGTGTTACTGATGAGCTGCAGCCAACTGCCCCCTCCTCAGGTCCTGGTGGCTCCATAGTCCACCTCCATCTATAGCCCACTCCTCCTGGTATTCACATACGCTGTGTCTGTTGGACCCTTCCTCAGGTCCCAGTGGCTTTCTTTTCCGGCACGGCGTATGTGATGTCATGCTGTCACTGCTGCTGAAGTGAAGAGGAGCCATGAATAGGAGCAGGCTCTGTGCATGTCAAGATGAGAGGGTGCTGGAGGACAAGAGAGGTGGGGAAGCTGCTGGAGGGATACAGGGCAATGAGCTGCTGGAGTGACGGGGGCAGAGATGTGTATAAGCGGCACTACTGTGGTCATTATGTGTAAGGGGTATTACTATTGTGGGCAATGGGGGTAATTCTGAGTTGATCACAGCAGGAACTTTGTCAGCAGTTGGGCAAAACCATGTGCACTGCAGGGGGGCCAGATATAACGTGCAGAGAGAGATAGATTTGGGTGTGGTGAGTTCAATCTGCAATCTAAATTGCAGTGTAAAAATAAAGCAGCCAGTATTTACCCTGCACAGAAACAAAATAACCCACCCAAATCTAACTCTCTCTGCAAATGTTATATCTGCCCACCCTGCAGTGCACATGGTTTTGCCCAACTGCTAAAAAATTTCCTGCTGCGATCAACTTGGAATTACCCCCGTTATGTAAAAGCGGCACTATTACTATGGGCATTTTGTGTATAAGCAGCACTTCTGTGGGCATTATGTGCATAAGCGGCACTACTGTGGTAATTATGTGTAAGGGGTGTTACAACTGTCGGCATTATGTGGGGGGCATTACTACTGTGGGAATTGTGTATTAGGGGAACTATTGTGTGCATTGTATATAAGGGGCACTACTGTGTGGCTTAACGTGTATAAAGGGTACCATTGTGTAGTGCAATGTGAATAAAGGGCACTACTGAGTGACGTAACAATAATAAGGGGCATTACTATGTGTGGGGTAATATGAATCAGGGGCATTACATGTGGTGTAATGTGAATAAGATTGTCCTACTGTGTGGTGTAATTTGAATTGGGGGTATTATTGTGTGACCACGCTGCTTCTTTGTGAGATCAATGTCCCTTTATAAAGTAGGGCACTAATATGTAGTTTGCAGGGGTGTGCAGGAAACACTAGCACTGGCCCTGGCCCTACTTCAAGTAAGGCGGGGGGAGGGTATGTAGCGGGGTAAATGAGTTCCATAACCTATCCAGGACCACTTTAAGCCCTGTCTGAAACCATTTTGTGCTTTAGCTTTGCCTAAAATTCCTTTTGTGTGTGTGATTTGGCATTCGTTTGGATTTCGTTAAAAATTATCATAATCGTGTACAATCATTACTACAACTACATTACTATTAATCTCTTTAGTGTTAATTTACAGTAAATTACATTTAATTTTATAAATGAACTCCTCAAAATTTTCAGTACAGGACTTTCATTTTACTTCACTATTGTCCAAAGGCTGTAGGTAGCTGACTACCTAAACCTAGCGATAGAGCAGCAGCATAAACACACAACAGTTTAATATCAGATACAATACCTATAGAACAGTGGCGTAACTACTGCCCCCGCAGTCCTCGCGGTGGCTTGGGGGCGAGGGGCTGCGGGGGCGCCACTGATTTACAGCAGACTGACATGCGGACGAGCGTCCGCATGTCAGTCTGCAGTCTCCTTCCCTCCGCCGCTTTTTGGAGGGACACGGAGGGCACACAGCGCGCCTCCCTGTGTCCCTCCTGCTGCATCATCTCCGGCGGCCGCGGGTCTAATAGGGGGAAGTGCCGTCAGTGAGCTCTAATTGGCTCACGAACCGGCACTTCCCCCTATTAGACCCGCGGCCGCCGGAGATGATGCAGCAGGAGGGACACAGGAGAGACGAGCTGTGCCCTCCGTGTCCCTCCAAAAAGCGACGGCGGGGGGGGGGTAAATATCTGGCACTGGGGCATTTCTGGCACTGGGGGGAATATCTGGCACTGGGGGGGGGGATATCTGGCACTGGGGCATATATGGCACTGGGGGGGAATATCTGGCACTGGGGGCATATATGGCACTGGGGGGGGGATATCTGGCACTGGGTGCATATATGGCACGGGGGGCATATATGGCACTGGGGGGAATATCTGGCACTGGGGGCATATATGGCACTGGGGGGGGGGATATCTGTCACTGGGGCATATATGGCACTGGGGGGAATATCTGGCACTGGGGGGGGGATATCTGGCACTGGGGCATATATGGCACTGGGGGGAATATCTGGCACTGGGGAGAATATCTGGCACTGGGGCATATATGGCACTGGGGGGGAATATCTGGCACTGGGGGCATATATGGCACTGGGGGGGAATATCTGGCACTGGGGGCATATATGGCACTTGGGGGGATATCTGGCACTGGGGGCATATATGGCACGGGGGGAATATCTGGCACTGGGGGGGAATATCTGGCACTGGGGGCATATATGGCACGGGGGGAATATCTGGCACTGGGGGGGAATATCTGGCACTGAGGGCATATATGGCACTGGGGGCATATTTGGCACTGGGGGGGAATATATGGCACTGGGGGCATATCTGGCACTGGGGGCATATGGGGCACTGGGGGGGAATATCTGGCACTGGGGGCATATGTGGCACTGGGGGGGTATATGTGTACCTGGCACATGGGGGGGACGATTATATTTGGCACTGGGGCATGTAAGTACCTGGCACCGTGGGGGAATATCTGGCACTGGGGACATATGTGGCACTGGGAGCACAGCCCTAGCAACAAGGACTACCTCCTAGCAACGAGCATGACACCCAGTGCATGAAACACCTGGCAACGAGCATGACACCCAGTGCATGAAACACCTGGCAACGAGCATGACACCCAGTGCATGAAACCCCTGGCAACGAGCATGACACCCTGAGCATGAAAACCCCTGGCACCGTGCATGGAACCAAGAGCATGAAACCCCTGGCAACGAGCATGACACCCAGTGCATGAAACCCCTGACAACGAGCAGGTAATTGAAAAGTAATTAGAAGCCTTACTGTAGGACTTAATGTGTAATGGGCATTACGGTGTGTGGCATAATGTATCACGGACATTGCGGTGTGTGTCATAATGTGTCACAGGCATTACGGTGTATGGTATACTATATCGCGGGCATTGTGATATGTGGTAAAATGTCTCAGGGTCATTGCAGTGTGTGGCATAATGTATCACGGACATTGCGGTGTGTGTCATAATGTGTCAGGCATTACGGTGTGTGGTTTACTATATCACGGGCATTGTGGTATGTGGTATAATGTCTCAGGGTCATTGCAGTGTGGCATAATACATAACGGGCATTGCGATGTGTGGCATAGGGTATAACGGGCAGGGCATTGCGGTATGTATCACAGGCATTACGGTGTATGGTATACTATATCACGGGCATTGTGGTATAATGTCTCAAGGTCATTGCAGTGTGTGGCATAATGTGTCACAGGCATTGTATGTGCTATAATGTATCGGGCATTGCAGTGTGTGGCATAATGTATCACGGACATTGCGGTGTGTGTCATAATGTGTCACAGACATTGTATGTGCTATAATGTATCAGGGGCATTGCAGTGTGTAGCATAATGTATAACGGGCATTGCGATTCCTGTCATAATGTGTCACAGGCATTACGGTGTGTGGCATAATGTGTCACAGACATTACGGTGTGTGGCATAATGTGTCGGGGGCATTACAGTGTGTGCATATTGTGTCGTGCATTATTGTGTGCGGCATAATGTCTAAGGGCCATTGCAGTATGTGGCATAATGTATACTGGGCATTACTATAAGGAGGAAAAATGACAAATAATGTAAGGGGCATGAATCAGGATTATTTTTCTTTCCTGGGGTGGCCAACGTATCGGCGTGCAGGCTGCAAAACTGGGGTATAAGGTAGTCTTTTCCTGCAATGCCACGCCCCTTTATGCGAAACCACGCCCGCTCCAACAAAACCACGCCCCTTTTTTTGGGCGCGCGCATATTTATCCCTTTCGTGCTCCAATTATGGAGCATGAAGGGGGGGGGGGGGGGGGCGCCGAAGAATTTTTTGGCTTGGGGGAGAAACATTTCTAGTTACGCCACTGCTATAGAATACCATAGAAATAAATAGCAGCAAGGTCCTTTTGTGCAACAGACAGAAATTAAATAATGGCAGATTTAGAGGCCAGGCTTTAAAAAAAAAAAAAAAAAAAAGTAGATATGATGAAGCTGAAATGACTGCATCAAGGATATATAGAGGCCTCTGCAGTGTGTGAGGACACTGTGGAAGTGGGAATAGAACTTTAACAGTATATGTGGGCGGCGTGCAGTTTAATCACCCGTAGTTCGAGCTAAGAAAAACCGTGAGATAGCATTTAGCAAGTACTTTCTGTAAAAAATAAGAATTTACTTACCGATAATTCTATTTCTCGGAGTCCGTAGTGGATGCTGGGGTTCCTGAAAGGACCATGGGGAATAGCGGCTCCGCAGGAGACAGGGCACAAAAAGTAAAGCTTTAGGATCAGGTGGTGTGCACTGGCTCCTCCCCCTATGACCCTCCTCCAAGCCAGTTAGGTACTGTGCCCGGACGAGCGTACACAATAAGGGAGGAATTTTGAATCCCGGGTAAGACTCATACCAGCCACACCAATCACACCGTACAACTTGTGATCTAAACCCAGTTAACAGTATGATAACAGCGGAGCCTCTGAAAAGATGGCTCACAACAATAATAACCCGATTTTTGTAACTATGTACAAGTATTGCAGATAATCCGCACTTGGGATGGGCGCCCAGCATCCACTACGGACTCCGAGAAATAGAATTATCGGTAAGTAAATTCTTATTTTCTCTATCGTCCTAGTGGATGCTGGGGTTCCTGAAAGGACCATGGGGATTATACCAAAGCTCCCAAACGGGCGGGAGAGTGCGGATGACTCTGCAGCACCGAATGAGAGAACTCCAGGTCCTCTTTTGCCAGGATATCAAATTTGTAGAATTTTACAAACGTGTTCTCCCCTGACCACGTAGCTGCTCGGCAGAGTTGTAATGCCGAGACCTCTCGGGCAGCCGCCCAAGATGAGCCCACCTTCCTTGTGGAATGGGCCTTAACCGATTTAGACTGTGGCAGGCCTGCCTCAGAATGTGCAAGTTGAATTGTGTTACAAATCCAACGAGCAATCGACTGCTTAGAAGCAGGCGCACCCAACTTGTTGGGTGCATACAGTATAAACAGCGAGTCAGATTTTCTGACTCCAGCTGTCCTGGAATATATTTTCAGGGCCCTGACAACTTCTAGCAACTTGGAGTCCTCCAAGTCCCTAGTAGGTGCAAGGCACCACAATAAGCTGGTTCAGGTGAAACACTGACACCACCTTAGGGAGAGAACTGGGGACGAGTCCGCAGCTCTGCCCTGTCCGAATGGACAAACAGATATGGGCTTTTTTGAGAAAAAACCACCAATTTGACACTCGCCTGGTCCAGGCCAGGGCCAAGAGCATGGTCACTTTTTATGTGAGATGCTGCAAATCCACATATTTGACTGGTTTTAAACCAATGTGATTTGAGAAATCCCAGAACTACGTTGAGATCCCACAGTGCCACTGGAGGCACAAAAAAGGGGTTTGTATATGCAATACTCCCTTGACAAACTTCTGGACTTCAGGAACTGAAGCCAATTCTTTCTGGAAGAAAATTTACAGGGCCGAATTTGAACCTTAATGGACCCCAATTTGAGGCCCATAGACACTCCTGTTTGCAGGAAATGCAGGAAACGACCGAGTTGAAATTTCTTTGTGGGGCCTTCCTGGCCTCACACCACGCAACAAATTTTCGCCACACGTGGTGATAATGTTGTGCGGTCACCTCCTTTCTGGCTTTGACCAGGGTAGGAATGACCTCTTCCGGAATGCCTTTTTTCCCTTAGGATCCGGCTTTCCATCGCCATGCCGACAAACGCAGCTGCGGTAAGTCTTGGAACAGACATGGTACTTGCTGAAGCAAGTCCCTTCTTAGCGGCAGAGGCCATAAGACCTCTGTAAGCATCTCTTGAAGTTCCGGGTACCAAGTCCTTCTTGGCCAATCCGGAGCCATGAGTATAGTTCTTACTCCTCTACGTCTTATAATTCTCAGCACCTTAGGTATGAGAAGCAGAGGAGGGAACACATACACCGACTGGTACACCCACGGTGTTACCAGAACGTCCACATCTATTGCCTGAGGGTCCCTTGACCTGGCGCAATACCTGTCCCGTTTTTTGTTCAGACGGGACGCCATCATGTCCACCTTTGGTATTTCCCAACGGTTTACAATCATGTGGAAAAAACTTCTCAATGAAGTTTCCACTCTCCCGGGTGGAGGTCGTGCTGAGGAAGTCTGCTTCCCAGTTTCCATTCCCGGGATGAAAAACTGCTGACAGTGTTATCACATGATTTTCCGCCCAGCGAAAAGTCCTTGCAGTTTCTGCCATTGCCCTCCTGCTTCTTGTGTCGCCCTGTCTGTTTACGTGGGCGACTGCCGTGATGTTTTTCCCACTGGATCAATACCGGCTGACCTTGAAGCAGAGGTCTTGCTAAGCTTAGAGCATTATAAATTTACCCTTAGCTCCAGTATATTTATGTGGAGAAAAGTCTCCATACTTGATCACACTCCCTGGAAATTTTTCCCTTGTGTGACTGCTCCCCAGCCTCTCAGGCTGGGCTCCGTGGTTACCAGCATCCAATCCTGAATGCCGAATCTGCGGCCCTCTAGAAGATGAGCACTCTATAACCACCACAGGAGAGACACCCTTGTCCTTGGATATTGGGTTATCCGCTGATGCATCTGAAGATGCGATCCGGACCATTTGTCCAGCAGATCCCACTGAAAAGTTCTTACGTGAAATCTGCCGAATGGAATTGCTTCGTAGGAAGCCACCATTTTTACCAGGACCCTTGTGCAATGATGCACTGTTTTTAGGAGGTTCCTGACTTGCTCGGATAACTCCCTGGCTTTCTCTTCCGGGAGAAACACCTTTTTCTGGACTGTGTCCAGAATCATCCCTAGGCACAGCAGACGTGTCGTCGGGATCAGCTGCGATTTTGGAATATTTAGAATCCACCCGTGCTGATTGTAGCAGTATCCGAGATAGTGCTACTCCGACCTCCAACTGTTCCCTGGACTATGCCCCTATCAGGAGATCGTCCAAGTAAGGGATAATTAAGACGCCTTTTCTTCGAAGAAGAATCATCAATTCGGCCATTACCTTGGTAAAGACCCCGGGGTGCCGTGGACAATCCAAACGGCAGCGTCTGAAACTGATAGTGACAGTTCTGCACCACGAACCTGAGGTACCCTTAGTGAGAAGGGCAAATTTGGGACATAGAGGTAAGCATCCCTGATGTCCCGGGACACTATATAGTCCCCTTCTTCCTGGTTCGTTATCACTGCTCTGAGTGACTTCATCTTAATTTGAACCTTTGTAAGTGTTCAAAAAAAAATTTTTTTTTTTTTAGAATAAGTCTCACCTAGCCTTCTGGCTTCAGTACCACAATATAGTGTGGAATAATACCCCTTTTCTGTAGTAGGAGGGGTAATTTAATTGTCACCTGCTGGGAAACAGCTTGTGCATTTTTTCCCATACTACCTCCTTGTCGGAGGGAGACTTGGTAAAGCAGACTTCAGGAGCCTGCGAAGGGGAAACGTCTCGACATTCCCATCTGTACCCCCGGGATACTACATGTAGGATCCAGGGGTCCTGTACGGTCTCAGCGCCATGCTGAGAACTTGTCAGACGCGGTGGAACGCTTCTGTTCCTGGGAATAGGCTGCCTGTTGCAGTCTTCTTCCCTTTCCTCTATCCCTGGGCAGATATGATCTTATAGGGACGAGAGGACTGAGGCTGAAAAGACGGTGTCTTTTTCTGCAGAGATGTGACTTAGGGTAAAAAACGGTGGATTTTCCAGCAGTTGCCGTGACCACCAGGTCCGATGGACCGACCCCAAACAAGTCCTCTTCCTTTATACGGCCATACTGTGCCGTTTGGAATCTGCATCACCTGACCACTGTCGTGTCCATAACATCTTCTGGCAGTTATGGACATCGCGTTTATTCATGATGCCAGAGTGCAAATATCCCTCTGTGCATCTCGCATATATAGAAATGCTCTATAGTCAATAAAATACTGTCCCTGTCAAGGGTATCAATATTTTTAGTCAGGGAATCCGACCAAGCCACCCTAGCTCTGCACATCCAGGCTGAGGCGATCGCTGGCCGCAGTATAACACCAGTATGTGTGTATATACTTTTTATTATATTTTCCAGCCTTGTCAGCTGGTCCTTGAGGACGGCCCTATCTATAGACGGTACCGCCACTTGTTTTGATAAGCGTGTGAGCGCCTTATCCACCTTAAGGGGTGTTTCCCAACGCGCCCTAACTTCTGGCGGGAAAGGGTATACCGCCCATAATTTTCTATCGGGGGGAACCCACGCATCATCACACACTTTATTTAATTTATCTGATTCAGGAAAAACTATGGTAGTTTTTTCACATCCCACATAATACCCTCTTTTGTGGTACTTGTAGTATCAGAAATACGTAACACCTCCTTCATTGCCTTTAACGTGTGGCCCTAATAAGGAATACGTTTGTTTATTCACCGTCGACACTGGATTCAGTGTCCCTGTCTGTGTCTGTGTCGACCGACTAAAGTAAACGGGCGTTTTAAAAACCCTTGACGGTGTTTTTGAGACGTCTGGACCGTTTGTCGGCCGTCTCATGTCGTCAACCGACCTTGCAGCGTGTTGACATTATCACGTAATTTCCTAAATAAGCCATCCATTCCGGTGTCGACTCCCTAGAGAGTGACATCACCATTACAGGCAATTGCTCCGCCTCCTCACCAACATCGTCCTCCTACCTGTCGACACACACGTACCGACACACAGCACACACACAGGGAATGCTCTGATAGAGGACAGGACCCACTAGCCCTTTGGAGAGACAGAGGGAGAGTTTGCCAGCACACACCAAAAACGCTATAATTATATAGGGACAACCTTATATAAGTGTTTTCCCTTATAGCATCTTAATATATATATAAGCATATCGCCAAATTAGTGCCCCCCCTCTCTGTTTTAACCCTGTTTCTGTAGTGCAGTGCAGGGGAGAGCCTGGGAGCCTTCCCTCCAGCCTTTCTGTGAGGGAAAATGGCGCTGTGTGCTGAGGAGATAGGCCCCGCCCCTTTTTCGGGCGGCCTCGTCTCCCGCTCTTAACGGATTCTGGCAGGGGTTAAATATCTCCATATAGCCTCCGGAGGCTATATGTGAGGTATTTTTAGCCAAAATAGGTATTCATTTGCCTCCCAGGGCGCCCCCCTCCCAGCGCCCTGCACCCTCAGTGACTGCCGTGTGAAGTGTGCTGAGAGGAAAATGGCGCACAGCTGCAGTGCTGTGCGCTACCTTTAGAAGACTGAGGAGTCTTCTGCCGCCGATTCTGGACCTCTTCTTACTTCAGCATCTGCAAGGGGGCCGGCGGCAAGGCTCCGGTGACCATCCAGGCTGTACCTGTGATCGTCCCTCTGGAGCTGATGTCCAGTAGCCAAGAAGCCAATCCATCCTGCACGCAGGTGAGTTCACTTCTTCTCCCCTAAGTCCCTCGTTGCAGTGATCCTGTTGCCAGCAGGACTCACTGTAAAATAAAAAACCTAAGCTAAACTTTCCTAAGCAGCTCTTTAGGAGAGCCACCTAGATTGCACCCTTCTCGGCCGGGCACAAAATCTAACTGGCTTGGAGGAGGGTCATAGGGGGAGGAGCCAGTGCACACCACCTGATCCTAAAGCTTTACTTTTTGTGCCCTGTCTCCTGCGGAGCCGCTATTCCCCATGGTCCTTTCAGGAACCCCAGCATCCACTAGGACGATAGAGAAATAATAGGTAGCAGCTGATTGGTTGTCAGTGGGTAACTTCTCCACTGTTTTTGTTTTTTATATATTTTTATTGGAATCTTCTTATATAAGAATAGAGAAGAGAAAACATTGCGAAGTACAAAGAAATTGCATACAGAAGGCAAAATATAAGATTATGGGTAATGCAGCACAACAATGCATTCCTGCTCTTCGACCCATGCCGGGACGCCTCTTCTTCCACCTACCTTGCTGGCTTCCCGAATGGCTACGACTCCTCCCCGTCATCAGTACTCCATTCGGGGGTGGAGTTTCATGTAATGACACATTTGCGTCATGACGTCACAACGCAAATGCATCATTGCACAAAACTCCGCCCCTCGAGCGGAGTAGTAATGACGGGGTGAGGGGAGCACACAAACTGAGCACCTAGAGCCGCGGTGGATGCCCCGTGGGAATGCACGCCTTGCCCGCTCTGCCAGCAGCTCATACAGTACAGTAGAGGCCAAAACAGTGAAGCTGGCATCTGCTGGGTCAAGAAAAAGATCCAGAATTTCTGGACAGTGTCCCTGAAAGAACACAAGAGTAAAGAATTCACAACGTTCAGGAGCTGGGACCGGTGAAGTCCACAAACCATAGTTGTGGTACTACAACCTGCTTCTGTTCACACTGGAACAAGACCCCTAGAGACAGTCATCTGAGGGAGTTGAGGAGGAGCAAGTGGGCAGTGAGTAGCTGGTAAGTAGATATAGATATGGCAAACACACCCAACACCATTTTAGTTTTCATTTTATTTTTTTTCCCCATCCATAACAGGTGTACATTTGTGAAGCAATGGCAAGAGTGGAGAAGTGTGTGGTCAATTTGACCATGTTTAACTGTTCAGCCGTTACATATCATTTTTTTTAATGTATCCTGATTCCTCATCTCCACTGAGCACACATTTCCTCTCTTTACATTGTTTTTGCATATCCATTCCACAAGGTAATTATTATTATTTTTTATTTTTTTTAAGAAAGCTTTTACTGGTACTAATTATTTTTTATACTACAGCTCGCCCCCTACGATACGAAGTCGACCCTCCCATCACTGTGGCCACAGAGCTGGAAGTGATTGAAGTGAACACCTCGCCACGTCAGCTGCCCACTCAATGTATGCGTTTCAAAAGCATTGTATATGATGGGTTAGTATGTGCGGCCAATGGCCTGAGCCCCTCATACTAACATCACATACGTTACTTAGGCCCATTCTCCCAGCCACCATTAATTACCCGTACTATCCGGCGTAACCTCCAACACCAATTCCTCCTCCGCATCAGCCACCCACCCGTACAGCGTTGGTTGTTGTGTGGTTATTTGCGCCATGTCTAGGAATATGGTGGGAGAGGAGTGGTTGAAGTGGGGTATCTAGGGGGACATATAGGGATTTTAGGGGCTGTCACTGGCCTAGACTGAGGGTGTTGTGAACTCGGGGATTCTTCCGATGGTTGGGAAGAGGAACCACAACTGAGCCGGAACAGGGGTGGCCTAATATAGGATTTCCTCATACAGGACGCTGACAGTGGAGTTTAGTGGAATATTGAAGAGCTTTATTGCAGGAAAAGAACAACTTAAAGTCATATGTCAAAAAGGAATTAATGAGGGAATGTCCAGACCCACTGAAGGGTTTTGTGAGCAATATGAGAGATGCTGGTAACTGAAGAAACTGTGGGTGATGTTAAAAAGTCACTGATAACTTGAGGAACTTATAAATGGTGGTTAAAGGCACAGATGGATAAAGAACTTGTGAGCGGAGGTTAAGACACTGGTAAATTGAAGAACTTAAGTGCAGAGGTTTAGGACGCTGATGATTTGCAGAAGTAAGAATGGTGACTGAGACGCTGATGATTTGAAGAACTTAAGTGCAGTGGTTTAAGACGCTGTTGATATGTAGAACTTGTGAACGGTGACTGAGACGCTGATGATGTGAAGAACTTAAGTGCAGTGGTTTAAGACGCTGTTGATTTGTAGAACTTGAGAGCGGTGACTGAGACGCTGATGATGTGAAGAACTGAAGTGCAGTGGTTTAAGATGCTGTTGATTTGTAGAACTTGTGAACGGTGACTGAGACGCTGATGATGTGAAGAACTTTAGTGCAGTGGTTTAAGACGCTGTTGATTTGTAGAACTTGAGAGCGGTGACTGAGACGCCGATGATGTGAAGAACTGAAGTGCAGTGGTTTAAGACGCTGGTGATTCGTAGAACTTGAGAACGGTGATTTAGGCCCGCAGCCCACGCTGATTCCTAGGAGCACTGGTGACTGGACCGCAGAGGGATATACCGGCCGTTGAATACACTGGAACCGGTGCAGCAAACTGGCACCTGGAAATGCCGTTGAGACACTGGAGTACAACTTCAGAGATCCTTGCCGGGAACAAGAGCGCTGGCATCCACGTCAGGGAAAGACGATACTCAGGCGCTGAGGCTCTGTCCGGCGTCTGACTTTGAATTCCCCGCCACCGCTGGATTGGCGGAGCAGTCTGATGACGTCACCTGCCCCCCGTCCACATGATGCCGGGTGTCATGGCGGCGCCCACGCCCCGGAGAACCGACGGGAGCCGCGCCAGCCAGACGCCGGAGCCCGTGGCCCACCGAAGGCAGAGGCCGCAACACAGACCAGCAGACACGCAGGGGTAAGCGCGGCGAACGCCGCCTCTGGCGTGTGACAGTACCCCCTCCTCCAGGAGTGGCCCCTGGACACTTTCCAGGTTTTGTTGGATGTCTGGAATGGAAAATCCGCACCAGTCGGGGAGCCGTAACTTCAGTAGCTTTGACCCAGCTCCTTTCCCCGGGGCCAAAACCTTTCCATTCCACCAAATACTGTAGATTCTTGTAAAGATAGCGGGAATCAAGAATAGCTTTGATTTCAAAGTCCGTACCCTCTTCAGCCTCTGCAGAGGTTGGCCTTGGGGACTTGGAATGAAACCGGTTCAAAACAAGAGGGCGAAGAAGAGAGACATGAAAGGAATTTGGTATCCGGAGATGGGAAGGCAATCCCAATTTGCAGACAACCGGATTGAAAACTTGTAACACGGGATAAGGTCCAATGAACCTTGGAGCGAACTTCATAGTGGGCACCTTCAAACGGAGATTGCGGGTAGAGAGCCATACCAACCTTGTATTGAGGAGCTGCCCGTCGCTTCCTATCCGCAAAGAACTTATAGTGGCCAGAAACTCTCTTGAGGTTGGCATGAACTCGACTCCAGATTTGACTGAAGTGCCGGAGAGTAGAGGCTGCAGCAGGAACTTCTTCTGGAGGACAAATGGGTAATTCTGGAACTTGGGGATGAAATCCATAATTAATGAAAAATGGAGACTCACCAGTCGAGGAGTGATATAGATGATTATGGGCGAACTCGGCCCAAGGCAACAACTCCACCCAATTATCTTGTGAGGGGGAGAGAGAAACACGGAGAAAAGTCTCTAAATCTTGATTGACGCGTTCAGTTTGCCCATTGGTCTGTGGATGGTAAGCGGATGAAAACTTGAGTTTTATTTGTAAGGCCGTACAGAGGGCTCTCCAGAATCTTGCCGTAAACTGTACCCCTCGATCAGAAACTATTTCCAGAGGTAACCCGTGCAGGCGAAAGTGT
Organism: Pseudophryne corroboree; assembly: GCF_028390025.1. Classification (NCBI taxonomy): domain Eukaryota; kingdom Metazoa; phylum Chordata; class Amphibia; order Anura; family Myobatrachidae; genus Pseudophryne; species Pseudophryne corroboree. The sequence continues at coordinate 169,770,719 of NC_086444.1, read as the reverse complement.
TCCCGAATGAATAACAAAGCCAACTTAGAAGCTGATGGTAACCCGGTCAACGGAACAAAATGTGCCATATTAGAGAATCGGTCAATAATCACCCAGATGGTGTTATGACCCTTAGAGAGAGGCAGTTCAGTAACAAAGTCCATGGAGATATGAGTCCAAGGCCTCCTAGGAATGGACAATGGGTGCAACAACCCCGCAGGAGGCAGACAAAGACTTTTGTGCTGAGCACATTGAGGACACGAGTTGACATACTCTTGAATGTCCTTCTTCATAGTGTCCCACCAGTAAGAACTTCGTAGAAATTCCCACATCTTTTGAACCCCAGGATGGCCAGAAAACTTGGAAATGTGAGCCCACTGCAACAATCTTGGTCGAAATTTAGCTGGCACAGACATTCTTCCAGGAGGAGGACCCAGCGCGGTGGGAGCCGCAGAAATAGAAACTGGACTGAGAATCAAAGCCTTTTCAACGGAATTCTCCTCATCCGAAGCCATTAAGGAACGGGATAGGGCATCCGCCTTGGAGTTAAGAGTTCCAGCCCGGTACTTAATGACAAACGAAAATCGGGCAAAGAAGAGCGCCCATCTTGCTTGACGGGGATTCAAGCACTGGGCCGTCTTGAGATACAGTAAATTCTTGTGATCCGTGAAAATCGTAATTAGGTGTTTAGCACCTTCCAAAAGATATCTCCATTCCTCCAAGGCAGATTTTATTGCCAACAGCTCTTTGTCTCCAATGGTGTAATTTAGTTCAGCAGGGGAGAACTTGCGAGAATGGAAACCACATGGATGTAACTTCCCATCTGGAGCGTACTGCGAAAGTACGGCACCAATGGCTACCATAGAAGCATCAACCTCCAGAAAGAATGGTTTTAAAAAGTCTGGTTGCTGAAGTACCGGAGCGGTCATAAAGGCTGCCTTCAACTGAGCAAACGCTGCTACAGCTTCAGAGGACCAATGGCTTGGGTCAGCCCCCTTCTTGGTTAGGGCAGTAAATGGAGCCACAATAGTAGAGAAACCCCTTATGAATTTCCGGTAGTAATTTGCGAACCCTAGAAATCGTTGCACTGCTTTCAAGGAAAGAGGCTGAGTCCAGTCCCGAATAGCAGAAAGTTTCTCCGGATCCATACGCAACTCCGTGCCTGAAATAATGTAACCCAGAAATGGAATAGAGGGGACCTCAAAGGTGCACTTGGAAATCTTGCCGTAAAGATGGTTCTCTCGCAACCGAAGAAGTACCTCCTTAACTTGTATTCTGTGCTCAGTGAGATTCTTCAAAAATATCAGGATGTCATCCAAATATACCACTACATTTAGGTATAACATGTCCCGAAAGACTTCATTAATGAATCCCTGGAAGACGGAGGGGGCGTTGCTGAGGCCGAACGGCATTACCAAGTACTCATAATGCCCGTCCCTAGTATTGAAGGCCGTCTTCCATTCGTCCCCTTGTCGGATACGTATCAAGTTATAAGCTCCCCTTAAATCGAGCTTAGTGAAGACTCGAGCTCCGCGAACTCTATCAAAAAGCTCCGTGATGAGCGGCAAAGGATACTTATTCTTAATGGTGACTTCATTTAGACCACGATAGTCTATACACGGCCTCAGGCCTCCGTCCTTTTTCATCACAAAGAAGAAGCCTGCTCCCGCCGGGGAAGTAGAGGGGCGGATGAATCCCTTCTGCAGATTAGACTTGATATATTCTGACATGGCTTGAGTCTCGGGTACTGACAAAGGATAAGTACGACCCCGAGGTGGCATTTTCCCCGGAATGAGCTCAATAGGACAGTCCCAGGGTCTATGCAGTGGTAACTTATCGGCCGCCTGTTCCGAGAACACATCAGTAAACTCTCGATAAGCCTCTGGAATAAGCTCCTCGTCCGACTTAGAAGATACACGACGCGGGTAGACAGGAGTGAGACAATTCGAGTGACAAAATTAACTCCAAGAAATTATCTGTGTCGACCTCCAGTCGACGTGAGGGTTGCGAAGCTTGAGCCAGGGAAGACCAAGAACGAGATCGTGAGGCATCTCCTGAATCACAAGGAACTCCAGATGTTCTTGATGCAAAGCTCCCACTTGCAACTTGATTGGCATAGTACGACTTGAAATCAGAGCATTAGGAATTTGGGTACCATTAATAGCAGTTATCGTAATAGGTCATTCGACCGACAGTAACTTTAAACCCAGATTCTGGGCGCAGGAAAGGGAAATAAAATTCCCCGCAGCCCCTGAGTCCAACAGTGCCTTAACGGTTTTGACTTCAGACTCAGAAAACAGAGACACGGAGAGTAAACAGTCCACTGCCGGAGAAGATTGAGAAAAAAACCCTAGCTCGACTTCTCCAGAACAAGCTAGGACTGCCCGTTTCCCGGGCGAGACTTGCAAAACTTGAGGAAATGATCCGCCTCTCCATAGTAGAGGCAAAGTCTACCCACACGACGACGCTGACGTACTTCTGGAGACAGCCGAGACCGATTAATCTGCATGGGTTCGTCTGGACTTGAAATAACTGTTTGCTTAGAAGGAAGAGATCGGAATCTCGTCCGGTCTGACCGACTACGTTCACCACCTCGTTCCTGCATGCGAAGATCCACCTTTACACAGAGTGAGATCAAATGTTCCAAGGAATCTGGCAGATCTCTAGTAATCAATTCGTCCTTTAAACGATCCGAGAGCCCGTTCCAAAAAGCAGCCCGAAGGGCATCATTATTCCAGCTCAGTTCAGAAGCTATAGTTTGAAAATGAATCACATACTGTCCCACTGTACGAGAGCCTTGTCGAACTCGGAGCAAGTCAGCAGAGGCAGCAGTCGTCCTGCCGGGCTCATCAAAGATCCTTCGGAATGACGTGATGAAGTTGGTATAACTAGAAACTAACGGATCTGATCGCTCCCACAACGGTGACACCCACTCCAACGCTGAACCCTCAAGCAAAGAGATAATGTATGCCACTTTAGACCGATCAGTAGAGAAATTATGTGAGATGAGTTCGAAATGTACCTCACACTGATTGAGGAATCCACTGCAATTTTTTGGATTCCCGTTATAATGAGGAGGAGTGGGAAGCTGAAGGCGTGACCTGGTTCCAGACATGGAGGGAACATTGCCTGAGACAACCACTGGAGCGGATACTGGAACTGGAGCTGGAACCACTGAAGCCAGAGAAGTCTGGATTTGATCCAGCCGGCCAGATAATTCCTGGAGATAATGCATCACCTGATTCTGTGCTGCTTACTGACTCTGTACTCGGGAAACCAGGTCCTGCATGATGCTTGCCTCTGGGTTCCGATTCCCCGGGTCCATTTGGCCTGAGTATACTGTCACTGGCCTAGACTGAGGGTGTTGTGAACTCGGGGATTCTTCCGATGGTTGGGAAGAGGAACCACAACTGAGCCGGAACAGGGGCGGCCTAATATAGGATTTCCTCATACAGGACGCTGACAGTGGAGTTTGGTGAAATATTGAAGAGCTTTATTGCAGGAAAAGAACAGTCAAAAAGGAATTAATGAGGGAATGTCCAGACCCACTGAAGGGTTTTGTGAGAAATATGAGAGATACTGGTAACTGAAGAAACTGTGGGTGATGTTAAAAAGTCACTGATAACTTGAGGAACTTATAAATGGTGGTTAAAGGCACAGATGGATAAAGAACTTGTGAGCGGAGGTTAAGACACTGGTAAATTGAAGAACTTAAGTGTAGAGGTTTAGGACGCTGATGATTTGTAGAACTTGTGAACGGTGACTCGCTGATGATGTGAAGAACTGAAGTGCAGTGGTTTAAGACGCTGTTGATTTGTAGAACTTGAGAGCGGTGACTGAGACGCTAATGATGTGAAGAACTGAAGTGCAGTGGTTTAAGACGCTGGTGATTCGTAAGTAAGAATGGTGACTGAGACGCTGATGATTTGAAGAACTTAAGTGCAGTGGTTTAAGACGCTGTTGATTTGTAGAACTTGTGAACGGTGACTGAGAAGCTGATGATGTGAAGAACTTAAGTGCAGTGGTTTAAGACGCTGTTGATTTGTAGAACTTGAGAGCGGTGACTGAGACGCTGATGATGTGAAGAACTGAAGTGCAGTGGTTTAAGACGCTGGTGATTCGTAGAACTTGAGAACAGTGATTTAGGCCCGCAGCCCACGCTGATTCCTAGGAGCACTGGTGACTGGACCGCAGAGGGATATACCGGCCGCTGAATACACTGGAACCGGTGCAGCAAACTGGCACCTGGAAATGCCGGAGACACTGGAGTACAACTTCAGAGATCCTTGCCGGGAACAAGAGCGATGGCATCCACGTCAGGGAAAGACGATAGATACTCAGGCGCTGAGGCTCTGTCCGGCGTCTGACTTTGAATTCCTCGCCACCGCTGGATTGGCGGAGCAGTCTGATGACGTCACCTGCCCCCCGTCCACGTGATGCCGGGTGTCATGGTGGCACCCATGCCCCGGAGAACCGCCGGGAGCCGCGCCAGCCAGACGCCGGAGCCCGTGGCCCACCAAAGGCAGAGGCCGCAACACAGACCAGCAGACATGCAGGGGGAAGCGCGGCGAACGCCGCCTCTGGCGTGTGACAGGGGCTAAGTTATATTTTTTCTATTTGGACAGCAAGGTGTAGGAGCAATGCATCCTTCACCTGTAATTGATTCGAAGTTCAGAGGTGGGATGTGCTGCTGTCAGTGAGGCAGGGATGTGCTGCAGTCCAGGAGGCGGGGATGTGCTGCTGTCAGTGAGGCAGGGAAGTCCTGCTGTCAGTGAGGCAGGAATGTGTTGCTGTCAGTAAGGCAGTGATGTGCTGCTGTCAGTGAGACAGGGATGTGCTGCTGTCAGTGAGGCAGTGATGTGCTGCTGTCAGTAAAGCAGGATGTGATGCTGTTAGTAAGGCTGGGATGTGCTGCTGTCAGTGAGGCAGGGATGCGCTGCTGTCAGTGAGGCAGTGATGTGCTGCTGTTAGGCAGATATGTGCTGCTGTCAATGAGGCAGGGATGTGCGGTAAGTGAGGCAGTGATGTGCTGTTGTCAGGTAAGCAGTGATGTGCTGCTGTCAGTAAGGCAGTGATGTGCTGCTGTCAGTGAGACAGGGATGTGCTGCTGTTAGTGAGGCAGGATATGCTGCTGTCAGTGAGGCAGTGATGTGCTGCTGTCAGTGAAGCAGATATGTGCTGCTGTCAGTAAGCCAGTGATGTGCTGCTGTCAGTAAGGCAGTGATGTGCTGCTGTCAGTGAAGCAGTGATGTGCTGCTGTCAGTGAGGCAGATATGTGCTGCTGTCAGTAAGGCAGTGATGTGCTGCTGTCAGTGAGACAGGGATGTGCTGCTGTCAGCGAGGCAGGGTTGTGCTGCTGTCAGTAAGGCAGTGAGTGCTGCTGTCCAGAGGCGGATTTACCGTTAGGCAACGTAAGCAGTTGCCTAGGGCCCGGCAGGTCCCAAGGGGCCCGATACGAGACCCCCGAGAGCTACAGTCACAAGTAGCCTAGTTCCGAATATAGAGGAAGTTAGACATACACCATCAGCGTCTTCCTTTCCTCTGCTTCTCACTGAGAAGCATTTGCCTCTAGGTGCCAGCAGGGGGAGCTGAGATTACCGGCTTCCTAGGAGCAGCTGCTACTTCACTTCTCCGTGCTCCCAGGTCTGTGGAGTAGTCACTGGGGGTTGAGGCACTTGCTTCCCTGTAATTGTCTGCACTTCATCCTCCCTGGGAGGACCCCTGTAGCATGGCTGAATCCGATCAGTGGGCAGAGCTCAACAGGCTAGCCAGATATCTACCTTCCTATCCAGTGAGTGTTCAACTTCAACAGCTACCAACCCCCTTGGAACCTATGTGAGCGCTGTGAGTCTGCCTGCTGCAGTGAGCTGGGGAGAGTGGTGGTTTGTATGGGACTATAAGAGGCAGCTGCAGGGACTAGGAGTAGGTCCAGCAGTTGCTGGGACACTGGCCCTCATTCCGAGTTGATCGGTCGCAAGGCGAATTTAGCAGAGTTACACACGCTAAGCCGCCGCCTACTGGGAGTGAATCTTAGCTTCTTAAAATTGCGACCGATGTATTCGCAATATTGCGATTACTAACTACTTAGCAGTTTCAGAGTAGCTTCAGACTTACTCTGCCTGTGCGATCAGTTCAGTGCTTGTCGTTCCTGGTTGACGTCACAAACACACCCAGCGTTCGCCCAGGCACTCCCACCGTTTCTCCGGCCACTCCTGCGTTTTTTCCGGCAACGGTAGCGTTTTCAGCCACACGCCCCTGAAACGCCGTGTTTCCGCCCAGTAACACCCATTTCCTGTCAATCACATTACGATCGCCGGAGCGATGAAAAAGCCGTGAGTAAAATTACTTTCTACATAGCAAAGTTACTTGGCGCAGTCGCAGTGCGAACATTGCGCATGCGTACTAAGCGGATTTTCATTGCGATGCGATGAAAAATACCGAGCGAACAACTCGGAATGAGGGCCACTGTAACAGGTGGAGAGATGGGAATCTGCTGGGCCTGTGTGACTGGTACATGGAGGTTCACTCAATCTATGGGGCTGATGGAAGGGGACAATGGAGGGAAAGGTGAAGAGGGGGCTACTGGGAGGGGCTGACTATCTATGGCAAAGGGAGAGCTTATTTGGAAAAAAAGGGGTGCGAGGGCAACAGGTTCTACAGTATGCTCTGTGTTGTCAGTAGAATCTGGCCCTGAGCCCAACGGCCAGTAGCTAAATTGCTTAGCCTATATGCACTGTATGAGAGGAGGAGTCAGGCTTTGGCGCCTCCATGTTTGTGTAGATGTCTGAAGTGGATTTAACTATGGACTTGTGGCCTGTCATGTGGGGTGAGGTCTGTTGTGTATTTAAGGGATTTGTGGGGAGGTATAATGCATTTCTTTTAATTCTTGTTCGCCACTCCATTTGATATGGTTTTTTTAGGGTAGCGGTTACAGTATCACTAGTCGGGATCCCGGCTGTCAGTATACCGACAGCGAGATCTCGACTAGCGGCGAAATACAGACGCCGGAATCCTGGGTGCCACAGGCTTGATAGCGCTCGCCTCGCTGCTGGGATCCCGCTGTCGGTATACTGACGGCCGGGATCCCGTATGCCGATTTAACATACCGATCCCGTTCTTTTATGTCTGTTAAATACATTTTACAAAACTGAGATCCTCTGCTCTGAACTGCTCTAAAGGAAGATGTTTGTGCTATTGAGGGACAATGTTTATATGTATATTTTATTGGTAATTGAAGGTTTACCTAATCCCCGGGAAGCACTCGAGTGTATTAGAGGAGCCGGGATGCGCCCAGTGAAAAACATGAGGTGCGTGCGTGTCTCATCAGGTTGGGTATAAGTGACTGGTGTTTGGGCAAGCAAAACGAAGCCCCTTGCAGGCTTGCTGCACTCACCACGATGCGGGCTCGGTGGCGAGCGCAGGTTCTGTTCCCCATATGAAGGTGTCGTGGACACCCATGAGTTGGAATAGTCCCTGTTAGCATTTTGAGGGGTTGGGATGTAGGCATTGGTATTGTGACCGGCGGTCTCCTGACTGCTGGTCACATAAATACATCCCATTGTATCATGCAGGGTGTGTCATAATGCAGGAGAACCGGGGATGGAGGCAGCTTGGAAAGGAGACCTTGCCCTGACTGTATTGTCCTTGGTGCAGGGGTGAGGCGTGGTTGGTGTAATAATGGGTATTATTAGGGATTGGGGACAGTCCATCCCTTAAAATTCTTATTATTACACCCAATAGTATGACTGCATTATATATCAGTGCATACCCCCCCCCCCCCACCCAAACAAACACACACTTATTGTAGCAGATCCTCATCCCTTATAATACTTATCACACCCATTAGTATGACAGTATTATATATAACACACACACACATACACGTTGTTGCAGGCACCACAATTAGAATGGGATGCACTAAGCTTAGAAAAGTGATGATTTCACAGTGATAAAGTACCAGCCAATCAGCTCCTAACTGCCATGTCACAGGCTGGGTTTGAAAAAATAAGAATTTACTCACCGGTAATTCTATTTCTCGTAGTCCGTAATGGATGCTGGGTACTCCGTAAGGACCATGGGGAATAGACGGGCTCCGCAGGAAACTGGGCACTCTTTAAAGAAAGATTAGGTACTATATCTGGTGTGCACTGGTTCATCCCTCTATGCCCCTCCTCCAGACCTCAGTTAGGGAAACTGTGCCCGGAAGAGCTGACATTACTAGGAAAGGATTTGGAATCCAGGGTAAGACTCATACCAGCCACACCAATCACACCGTACAACTTGTGATAACTATACCCAGTTAACAGTATGAACAACAGCTGAGCCTCATTCAACAGATGGCTCAGAACAATAACCCTATAGTTAAGCAATAACTATATACAAGTATTGCAGAAGTCCGCAGTTGGGACGGGCTCCCAGCATCCACTACGGACTACGAGAAATAGAATTACCGGTGAGTAAATTCTTATTTTCTCTGACGTCCTAGTGGATGCTGGGTACTCCGTAAGGACCATGGGGATTATACCAAAGCTCCCAAACGGGCGGGAGAGTGCGGATGACTCTGCAGCACCGAATGAGCAAACTCAAGGTCCTCCTCAGCCAGGGTAACAAACTTGTAGAATTTTGCAAACGTGTTTGATCCCGACCAGGTAGCAGCTCGGCAAAGTTTTAAAGCCGAGACCCCTCGGGCAGCTGCCCAAGAAGAGCCCACCTTCCTCGTGGAAAGGGCTTTTACTGATTTAGGATGCGGCAGTCCAGCCGCAGAATGTGCAAGTTGAATCGTGCTACAGTTCAAGCGAGCAATAGTCTGCTTAGAAGCAGGAGCACCCAGCTTGTTGGGTGCATGCAGGATAAACAGCGAGTCAGTTTTTCTGACTCTAGCCGTCCTGGAAACATAGATTTTCAGGGCCCGGACTACGTCCAGCAACTTGGAATCCTCCAAGTCCCGAGTAGCCGCAGGCACCACAACAGGTTGGTTCAAATGAAACGCTGATACCACCTTAGGGAGAAATTGGGGACGAGTCCTCAATTCTGCCCTGTCCATATGGAAGATCAGATAAGGGCTTTTACATGACAAAGCCGTCAATTCTGACACACCCCCAGCCGAAGCCAAGGCCAAAAGCATGACCACTTTCCACGTGAGATACTTCAACTCCACGGTCTGAAGTGGCTCAAACCAATGTGATTTTAGGAAATCCAACACAACGTTGAGATCCCAAGGTGCCACTGGAGGCACAAAAGGGGGCTGAATATGCAGCACTCCCTTAACAAACGTCTGAACTTCAGGCAGTGAAGCCAGTTCTTTTTGAAAGAAAATAGACAGGGCCGAAATCTGGACTTTTATGGATCCCAATTTTAGGCCCATAGTCACTCCTGACTGTAGGAAGTGCAGAAATCGACCCAGCTGAAATTCCTCTGTTGGGGCCTTCATAGCCTCACACCAAGCAACATATTTTCGCCATATGCGGTGATAATGTTTTACTGTCACATCCTTCCTAGCTTTTATCAGTGTAGGAATGACTTCAACCGGAATGCCCTTTTCCATCAGGATCCGGCGTTCAACCGCCATGCCGTCAAACGCAGCCGCGGTAAGTCTTGGAACAGACAGGGCCCCTGCTGCAGCAGATCCTGTCGGAGCGGCAGAGGCCAAGGGTCCTCTGAGATCATTTCTTGTAGTTCCGGGTACCAAGTTTTTCTTGGCCAATCCGGAATGATGAGTATAGTTCATACTCCTCTCTTTCTTATTATCCTCAGTACCTTTGGTATGAGAGGAAGAGGAGGGAACACATAAACCGATTGGTACACCCACGGTGTCACTAGAGCGTCCACAGCTATCACCTGAGGGTCCCTTGACCTGGCGCAATATCTTTTTAGCTTTTTGTTGAGGCGGGACGCCATCATGTCCACCTGTGGCCTTTCCCAACGATTTACAATCAGCTGGAAGACTTCTGGATGAAGTCCCCACTCTCCCGGGTGGAGGTCGTGCCTGCTGAGGAAGTCTGCTTCCCAGTTGTCCACTCCCGGAATGAACACTGCTGACAGTGCTATCACGTGATTCTCCGCCCATCGTAGAATCCTTGTGGCTTCTGCCATTGCCATCCTGCTTCTTGTGCCGCCATGTCGGTTTACATGGGCGACCGCCGTGATGTTGTCTGACTGAATCAGCACCGGCTGGTTTTGAAGCAGGGGTTTTGCTTGACTTAGGGCATTGTAAATGGCCCTTAGTTCCAGAATATTTATGTGTAGGGAAGTCTCCTGACTCGACCATTGTCCTTGGAAGTTTCTTCTCTGAGTGACTGCCCCCCAACCTCGGAGGCTTGCATCCGTGGTCACCAGGACCCAGTCCTGAATGCCGAATCTGCGGCCCTCGAGAAGATGAGCACTCTGCAGCCACCACAGTAGAGACACCCTGGCCCTCGGAGACAGGATGATCAACCGATGCATCTGAAGATGCGATCCGGACCACATGTCTAACAGATCCCACTGAAAGATCCTTGCATGGAACCTGCCGAAGGGAATTGCTTCGTAAGAAGCTACCATCTTTCCCAGGACTCGCGTGCAGTGATGCACCGACACCTGTTTTGGTTTCAGGAGGTCTCTGACCAGAGATGACAACTCCTTGGCCTTCTCCTCCGGAAGAAACACCTTCTTCTGTTCTGTGTCCAGAATCATACCCAAGAACAGCAGACGCGTCGTAGGAACCAGCTGCGACTTTGGGATATTCAGAATCCAGCCGTGCTGTTGTAGCACTTCCTGAGATAGTGCTACTCCGACCAACAACTGCTCCATGGACCTCGCCTTTATAAGGAGATCGTCCAAGTACGGGATAATTATAACTCCCTTCTTCCGAAGGAGTATCATAATTTCGGCCATTACCTTGGTAAATACCCTTGGTGCCGTGGACAGACCAAACGGCAACGTCTGGAATTGGTAATGGCAGTCCTGTACCACAAATCGGAGGTACTCCTGGTGAGGTGGGTAAATGGGGACATGTAGGTAAGCATCCTTGATGTCCAGTGATACCATATAATCCCCCTCTTCCAGGCTTGCAATAAGCGCCCTGAGCGATTCCATTTTGAACTTGAACTTCCTTATATAAGTGTTCAAGGATTTCAAATTTAGAATGGGTCTCACCGAACCGTCTGGTTTCGGTACCACAAACATTGTGGAATAGTAACCCCGTCCCTGTTGAAGGAGGGGAACTTTGATTATCACCTGCTGGAGGTACAGCTTGTGAATTGCCGCCAGTACTACCTCCCTTTCCTTGGGAGTAGCTGGCAAGGCTGATTTGAGGTAACGGCGAGGGGGAGACGTCTCGAACTCCAGCTTGTATCCCTCAGATACCACTTGTAGAACCCAGAGATCCACCTGTGAGCGAACCCACTGGTCGCTGAAGTTCCGGAGACGGGCCCCCACCGCACCTGGCTCCACCTGTGGAGCCCCAGCGTCATGCGGTGGACTTAGTGGAAGCAGGGGAGGATTTTTGTTCCTGGGAACTGGCTGTCTGGTGCAGCTTTTTCCCTCTACCCCTGCCTCTGGGCAGAAAGGACGCGCCTCTGACCCGCTTGCCTTTCTGAGGCCGAAAGGACTGTACTTGATAATACGGTGCTTTCTTAGGCTGTGAGGGAACCTGAGGTAAAAAAGTCGTCTTCCCAGCTGTTGCTGTGGATACGAGGTCCGAGAGACCGTCCCCAAACAATTCCTCACCCTTATAAGGCAAAACCTCCATGTGCCTTTTAGAATCAACATCACCTGTCCACTGCCGAGTCCATAATACTCTCCTGGCAGAAATGGACATTGCATTAATTCTAGATGCCAGCCGGCAAATGTCCCTCTGTGCATCCCTCATATATAAGACTACGTCTTTAATATGCTCTATGGTTAGCAAAATAGTGTCCCTGTCAAGGGAATCAATGTTATCTGACAGGGAATCAGACCATGCTGCTGCAGCACTACACATCCATGCTGAAGCAATAGCAGGTCTCAGTATAGTACCTGAGTGTGTATACACAGACTTCAGGATAGCCTCCTGCTTTCTATCTGCAGGTTCCTTTAAGGCGACCGTATCCTGAGACGGCAGTGCCACCTTTTTTGATAAGCGTGTGAGCGCCTTGTCCACCCTAGGGGATGTCTCCCAGCGTAACCTATCCGTTGGCGGGAAAGGGTACGCCAGATAGTTTCTTATCTGGGGAACCCCACGCTTCTTCACACAATTCATTTAACTCATCAGATGGGGGAAAAGTCACTGGCTGCTTTTTCTCCCCAAACATAATACCCTTTTTTGTGGTAACCGGGTTAATGTCAGAAATGTGCAACACATTTTTCATTGCCGTAATCATGCATCGGATGGCCCTTGTGGATTGTACATTTGTCTCATCCTCGTCGACACTGGAGTCAGACTCCGTGTCGACATCTGTGTCTGCCATCTAAGGTAGCGGGCGTTTTTGAGCCCCTGATGGCCTCTGAGATGCCTGGGCAGGCGCGGGCTGAGATGCCGGCTGTCCCAAAGCTGCGTCATCGAACCTTTTATGCAAGGAGTTGACACTGTCGGTTAATACCTTCCACATATCCATCCACTCTGGTGTCGGCCCCGCAGGGGGCGACATCACACTTATCGGCACCTGCTCCGCCTCCACGTAAGCGTCCTCATCAAACATGTCGACACAGCCGTACCGACACACCGCACACACACACAGGGAATGCTCTGACTGAGGACAGGACCCCACAAAGTCCTTTGGGGAGACAGAGAGAGAGTATGCCAGCACACACCAGAGCGCTATATAACAGAGGGATTTACACTAGTACAAAGTGAATTTTCCCCCCAATAGCTGCTTATTATCACAATTGCGCCTAAATTTATGTGCCCCCCTCTCTTTTTTACCCTTTCCATAGTGTATACTGCAGGGGAGAGCCTGGGGAGCATCCTTCCAGCTGAGCTGTGAAGAGAAAATGGCGCTGGCTGTGCTGAGGAAGATAGCCCCGCCCCTTCAGCGGCAGGCTTCTCCCGCTTTTTTAATAATATTTATGGCGGGGGATTAGGCACATATACAGTTTAGAACTGTATTATGTGCATTTTGCCAAGTAAGGTATACAAATTGCAGCCCAGGGCGCCCCCCCCCCCCCCCCCCCCAGCGCCCTGCACCCACCAGTGACCGGAGCGTGTGGTGTGCTGTGGGAGCAATGGCGCACAGCTGCAGTGCTGTACGCTACCTTATTGAAGACTGGAGTCTTCAGCCGCCGATTTTCTCTGGATCTTCCGTCTTCTGGCTCTGCACGGGGGACGGCGGCGCGGCTCCGGGAACGGACGATCGAGGTCGGGCCCTGTTTTCGATCCCTCTGGAGCTAATGGTGTCCAGTAGCCTCAGAAGCACAAACTAGCTGCAAGCAGGTAGGTTTGCTTCTCTCCCCTAAGTCCCACGTAGCAGTGAGTCTGTTGCCAGCAGATCTCACTGAAAATAAAAAACCTAACAAATACTTTCTTTTTTAGTGAGCTCAGGAGAGCCCACTAGGTGCATCCAGCTCTGGCCGGGCACAGATTCTAACTGAGGTCTGGAGGAGGGGCATAGAGGGAGGAGCCAGTGCACACCAGATATAGGGGGTCATTCCGAGTTGTTCGCTCGTTATTTTTTTCTTGCAACGGAGCGATTAGTCGCTAATGCGCATGCGCAATGTCCGCAGTGCGACTGCGCCAAGTAAATTTGCTATGCAGTTAGGTATTTTACTCACGGCATTACGAGGTTTTTTCTTTGTTCTGGTGATCGTAATGTGATTGACAGGAAGTGGGTGTTTCTGGGCGGAAACTGGCCGTTTTATGGGTGTGTGCGAAAAAACGCTACAGTTTCTGGGAAAAACGTGGGAGTGGCTGGAGAAACGGAGGAGTGTCTGGGCGAACGCTGGGTGTGTTTGTGACGTCAAACCAGGAACGAAACTGACTGAACTGATCGCAGATGCCGAGTAGGTTTGGAGCTACTCAGAAACTGCTAAGAACTGTCTATTCGCAATTCTGCTAATCTTTCGTTCGCAATTTTACTATGCTAAGATTCACTCCCAGTAGGCGGCGGCTTAGCGTGTGCAAAGCTGCTAAAAGCAGCTTGCGAGCGAACAACTCGGAATGACCACCATAGTACCTAATCTTTCTTTAAAGAGTGCCCAGTCTCCTGCGGAGCCCGTCTATTCCCCATGGTCCTTACGGAGTACCCAGCATCCACTAGGACGTCAGAGAAATGACAGCTGGGGGCTGATTGGCTGGTACTTTATCACAGTGAAATTATCACTTTTCTAACCTTAGTACATCCCGCCCTTAGTGAGGGGGGTACTGATATATAATTAATAGTCTCTGACTGAGGGATATAATAATTGGCATTATAAGGGATATGGGAACCTGTTACAATCCATGAAGGTGGGAGGCAGTGATATAAAATGCCGTCAATGAGTGATTGGGGATAATAGCATTATTTGAAGCGATGAGGCTTGCTACAATTGGTAAGGCTGTGGCACTCATACAGTGCAGTCAGTGAGTGAGGGTGTAATAATGGGATATGGGGCCTGCTAAATTCCGTGAGCGGAGCACTGATCTAAAATACAGTAACTAAGGACGTCATTCAGTTCTGACCGCTGCTGTGTGTTTTCGCACAGCGGGCGATCAGATCATAACAGCGCATGCGTAAGCACCACAATGCACATGCACGTCAGACAACAACAACAATGGGGATCGCCGGTCAGCAACGGGATGGTGCGAAAAATCAGTTCGCATGGGCGTTCGCAAGGTGATTGACAGGAGGAGGCCATACGTGGGTGGTAACTGGCCGTTTAATGGGAGTGTTCAGGAAAACGCAGGCGTGTCCAAGCGTTTTCAGGGAGTGTGTCTGACGTCGGCTCTAGCCCCAATCAGCCTGATTCTATTGCAATGGAAGAGTAAGTCCTGGGCTGTGCAGAGACTGCACATACAGAATTTTAGCAGCTCAGCGTACACATAGCATCACACACTTGCACGGCAAAAATACACTCCCCCTGGAGGCGGCGACTATCTGATCGCAGGATGGCAAAAAACGCAGCCCAGTGATCAGAACTGAATGACCCTCTTTGTGGTGTTATAATGGAAATTAGAGGGGAGGGTACATGGAGCAATCACTGAAGGGGGAAAGTAATAGAATATAAGGAGGGAAAAAAGGGGCATAAATCAGAACAGTAATATTGAGGTCGGGGGGCCCCAAATCGGTATCTTGCTTAGGGCCCCATGAGGTCTAAATCCGCCTCTGCTACTGTCAGTGAGGTAGTGATGTGCCGCTGTCAGTAAAGCAGGATGTGCAGCTGTTAGTAAGGTAAGGATGTACTGCTGTCAGTGAGGCAGGGATGCGCTGCTGTTAGGCAGATATGTGCTGTTAGGCAGATATGTGCTGCTGTCAGTGAGGCAGGGATGCGCTGCTGTCAGTGAGGCAGTGATGTGCTGCTGTTAGGCAGATATGTGCTGCTGTCAGTGAGGCAGGGATGTGCGGTAAGCGAGGCAGTGATGTGCTGCTGTCAGTTAAGCAGTGATGTGCTGCTGTCAGTGTGGCAGTGATGTGTTGCTGTCATTGAGGCAGTGATGTGCTGCTGTCAGTGAGGTAGGAATGTGCTGCTGTCAGTGAGGTGATGCTATCAATGAGGCAGTGATGTGCTGCTGTCAGTGAGGCAGTTATGTGCTGCTGTCAGTGAGGCAGTGATGTGCCGCTGTCAGGGATGCAGTGCTGTGCCGCTGTCAGTGAGGCAGAGATGTGCCGCTGTCAGTGAGGCAGGGATGTGCTGCTTTCAGTGAGTCAGTGAGGTGCTGCTGTCAGTGAGGCAGTGATGTGCTGCTGTCAGAGAGGCAGTGATGTGCCGCTCTCAGTGATGCAGTGCTGTGCCGCTGTCAGTGAGTCAGGGATGTGCCGCTGTCAGTGAGGCAGGGATGTGCCGCTGTCAGTGAGGCAGGGATGTGCCGCTGTCAGTGAAGCATATATGTGCTCCCGTTAGTGAAGCAGGATGTGCTGCTGTCAGTGAGGCGGTGTTGCATACCCTTGAACATGACCCATTTCATTTGGTACAAAAAGCTCTGTTCCTGGACTTCCTTGCCCGTAGCAGTTACAGAAATGGGGCCAAAACTCAAACAGAAGAGTCACAGCAACTGCCAGTGAGTCCTGGCCGGCAATGTTTGTCAGTGTTTGAGGTGATAGTCAGTGTGGCTATGCAGCCCCCACAATTAGTATTCTCTTTACATCCTTTTTGTATTGAGTATGCATGGACACCCCCCCCCCCTTCCCCCCCAATCGGGCCATGCCCCCTGGCCCCACCCCAAAGGAAACTTTTGCCGTGAGCTCCGCAAACTCTAGATTCCTCCCTGCTTAGTAATAAGTATAATTTGATTGAAACGTGTAAAATGTTCCATAACAAAAAGGGGCAAAAAAAGACAAACAATTTCAGTTAAATATAACCTTGATTATCTTTGAGATTATGGATCCATTAAAGAAATAAATAGTTTTATTATGCATAAGAGGGGTTACTATATGGTATACAGTTTGGATTTTCTACACATGCTCACCATAACGATTTGGACCTGATGGGTAATATAGTGTGCATTTTGCTGCAGAGGCGCCATGAAGTAAGGTATATGACTGAACATCATGTTCTCTATTAAAAGCTTTATAACTGCACTGCTATTTTGAGATGAAGTGGATAAGCCCGGCATCAGGAAATGGTCCATTATTTGCAGGTGTATAGTATATCTTATGGTTCAGTTGACCGTTCAAGGTTAAATCTCCTTATTCCATAGCCTTTAGGTGTGAGAGCTTGGTGCTTTGTATGCTACACAATGATTGTTTTCTCATTTGTCTATCCTTTATGAGAATAGATGCAGCATTACTTAAGCTAAGATGAGTTTTAATGTTGTATGAGGAAACATGAATGTTGTAATAAAGAGATATCTAAATGTAAGCTTTTCCCTCTGATTGTTCTGTACAAGGAATATTTCTGATACACTTAGTTTTCCACTTGGTTCTGTTCAGAACCACATGAAGAACCACGATGGGGCCTAGGCTACATCATGGTTTGTGCCCCTCCTCCTTTTGTCAGGACAAGCAAAAAATATAAACAGGTTAATGTAATCAGGACCCCACAGTGTCAAATGGTCATTAGCATACCTCCCAACTTTCCAGAGTCCAGTGGGACAGTCCTGCTATTTGGACACCGTCCTGCTGTCCCACCCGCGGACTGCAGTGTCCCGTGGGTAGAGAGAGGAAGGGCGGGTTGGAAGAGCCTGTGATCACCCGCTGCTCTACTCTGGAAAGCAGTGGATGATTGCTGAATAGATGCTTTGCACAGGCATACGGCATGTATACAATGCAGGGAGGTGAGCTGGGTGCTGCCCACCTGCACGGGGAGCACTGGACACGCCCACAAAATTATTAAACAGGGTTGTGCTGTAAGATTTGTGGGGGCCCCAGGGCAACTGACATGTGGGAGCCTCCACCAATAAGTCAATAAGATATACTGCTGATGTTATTAAAAAGTGTGATATGTAAATACTCCTAGCCAGGGAAATAACAAGCTATTTGTGGGCCTGGTAGCAAATTTGTAAGGACCCCATTCAATAGCAAAAAAGCTGACATAGAAACATGGGACTGACCCAGAAGACAGGACCCCTCAGATGTAGGACCCAGACAGGGTTTGATTGGCCCACAGGGCTACTGGGGAACCTGGGGGCTCACCTCCTCTTCTAAGGATCAGGTTCTATACTGTGCACTTGAATTAGACATGATACATATCTTACCTTCTACTGCACAGGACTATGGTGGTGTATTTTCTACAGTGCACTGGTGTTATTAATCTGATACATTGTATATGCTATCAGTATTTATTATATATATATATATTTATCAAGGGGCCCAGACAAAGCACTCTAAGGTTAGCCAAACCTCTGTGGTGGATGGCCACACCAGCCCTACCACTGCATTCCCCCGGTGGGCCCTTCATACCTCACTGGACACTGGACCCAGAGCAGTTGCACCTTCTGTGCCTATGGTAGTTATGCCCATACTCTTAGATACACTTAGATACCAGAGTTGGTACCCTCTAGCTTTGGAATATCCCTTAGAAGATTGCATATGTTGCTGAGTACTGTTGGTTGGGCTGTTTACGAAAATAAGGTAAAAGGCATTTGATTTTTGTGCTTACATTTCTTTTTCTCCTTTTTGGACGACGTTGTGTGTTATCTTGCCTGTCACAAACATGTCCTTTTTTTTGTACTATTACACGGCTATTTGCTAACTGCTGATTGACAAATGTCTGTATCCCAGCTGGATATCCAAACCGCAAATGCAGCCTGAAACCTTGTGGTTTTGTTTCCTGAGATTTAATATGCTTTTGGTAAATCACACTGTTTGTAAACCACATATGAAATTGCATGGAAACCTACAGTTTCAGCAAACCGCACTTTAATAGATACAGTATCATTCATTAACATGTATTACACCACCAACAAATTAATGTGAGCTAATATTCTAATGAAGTTTTTTTATGTGTTTCTTGATTTAACATTTTTATGCTATTTCATTCCAAGTCTATTGCCAGCGAGTAAAATGTGCACCAGCGTTCTCTGTTGTGTGCGAAAGCAATAGCACAACGTAAGGAATAATGTGTTCAAATATGATTTTTTTTTATAGGCCATTAAATTATTTTTGTTTGCTGTTATGTCTGAGGCTATATTGTTTCAGTTGACTTCTCTAAGCTGCGATGTGAAATCATAGTTACAGCGCGTCTTACTGAGTCAGTGATGTTAATGGCTGCAGCTTCACTGGAAGCCAGAAGAAAGAAAATCAATAACAATACGGAAATGGATGTCAGAAGAATAGCTGCCTCTTTTTCCACTGGCTCCATCCTAGTTACAGGTCTACGATGAGTGCAGTTGTGTTACAGTCGCAATGGACCTCCTTGGCTGCATTACCTACTCTTTCAGCGTACAGCACAGCAACTTAAGACCACTCAGAGTCTACAATCATATTGCATGGGGCAGACAGTTTGCAAATGACATTGAAAGTATATTTAACTTAGGACTACTGAAGCCAGAAATGACATTATGAGGCAGCCATTAACAGTAAAGGAGATGGAAACGGAATATACATAAGCACCATCCAGATTCAAAGAAACATAAGGTATACATTCATATACCAGCATGGCCTGGAAGTCGACAATGACAGAATGCCAACAGAATGCCGACAAAACAATTTTAGGATGATTTTAGTGTTAGGGTAAGCACGCGATGAGGGTTAGGGTTATGTCTGGCTATACTCACTGCTGCTACAGACATCCACATGCTCAACACACTGCCTGTCGACATTCACAGTATTGACATTCTGAACATGTGAACATTCAGATGTCCACAAATTGTGCCACACCCTAATTATTCAGTGTAAGCTTGCAAGCAGATCCCCCTTACCTCTTTGTCTGCTGTTATTACAATGGCTGGGATGTAATAAACTCAGCGGAATGCAGAACGGATCTCCTCTGGCTCCCCGGATCCCCTGCAGTAATCCTAACTTCCCTAGGAGCCATCCCTGGGATATCCAAGTATCACTACAGGAACCAGCATGGATGTTTTGAGAGGCATGTATGGGATCAGCATTTGGAGGGCATGCTGGTTCCCATACCTCCCAACATGCAGTCTAGGAACCGCCATTATCAGAGAAGCTGTGAAGTGGCCCGATGGCTTGCCATGTATTGCATGTGCAGAGAGAGTTAGATTTGGGTGGGGTATATTGTTTCTGTGCAGCGTAAATACTTGCTGCTTTATTTTTACACTACAATTTAGATTTCAGTTTGCACACACCCAAATCTAATTCTCTCTGCACATGTTACATCTGCCCCACCTGCACTGCACATGGTTTTGCCCAATTGCTTACTTTGTTGGTTTGCTAACCTGAATATGACCCATAATGTTTTATAGCTAATTCTAATTATTTACATTTGGGAGCACAGTTAAAATGACCTCAATTCTCTCCTCTTTTGTCAAAGCCATCTTCAGTTACCTTGCTTGCAGCAATAGACTTTACAGCAAATTCTGATGTTATTTGATATGTTACACGACCCCCCTTTCCTTTTAAAAAAAAATACTTAGATTCAAGATGGACAATTTCAAAATGGCGTCCATGTTCGGCACATACCCTAAAAGATAGCCCACCTCACCCATACCTTATTGGAGTATTCAGTTTTCCCATTTCCTGCACAGTTTTTGAAATAAAAGGGTGTACTGCAACTTTTGAATTACCCTGTATAAGCGGTGTCAGTTGCAGTGTGAAGTTGGCATTTGTTAAAAAATAAATATAAAAAATAAATAAATAAAAAACAAAGCATTAAAACAGTGTGTACTCGGGTCCAGGCCGTGCCACTGCATTAATAATATTAGCACTGTGAGTTGCAGTGTGAAGTTGTTGTAATGTATTAAAAAATTAATATATTTGAAAAAAAATATATAAAAAAAAAATGTGTGTGTTCAGGTCCGGACCACGTTACTGCGTTAAAAATATAAGCGCTGCGTGAGAAACAGTGTGAAGTTGACATTTGTAAAAAACTAAAAAAAAGGTATTTTTTGTAAAACTGGTGTGGTTCAATAACATTCAGTAGGTGCCGTGCCACTGCATTAATAATATAAGCGCTGTGTGAGTTGCAGTGTGAAATTGTCATTTGTGAAAAAAAAAAAAAAATGTTTTTTTTTTCTGTAAAACTTGTGTATGTTCAGTAACGCTCAGTATGTGCTGTGCCTCTGCATTGATAATATAAGTGCTGTGTTAGTCACAGCATGAAGTCATTTGTGGGGGAAAAATAGAAATACAAATAATTTATTTTTATAAAACTTGTGCATGTTCAATAATGCTCAGTAGATACTGTGCCACTGCATTAATAATATAAGTGCTGTGAGTCAATATGGATCATGATAAGTCGATAAAAGAGCAGGAGCTGCAACCATGTACTAGTGCTACGGCTGCTGCCAGGAAAAACTTTTTCCCAGAGATCCACTGGTGATGAGGACAAGTCCATTCAGTGCACCAGAGTGACACATCATTTTGACATCTGGTTAGGTCTCAAAAATCCTCTAATGTTACTCAGTCTGATACGGTAACCATGCATCGAATGGTCAAGGATTTTTTTAAAGACAGTCTACAAATGAGCATGTCAGACAGTCCCTTTGACTACTGGGAGGATAAAAATACTATTTGGAGCCCATTGTACAAACGTGCTTTGCTGTCAACCCTCCAGTGTGTATTTGGAAAGAGTTTTCAGCACATCCAGGAACCCGGTGTAGGAGGGTAAATCCTCATAATTTGGAAGAGCTAATTTTCATAAAAATGCACTACAAATTCCTTGAGAAAGACCTTTCCTACCAATTATGTCAAAGAACAGAGACTTCTGTAATGGTGGATTCCAGCAGGGATGAGTTAATATTGTGTGGTGATGATGTTAACACTGATGAGGATGAGGATGATAATAAGAACATCTTCCCACTGTAGTAACAAAACAACAATGTTAGCTGCCTTAAGCCCATTGGTACCTTGTTTATTGGGGGCCTAAACAAACCAAGCACTTCAGCCACAAACATAGCAGTCCCTGTCGCTGAAGTGCTTGGTTTATTAAACTGTGCATGTCCTTTTTAATTTCCAACATAAGGGTGGGTGGGAGGCAATTCCATCTTGTGGCAATGTCTCATAGATGTGCTGTAAACTGCCTTGTGTTTGTGCAGCTGCTCTGTCACTTAGTAACCAGCCAGCTCGCTGCAGCCTTTGCCCAATATTGGTGAAAAGAATATTATGAGCTGTGAGGTGGCCAGATTGCTGGAAATGAATGTTATTGAGGTTAATAATACTATAGGGACAAAACCAGGCCCAAATTACATGATTTTAGCATTTAAAAAAAATACAGATCCACAACCAAAACACGTGATGGTGGTTTTGTCAAATTAAAACAAAAACAAAACATGAAATTAATACAGATCCAAAACTTGGGGATCTGCACACATCTCTAGTATCTATAATGGGTGCATGGTGTGCTGGGTAAATGGGTGCCTGGGTACAGGAGGACTGCACCATACTTGCCTACTTTTAATAAAAGCAACACCTATGAGCAAGGCATGAAAGTGGACATGTACTGTTCCACCATTGTGCATATCAGGCAGTGTGTATGCATGATTGCGTACTCCCATAGGTTGCATGCAATATCTTCTGGTTGGCCATGCTCAGAGGTGTACTAGGTGCCATGAAAAGAAAAAATATTTAAAAATCCTAATTTGGTGATAGGGCCAGTTCTTGTGGAGTTACAATTTGTACACCCCCATGTTTAAAACAGGGACAGTGCTTGTCGAAGGTGCGCCCCAAAATATAGGAGTGTGGCTTCATGGGGAAGGGGCATGGCCACAGACTAGTACCAATTCAGATTACACAGCACAGTACTGTCTGTTATTCACTTAGTAGTCACATTACACCACACAGTAGTACCCCTTATACACTTTACGCCACACAGTAGAGCCCCTTATACATGTTAATACAACACAGTAGAGCCGCTTATACACTTTAAACCACAGTAGAGTCACTTATACACATTACACTGCAGTAGAGCCCCTTATACACATTACATCACAGTAGAGCCCCTTTTACACATTACACCACAGTAGAACTGTTTATATATGTTACATCACAATAGAGCACCTTATACACATTACACCACAGTAGAACCGTTTATACATGTTACATCACAGTAGAGCCACTTATACACATTACACCACAGTAGAACCATTTATATACGTTACAGCACAGTAGAGCCGCTTATACACGTTATGCCACAGTAGAGCTGATTATAAATGTTACTCTGCAGCTTCTAATGCAGAGACAGGTGCTGCAGCAGCAGCATCTGGGGCAGAGATAGGTGCTGCAGCATCAATGTAGAGAGAAGTGCTGCAACAGCCAGGGCAGAGAGAGATGCTGCAGCAGCTGGGAAAGGGAGAGGTGCTGCAGCAGCTGGGACAGAGACAGGTGCTGCAGCAGTCGGTGCAGAAAGAGGTGCTGCAGTAGGGGGGTCAGAGAGTGGTGTAGCAGGACAGAAGTAACCCTGCTGCACAGCTACAAGCAGACAATGTGACATATAAAGAGGGCGGGCAGAGCTCCGGCATGTGCTGGCTGTCAGTGTCTCCTGCTGTTGCCTCTGGCCTGCCCTGTACAGTACCCAGTCTCTGAGTCTGCGTCAGTGTGCGTCCCACTGCTTCTCCTGCTCTGCGGCTGCCTGTACAGCGGCCCGTGGTATAGGAGGGGGGGGGGGTAGGGTGGTCATGTGGTGGTCGCGCTCCACAGGAGCCACCCTTGCTACACCCCTGGTCATGCTGCACGGCCAATCAGAAGATACTGAATGTGACTCAGTGCAGTTTACTGAAGGACGGAACGAGCAAGCTTACAATCTATAGGGAAATAGGCATTGATACACAAGGATAGGTGTTATCTAGGGGTGGTCTTCAGTATGCCGACTGTCAGGATCCCGGCGCACAGTATACCGGCACCGGAATACCGACAGCCGACATACCAACACTTTTTCTCCCTCGTGGGGGTCCACGACCCCCCTGGAGGGAGAATAAAATAGCGTGGGGCTCATTTGCGCTCGCCACGCTGTCGGTATGCCGGTGGTCGGGCTTCCGGTGCCGATATGCTGGTCGCCGTGAGCCCGGCCGCCGGCATACCATACTACACCCGTTATCTAGAATGGGGGTAAGGTGCAAATAGGAGATTGCTACTTTTACATGGCGTCTCCCAGTGCCGGATTAAGCCTTGGGGGTGCCCGGGGCACTTAAGACAGGGGAGCCCCGGTGGAAGTTGGGGAGTGTATATTAGATTATCCAACATGTCCTATTCCAGAAGGGACAAAATGCTCTCTACCTGGACTTCCCTCTTAATATATGATTGATTGCACCTGTGTTGAACTATTTAACTGATAACAGAAAATATAAAATTACCCTAACAGCGTGAATGGTTTTATATATATATATATATATATATAAGTAAAAAGTCATCAGTATTAAATTATATTATTAATTGGTTCAAATGCAGCTCACCCTGGAAACCATTCTGTACCGGTTTCAATTAATGAAAATTAATCAAGATGTAAATAGGGTCGCGCTTATAATCAAATAAATTCTTTATTTATCACAATATGTACCAGTGGTTTGATGCTAATTATTTGTTCAATTTATTAAAACCATATGCACATAAATAAGAATTTACTCACCGGTAATTCTATTTCTCGTAGTCCGTAGTGGATGCTGGGAACTCCGTAAGGACCATGGGGAATAGACGGGCTCCGCAGGAGACTGGGCACTCTAAAAGAAAGATTAGGTACTATCTGGTGTGCACTGGCTCCTCCCTCTATGCCCCTCCTCCAGACCTCAGTTAGGGAAACTGTGCCCAGAAGAGCTGACACAACAAGGAAAGGATTTAGAATCCAGGGTAAGACTCATACCAGCCACACCAATCACACCGTACAACTTGTGATAACCATACCCAGTTAACAGTATGAACAACAACTGAGCCTCCTTTCACGGATGGCTCATAACAATAACCCTTTAGTGAAGCAATAACTATATACATATATTGCAGAGAGTCCGCACTTGGGACGGGCGCCCAGCATCCACTACGGACTACGAGAAATAGAATTACCGGTGAGTAAATTCTTATTTTCTCTGACGTCCTAGTGGATGCTGGGAACTCCGCAAGGACCATGGGGATTATACCAAAGCTCCCAAACGGGCGGGAGAGTGCGGATGACTCTGCAGCACTGAATGAGCAAACTCAAGGTCCTCCTCAGCCAGGGTATCAAACTTGTAGAATTTAGCAAATGTGTTTGAACCCGACCAAGTAGCAGCTCGGCAAAGCTGTAAAGCCGAGACCCCTCGGGCAGCCGCCCAAGAAGAGCCCACCTTCCTTGTGGAATGGGCTTTCACTGATTTAGGATGCGGCAGTCCAGCCGCAGAATGTGCCAGCTGAATCGTGCAACAGATCCAGCGAGCAATAGTTTGCTTTGAAGCAGGAGCACCCAGCTTGTTGGGTGCATGCAGGATAAATAGCGAGTCAGTTTTCCTGACTCCAGCCATCCTGGAAACATAAATTTTCAAAGCCCGGACTACGTCCAGCAACTTGGAATCCTCCAAGTCCCGAGTAGCCGCAGGCACCACAATAGGTTGGTTCAAATGAAACGCTGATACCACCTTTGGGAGAAATTGGGGACGAGTCCTCAATTCTGCCCTGTCCATATGGAAGATCAGATACGGGCTTTTACATGACAAAGCCGCCAATTCTGACACACGCCTAGCTGAAGCTAAGGCCAACAGCATGACCACCTTCCACGTGAGATACTTTAGCTCCACGGTCCTAAGTGGCTCAAACCAGTGTGATTTCAGGAAATCCAACACAACGTTAAGATCCCAAGGTGCCACTGGAGGCACAAAAGGGGGCTGAATATGCAGCACTCCCTTTACAAACGTCTGAACTTCAGGCAGTGAAGCCAGTTCTTTTTGAAAGAAAATAGATAGGGCCGAAATCTGGACCTTTATGGACCCCAATTTTAGGCCCATAGTCACCCCTGACTGTAGGAAGTGCAGAAATCGACCCAGCTGGAATTCCTCTGTTGGGGCCTTCCTGGCCTCACACCAAGCGACATATTTCCGCCATATGCGGTGATAATGCTTTGCTGTCACATCCTTCCTAGCTTTTATCAGCGTAGGAATCACTTCATCTGGAATGCCCTTTTCCGTTAGGATCCGGCGTTCAACCGCCATGCCGTCAAATGCAGTCTTGGAACAGACAGGGCCCCTGCTGCAACAGGTCCTGTCTGAGAGGCAGAGGCCATGGGTCCTCTGAGATCATTTCTTGTAGTTCTGGGTACCAAGTTCTTCTTGGCCAATCCGGAACGATGAGTATAGTTCTTACTCCTCTCTTTCTTACTATCCTCAGTACCTTGGGTATGAGAGGAAGAGGAGGAAACACATAAACCGACTGGTACACCCACGGTGTCACTAGTGCGTCCACAGCTATCGCCTGAGGGTCCCTTGACCTGGCGCAATATTTTTTTTTAGCTTTTTGTTGAGGCGGGACGCCATCATGTCCACCCGTGGCAGTTCCCAGTGATTTACAATCTGTGTGAAGACTTCTTGATGAAGTCCCCACTCTCCCGGGTGGAGGTCGTGCCTGCTGAGGAAGTCTGCTTCCCAGTTGTCCACTCCCGGAATGAACACTGCTGACAGTGCTAGCACGTGATTCTCCGCCCATCGAAGAATCCTTGTGGCTTCTGCCATTGCCATCCTGCTTCTCGTGCCGCCCTGGCGGTTTACATGGGCGACCGCCGTGATGTTGTCTGATTGAATCAGTACTGGGTGGTTTTGAAGCAGGGGCTCTGCTTGACTCAGGGCGTTGTAAATGGCCCTTAGTTCCAGTATATTTATGTGTAGTGAAGTCTCCAGACTTGACCACTGTCCTTGGAAGTTTCTTCCCTGAGTGACTGCCCCCCATCCTCAAGGGCTTGCATCCGTGGTCACCAGGACCCAGTCCTGTATGCCGAACCTGCGGCCCTCGAGAAGATGAGCACTCTGCAGCCACCACAGCAGAGACACCCTGGCCCTTGGGGACAGGGTGATCAACCGATGCATCTGAAGATGCGATCCGGACCATTTGTCCAACAGATCCCACTGAAAGATCCTTGCATGGAACCTGCCGAAGGGAATTGCTTCGTAAGAAGCTACCATCTTTCCCAGGACTCGCGTGCAGTGATGCACCGACACCTGTTTTGGTTTCAGGAGGTCCCTGACCAGAGATGACAATTCCTGGGCCTTCTCCACCGGGAGAAACACCTTCTTCTGTTCTGTGTCCAGAATCATGCCCAGGAAAAGCAGACGCGTCGCAGGAATCAGCTGCGACTTTGGGATATTCAGAATCCAGCCGTGCTGTTGCAACACTTCCTGAGAGAGTGCTACGCTGACCAACAACTGCTCTCTGGACCTCGCCTTTATGAGGAGATCGTCCAAGTACGGGATAATTATAACTCCCTTCTTCCGAAGGAGTATCATCATTTCGGCCATTACCTTGGTAAATATTCTCGGTGCCGTGGAGAGACCAAACGGCAACGTCTGGAATTGGTAATGACAGTCCTGTACCACAAACCTGAGGTATTCCTGGTGAGGTGGGTAAATGGGGACATGCAAGTAAGCATCCTTGATGTCCAGCGACACCATAAAATCCCCCTCTTCCAGGCTTGCAATAACCGCCCTGAGCGATTCCATTTTGAACTTCTTTATATAAGTGTTCAAGGATTTTAAATTCAGAATGGGTCTCACCGAACCGTCCGGTTTCGGTACCACAAACATTGTGGAATAGTAACCCCTGCCCTGTTGAAGGAGGGGGACCTTGATTATCACCTGCTGGAAGTACAGCTTGTGAATTGCCGCCAGTACTACCTCCCTTTCCCTGGGAGCAGCTGGCAAGGCTGATTTGAGGTAATGGCGAGGGGGAGTCGCCTCGAACTCCAGCTTGTATCCCTGAGATACAATTTGTACAGCCCAGAGATCCACTTGTGAGCGAACCCACTGGTTGCTGAAGTTTCGGAGACGCGCCCCCACCGCACCTGGCTCAGCCTGTGGAGCCCCAACGTTATGCGGTGGACTTAGTGGAAGCAGGGGAGGATTTTTGTTCCTGGGAACTGGCTGCCTGGTGCAGCTTCTTTCCTCTACCCTTGCCTCTGGCCAGAAAGGATGCTCCTCTGACCCGCTTGCCTTTCTGAGGCCGAAAGGACTGCACTTGATAATACGGTGCTTTCTTAGGCTGTGAGGGAACCTGAGGTAAAAAAGTCGACTTCCCAGCAGTTGCTGTGGATACGAGGTCCGAGAGACCGTCCCCAAACAATTCCTCACCCTTATAAGGCAAAACCTCCATGTGTTTTTTAGAATCAGCATCACCTGTCCACTGCCGAGTCCATAATACTCTCCTGGCAGAAATGGACATTGCATTAATTCTAGATGCCAGCAGGCAAATGTCCCTCTGGGCATCCCGCATATATAAGACGACGTCTTTTATATGTTCGATGGTTAGCAAAACAGTATCCCTGTCGAGGGAATCAATGTTGTCTGACAGGGTATCAGTCCATGCTGCTGCAGCACTACACATCCAGGCTGAAGCAATAGCAGGTCTCAGTAGAGTACCAGAGCGTGTATACACAGACTTCAGGATAGCTTCCTGCTTTCTATCCGCAGGCTCCTTTAGGGCGGCCGTATCCTGAGACGGCAGTGCCACCCTTTTAGATAAGCGTGTCAGCGCCTTGTCCACCCTAGGGGATGTTTCCCAACGTAACCTATCCGTTGGCAGTAAAGGGTACGCCATCAGTAACCTCTTAGAAATCACTAGTTTCTTATCAGGGGAACTCCGCGCTTCTTCACACAAATCATTTAATTCATCAGATGGGGGAAAAGTCACTGGCTGCTTTTTCTCCCCAAACATAATACCCCTCTTGGTGGTAACCGGATTAATATCAGAAATGTGCAATACATCTTTCATTGCAGTAATCATGCATCGGATGGCTTTTGTAGACTGTACATTTGTCTCATCCTCATCTACACTGGAGTCAGACTCCGTGTCGACATCTGTGTCTACCATCTGAGCTAGCGGGCGTTTATGAGCCCCTGACGGCTTCTGAGTCGCCTGGGCAGGCGCGGGCTGAGACCCCGGCTGTCCCAAGGCTGCTGCGTCATCGAACCTTTTATGTAAGGAGTTGACACTGTCGGTTAAGACCTTCCACATATCCATCCAATCAGGTGTCGGCCCCGTCGGGGGCGACACCACACTTATCTGCCCCTGCTCCGCCTCCACGTAACCCTCCTCATCAAACATGTCGACACAGCCGTACCGACACACCGCACACACACAGGGAATGCTCAGACTGAGGACAGGACCCCACAAAGTCCTTTGGGGAGACAGAGAGAGAGTATGCCAGCACACACCACAGCGCTATATAACACAGGGATTTACACTATAAAAAGTGATTTACCCAATAGCTGCTTAAATATCTTATTTGCGCCTAAATGTATGTGCCCCCCCCCCTCTCTTTTTTTACCCTTCTTGTATCAGGATACTGCAGGGGAGAGCCTGGGGAGCTGCTTCCAGTGGAGCTGTGAAGGGAAAATGGCGCTGGTGTGCTGAGGAAGAAGGCCCCGCCCCCTCAGCGGCGGGCTTCTGTCCCGCGTTTTATGTAACTTAATGGCGGGGTTTTTTACACATATACAGTTTTCAGACTGTATTATGTATATTTTAAGTGCCAAAAGGTATTATAATTGCTGCCCAAAGTGCGCGCCCCCCCCCCCCCCCCCAGCGCCCTGCACCCTACAGTGACCGGAGTGTGTGGTGTGCTGTGGGAGCAATGGCGCACAGTGCAGTGCTGTGCGCTACCTTAATGAAGACAGGAGTCTTCTGCCGCCGATTTCATCGCTTCTCTTCTGTCTTCTGGCTCTGCAAGGGGGACGGCGGCGCAGCTCCGGGAACGGACGATCGAGGTCAGGCCCTGTGTTCGAACCCTCTGGAGCTAATGGTGTCCAGTCAGAGCCGGCCCTAACCAATATGATGCCCTAGGCAAGATTTTGGCTGGTGCCCACTAGCACCACCGCTGGTTCTGCTTCTGACCTTGCACCTCTTTCCCTGCACCATCACCCCTCACCCATAGCAGTCCTTGTACCCCCTATATTTTAAATAGGAACAGTTCGCACATTTGACGCACAGCACAAAAAGGGGCATCTTCTTGCTGGGAAGGGGAATGGCCACACAATAGTAACCCCAATTCCAATTACGCCACACAGTACTGCAACTTTATTCACATTTTATCTTGCGATAGTGTCCATAATTCATATTACATCCCACAGTAGTATCACTTTACCGTATAAACGTTACTCCTCACAGTAGAGCCCCTTATTCACATTACATCACACTGAATTGCTCCTAATTCACATTACACCACACCTTATTGCTCTTTATTCACATTAGATGACACAGTAGTGCCCTTTCTATATGCAACGCCACATAGTAGAGCACCTTCTACACATAATGCCACACATTAGTAATGCATTTATACACAATTCCACACAGTAATGCCCCTTACACATGAGACACATTAATGTCCTTATAAACATAATGTACCTTACACATTATGACAACCTTTATTAATGCCCTTATACACATAATGACACACATAGTGCCCCCTACACATTTGCTGCACATTATTAGTGCCCCTATACACATAATGACACACATACAGTAGTACCCTGTTACACATATGCCGCACATTATTAATGCCCTTATACACATCATGACACACATAGTGGCCCTTTACACATATGTTGCACATTATTAATGCATTTTTACATGACACACATAATGCTCTTTACACATATTCTGAACACTACTGCACAACC
Source organism: Pseudophryne corroboree (assembly GCF_028390025.1). Classification (NCBI taxonomy): domain Eukaryota; kingdom Metazoa; phylum Chordata; class Amphibia; order Anura; family Myobatrachidae; genus Pseudophryne; species Pseudophryne corroboree. Next base: position 169,740,256 of record NC_086444.1, on the reverse strand, counting down.
AACCCACTCACGTGCACATAGCACTCACACTTCCACTAACACTGTGACCTCTGCCTCTGCTTGGATACAGATGTGTCCTCACAAATCTTGCATCAATGCTAATGTCGGGCACCTTTTTTTAATGAAAATGCATCTTATTTGCATTGCTATGTGGCTAGGATGCACAAGCAGCTTCTGCTGATTAAACTGATATGCAGCATGCCTATATACTGTGTGAGACTGTGGCTGTATCTGCATATGAAATGCTACACACAGAATATAGGCATGCTGCATATCATTTTAATCAGCAGAAGCTGATGATGCCCCTAGGCATATCAAATGCCCTAGGCAATTGCCTAGTTTGCCTATGCCTATGGCCAGCTCTGTGTCCAGTAGCCTAAGAAGCACAAGCTAGCTGCAAGCAGGTAGGTTTGCTTCTCTCCCCTCAGTCCCACGTAGCAGTGAGTCTGTTGCCAGCAGATCTCACTGAAAATAAAAAACCTAATAAATACTTTCTTTACTAGTAAGCTCAGGAGAGCCCACTAGGAGCACCCAGCTCTGGCCGGGCACAGATTCTAACTGAGGTCTGGAGGAGGGGCATAGAAAGAGGAGCCAGTGCACACCAGATAGTACCTAATCTTTCTTTTAGAGTGCCCAGTCTCCTGCGGAGCCCGTCTATTCCCCATGGTCCTTACGGAGTTCCCAGCATCCACTAGGACGTCAGAGAAAAACACAATAAACAGGACAGTATTTTAAAAGTTAATAGATTTGAACATCAGAGATGTTTTATTTTCTTCCAGTAAATAATTCTTCCCCATTATGATCTGCAGATCTCTCATTACAGTATTATGGCCCTCATTCCGAGTTGTTCGCTCGTTCTTTTTCATCGCATCGCAGTGAAAATCCGCTTAGTACGCATGCGCAAAGTTCGCACTGCGACTGCGCCAAGTAACTTTACTATGAAGAAAGTATTTTTACTCACGGCTTTTTCTTCGCTCCGGCGATCGTAATGTGATTGACAGGAAATGGGTGTTACTGGGCGGAAACACGGCGTTTCAGGGGCGTGTGGCTGAAAACGCTACCGTTTCCGGAAAAAACGCAGGAGTGGCCGGAGAAACGGTGGGAGTGCCTGGCCGAACGCTGGGTGTGTTTGTGACGTCAACCAGGAACGACAAGCACTGAACTGATCGCACAGGCAGAGTAAGTCTGGAGCTACTCTGAAACTGCTAAGTAGTTAGTAATCGCAATATTGCGAATACATCGGTCGCAATTTTAAGAAGCTAAGATTCACTCCCAGTAGGCGGCGGCTTAGCGTGTGTAACTCTGCTAAATTCGCCTTGCGACCGATCAACTCGGAATGAGGGCCAATGTGTATTCCCTCCTGAGTGGAGTTGTAAGTGCCAATAGACTTATGTTTTCTCCCTGGCAGTTTTCATTGTAAGTTGCTGTTGCTCTGTATATTGGTGGTCATCCAGACCTGATTGCGCGCTAGCTATATTTTGCAGCGCTGCGATCAGATAGTCGCTGCCTATGGTGGAGTGTATTTTCACTTTGCAAGTGTGCGAACGCTTGTGCAGCCGAGCGGAACAAAAATGTTTTGTGCAGTTTCTGAGTAGGTCAGAACTTAATCAGCCCCTGTGATCACTTCAGCCTGTTCGGTCCCGGAATTGTCGTCAGACACCCGCCCTGCAAACGCTTGGACATGCCTGCGTTTTTCCAACCACTCCCTGAAAACGGTCAGTTGACACCCACAAACGCCTTCTTCCTATCAATCTTCTTGCGATCGGCCGTGCGAATGGATTCTACGTTAAATCCATCACCCAGCAAGGATACGCTTTGTACCTGTACGACGCACCTGCGCATTGCGGTGCATACGCATGTGCAGTTTTGCCGAGTTTTGGCCTGATCGCAGCACTGCAAAAAATAGCTAGCATGCAATCAATGCAATCAGGTCGGAATGACCCCCATTGTGTTATTGTATGCTTTCCACCTAACACATATAGCATATTTGGAAGTGTCTGGAGATCTCACTGTGTTGAGCTGTGTCCTAGGTGTGTTGATGCCAGATGTCAGAACCTAACACAACCTAATTAGTACCCCCCATAGAGCAGTTACAGCAGGTGGGGGAACCCACTGCTATATAAGGATACCACATGCAATGTAACTAACTCTATATTTATGCTTCACAGTTTGTTCAGAACAGAGCAAAAACATTTATTTTAGTACAGGTTGAGTTTCCCTTATCCAAAATGCTTGGGACCAGAAGTATTTTGGATATTGGATTTTTCCGTATTTTGGAATAATTGCATACCATAATGAGATATCATGGCGATGGGACCCAACTCTAAGCACAGAATGCATTTATGTTTCATATACACCTTATACACACAGCAGGAAGGTAATTTTAGCCAATAATTTTAATAAATTTGTGCATTAAACAAAGTTTGTGTACATTCACACAGTTCATTTATGTTTCTTATACACCTTATACACACAGCCTGAAGGTCATTTAATACAATATTTTTAATAACTTTGGTGGTCATTCAGAGTTGTTCGCTCGCTAGCTACTTTTAGCAGCAATGCAAACGCAAAGCCGCCGCCCTCTGGGAGTGTATCTTAGCATAGCAGAATTGCTAACAAAAGATTAGCAATTCTGCTATTAAGTATTTCCTTGCAGTTTCTGAGTAGCTCCAGACCTACTCCTAGATTGCGATCACCTCAGTCCGTTTAGTTCCTGGTTTGACGTCACAAACACGCCCTGCGTTTGGCCAGCCACTCCCCGTTTCTCCAGCCACTCCTGCGTTTTCTGCTGGCACGCCTGCGTTTTTTAGCACACTCCCGGAAAACGCTCAGTTACCACCCAGAAACACCCACTTCCTGTCAATCATTTTCCGATCAACAGAGCGACTGAAAAGCTTTGTTCGCCCGTGAGTAAAATAGCATAGTTTTGTGTAAAATTGCTTAGCGCGTGCGCCCTGCGGTGCATACGCATGTGCAGAACTGCCGGATTTTAGCCTATTAGCAATTCTGCTAAAAATAGCAGCGAGCGAACAACACGGAATGACCACCTTTGTGTATTAAACAAAGTTTGTGTACATTGAGCCATCAGAAAACAAAGGTTTCACTATCTGACTCAAAAAAATTCTGTATTTCGGAATATTCCGTATTTTGGAATATTTTGATATGGGATACTCAACCTGTATTCTGTTATATGTTAAAAAGAAAACTATAATCAAATATAGCAATACTCAGCACTATAAATTATTATAACTGAGCTGAGCGGGGGGCGGAGCCTAGCACAGGGCTGTAAAAGCCCATTGAAAACCTTGGAGAAAGCGGCACTGAAAAAAGTGCCTCGCTGACAGGGACACCACCCCCCATGCCAGCGAGGCACCTGTGATTGGACAGTGGATCCAGCACTGGATCCGCTGTCCAATCACCCACACGCGGCGCGAGGCGGACGTTGGGGCGGGAGCAGCGGTGGCTCTGCAGTGAGTGCAGCTCTCCCTTGTCCCCCTCCGCCAGCTCCATCCCCCCTCCCGCTCACAGGCACCAGGCGGCTCTCCCCTGTCCGTCTCCGGCGGCTCCGTCCTCCCCACCCGCTGACAGACACCAGACTGCTCTCCCCTACTTCGTCCACAAGCAACACCTCCCCTCCCACTGACAGACACCAGGCGGCTCTCCTCTGTCGTCCACACGCTGCAGCAGGTATCTCTCTCTATCTCTCCTGGCAAACGTTGCCAATATGCTCTACAGTCTACACTTTTGATGGCTGTTCATGCTATCTTAGATCTTATTGGCTGCAACTCGCTGTGTATTTGGGGTCAGAAAGGTTTGACATGCTGCAGACAACTGATGATGCCCAGAGCCAGATTAAGGGGTGGGCTCCGGGGGTAAGTACCCCGGGGCCTCCCTAAATGAAAGGGCCCCCCGCCGGAGATCAGATCTCTTCAGATCCGCGGCAGTGCGCTGCGCTCCCCTCCCCACTGCCTCCAGCCCGCCAGCCACCGTTCATCACAGCCGCCGGCGCTGCGGCTGCAGAGCTGGCTGGGCAGTTTGCTGAGCGACGGCTCAGCCGCCCAACAAGAAGTCAAGCTACAGCCTACGGCTCAGTGACTGGCTGAGCACGCAGGCTGGAAGAAGGAAGTTCCCCAGCTGCATGGGAATTTGTGCTGGGGCAGGGTGCAGAGCAACATTCAAGCTCTCAGCCTGCATGGTTTGTAAGTATGGCTATATTGATGTTTTTATTTAAAGTTATACATTATATCGGAAATTAGGCTCTGAATTGTGTGTGTATATGTATATATATATATATATATATAGAGAGAGAGAGAGAGAGAGAGAGAGAGAGAGAGAGAGAGACGGGCGGCACTCCACGGATTCATAAACATGAGACAGCTACACAGGCTTGATTTCAACATTTCAGGTGCTACTTTAATGGCACCTTTCGTCAGGATACGTATCCTGATGAAAGGTGCCATTAAAGTAGCACCTGAAACGTTGAAATCAAGCCTGTGTAGCCGTCTCATGTTTATGAATCCGTGGAGTGCCGCCCGTCTCGCTCTCTCTGTACTTGTTCCGTTTGGATCATGGGAAAGCACCCAGGTATTTAAAGCAACATATATGGAGTGCCGGTCATACTGGAACTATATATATATATATATATATATATATATAGCACTCACATAACCAGCATCTTGTCACCCGGTGCCCTCATCGGCTGAACGGCAATGATATATACACATGAGATGTGGCACTCTCGGCTGATTCAATTTCAAACAAGACACAATACCACGGATACCGTATCAACGTTTCAATTCAACAGAATTGTCATCAGGATATGAAAAACCTTTCTATTGAATTGAAACGTTGATACGGTATCCGTGGTATTGTGTCTTATTTGAATCAGCTGAGAATGCCGCATCTCACGTGTGTGTATGTATATATATATATATATATATACATATATATACCACAATTTGAATGTCACTCCGCATACCGTAAATGTTATAATACCTGGGTGCCTTCCCATCTAATGTACTGAAGGAAGCAGGCGGCTTTCCACGGTTTTGCAAGAAATGTTGTAGCTGTCTACATTTCTTGCAAAACCATGGAGTGCCGCCCATTACCTACGGATATATATATATATATATATATATATATATACACATATACACACACATATATGGGATCAGGCCTGGATCCTGGTGGTAGGGATTCCAGTAGTCGACACTGATGCCGGAATCCCGACATTGCTTGAATCCCGAACTAATGTTTGCCGGACCACCGGAGGGTTAAGTCGCAGGAAGGGGGGGGGGGCTAGGTTAGGGTTAGGCTGCGGGGAGGGGGGGTTAGGTTTAGGAACCCCTGAGGAGGGTTATGGTTAGGCTGCGGTGGAGGAGGAGGATTAGGTTTAGGCTGCTGGAAGGGGAGGTTAGATTTCGGCACCACCCAGGGAGGATTAGGGTTAGACTGCAGGGGTGGGGGAGGGTGAGCTTTAGACTGGGAAGGAAGTGTTAGGGGGGCATTGGGGAAAGGTGCCGCGATTAGTATTCTGACCGCCAGCAAATCAGACCATATATATATATATATATATATATTAGAGATGAGCGGGTTCGGTTTCTCTGAATCCGAACCCGCCAGAACTTCATGTTTTTTTTCACGGGTCCGAGCGACTCGGATCTTCCCGCCTTGCTCGGGTAACCCGAGCGCGCCCGAACGTCATCATGACGCTGTCGGATTCTCGCGAGGCTCGGATTCTATCGCGAGACTCGGATTCTATATAAGGAGCCGCGCGTCGCCGCCATTTTCACACGTGCATTGAGATTGATAGGGAGAGGACGTGGCTGGCGTCCTCTCCGTTTAGACACTTGATTTACTAATTTTGGGGAGCATTAGGAGTACTCAGTAGTGTACAGTGCAGAGTTTTGCTGATAGTGACCAGTGACCACCACTTTTATTTATAATCCGTTCTCTGCCTGAAAAAAGCGATACACAGCACACAGTGACTCAGTCACATACCATATCTGTGTGCACTGCTCAGGCTCAGGCCAGTGTGCTGCATCATCTATATATATTATATATCTGTCTGACTGCTCAGCTCACACAGCTTATAATTGTGGGGGAGACTGGGGAGCACTACTGCAGTGCCAGTTATAGGTTATAGCAGGAGCCAGGAGTACATAATATTATATTAAAATTAAACAGTGCACACTTTTGCTGCAGGAGTGCCACTGCCAGTGTGACTAGTGACCAGTGACCTGACCACCAGTATATAATATTAGTAGTATACTATCTCTTTATCAACCAGTCTATATTAGCAGCAGACACAGTACAGTGCGGTAGTTCACGGCTGTGGCTACCTCTGTGTCGGCACTCGGCAGCCCGTCCATAATTGTATATACCAGTGACCTAACCGTGGTTTTTTTTTCTTTCTTTATACATACATACTAGTTACGAGTATACTATCTCTTTATCAACCAGTCTATATATTAGCAGCAGACACAGTACAGTGCGGTAGTTCACGGCTGTGGCTACCTCTGTGTCGGCACTCGGCAGCCCGTCCATAATTGTATATACCACCTAACCGTGGTTTTTTTTTCTTTCTTTATACATACATACTAGTTACGAGTATACTATCTCTTTATCAACCAGTCTATATATTAGCAGCAGACACAGTACAGTGCGGTAGTTCACGGCTGTGGCTACCTCTGTGTCGGCACTCGGCAGCCCGTCCATAATTGTATATACCACCTAACCGTGGTTTTTTTTTCTTTCTTTATACATACATACTAGTTACGAGTATACTATCTCTTTATCAACCAGTCTATATATTAGCAGCAGACACAGTACAGTGCGGTAGTTCACGGCTGTGGCTACCTCTGTGTCGGCACTCGGCAGCCCGTCCATAATTGTATATACCACCTAACCGTGGTTTTTTTTTCTTTCTTTATACATACATACTAGTTACGAGTATACTATCTCTTTATCAACCAGTCTATATATTAGCAGCAGACACAGTACAGTGCGGTAGTTCACGGCTGTGGCTACCTCTGTGTCGGCACTCGGCAGCCCGTCCATAATTGTATATACCAGTGACCTAACCGTGGTTTTTTTTTCTTTCTTTATACATACATACTAGTTACGAGTATACTATCTCTTTATCAACCAGTCTATATATTAGCAGCAGACACAGTACAGTGCGGTAGTTCACGGCTGTGGCTACCTCTGTGTCGGCACTCGGCAGCCCGTCCATAATTGTATATACCACCTAACCGTGGTTTTTTTTTCTTTCTTTATACATACATACTAGTTACGAGTATACTATCTCTTTATCAACCAGTCTATATATTAGCAGCAGACACAGTACAGTGCGGTAGTTCACGGCTGTGGCTACCTCTGTGTCGGCACTCGGCAGCCCGTCCATAATTGTATATACCACCTAACCGTGTTTTTTTTTTCTTTCTTTATACATACATACTAGTTACGAGTATACTATCTCTTTATCAACCAGTCTATATATTAGCAGCAGACACAGTACAGTGCGGTAGTTCACGGCTGTGGCTACCTCTGTGTCGGCACTCGGCAGCCCGTCCATAATTGTATATACCACCTAACCGTGTTTTTTTTTTCTTTCTTTATACATACATACTAGTTACGAGTATACTATCTCTTTATCAACCAGTCTATATATTAGCAGCAGACACAGTACAGTGCGGTAGTTCACGGCTGTGGCTACCTCTGTGTCGGCACTCGGCAGCCCGTCCATAATTGTATATACCACCTAACCGTGGTTTTTTTTTCTTTCTTTATACATACATACTAGTTACGAGTATACTATCTCTTTATCAACCAGTCTATATATTAGCAGCAGACACAGTACAGTGCGGTAGTTCACGGCTGTGGCTACCTCTGTGTCGGCACTCGGCAGCCCGTCCATAATTGTATACTAGTATCCAATCCATCCATCTCCATTGTTTACCTGAGGTGCCTTTTAGTTGTGCCTATTAAAATATGGAGAACAAAAATGTTGAGGTTCCAAAATTAGGGAAAGATCAAGATCCACTTCCACCTCGTGCTGAAGCTGCTGCCACTAGTCATGGCCGAGACGATGAAATGCCAGCAACGTCGTCTGCCAAGGCCGATGCCCAATGGCATAGTACAGAGCATGTCAAAACCAAAACACCAAATATCAGTAAAAAAAGGACTCCAAAACCTAAAATAAAATTGTCGGAGGAGAAGCGTAAACTTGCCAATATGCCATTTACCACACGGAGTGGCAAGGAACGGCTGAGGCCCTGGCCTATGTTCATGGCTAGTGGTTCAGCTTCACATGAGGATGGAAGCACTCAGCCTCTCGCTAGAAAACTGAAAAGACTCAAGCTGGCAAAAGCACCGCAAAGAACTGTGCGTTCTTTGAAATCCCAAATCCACAAGGAGAGTCCACTTGTGTCGGTTGCGATGCCTGACCTTCCCAACACTGGACGTGAAGAGCATGCGCCTTCCACCATTTGCACGCCCCCTGCAAGTGCTGGAAGGAGCACCCGCAGTCCAGTTCCTGATAGTCAGATTGAAGATGTCAGTGTTGAAGTACACCAGGATGAGGAGGATATGGGTGTTGCTGGCGCTGGGGAGGAAATTGACCAGGAGGATTCTGATGGTGAGGTGGTTTGTTTAAGTCAGGCACCCGGGGAGACACCTGTTGTCCGTGGGAGGAATATGGCCGTTGACATGCCAGGTGAAAATACCAAAAAAATCAGCTCTTCGGTGTGGAGGTATTTCACCAGAAATGCGGACAACAGGTGTCAAGCCGTGTGTTCCCTTTGTCAAGCTGTAATAAGTAGGGGTAAGGACGTTAACCACCTCGGAACATCCTCCCTTATACGTCACCTGCAGCGCATTCATAATAAGTCAGTGACAAGTTCAAAAACTTTGGGTGACAGCGGAAGCAGTCCACTGACCAGTAAATCCCTTCCTCTTGTAACCAAGCTCACGCAAACCACCCCACCAACTCCCTCAGTGTCAATTTCCTCCTTCCCCAGGAATGCCAATAGTCCTGCAGGCCATGTCACTGGCAAGTCTGACGAGTCCTCTCCTGCCTGGGATTCCTCCGATGCATCCTTGCGTGTAACGCCTACTGCTGCTGGCGCTGCTGTTGTTGCCGCTGGGAGTCGATGGTCATCCCAGAGGGGAAGTCGTAAGCCCACTTGTACTACTTCCAGTAAGCAATTGACTGTTCAACAGTCCTTTGCGAGGAAGATGAAATATCACAGCAGTCATCCTACTGCAAAGCGGATAACTGAGTCCTTGACAACTATGTTGGTGTTAGACGTGCGTCCGGTATCCGCCGTTAGTTCACAGGGAACTAGACAATTTATTGAGGCAGTGTGCCCCCGTTACCAAATACCATCTAGGTTCCACTTCCCTAGGCAGGCGATACCGAGAATGTACACGGACGTCAGAAAAAGACTCACCAGTCTCCTAAAAAATGCAGTTGTACCCAATGTCCACTTAACCACGGACATGTGGACAAGTGGAGCAGGGCAGGGTCAGGACTATATGACTGTGACAGCCCACTGGGTAGATGTATGGACTCCCGCCGCAAGAACAGCAGCGGCGGCACCAGTAGCAGCATCTCGCAAACGCCAACTCTTTCCTAGGCAGGCTACGCTTTGTATCACCGCTTTCCAGAATACGCACACAGCTGAAAACCTCTTACGGCAACTGAGGAAGATCATCGCGGAATGGCTTACCCCAATTGGACTCTCCTGTGGATTTGTGGCATCGGACAACGCCAGCAATATTGTGTGTGCATTAAATATGGGCAAATTCCAGCACGTCCCATGTTTTGCACATACCTTGAATTTGGTGGTGCAGAATTTTTTAAAAAACGACAGGGGCGTGCAAGAGATGCTGTCGGTGGCCAGAAAAATTGCGGGACACTTTCGGCGTACAGGCACCACGTACAGAAGACTGGAGCACCACCAAAAACTACTGAACCTGCCCTGCCATCATCTGAAGCAAGAAGTGGTAACGAGGTGGAATTCAACCCTCTATATGCTTCAGAGGTTGGAGGAGCAGCAAAAGGCCATTCAAGCCTATACAATTGAGCACGATATAGGAGATGGAATGCACCTGTCTCAAGTGCAGTGGAGAATGATTTCAACGTTGTGCAAGGTTCTGATGCCCTTTGAACTTGCCACACGTGAAGTCAGTTCAGACACTGCCAGCCTGAGTCAGGTCATTCCCCTCATCAGGCTTTTGCAGAAGAAGCTGGAGGCATTGAAGAAGGAGCTAAAAGGGAGCGATTCCGCTAGGCATGTGGGACTTGTGGATGCAGCCCTTAATTCGCTTAACAAGGATTCACGGGTGGTCAATCTGTTGAAATCAGAGCACTACATTTTGGCCACCGTGCTCGATCCTAGATTTAAAGCCTACCTTGGATCTCTCTTTCCGGCAGACACAGGTCTGCTGGGGTTGAAAGACCTGCTGGTGACAAAATTGTCAAGTCAAGCGGAACGCGACCTGTCAACATCTCCTCCTTCACATTCTCCCGCAACTGGGGGTGCGAGGAAAAGGCTCAGAATTCCGAGCCCACCCGCTGGCGGTGATGCAGGGCAGTCTGGAGCGACTGCTGATGCTGACATCTGGTCCGGACTGAAGGACCTGACAACGATTACGGACATGTCGTCTACTGTCACTGCATATGATTCTCTCAACATTGATAGAATGGTGGAGGATTATATGAGTGACCGCATCCAAGTAGGCACGTCACACAGTCCGTGCTTATACTGGCAGGAAAAAGAGGCAATTTGGAGGCCCTTGCACAAACTGGCTTTATTCTACCTAAGTTGCCCTCCCACAAGTGTGTACTCCGAAAGAGTGTTTAGTGCCGCCGCTCACCTTGTCAGCAATCGGCGTACGAGGTTACATCCAGAAAATGTGGAGAAGATGATGTTCATTAAAATGAATTATAATCAATTCCTCCGCGGAGACATTGACCAGCAGCAATTGCCTCCACAAAGTACACAGGGAGCTGAGATGGTGGATTCCAGTGGGGACGAATTGATAATCTGTGAGGAGGGGGATGTACACGGTGATATATCGGAGGGTGAAGATGAGGTGGACATCTTGCCTCTGTAGAGCCAGTTTGTGCAAGGAGAGATTAATTGCTTCTTTTTTGGGGGGGGTCCAAACCAACCCGTCATATCAGTCACAGTCGTGTGGCAGACCCTGTCACTGAAATGATGGGTTGGTTAAAGTGTGCATGTCCTGTTTTGTTTATACAACATAAGGGTGGGTGGGAGGGCCCAAGGACAATTCCATCTTGCACCTCTTTTTTCTTTTCTTTTTCTTTGCATCATGTGCTGATTGGGGAGGGTTTTTTTGGAAGGGACATCCTGCGTGACACTGCAGTGCCACTCCTAGATGGGCCCGGTGTTTGTGACGGCCACTAGGGTCGCTAATCTTACTCACACAGTCAGCTACCTCATTGCGCCTCTTTTTTTCTTTGCGTCATGTGCTGTTTGGGGAGGGTTTTTTGGAAGGGACATCCTGCGTGACACTGCAGTGCCACTCCTAGATGGGCCCGGTGTTTGTGTCGGCCACTAGGGTCGCTAATCTTACTCACACAGCTACCTCATTGCGCCTCTTTTTTTCTTTGCGTCATGTGCTGTTTGGGGAGGGTTTTTTGGAAGGGCCATCCTGCGTGACACTGCAGTGCCACTCCTAGATGGGCCCGGTGTTTGTGTCGGCCACTAGGGTCGCTAATCTTACTCACACAGCTACCTCATTGCGCCTCTTTTTTTCTTTGCGTCATGTGCTGTTTGGGGAGGGTTTTTTGGAAGGGACATCCTGCGTGACACTGCAGTGCCACTCCTAGATGGGCCCGGTGTTTGTGTCGGCCACTAGGGTCGCTTATCTTACTCACACAGCGACCTCGGTGCAAATTTTAGGACTAAAAATAATATTGTGAGGTGTGAGGTATTCAGAATAGACTGAAAATGAGTGGAAATTATGGTTTTTGAGGTTAATAATACTTTGGGATCAAAATGACCCCCAAATTCTATGATTTAAGCTGTTTTTTAGTGTTTTTGGAAAAAAACACCCGAATCCAAAACACACCCGAATCCGACAAAAAAAATTCGGTGAGGTTTTGCCAAAACGCGTTCGAACCCAAAACACGGCCGCGGAACCGAACCCAAAACCAAAACACAAAACCCGAAAAATTTCAGGCGCTCATCTCTAATATATATATATATATATATATATATATATATATATAATCATAGAGTATTGGCGGCACTCACGGACTTGTAAGAATAAGTTCAGGTCGACACACCTGTCTTCTTTCAACGTTTTGGTTAATTTCAACCTTTGTCATTCCTGACGAAGGTTGAAATAAATAGAAACGTTGAAAGAAGACAGGTGTGTCGACCTGAGCTTATTCTTGCAAGTCCGTGAGTGCCGCCAATACTCTATGCTATATTGCTTTTGCTGTGGAGGGCACAAGGCGAGGTGGAATTTATTGTGCGGGAGTGCTGAGCATCTGCTTGGTATATAGTATAATTTATCCAAACTACCCGATACGCTATACTTTGAATTTTAGAGCTTAGGGCCCTCCTGTCTTAAGTACCCCGGGCCCCCCAATGCCTTAATCCAGCTCTGATGATGCCACATATTTTTTTGTATACGGGGTGGGTGCCTGGTCTCTTTCATGTTCAGGCAGACACAATGGATTCCCCAGGCAGCCATTGTTTCAGTAACTTGAAGCATTAGTTTATTGAATGAACTACTACATTACACTACACTACACTACAGTACACTACACTATAATACTACACTACATTACCCTACACTACAGTACACTATACTACATTACATTACACTGCAGTACACTGCATTACACTACAGAACACTACAGTACACCCTAAGGGTAGAGGGGGGGATGTAAAGTGCTCTACCTGCCGTAATGTGTAAAAAAAGGGTACGCTGTCTGCCGTAATGTGTAAAAAAGGGGACGCTGTCTGCCGTAATGTGTAAAAAGGGGGGCGCTGTCTGCCGTAATGTGTAAAAAGGGGACGCGGTCTGCTGTAATGTGTAAAAAAGGGGACGCTGTCTGCCGTAATGTGTACTAAGGGGACGCTGACTGCCGTAATGTGTAATAAGGGGACGCTGTCTGCCGTAATATGTAATAAGGGGACGCTGTCTGCCGTAATGTGTACTAAGGGGACGCTGTCTGCCGTAATGTGTAATAAGGGGACGCTGTCTGCCGTAATGTGTAATAAGGGGACGCTGTCTGCTGTAATGTGTAAAAAAGGGGACGCTGTCTGCCGTAATGTGTAATAAGGGGACGCTGTCTGCCGTAATGTGTAATAAGGGGACTTTGTCTGCAGTAATGTGTAATAAGGGGGGCACTGTCTGCCGTAATGTGTAAAAAGGGAATGCTGTTTGCCGTAATGTGTAAAAAAGGGGACGCTGTCTGCTGTAAAGTGTAAAAAGGGAACGCTGTCTGTCGTTATGTTTAAAAAAGGGGACGCTGTCTGCCATAATATGAAAAAACGGATCTCTACCTGCCGTAATGTGTAATAGGAGACTGTACCTGCCGTAATGTGTAAAAGGGAGCTCTGCCTGGCGTAATTTGTGTAAGTGGTGCTACTGTGCTGCGTAATTTGACTAATGGAAGCCCTGGACAACAAAATTGCATTCATGTCCTCCTCCCACTCCGTTCCCAGTCCCAAACACTAATTTTTATTTTTTTATCTATAAAAATGTACAATATATCACAAGTATGATCAGCAGGCAGGCAGCGGGCATTGGCGGCATCGGACTGAGATGCAAATTAGTGGCGGAGGGCTGGGTCAGTTGATGGTGGGCGAGTTTGTAAGCCATTGGCGGTGGCAGCAGGCATCGGCGCAAGGGTAGTAGCGGGCATTGGCTCAGCGGCGGTAGGGGTAATCGGCAGGATTCGGTGGACATTATGGCTGTAGTGCCTCACCAGCCACTGACCTCACCGCACGCCACTGGTGCTGGCTGCGGTTAGTCCACATGCAGCCTAGCTAAACCAGGTCTTACGTTTATTGAACCAGGTAGAACTTCAAGTATCGGAAAAACTCAGGTGCACAAATAATAGTACTGATGCAGCATGGAGATTAAGGGTGTCGCTGGGCTTTGTAGTGTGCTGGACGTCTGAGTGGTAAATACACCGGTGGATGAGAGTGCTATGTCTAAATATGTAAATGTGTAATCTTAGGGACAAAAATATGCAAACTGACTGTCAGCCACAATGTGTGCTCAGTCCTGATTGAAGGAGCTCTGAATGTTACCACAGAGGTGCCAAGTCCATAGAGCACATGACCGGACCACTACTGGGTGCACCTGAGCAGCATGAAGCTGAACACCTTTCCTGATAGGTAGGGATGGTATCCGGTCTTTGGATCGACATACATTAGGTCAACATTGTCACTAGGTCGACATGGCAAAGGTCGACACACGAAAAGGGACACGTGCACTAATTGAGGTTCCCGTCACTTTAGGAAAAAACAACACCCAAAAAATATAAAAACCGTATGTCGACCTTTTTCCATGTCGACACAATGACCATGTCGACCTATTTCAGGTGTCGACCAATAGTGGTCGACCTAATGGACTGTCGACTTAGTTACTGTTGACCCTATGATCCACACCCGTAGGGACAGTCATCCAGAATGGGACAGATGACAGACAGTGATGCTCTCTCTAACCTGTTCTTGCTGCTTTGACTACTATGGAAGCTGCTGGTGCGTTAAGTTCTGTTGCTGCCTGGCTGGATACTGGAACGTTATGGCCCTGTGTGTTAAAGGGAAAGCTACTATTCATCTTCTGGAAAGCCGTATAATGGCCCTCATTCCGAGTTGTTCGCTCGCTAGCTGCTTTTAGCAGCATTGCACACGCTAAGCCGCCGCCCTCTGGGAGTGTATCTTAGCATAGCAGAATTGCAAACGAAAGATTAGCAGAATTGCGAATACAAAATTTTTAGCAGTTTCTGAGTAGCTCCAGACTTACTCCTACATTGCGATCAGTTCAGTCAGTTTCGTTCCTGGTTTGACGTCACAAACACGCCCTGCGTTCGGCCAGACACTCCACCGTTTCTCCAGCCACTCCCGCGTTTTTCCCTGAAACGCCTGCGTTTTTCCGCACACTCCCAGAAAACGGTCAGTTTCCGCCCAGAAACACCCACTTCCTGTCAATCACTCACTGATCAGCAGAACGATGAAAAAGCTTTGTTACGCCGTGAGTAAAATACCTAACTTTTGTGTAAAATAACTAACCGCATGCGCTCTGCGAACCTTGCGCATGCGCAGTAAGCAACTACGCAGTATAGCGAAAATCGTCAACGAGCGAACAACTCGGAATGACCCCCAATGAGTGAACACTACAGTTGTGGAATTGTGTTTGCACTGCTGTAAATTCAGTAGTCACAGTGAACAATGAGGCACATTGGAACAAGTGCTATTTTTCTGTAAGGAAAGACCTCCAATTTTTCTTAACTTCACCATGTATATGGTAATAACAATCTTTATAAAATGAAAGTATTATTGTCCCATAGTTCAATCTGCAGATTCCCTATGCGGAGCACACCCGGCAACCAGAGCCGGATTATAAATGAGACGGATGGAGCTGCAGCTCCAATCGTTTGGTCTGCAGAGAATTAGGCAGGGAGGAGGACGAGGCACAGCGATGCCTGTACTGGGTGGTGGTGGTGGCGGTGGCGGTGGTGTAGGGGGGTGTGTGTCTCAATCCTTTCTCAACCCACTCTCTCACACACTTATCCCCTCTTGCTCTGTCTCCCTCCTCTCTCTCTCTCTCTCAGTCTGCCCATTTTCTCTCTCTGGTATCTATTCATGAAGCAGTGAAAAGTGTGGAGAAGTGAGCCAGTAGAGAAGATACCCATGGCAACCAATCAGCTGCTCCGTATAGTATGCAAATTATAAATGTTACTTCAATGCTGATTGGTTGCCATGGACAACTTCTCCACTGGCTCACTTCTCTACACTTTTCACTGCTTCATGAATAGACCCCTCTGTCTCACCCCCATCTCTCTGTATCCCTCTTCATTTCTCTGTCTTTCTCTGTTTTTCCCCTTCTCTCTGTCTCCCCTCTTCTCTCTGTGTGTTTGTTGTCTCCCACCCTTCTCTCTCTTTCTCTGTCTCCCCTTCTCTCTCTCTCTCCTTTCTCTATTTCTCTGTCTCCCACTTCTCTCTCTCTCTTTCTACCAACCTTCTCTCTCCTTCTCTCTCTGTCGCCCCCCTTCTCTCTCTGTGTCTCCCCCTTCTCACTCTCTGTGTCTCACCTTTTCTTACTCTATCTCACACCCTTCTCTTTCTTTTTCTCTCCCCCCTTCTCGCTCTCTCTGCCACCCCTTCTCTCTCTGTGTGTCTACCACCCGTTTCTCTCTCTCTCTCTCTCTCTCTCTCTGTCTCCCCCTTCTCTCTGTGTGTGTCTCTCACCCTTCTCTTTCTCTCTCTCTCTGTCTCCTTCTTCTCTCTCTTTGTGTCTTCCCAATTCGTGCTCTCTCTCTGTTCCTCCCCACCCTCTCTCTCCGTCTCCTATCCTTCACTTTCTTTCTCTCTACCCCTTCTCTTTCTGTCTTCCCCTTCTTGCTCTCTCTGTGTCTTCCACCCTTATTTCTCTTTCTCCTTTTCGCTCTGTGTCCCCCCTTCTTTCTCTGTGCCCCCCTTCTCTCTCTCTCCCCCTTCTCTCTCTGTTCCCCCTTCTCTCTCTCCCCCCCCTTCTCTTTCTGTCTCCCCTTTCTCTCTCCCTCTCTCTCTGTCTCCACCTTCTCTCTGTCTCCTACTTTCGCTTTCTCTCTCTCTCCCTCCCTTCTCTCTCCACTCCCTCTCCCCCTCTCTCTGTCTCCCCCTTCTCTCTGTCTCCCTCGCTTTCTCTATGTTTGTCTCTTTCTCCCCCTTCTCTCCTCTTTCTCACTCTGTCTCCACCCTTCTCTCTCTCTCTCTGTCTGCCCTCCTCTCTCTCTGTCTCCACCGTTCTCTTTCTCTCTGTCTGTCTCCCCCTTTCCTCCCCCACTTTCTCTCTCCTTTCCCTCTCTACCTCCCCCCCTCTCTGTTTCCCCTTCTCTCTCTCTCTGTCTCCCCCCCCCCCCTTTTCTCTGTCTCCCCATGTCTCCTCTCTCTCTCTCCCCCCTTTCCCTAATGTAAGTATGCCACATAGGGTTAGGGTTAGGATGCTGGAGGGGAGGTTAGGGATAGGCACTAGGGTGAAGGTTACAGACATGGACACATATGGACATAGAGGAGAACATACAGACATAGGTACATACGGACATACAGGAGCATATACAGACAAAGGCACATAAAGACATAGAGGAGCACATGTAGGTATACTGTAGCCACATATGGACATAGGCACATTGACATAGAGGAGCACACACAGACATATGCACTTACAGATATACATGAGCACATACGGACATACAGGAGCACATACAGACAAAGGGACATAAAGACATAGAGGAGCACATGTAGGTATACTCAGGGCCGGTTCTACCCCTTGCGGCGCCCAGTGCGAGAGTTTCCACTGCCCCCCCCCCCCCCCCGTGGCAAAACAGTTAGTGTGCGGGGGGAAAGGGGCGTGGCTTCATAGGGGAGGGGCGTGGCCAGTTATGCTCCCAGTAGCTGTGCCCCCCAGTTGATTTGCCCCTGTAGAAATGCCCCCTTTATTTGCCCCCAGTAGTTTTGCCCCCTCTTTATTTGCCCCCAGTATTTGTGCCTCCTCTTTATTTGTCCCCAGTAGTTGTGCCCCCTCTTTATTTGCCCCCAGTATTTGTGCCTCCTCTTTATTTGCCCCCAGTAGTTGTGCCCCCTCTTTATTTGTACCCAGTATTTGTGCCTCCTCTTTATTTGCCCCCAGTATTTGTGCCTCCTCTTTATTTGCCCCCAGTAGTTGTGCCCCCTCTTTATTTGCCACCTGTCGCTGTGCCCCCTATCGCGCTTACACACACACACAAAATAATAAAAACAATACTTACCACTGCCCCGCTCCTGCTTCCCGACTGCTTCTTCTGCTGCTGCTCCGTCAGTCTGGCCGCCCGCTCCTCTCTATGGGAGAGACGTCATGACGTCTCTCCCATAGCGCCGCACAGACACTAGAGGTCAATACTGACCTCTAGTGTTTGTGCTTGGAGCCGGCTGCAGCGGATGCCCACACAGCCCACGGCGTCTGCTGCAGCCGTGGATCGGGGAGCGGGGTGCGGGCAGGCGGCGGTGCCTTCCGGCCGTGCCCCCAGGCCGCAGCGCCCCGGGCAAAGGCACTGTTTGCCCGCATCAAGATCCGCTCCTCGGTATACTGTAGCCACTAATGGACATAGACACATTGACATAGAGGAGCACATATAGACATATGCACTTACAGATATACAGGAGCACATACGGACATAGAGAAGCACACACGGACATCGGCACATACGAACATAGAGAAGCATATACAAACAGTGGCACTTACGGACATAAAGGAGCACATACAGACATAGGCACATATGGACATAGAGGAGCACATACAGACATAGGCACTTACAGATATACAGGAGCACATACGGACATACAGGAGCACATACGGACATAGAGAAGCACATACAGACAGTGGCACTTACGGACATAAAGGAGCACATACAGACATAGGCACATATGGACATAGAGGAGCACATACAGACATAGGCACTTATGGACATAGAGGAGCACATACATACATATGGGACCACATACGCTCCAAATTCTAACTTGCCACTGGAATAACTTTGCACCCCTGGATGCCACCCCACAGCACAGAACACATCCTCACAACACTAGTCACACCACCACAGCACTGGTCACACTCCTGTATTGGCACACAATAGGCTCTTCAGCAATTTCAGCTCCAGGCCCACGTGGACCTTAATCTGGCACTGCCGGCAACTCAAACAGATCAAGCAGCAAGTGATGATGATGCTGGTGAGTCCACTCTGAGGAAAAAATAAGATTTTACTTACCGGTAAATCTATTTCTCGTAGTCCGTAGTGGATGCTGGGGACTCCGTAAGGACCATGGGGAATAGACGGGCTCCGCAGGAGACATGGGCACTTCAAGAAAGAATTTAGATTCTGGTGTGCTCTGGCTCCTCCCTCTATGTCCCTCCTCCAGACCTCAGTTAGAGAAACTGTGCCCGGAAGAGCTGACAGTACAAGGAAAGGATTTTGGAAATCCAGGGCAAGACTCATACCAGCCCACACAAATCACACCGTATAACTTGTGATAAACTTACCCAGTCAACAGTATGAACAACAACAGAACATCAGTTCAACCCTGATGCAACAATAACATAGCCCTTATTGCAGCAATAACTATATACAAGCATTGCAGAAGAAGTCCGCACTTGGGACGGGCGCCCAGCATCCACTACGGACTACGAGAAATAGATTTACCGGTAAGTAAAATCTTATTTTCTCTAACGTCCTAGTGGATGCTGGGGACTCCGTAAGGACCATGGGGATTATACCAAAGCTCCCAAACGGGCGGGAGAGTGCGGATGACTCTGCAGCACCGAATGAGCAAACACAAGGTCCTCCTCAGCCAGGGTATCAAAACTTGTAGAACTTTGCAAAAGTGTTTGAACCTGACCAAGTAGCCGCTCGGCACAGCTGTAATGCCGAGACCCCTCGGGCAGCCGCCCAAGAAGAGCCCACCTTCCTAGTGGAATGGGCCTTAACTGATTTTGGCAGCGGCAATCCAGCCACAGAATGAGCCTGCTGAATCGTGTTACAGATCCAGCGAGCAATAGTTTGCTTTGAAGCAGGAGCACCAAGCTTGTTGGAAGCATACAGGATAAACAAAGATTCTGTTTTCCTGACCCTAGCCGTTCTGGCTACATAAACCTTCAAAGCCCTGTCCACATCAAGTAACTCGGAATCCTCCAAGTCAGTAGTAGCCACAGGCACCACAATAGGTTGGTTTATATGAAAGGATGAAACCACTTTTGGCAGAAATTGTGGACGGGTCCGCAATTCTGCTCTATCCGCATGGAAAACCAGATAGGGGCTTTTATGTGACAAAGCCGCTAATTCTGACACACGCCTAGCCGAAGCCAATGCTAGTAGCATGACCACCTTCCATGTGAGATATTTCAATTCCACCGTTTTGAGTGGTTCAAACTTCAAACCAGTGGGATTTCTGGAAACTCAACACCACGTTAAGATCCCAAGGTGCCACCGGGGGCACAAAAGGGGGCTGAATACGCAGCACTCCCTTCACAAACGTCTGAACTTCAGGTAGAGAAGCCAGCTCTTTTTGAAAGAAAATGGTTAGGGCCGAAATCTGGACCTTAATGGAACCCAATTTTAGGCCCAAAGTCACTCCTGACTGCAGGAAGTAAAGGAAACGGCCCAGCTGGAATTCCTCCGTAGGAGCATTCCTGGCCTCACACCAAGCAACATATTTTCGCCATATATGGTGATAATGTTGAGCTGTCACGTCCTTCCTAGCCTTTATCAGCGTAGGAATGACCTCATCTGGAATGCCTTTTTCCGCTAGGATCCGGCGTTCTACCGCCATGCCGTCAAACGCAGCCGCGGTAAGTCTTGGAACAGACAGGGCCCTTGTTGCAACAAGTCCTGTCTTAGAGGAAGAGGCCACGGGTCCTCTGTGAGCATTTCTTGCAGATCTGGATGCCAATCCGGAACAATGAGTATTGTTCTCACTCCTCTTTTTCTTATGATTCTCAACACCTTGGGTATGAGAGGAAGAGGAGGAAATATATAGACCGATTGGAACACCCACGGTGTCACCATGGCGTCTACAGCTATCGCCTGAGGGTCTCTTGACCTGGCGCAATACCTCTGTAGTTTCTTGTTGAGGCGGGATGCCATCATGTCCACCTGTGGCAGTTCCCACCGACTTGCAACCTGTGCGAAGACTTCTTGATGAAGTCCCCACTCCCACGGGTGGAGGTCGTGCCTGCTGAAGAAGTCTGCTTCCCAGTTGTCTACCCCCGGGATGAACACTGCTGACAGTGCGCTTACATGATTCTCCGCTCAGCGAAGAATTCTGGTGGCTTCCGCCATCGCCACCCTGCTCCTTGTGCCGCCTTGTCGGTTTACATGAGCCACAGCGGTGATGTTGTCTGACTGAATCAGAACTGGTTGACCGCGAAGCAGGGTCTCTGCTTGACGTAGGGCGTTGTAAATGGCCCTTAGTTCCAGGATGTTGATGTGAAGGCAAGTCTCCTGACTTGACCACAGACCTTGGAAATTTCTTCCCTGTGTGACTGCTCCCCACCCTCGGAGGCTTGCATCCGTGGTCACCAGGACCCAGTCCTGAATGCCGGATCTGCGGCCCTCGAGAAGGTGAGCACTCTGCAGCCACCACAGGAGAGACACCCTGGCCCTGGGGGATAGGGTGATTAACCGATGCATCGGAAGATGGGATCCGGACCATTTGTCCAGTAAGTCCCATTGAAAGGTCCTCGCATGGAACCTGCCAAAGGGAATGGCCTCGTATGATGCCACCATCTTTCCCAGGACTCGAGTGCAGTGATGCACTGACACCTGTTTTGGTTTTAATAGGTCCCTGACCATTGTCATGAGTTCCTGAACCTTCTCTATCAGGAGATAAACCCTTTTCTGGCCTGTGTCCAGAATCATGCCCAGGAAAGGCAGACGAGTCGTAGGAACCAACTGCGACTTTGGAATATTCAGAATCCAGCCGTGTTGCCGTAACACTTCCAGAGAACGTGCTACGCTGATCAGCGACTGCTCTCTTGAACTCGCTTTTATGTGGAGATCGTCCAAGTATGGGATAATTGTGACCCCTTGCTTCCGCAGGAGTACCATCATTTCCGCCATTACCTTGGTAAATATTCTCGGAGCCGTGGAGAGACCAAACGGCAACGTCTGAAATTGGTAATGACAATCCTGTACCACAAATCTGAGGTACGCCTGATGAGGTGAATAAATGGGGACATGAAGGTATGCATCCTTTATGTCCAGAGACACCATAAAATCCCCCCCCTTCCAGGCTTGCAAAGACCGCTCTCAGCGATTCCATCTTGAACCGGAACCTTTTTAGGTACATGTTTAGGGATTTTAAATTCAATATGGGTCTGACCGAACCGTCCGGTTTCGGTACCACAAACATGGTCGAATAATAACCCTTTCCTTGTTGAAGGAGGGGAACCTTGACCACCACCTGTTGAAGATACAATTTGTGAATTGCAGTTAACACTATTTTCCTCTCTAAGGGGGAAGCTGGCAGGGCCGACTTGAGGTATCGGTGAGGGGGCATCTCTTCGAATTCCAGCTTGTATCCCTGAGGCACAATATCTATTGCCCAGGGATCCAACTGTGAGTGAACCCACTTGTGGCTGAAATTTCGGAGACGCGCCCCCACCGGGCCTAGCTCCGCCTGTGGAGCCCCAGCGTCATGCGGTGGATTTAGTGGAAGCCGGGGAGGACTTCTGTTCCTGGGAACTAGCTGTGTTGTGCAGCTTCTTTCCTCTGCCCCTGCCTCTGGCAAGAAAGGACGCACCTCGGACTTTCTTGTTTTTCTGTGATCGAAAGGACTGCATTTGGTAATACGGTGCTTTCTTAGGTTGTGAGGAAACATATGGAAAAAATTTGACTTCCCAGCCGTAGCTGTGGAGACCAGGTCCGAGAGACCCTCCCCAAACAATTCCTCACCCTTGTAAGGTAAAACCTCCATGTGCCTTTTTGAGTCGGCATCACCTGTCCATTGCCGAGTCCACAGGACCCTTCTTTTAATATGCCCCAGGGTCATTAATATAGTATCCTTGTCTAAAGTATCAAGTTCCTCAGATAAGGTATCCATCCATGCTGCTACAGCACTACACACCCAAGCCGACGCGATTGCCGGCCTCAGTAAGGTACCTGAATGTGTATAAATGGACTTCAGGGTAACCTCCTGTTTGCGATCCGCAGCATCTTTGAGGGTAGCCGTATCCTGTGACGGCAGGGCTACCTTCTTGGACAAACGTGTCAAAGCTTTGTCCACCCTAGGGGAGGATTCCCAGCGTAACCTGTCCGTTGGCGGGAAAGGATACGCCATAAGAATCTTTTTGGAAATCTGCAGTTTTTTATCTGGAGATTCCCAAGCCTTTTCACATAACTCATTGAGCTCGTGTGAGGGGGGAAAAGTTACCTGCGGCTTCTTTTCCCCATACATATGAACCCTCCTGTCAGGGACTGGGGTTTCCTCTGTGATGTGCAACACATCCTTAATAGCTATAATCATATAACGGATGGATTTATCCAATTTTGGCTGTAACTTTGCATCATCGTAATCGACACTGGAGTCAGAATCCATGTCGGTATCCGTGTCAATAATTTGGGATAGTGGGCGCTTCTGAGACCCTGTCGGCCTCTGCGACATAGGATCAGGCATGGGTTGGGACCCTGACTGTCCTGAGGTTTCAGCTTTGTCTAACCTTTTATGCAAGGAATTAACATTATCATTTAAAACCTTCCACATATCCATCCAATCAGGTGTCGGTGCCGTCGGCAGAGACACCACATTCATTTGCTCCCGCTCTGCTTCCACATAGCCTTCCTCATCAGACATGTCGACACAAGCGTACCGACACACCACAGACACAGGGAATGCCCTTTTTGAAGACTGTTCCCCCACAAGGCCCTTTGGTGAGACAGAGAGAGAGTATGCCAGCACACACCCCAGCGCTATATAACCCAGGAATAACACAGTAACTTAATGTTAACCCAGTAGCTGCTGTATATTGTGTTTTTTGTGCCTAATTATGTGCCCCCCCCCCCCCCCTCTCCTTTTACCCTTTTCTACCGTGATCTGCAGGTGAGAGCCTGGGGAGCTTCTTCTCAGCGGAGCTGTGGAGAAAAAATGGCGCTGGTGAGTGCTGAGGGAGAAGCCCCGCACCCTCAACAGCAGGCTTCTGTCCCGCTAAAATACATATCTTTTTGGCGGGGGCTCATACATATATACAGTACCCAACTGTATATATGAGTACTTTTGCCAACAGAGGTCCATATGCTGCCCAGGGCGCCCCCCCCTGACCGGAGTATGTGAGGTGTGTTTGGAGCAATGGCGCACAGCTGCAGTGCTGTGCGTTACCTCATGTGAAGAACGGAGTCTTCTGCCACCGATTTCGAAGTCTTCTTGCTTCTCATACTCATACTCATACTTCTGTCTTCCGGCTCTGCGAGAGGGACGGCGGCGCGGCTCTGGGATCGGATGACGAGGGTGAGATCCTGTGTACGATCCCTCTGGAGCTAATGGTGTCCAGTAGCCTAAGAAGCAGGACCTAGCTTCAGAGAGTAGGCAGGCAGAGATCCGCATAGGCTCGAAGCCACATAAGCACCCTGACTTTTTGTGACATGTGTTGAGGATAGGCAGGGCTAGCCTTAGTGATGGACAGTTGTGGTCAGGTGACCGATGGGTGCCTATTAGGGATATGTAGGAGGAGTATACACAGGGGTATATAGTACTGGGTTTAGGCAGCCATCTTCCTCTTGCCAGTTTTCTTGGATGTGGTAAGAGTATACTTTACAGCAATTGTCAATTTATCCTCCTACTATATACTACTCCTACTACTACTCCTCCTACTACTACTACTACTACTCCTTATCCTCCTACTATACGTTTACAATCTGTACCAGCTTTGTTATCTGGTTCTCAGCCCGGCACTATGCCCCGTCCTAGGAGATCTGCGCCCCCCCCCGCCGGCTGGCTGAGGCCGCCCGTCCGCTCACAGCGGCTGGCTACCGCCGGCCGCGCGTGCGCGTGGTCCCCCCCTCCGCTTCGCCGCCCGCTGGAGACAGTGTCCTGCTCTCCCCGGGCGGCGGTTGTTCTCCCGCGACGGCCGCTCTCGGAGCCCGGCGCAGCGGTAGAGCCGCGCGCGCCGGGGCTCCGGCCTCCATGGGCAGTCGGGTTCTCCTCCCCACGGCCGCAGTTGGCGGGTCCGGTGACCCATCGAGCGGGTCCCCCGACGCCGCGCGAGGGAATGTGCTGACGGGGCTCTCACCAGCCAGCTCCCCTGCGGGTGCCTGGCTGGTGCAGGACATAGTGTCTCTGCCATCTATTGCAGGGACAGTTCGGGGGGCGGGGCCTACATTTGCGCAGTCGCATGGGGGTGGTTTAGATACCCTGTTTTCCCCCGCTGTTCCCATGGTTTCCAATGCCGCGGGGGGCAGTGGGGTGTCGGGCGTCGGCGGGCAGGCATCTGGGATTCTTCCGGGGGCGCTCCCGGTATCCCAGATCCTGCTGCCGCTCGTTAGTGGCCTGTGGGCCAGTGAGGCGACGCCATCTGCTGGCCAGCTCATGGTACAGCAGATGGGGTCAGGGCACAGTTCCGTGGCCGCTTAATTTGCGTCCTGAGGCGGCACATATCAGGCTGCGCCCGCGGGTTTCCTACCGGCTGCTTCGGTGTCGGTGGCCTGGTCTGGGGCACTGCAATTCCCGGTCATGACTTCCGGGGCGGCACCCGATTTCCGAGGGGGTCGGGCCCCTTTTTCGTCCCCTTATTTGCCGGCGGCATTTACACACGCGCAGGGCTCGGTGACCTCCTGGCCCACGCCGAGTGGTCCGGGGTTTGCTCCATGGGGGGGTTCTTACGCCGGCGGTTTTACCCCCGGGGCTCTCGCGCAGACACCTTACTGGGCGGCGCCGTTTTCTCAGGCTCGGTCCAATTGGCACGCTGGTTTTACCTCCCCGGCCACATGGCCTCCAGCGTCTGGCGCAGCCGTTGAATTGGCTGGCGCTGCGTCATTGGGCATGCCCGCCCCCTGTTCACGGCCCCCCCTTGCTGCTCCCCCCCCTCCGCTACCTCCGGTTCCCCCCCCGGAGGCGGCCGCTTTTGTGCCTCCCCTCCCCCCCCCTTCTGTTTCCCCATCAGGTGCCGGCATGTCGAGGGGGGTCTCTCCCCCGGGCGGATCGTCTGGAGCCACGGCAGCAGCAACATCCAGTGAAGCACAGCCAGGAGCGGCGAAGCAGGCTGAGCAAGTGGGAACGGGGGATCTCGGGTCCCTGAAGAGGTTCCATCCGGCTCCGCCACTGCGGCAGAAGAAGCGGGCGGTCCTTCTGGAACGGGTGAGGAAGTTAATTCTTCTTCTGATAGTTCTTCTTCCAGCTCCTCTTCGGATACTAGGTCTTCCGGGTCCCCCAGGCGCCCGCGTAAACTAGCCAGGCTCATTGCGCATCGCTTACGCAAGAAAGATAGGAAGGCTAAGGGCACAGTGTCGGCAGTCACACAGGACCCTCCGCATTTTACGGAAATGGTGCACTGCGCAAACACTGCGGTCACCAGGGGTTTACGTAAACGGATGAGGGAGAAGATTAAGAAGGGTAAATATGTCGACATGTTCACCCTTACGGATGACATGCGGAAGGCGTTCGATAAGGCCAAGAAGGTCGGGGGCATTGGTGAGAATGCATTTCGCAATTTTCACCAGTGGCTCCGAGGGTTTTTAGTGTTCACAGCATGCTACGCCGAGACGAGGCCTACGGAGTATCACAACACGGTCAAGTATTTGTTCCTGGTGCACGAAATGTATTTGACCTCCAAGGGTTACGCGTGGCGGGATTACGATGAGAAATTCCGTCGTAACCAAGATGGTAACCCGACACTACCCTTGGGGTTCAAAGACGTTGAAGTCTGGTTAGAGGTCACGCAACATAATAAGCCCCTTTATGAAGCCCAAAGCGGCACGCCGGGTTTAGGTGTCCGGCCGAGCCCGCCTCTGGGGAATAAAGGGAAATGCTTCGCTTTCAACGAGGGCAAGTGTTCCCGGGGTTCTAACTGCCGTTTTCGCCACTCCTGCAAGGTGTGCGGCGGGGGGCACCCGGCCAAAGATTGCCAGTCCCCTTCCGGGTTCAGGCCCTCTGATGCTGCCGAGGTGCCCGGAAGTGGAAAGTAAGGCATTTTCCCCCATCAACGTCCCCGAATTGACTAAATGGTTGGGCATTTACCCCGACGTCACTTCGGGGTTGTTTTTGTTAGACGGTTTCCGTAGCGGTTTCAGGCTCCCTATCCCGGATTCGGTCCTCGTGGTCTCCAGGCGCAATTTAAAATCCGCACGCGATTTCCCCTCCGTGGTCGCCCGTAAGGTCCAGGCGGAAATCGATTTGGGGCGCATGTGCGGCCCTTTCCCGTCCCCACCACTGCCCCGGCTGTGCGTCTCACCGTTAGGGGTGGTCCCCAAGAAAGCTCAGGGTCAATTCCGCCTCATTCAGCATTTGTCACACCCCCGTGGCGGCTCGGTCAACGACGCCATCCCGGAGGAAGCTTGCAGGGTGCGATATCAATCTTTTGATGAGGCCCTGCGAGTAGTCCAAAGGGCGGGTCCCGGCGCCCTCATGGCCAAGCTGGACATTGAGTCCGCTTTCCGCCTCCTGCCCATCCACCCCGATTCCCTTCGTTTTCTTGGTTTCAGGTTACGGGGTGGGTTTTACGTAGATAGGTGCTTGCCTATGGGGTGTTCCATTTCTTGTGCCTACTTTGAGAAATTCAGTTCATTTTTGCATTGGTGCGTGGTGTCAGCCTCCGGCCACCCGGGGGTTGCCCACTATCTAGACGATTTTCTCTTTGTGGGTCCAAGGGATGGGTCGGTCTGCGGTGACGTGCTGGGTTTAGCCCAGAGTTTGTTCGGTCTCCTGGGCGTTCCCGTGGCCTCGGATAAGACGGAGGGGCCCACGGCGTGTCTCAGCTATTTGGGCATTGAAATCGATTCGGAGGCCGGTTGCTGCCGGCTTCCGGCCGATAAGGTGCACAAGTTGCTGGGTTTCATAGAGCAATGCCTCCTCAGTCGTAGGGTCAGATTACAACGGGTCCAGGCGTTGCTTGGGTCTTTTAATTTTGCGTGCAGGATCATACCCATGGGCCGGGTTTTCTGCCGTAAGCTTGAGAGATCCATGTCGGGGGTGCGAAAACCTCACCATACGGTTTACATTTCACGCGAGATTAGGGAAGATTTGAGAATCTGGTCCACTTTTTTGGTTTCTTTTAACCGGGAGGTGTTGTGGCCAGCGGGGCGTTGTTCCAACGCCGCGTTACAACTTTTTACCGATGCCGCTGGGGGTTCGGGCTTTGGGGCTTTTTTCAGGACAGAGTGGTGCGCCGCGCCTTGGCCTGCAGCATGGGTGACCCGAGGTTTTACAAAGAACTTGCTGCTTTTAGAGTTATTCCCCTTGATAGTGGCTGTCGAATTGTGGGCACCCAGCTTGTCGGATCGGAGTATTGTGTTCCGCTGTGACAATCTGGGCGTCGTGCACGCCGTTAATAACCAGCGCTCGTCCTCTCCGGAGGCTCTGCGCTTGTTGCGTTATCTGGTGCTTAAGTGCTTGAGGCATAACATTCATTTCACGGCTGCGCATGTCCCGGGGGTTGACAATAGAATTGCTGACGCGCTGTCGCGTTTTGAGTTCGATAAGTTTAGGGAGCTGGTTCCTGATGCTGCGATTGGGGGTCTATCGGTGCCGCCCTTCCTGTGGAAAATCGTTGTCTAAGGCCCGCCCCGGTGAGTGGGTCTTGCCTATGCGGGCTGGATACCGTTTTGGGGTATGGCAGCCCGGTCTCAGTTGGCTAGGCTTGCGCCTGGTCTAGGGAATATGATAAGTGTTTTGTTATTGTGCCTGTTGCGCGAACCCGGAAACTAGTGATGAGCGGGTTCGGTTCCTCGGAATCCGAACCCGCCCGAACTTCAGCTTTTTTTA
This sequence comes from Pseudophryne corroboree, assembly GCF_028390025.1. Classification (NCBI taxonomy): domain Eukaryota; kingdom Metazoa; phylum Chordata; class Amphibia; order Anura; family Myobatrachidae; genus Pseudophryne; species Pseudophryne corroboree. The sequence goes on along the minus strand of NC_086444.1, from coordinate 169,711,559 downwards.
CACGGATCCGAGCGACTCGGATCTTCCCACCTTGCTCGGTTAACCCGAGCGCGCCCGAACGTCATCATGACGCTGTCGGATTCTCGCGAGGCTCGGATTCTATCGCAAGACTCGGATTCTATATAAGGAGCCGCGCGTCGCCGCCATTTTACACGTGCATTGAGATTGATAGTGAGAGGACGTGGCTGGCGTCCTCTCCGTTTAGAGAAGAAATAGATAGGAGAGTGAGAGTGAGACAGTGACACTTCATTTACTGGAGCTTAGGAGGAGTACTCAGACAGAGAGTGCAGAATTTTGCTGATAGTATTAGTTAGTTATACTAGTGACAGAGTGAGACAGTGACACTTCATTTACTGGAGCTTAGGAGGAGTACTCAGACAGAGAGTGCAGAATTTTGCTGATAGTATTAGTTAGTTATACTAGCGACTGACCAGTGACCACCAGTGCAGTTTTATATTATTTAATATAATCCGTTCTCTGCCTGAAAAAACGATACACAGTGACTCAGTCACATACCATATCTGTGCTCAGCCCAGTGTGCTGCTGCATCATCTATGTATAATATCTGACTGTGCTCACACAGCTTAATTGTGGGGGAGACTGGGGAGCAGTTAGGTTATAGCAGGAGCCAGGAGTACATATTAAAATTAAACAGTGCACACTTTTTTTCTGCAGGAGTGCCACTGCCAGTGTGACTGACCAGTGACCTGACCACCAGTATATAGTATACTATATTGTATTGTGAATGTCTGCCTGTAAAAGTTAAACACACGTCGTGTGACTTGTGTGGTGTTTTTTTATTCTATAAAATAAAAAACTCATTCTGCTGACAGACAATGTCCAGCAGGTCCGTCATTATATAATATATACCTGTCCGGCTGCAGTAGTGATATATATATATTTTTTATATCATTATTTATCATCCAGTCGCAGCAGACACAGTACGGTAGTTCACGGCTGTAGCTACCTCTGTGTCGGCACTCGGCAGTCCATCCATAATTGTATACCACCTACCCGTGGTTTTTTTTTTTCTTTCTTCTTTATACATACTACATCTCATTATCATCCAGTCTATATTAGCAGCAGACACAGTACAGTACGGTAGTCCACGGCTGTAGCTACCTCTGTGTCGGCACTCGGCAGTCCGTCCATAATTGTATACCACCTACCCGTGGTTTTTTTTTTCTTTCTTCTTTATACATACTACATCTCATTATCAACCAGTCTATATTAGCAGCAGACACAGTACGGTAGTCCACGGCTGTAGCTACCTCTGTGTCGGCACTCGGCAGTCCATCCATAATTGTATACCACCTACCCGTGGTTTTTTTTTCTTTCTTCTTTATACATACTACATCTCATTATCATCCAGTCTATATTAGCAGCAGACACAGTACAGTACGGTAGTCCACGGCTGTAGCTACCTCTGTGTCGGCACTCGGCAGTCCATCCATAATTGTATACCACCTACCCGTGGTTTTTTTTTCTTTCTTCTTTATACATACATACTACATCTCTTTATCAACCAGTCTATATTAGCAGCAGACACAGTACGGTAGTCCACGGCTGTAGCTACCTCTGTGTCGGCACTCGGCAGTCCGTCCATAATTGTATACCACCTACCCGTGGTTTTTTTTTTTCTTTCTTCTTTATACATACTACATCTCATTATCAACCAGTCTATATTAGCAGCAGACACAGTACGGTAGTCCACGGCTGTAGCTACCTCTGTGTCGGCACTCGGCAGTCCGTCCATAATTGTATACCACCTACCCGTGGTTTTTTTTTCTTTCTTCTTTATACATACATACTACATCTCTTTATCAACCAGTCTATATTAGCAGCAGACACAGTACGGTAGTCCACGGCTGTAGCTACCTCTGTGTCGGCACTCGGCAGTCCGTCCATAATTGTATACCACCTACCCGTGGTTTTTTTTTCTTTCTTCTTTATACATACATACTACATCTCATTATCATCCAGTCTATATTAGCAGCAGACACAGTACAGTACGGTAGTCCATGTCTGTAGCTACCTCTGTGTCGGCACTCGGCAGTCCATCCATAATTGTATACCACCTACCCGTGGTTTTTTTTTCTTTCTTCTTTATACATACATACTACATCTCTTTATCAACCAGTCTATATTAGCAGCAGACACAGTACGGTAGTCCACGGCTGTAGCTACCTCTGTGTCGGCACTCGGCAGTCCATCCATAATTGTATACCACCTACCCGTGGTTTTTTTTTCTTTCTTCTTTATACATACATACTACATCTCATTATCATCCAGTCTATATTAGCAGCAGACACAGTACAGTACGGTAGTCCACGGCTGTAGCTACCTCTGTGTCGGCACTCGGCAGTCCGTCCATAATTGTATACCACCTACCCGTGGTTTTTTTTTCTTTCTTCTTTATACATATATACTACATCTCATTATCATCCAGTCTATATTAGCAGCAGACACAGTACAGTACAATAGTCCACGGCTGTAGCTACCTCTGTGTCGGCACTCGGCAGTCCATCCATAATTGTATACTAGTATCCATCCATCTCCATTGTTTACCTGAGGTGCCTTTTAGTTGTGCCTATTAAAATATGGAGAACAAAAATGTTGAGGTTCCAAAATTAGGGAAAGATCAAGATCCACTTCCACCTCGTGCTGAAGCTGCTGCCACTAGTCATGGCCGAGACGATGAAATGCCAGCAACGTCGTCTGCCAAGGCCGATGCCCAATGTCATAGTACAGAGCATGTCAAATCCAAAACACCAAATATCAGTAAAAAAAGGACTCCAAAACCTAAAATAAAATTGTCGGAGGAGAAGCGTAAACTTGCCAATATGCCATTTACCACACGGAGTGGCAAGGAACGGCTGAGGCCCTGGCCTATGTTCATGGCTAGTGGTTCAGCTTCACATGAGGATGGAAGCACTCAGCCTCTCGCTAGAAAACTGAAAAGACTCAAGCTGGCAAAAGCACCGCAAAGAACTGTGCGTTCTTCGAAATCCCAAATCCACAAGGAAAGTCCAATTGTGTTGGTTGCGATGCCTGACCTTCCCAACACTGGACGTGAAGAGCATGCGCCTTCCACCATTTGCACGCCCCCTGCAAGTGCTGGAAGGAGCACCCGCAGTCCAGTTCCTGATAGTCAGATTGAAGATGTCAGTGTTGAAGTACACCAGGATGAGGAGGATATGGGTGTTGCTGGCGCTGGGGAGGAAATTGACCAGGAGGATTCTGATGGTGAGGTGGTTTGTTTAAGTCAGGCACCCGGGGAGACACCTGTTGTCCGTGGGAGGAATTTGGCCGTTGACATGCCTGGTGAAAATACCAAAAAAATCAGCTCTTCGGTGTGGAACTATTTCAACAGAAATGCGGACAACAGGTGTCAAGCCGTGTGTTCCCTTTGTCAAGCTGTAATAAGTAGGGGTAAGGACGTTAACCACCTCGGAACATCCTCCCTTATACGTCACCTGCAGCGCATTCATAATAAGTCAGTGACAAGTTCAAAAACTTTGGGTGACAGCGGAAGCAGTCCACTGACCAGTAAATCCCTTCCTCTTGTAACCAAGCTCACGCAAACCACCCCACCAACTCCCTCAGTGTCAATTTCCTCCTTCCCCAGGAATGCCAATAGTCCTGCAGGCCATGTCACTGGCAATTCTGACGATTCCTCTCCTGCCTGGGATTCCTCCGATGCATCCTTGCGTGTAACGCCTACTGCTGCTGGCGCTGCTGTTGTTGCTGCTGGGAGTCGATGGTCATCCCAGAGGGGAAGTCGTAAGACCACTTTTACTACTTCCACCAAGCAATTGACTGTCCAACAGTCCTTTGCGAGGAAGATGAAATATCACAGCAGTCATCCTACAGCAAAGCGGATAACTGAGGCCTTGGCATCCTGGGTGGTGAGAAACGTGGTTCCGGTATCCATCATTACTGCAGAGCCAACTAGAGACTTGTTGGAGGTTCTGTGTCCCCGGTACCAAATACCATCTAGGTTCCATTTCTCTAGGCAGGCGATACCGAAAATGTACACAGACCTCAGAAAAAGAGTCACCAGTGTCCTAAAAAATGCAGCTGTACCCAATGTCCACTTAACCACGGACATGTGGACAAGTGGAGCAGGGCAGGGTCAGGACTATATGACTGTGACAGCCCACTGGGTAGATGTATGGACTCCCGCCGCAAGAACAGCAGCGGCGGCACCAGTAGCAGCATCTCGCAAACGCCAACTCTTTCCTAGGCAGGCTACGCTTTGTATCACCGGTTTCCAGAATACGCACACAGCTGAAAACCTCTTACGGCAACTGAGGAAGATCATCGCGGAATGGCTTACCCCAATTGGACTCTCCTGTGGATTTGTGGCATCGGACAACGCCAGCAATATTGTGTGTGCATTAAATATGGGCAAATTCCAGCACGTCCCATGTTTTGCACATACCTTGAATTTGGTGGTGCAGAATTTTTTAAAAAACGACAGGGGCGTGCAAGAGATGCTGTCGGTGGCCAGAAGAATTGCGAGACACTTTCGGCGTACAGGCACCACGTACAGAAGACTGGAGCACCACCAAAAACTACTGAACCTGCCCTGCCATCATCTGAAGCAAGAAGTGGTAACGAGGTGGAATTCAACCCTCTATATGCTTCAGAGGTTGGAGGAGCAGCAAAAGGCCATTCAAGCCTATACAATTGAGCACGATATAGGAGGTGGAATGTACCTGTCTCAAGCGCAGTGGAGAATGATTTCAACGTTGTGCAAGGTTCTGATGCCCTTTGAACTTGCCACACGTGAAGTCAGTTCAGACACTGCCAGCCTGAGTCAGGTCATTCCCCTCATCAGGCTTTTGCAGAAGAAGCTGGAGACATTGAAGGAGGAGCTAACACGGAGCGATTCCGCTAGGCATGTGGGACTTGTGGATGGAGCCCTTAATTCGCTTAACAAGGATTCACGGGTGGTCAATCTGTTGAAATCAGAGCACTACATTTTGGCCACCATGCTCGATCCTAGATTTAAAGCCTACCTTGGATCTCTCTTTCCGGCAGACACAAGTCTGCTGGGGTTGAAAGACCTGCTGGTGAGAAAATTGTCAAGTCAAGCGGAACGCGACCTGTCAACATCTCCTCCTTCACATTCTCCCGCAACTGGGGGTGCGAGGAAAAGGCTCAGAATTCCGAGCCCACCCGCTGGCGACTGCTGATGCTGACATCTGGTCCGGACTGAAGGACCTGACAACGATTACGGACATGTCGTCTACTGTCACTGCATATGATTCTCTCAACATTGAAAGAATGGTGGAGGATTATATGAGTGACCGCATCCAAGTAGGCACGTCACACAGTCCGTACTTATACTGGCAGGAAAAAGAGGCAATTTGGATGCCCTTGCACAAACTGGCTTTATTCTACCTAAGTTGCCCTCCCACAAGTGTGTACTCCGAAAGAGTGTTTAGTGCCGCCGCTCACCTTGTCAGCAATCGGCGTACGAGGTTACATCCAGAAAATGTGGAGAAGATGATGTTCATTAAAATGAATTATAATCAATTCCTCCGCGGAGACATTGACCAGCAGCAATTGCCTCCACAAAGTACACAGGGAGCTGAGATGGTGGATTCCAGTGGGGACGAATTGATAATCTGTGAGGAGGGGGATGTACACGGTGATATATCGGAGGATGATGAGGTGGACATCTTGCCTCTGTAGAGCCAGTTTGTGCAAGGAGAGATTAATTGCTTCTTTTTTGGGGGGGTCCAAACCAACCCGTCATATCAGTCACAGTCGTGTGGCAGACCCTGTCACTGAAATGATGGGTTGGTTAAAGTGTGCATGTCCTGTTTATACAACATAAGGGTGGGTGGGAGGGCCCAAGGACAATTCCATCTTGCACCTCTTTTTTCTTTTATTTTTCTTTGCGTCATGTGCTGTTTGGGGAGGTTTTTTTGGAAGGGCCATCCTGCGTGACACTGCAGTGCCACTCCTAGATGGGCCCGGTGTTTGTGTCGGCCACTAGGGTCGCTTATCTTACTCACACAGTCAGCTACCTCATTGCGCCTCTTTTTTTCTTTGCGTCATGTGCTGTTTGGGGAGGGTTTTTTGGAAGGGCCATCCTGCGTGACACTGCAGTGCCACTCCTAGATGGGCCCGGTGTTTGTGTCGGCCACTAGGGTCGCTTATCTTACTCACACAGTCAGCTACCTCATTGCGCCTCTTTTTTTCTTTGCGTCATGTGCTGTTTGGGGAGGGTTTTTTGGAAGGGCCATCCTGCGTGACACTGCAGTGCCACTCCTAGATGGGCCCGGTGTTTGTGTCGGCCACTAGGGTCGCTTATCTTACTCACACAGCGACCTCGGTGCAAATTTTAGGACTAAAAATAATATTGTGAGGTGTGAGGTATTCAGAATAGACTGAAAATGAGTGGAAATTATGGTTTTTGAGGTTAATAATACTTTTGGATCAAAATGACCCCCAAATTCTATGATTTAAGCTGTTTTTTAGGTTTTTTTGAAAAAAACACCCGAATCCAAAACACACCCGAATCCGACAAAAAAAATTCGGTGAGGTTTTGCCAAAACGCGGTCGAACCCAAAACACGGCCGCGGAACCGAACCCAAAACCAAAACACAAAACCCGAAAAATTTCCGGCGCTCATCTCTACCGGAAACGTGTTTACCCATCGGTTCTTGAACGGCTAGCGTTCAGGAATGGAGGGTGTGAAGTGAATTTTTAAATTTTCCTCCGAGGGGACCGAATTACAATTGGCATCACACACGGTTCACGGGAGGTTTTTTGAGTTTTCTCCTTCACTCGGGTTCTTTAATTGCATGTTTCGTTATTGTTTTCGGTATGTTATAGTGTCTGACGGTAGGAATTTTTCTTTTGCAGCTACTTTGGACGTCTCGGATCAGATTTGGCTTATTGGCCATTCTTTTATTTTTTGGGCGGAGAGGCATCCTATGGCAGGGCGAACAGGCGAATTTTTTGGGGACAAGGTAGTTAGATGGTTGGGCGTTAGGGGCTTGCGTTGGATGGGTTTACTTCGCTTGCTGTTTCGCCATGAGCGAAGGTGGGGGCGGCCCGGCTGGATTGTCATTCACCTCGGGGGGAATGATATGGGGCGGGTCAAAGGCATCGATCTCATTCTGAGTATCAAAGCGGATTTAGTGGCGTTGCGGGCATCCTGGCCCCAAGTGATAGTTGTGTGGTCTGACATGGTGCCCCGTTTTCACTGGCGGGGTGCCGTTCGTTTTTCTGCAATTGAGAAAGCGAGGAAGAAAGTGAATTCCGCGGTGTCAGTATACGTGCAGGCGATAGGGGGTTTAGTAGTTAGGCACCCGCTCTTGGTTCTGCGCAATGTACAGTTTTATAGGGAAGACGGTGTTCACCTTTCCCCTGCGGGTATTGGTGTGTTTTTGGAAAGTATCTTTAGAGTACTGTCTGGTTGAGTCTTTCTTTTGTTTGGGTTGGATGGCGGTCTGCGATTTTGTTAAAATCCTTGTTGTGGCGGAAAGTCGCTACCAGCCAGCGGTCAAAAGTTACATAAGTGGTCACTGTGGGGCACCCCCTTTTGATTGAACAGCGAGTGTGCCCTCCCCTTGCGGGTGTACTACGGATGTTCCCGTGCGGGTTCGTCCACGGCTCTGCTAAAGTAAGGGGGGTGAGTCCTGCGCAGTGCGGGTTATGTTAAGGAGGCGGTTGTGAGGCCCCTCCTATTTTATTGTTTATTATAGTTGACTGGTGCTGGTGAGTTGGTAGCGCCTTTTCTCGCCATCCTCCAATATTCTTAGTTTAAACGACAGGTCATCAAACAATAAATATCTGTTTGACCTTTAAATCTAGCAGTTGGTGTCTGTGTGGTTATTTCTTAGTGATAAGCTAGCTAATTATAAATGTTAAGTTCGTCAGAATAAAGTCATGGGTGGCTTAGGCAGGCAGAGATCCGCATAGGCTCGAAGCCACATAAGCACCCTGACTTTTTGTGACATGTGTTGAGGATAGGCAGGGCTAGCCTTAGTGATGGACAGTTGTGGTCAGGTGACCGATGGGTGCCTATTAGGGATATGTAGGAGGAGTATACACAGGGGTATATAGTACTGGGTTTAGGCAGCCATCTTCCTCTTGCCAGTTTTCTTGGATGCCCTCCCACCCTCCCTATAAGGTTGCTTGAGGCTCGCTTTTCGGACCTCTTTTTCATTCATAGCAGGCTTTGATAGCCAGATGGGCGGAAAGTCGCTACCAGCCAGCGGTCAAAAGTTACATAAGTGGTCACTGTGGGGCACCCCCTTTTGATTGAACAGCGAGTGTGCCCTCCCCTTGCGGGTGGACTACGGATGTTCCCGTGCGGGTTCGTCCACGGCTCTGCTAAAGTAAGGGGGGTGAGTCCTGCGCAGTGCGGGTTATGTTAAGGAGGCGGTTGTGAGGCCCCTCCTATTTTATTGTTTATTATAGTTGACTGGTGCTGGTGAGTTGGTAGCGCCTTTTCTCGCCATCCTCCAATATTCTTAGTTTAAACGACAGGTCATCAAACAATAAATATCTGTTTGACCTTTAAATCTAGCAGTTGGTGTCTGTGTGGTTATTTCTTAGTGATAAGCTAGCTAATTATAAATGTTAAGTTCGTCAGAATAAAGTCATGGGTGGCTTAGGGCTGCTTCTCTCCCCTCTGTCCCACGATGCAGGGAGTCTGTTGCCAGCAGAGCTCCCTGAAAATAAAAAACCTAACAAAATACTTTCTTACAGCAAGCTCAGGAGAGCTCACTGAACAGCACCCAGCTCGTCCGGGCACAGATTCAAACTGAGGTCTGGAGGAGGGACATAGAGGGAGGAGCCAGAGCACACCAGAATCTAAATTCTTTCTTGAAGTGCCCATGTCTCCTGCGGAGCCCGTCTATTCCCCATGGTCCTTACGGAGTCCTCAGCATCCACTAGGACGTTAGAGAAAGGCAATGATAAAGCCTTACATTTAAAGGACCATCATGGTAACATTCTGCAGAGACTGCACAGCAGCAAAAAGCCAAAGAATCTGTCATCACATGTACAGAGGAAGATGAGGGCACAATCATTATCCTCCATGTGGTCAGCATAGATTGTGCACCACCCGCTGCTGATGACAGCCAGTCAACAGTCCCAGCATGAAGTCACTCCACCCCCAACACAGAACCTTGTTATTGATATGACAACACCTACAGTAAGGATGATTTGAGATGAATCCAAAGGATATTTATGCATGCCTAATATCATCAGATGCACCTAATGCATACCCAATTATAACAGAAATGTAAGATACATTAGCATTCAAATAAATGGGCAAAATCATATTGCTTCTGTACTTGAAAGAATGGAGCCATATTTATTATAACTTAGTGGGGAATTGCAGGACTTTACAGGGTCCATGTAAGTACTGTACATAGGCCCTCATTCCGAGTTGTTCGCTTGCAAGTGAATTTTAGCAGATTTGCTCATGCTAAGCCGCCGCCTACTGGGAGTGAATCTTAGCATCTTAAAATTGCGAACGATGTATTCGCAATATTGCGATTACACACCTCGTAGCAGTTTCTGAGTAGCTTCAGACTTACTCGGCATCTGCGATCATTTCAGTGCTTGTCGTTCCTAGTTTGACGTCACAAACACACCCAGCGTTCGCCCAGACACTCCTCCGTTTCTCCGGCCACTCCCGCGTTTTTTCCGGAAACGGTAGCGTTTTTTCCCACACGCCCATAAAACGGCCTGTTTCCGCCCAGTAACACCCATTTCCTGTCAATCACATTACGATCGCCAGAACGATGAAAAAGCCGTGAGTAAAAATCCTAACTGCATAGCAAATTTACTTGGCGCAGTCGCAGTGCGGACATTGCGCATGCGCATTAAGCGGAAAATCGCTGCGATGCGAAGATTTTTACCGAGCGAACAACTCGGAATGAGGGCCATAGTGCTAATTGTTTTGCTGCTGTTTTGCGCCATGATTTGTTAGCGTGCTGAGATTATGTCAGGTACACCTACAAGACAAGGTGTTCACATGGGGAGTGGCAGACGTAGAGGGCAAAGCAGGAACATATAAAGTACTTTAATCCACATGACACGGAAACCAAACTATCACAGCTATTATGTCAATATTACTGTTTTAAAATGAAATAGGAGGACACTTAATGCACCGTGGGACTGATGCTATAAGAGGGAAGAAATTGTTAATATGTTGCCAGGGTTTTGTGAAGTATCTGAGGACCTCTGTCTGCAAATCTTTATTAGAGCTTTCTGTTGCGGGGTACACTGGGCTCCACAAGGATAGACATAGGGGTGTAGAGTAGGATCTTGATCCGAAGCACCAACAGGCTCAAAAGCTTTGACATTCTTCCCAAGATGCATAGCGCCCAGGGCCGGTGCAAGGTTTCTCGACACCCTAGGCAAAACTTTAGCCTGCTCCCCTCCCCCCCTAGTTCCCCTTCCCCATGCTTACACAGTGGTACGTGGTGGATGCCGTACACACAGGAGTCTGCAAATGTGGGGGTGGGGGCTAGCGGGCAACTTGCATGAGTCTGCAATCGCAGGGGGGGGGGCAACATGTGGGAGTCTGCAATCGCGGGGGGGGGGGGGGATGCGGACAACATGCCAGAGTCTGCGAATGGGCGAGGTGCGGACACTATGTCCGATTCTGCAATCGCTTGGTCGGGGGCTGTGGGCAACAGATGGGAATTTGCAATCGCTAGGGGGGGGGGGCGGATTTGTGTTTTGCGGGCAACATGCCCAATTCTACAATCGCAGTATGTTGGGAGGGGGGGTGCGGGCAACAAGCGGGAGTTTGCAATTGCGAGGGAGGGAAAAGGAAACATCACAGAGTCTGCAATAGAAGGGAGGGTTGCGAGCAACATGCCTGATTCTACAATCGCGGTGTGGGGAGGGGGGGGGGGGGGCATTTGTGGGCAACATGTGGGAGTTTGCAATCACGGGGGAGGGGTACCTGAGACTGCCATCCAGGGGAGGGGGGAGACTGAAACATCCCAGAATCTGCAGTCGCGCCGGGGTGTGGGGGACGGATTTGGTGGTGCATGCTACATGCCCCCAACTCTGCAATTGTGGGGGTGTTGCGGGCAACAAGCTGGAGTCTGCAATCGGGGGGCGGAGGATTATTGGCGATTGGACATCATGCTGGAGAACGCAATTCGCAGGGAGGGTGAGGGAGAGAATCATGCCCGGTCCGCAATCGTGGGGGGTGCAGGCATCATGCCCGAGTCCGCAATTCGCGCAGTGGGGGGGGGGGGTGTTGTGCGGGTATCATGCCCGTTTTCACAATCATGGGGGGATGCAGGCATCATGGCCAAGTCTGTAATTCGTGAGGCGGCAGGTGCAGGCATCATGCCTGAGCCTGCAATTCGTGGAGGGGTGTGGGCATCATGCCCGAGTGTCCGCAATTCATGGGGGTGGGGGGTGGGTTGCATGGGTATCCAGGGGCAAAGACAGGATTTGTGTGGAAGGGTTTCCGTGGGATATAGATATAATATACATCATGTATATAGTAGTCGTTGTGCGGGCATCATTATCGAGTCCACAACTGCGGGGGAGAAGGGGTGCAGGCATCATGCCCGAGTCAGCAATTTGCAGGGCAGGGGTGCGGGCATCATGCGGGGGTTGCTGGCAGGGCCGGTGCTAGGGTGTTCAGCGCCCTCCTGCAAACTATACATTTTGCACCCTCCTACAAATACAGATGTGGCCACTCTCATCCTACCAGCAAGCAGCCACATTGCGCTGATGACTAGCCACGGCAAGCTGCGTCCCATTCGCAGGAGTGTACACACCATGCGATCCTAATGATCGCGCGTGCATGCACACCCACAGGCACGCTTATTGTGGAAAACAAGTTGCATTTGCCACAATTAGCCTTTAAGCTGAGGCAGGACACATCTGTATGTCTGCTTCACATGTCCCTTCACTATGTTTCATAGGGGTCTATTCATGATGCAGTGTAAACAGTGTAGAAGTGAGCCAGTGGAGAAGTTGCCTATGGCAACCAATCAGTGTTGAGGTAACATTTATAATGTGTATTCTATAAAATTATATAAGCTGATTGGTTGCCTTGGGCAACTTCTTCACTGACTTACTTCTCCACACTTTTCACTGCTTCATGAATAGACCCACAGAAATGTGAAAAGAGAGAGAGGGTGATCGGGAGAGGGTTAGAGTCGGTGGGTGACAGGAAAGTCAGTAGGTAACAGGGAGAGGGTGACAGGAGAGAGAGCGGACGGGAAAAGGGTAACGGCAGGGAGAGGCAGTGGGAGAAGGGCAGAGAGTGAAGCTAGGGAGAGGCAGTGACCAGTGAGTGGAGGAAGGTGACAAGCAGAGGGTGAAAACAGAGGGTGACATGGAGAGGGTGAGAGTCACTGGGTAATATGAAGAGGGTGGGAGTCACTGGGTAACAAGCGAGGGAGGTGATGGGGAAATGGTGAGAATCAGCTGCCAACAGGAAGAGTGTAACAGGAGAGAGGTGACGGGGTGAGGGTAATACCCCTTTTACACCGCCAGCATATAACACGGGTTATTGCACATGAAGGTGCATAACCCGTGTTGCTGGCTGGTCTAAAAGGTTCGAGTTGGAATAATCCAGGTCGAGTGACCCAGTATTCCAACTCGTGTGGTTTGCAGGGTTGAACACGTGTTCAACCCGGCAAACTGTGCAACGGGAGCCGGGTCGCATCGCCCGGCTTCCCGTTTACAGTGAATGCGCGACCCCCGCCGAGTCACTGGCAACGTCACCAACCCGGCAATATGCCGGGTTGGTGAGTGCAGTGGGAAAGGGGGCTGATGCAGGGAACAGCCGGGTAGCACCAGTGTCAGGCTCCTGGCTGCGACCCGCGCTGTTGGTCTAAAGGCGGTATAAGAGTCAGTGAGTGATAGGGAGAGGGTGTCAGGAGAGAGGTGACGGGCGGGGAGAGGCAGTGGGTGATAGGCAGTGGGAAAGTGCATTAATTAAAAAATAAAAACACATTAATATTAGTGATGAGCGGGTTCGGTTTCTCGGAAACCGAACCCCCCCGAACTTCACGCTTTTTACACGGGTCCGAGGCAGACTCGGATCTTCCCGCCTTGCTCGGCTAACCCGAGCGCGCCCGAACGTCATCATCCCGCTGTCGGATTCTCGCGAGGCTCGTATTCTATCGCGAGACTCGGATTCTATATAAGGAGCCGCGCGTCGCCGCCATTTTCACACGTGCATTGAGATTGATAGGGAGAGGACGTGGCTGGCGTCCTCTCCGTTTAGAATAGAAATAGATAGTGAGAGTGAGACACTTGATTTACTGGAGCTTAGGAGTACTCAGAGAGTACAGAGTAAAGAGTTTACTAGTGACTGACCAGTGACCACCAGTGCAGTTTTATTATTATTTAATATAATCCGTTCTCTGCCTGAAAAAAAACGATACACAGTGACACAGTATACCATATCTGTGCTCAGCCTCAGTGTGCTGCATCATCTATGTATATCTGACTGTGCTGAGTGCTCACTGCTCACACAGCTTAATTGTGGGGGAGACTGGGGAGCAGTTATAGCAGGAGTACATATATTTAACAGTGCACACTTTTGCTGCCAGAGTGCCACTGCCAGTGTGACTGACCAGTGACCACCAGTATATTGTGATTGTCTGCCTGAAAAAGTTAAACACTCGTCGTGTGGTGTTTTTATTCTATAAACGCATTCTGCTGACAGTGTCCAGCAGGTCCGTCATTATATAATATATACCTGTCCGGCTGCAGTAGTGATATATATATATTTTTTATATCATTATCATCCAGTCTATACTAGCAGCAGACGCAGTACGGTAGTCCACGGCTGTAGCTACCTCTGTGTCGGCAGTCGCTCGTCCATAATTGTATACCTACCTGTGGTGGTTTTTTTTTTTTCTATCTTCTTCATACTAGTAGTTAACTTTAGGAGTCTGCAGTGCTGACAGTGTCCAGCAGGTCCGTCATTATATAATATATACCTGTCCGGCTGCAGTAGTGATATATATATATTTTTTATATCATTATCATCCAGTCTATATTAGCAGCAGACGCAGTACGGTAGTCCACGGCTGTAGCTACCTCTGTGTCGGCAGTCGCTCGTCCATCCATAATTGTATACCACCTACCTGTTGTGTTTTTTTTTTCTATCTTCTTGATACTAGTAGCTTACTTTAGGAGTCTGCAGTGCTGACAGTGTCCAGCAGGTCCGTCATTATATAATATATACCTGTCCGGCTGCAGTAGTGATATATATATATTTTTTATATCATTATCATCCAGTCTATATTAGCAGCAGACGCAGTACGGTAGTCCACGGCTGTAGCTACCTCTGTGTCGGCAGTCGCTCGTCCATCCATAATTGTATACCACCTACCTGTGGTGTTTTTTTTTTTTCTATCTTCTTGATACTAGTAGCTTACTTTAGGAGTCTGCAGTGCTGACAGTGTCCAGCAGGTCCGTCATTATATAATATATACCTGTCCGGCTGCAGTAGTGATATATATATATATTTTTTATATCATTATCATCCAGTCTATATTAGCAGCAGACGCAGTACGGTAGTCCACGGCTGTAGCTACCTCTGTGTCGGCAGTCGCTCGTCCATCCATAATTGTATACCACCTACCTGTGGTGTTTTTTTTTATTCTATCTTCTTGATACTAGTAGCTTACTTTAGGAGTCTGCAGTGCTGACAGTGTCCAGCAGGTCCGTCATTATATAATATATACCTGTCCGGCTGCAGTAGTGATATATATATATTTTTTATATCATTATCATCCAGTCTATATTAGCAGCAGACGCAGTACGGTAGTCCACGGCTGTAGCTACCTCTGTGTCGGCAGTCGCTCGTCCATCCATAATTGTATACCACCTACCTGTGGTGTTTTTTTTTTTTCTATCTTCTTGATACTAGTAGCTTACTTTAGGAGTCTGCAGTGCTGACAGTGTCCAGCAGGTCCGTCATTATATAATATATACCTGTCCGGCTGCAGTAGTGATATATATATACTTTTTATATCATTATCATCCAGTCTATATTAGCAGCAGAAGCAGTACGGTAGTCCACGGCTGTAGCTACCTCTGTGTCGGCAGTCGCTCGTCCATCCATAAGTATACTAGTATCCATCCATCTCCATTGTTTACCTGAGGTGCCTTTTAGTTGTGCCTATTAAAATATGGAGAACAAAAATGTTGAGGTTCCAAAAATAGGGAAAGATCAAGATCGACTTCCACCTCGTGCTGAAGCTGCTGCCACTAGTCATGGCCGAGACGATGAAATGCCATCAAAGTCGTCTGCCAAGGCCGATGCCCAATGTCATAGTACAGAGCATGTAAAATCCAAAACACCAAATATCAGTAAAAAAAGGACTCAAAAATCTAAAATAAAATTGTCGGAGGAGAAGCGTAAACTTGCCAATATGCCATTTACCACACGGAGTGGCAAGGAACGGCTGAGGCCCTGGCCTATGTTCATGGCTAGTGGTTCAGCTTCACATGAGGATGGAAGCACTCAGCCTCTCGCAACAAAGAACTGTGCGTTTTTCGAAATCACAAATCCACAAGGAGAGTCCAATTGTGTCGTTTGCGATGCCTGACCTTCCCAACACTGGACGTGAAGAGCATGCGCCTTCCACCATTTGCACGACCCCTGCAAGTGCTGGAAGGAGCACCCGCAGTCCAGTTCCTGATAGTCAGATTGAAGATGTCAGTGTTGAAGTACACCAGGATGAGGAGGAGATGGGTGTTGCTGGCGCTGGGGAGGAAATTGACCAGGAGGATTCTGATGGTGAGGTGGTTTGTTTAAGTCAGGCACCCGGGGAGACACCTGTTGTCCGTGGGAGGAATAGGGCCATTGACATGCCTGGTGAAAATACCAAAAAAATCAGCTCTTCGGTGTGGAAGTATTTCAACAGAAATGCGGACAACATTTGTCAAGCCGTGTGTTGCCTTTGTCAAGCTGTAATAAGTAGGGGTAAGGACGTTAACCACCTCGGAACATCCTCCCTTATACGTCACCTGCAGCGCATTCATCATAAGTCAGTGACAAGTTCAAAAACTTTGGGCGACAGCGGAAGCAGTCCACTGACCAGTAAATCCCTTCCTCTTGTAACCAAGCTCACGCAAACCACCCCACCAACTCCCTCAGTGTCAATTTCCTCCTTCCCCAGGAATGCCAATAGTCCTGCAGGCCATGTCACTGGCAATTCTGACGAGTCCTCTCCTGCCTGGGATTCCTCCGATGCATCCTTGCGTGTAACGCCTACTGCTGCTGGCGCTGCTGTTGTTGCTGCTGGGAGTCGATGGTCATCCCAGAGGGAAAGTCGTACTCGTAAGACCACTTTTACTACTTCCACCAAGCAATTGACTGTCCAACAGTCCTTTGCGAGGAAGATGAAATATCACAGCAGTCATCCTGCTGCAAAGCGGATAACTGAGGCCTTGGATCCTGGGCGGTGAGAAACGTGGTTCCGGTATCCATCATTACTGCAGAGCCAACTAGAGACTTGTTGGAGGTACTGTGTCCCCGGTACCAAATACCATCTAGGTTCCATTTCTCTAGGCAGGCGATACCGAAAATGTACACAGACCTCAGAAAAAGACTCACCAGTGTCCTAAAAAATGCAGTTGTACCCAATGTCCACTTAACCACGGACATGTGGACAAGTGGAGCAGGGCAGGCTCAGGACTATATGACTGTGACAGCCCACTGGGTAGATGTATGGACTCCCGCCGCAAGAACAGCAGCGGCGGCACCAGTAGCAGCATCTCGCAAACGCCAACTCTTTCCTAGGCAGGCTACGCTTTGTATCACCGCTTTCCAGAATACGCACACAGCTAAAAACCTCTTACGGCAACTGAGGAAGATCATCGCAGAATGGCTTACCCCAATTGGACTCTCCTGTGGATTTGTGGCATCGGACAACGCCAGCAATATTGTGTGTGCATTAAATATGGGCAAATTCCAGCACGTCCCATGTTTTGCACATACCTTGAATTTGGTGGTGCAGAATTATTTAAAAAACGAGAGGGGCGTGCAAGAGATGCTGTCGGTGGCCAGAAGAATTGCGGGACACTTTCGGCGTACAGGCACCACGTACAGAAGACTGGAGCACCACCAAAAACGCCTGAACCTGCCCTGCCATCATCTGAAGCAAGAAGTGGTAACGAGGTGGAATTCAACCCTCTATATGCTTCAGAGGTTGGAGGAGCAGCAAAAGGCCATTCAAGCCTATACAACTGAGCACGATATAGGAGGTGGAAAGCACCTGTCTCAAGCGCAGTGGAGAATGATTTCAACGTTGTGCAAGGTTCTGCAACCTTTTGAACTTGCCACACGTGAAGTCAGTTCAGACACTGCCAGCCTGAGTCAGGTCATTCCCCTCATCAGGCTTTTGCAGAAGAAGCTGGAGACATTGAAGGAGGAGCTAACACAGAGCGATTCCGCTAGGCATGTGGGACTTGTGGATGGAGCCCTTAATTCGCTTAACAAGGATTCACGGGTGGTCAATCTGTTGAAATCAGAGCACTACATTTTGTCCACCGTGCTCGATCCTAGATTTAAAACCTACCTTGGATCTCTCTTTCCGGCAGACACAAGTCTGCTGGGGTTCAAAGAACTGCTGGTGACAAAATTGTCAAGTCAAGCGGAACGCGACCTGTCAACATCTCCTCCTTCACATTCTCCCGCAACTGGGGGTGCGAAGAAAAGGCTCAGAATTCCGAGCCCACCCGCTGGCGGTGATGCAGGGCAGTCTGGAGCGACTGCTGATGCTGACATCTGGTCCGGACTGAAGGACCTGACAACGATTACGGACATGTCGTCTACTGTCACTGCATATGATTCTCTCCCCATTGAAAGAATGGTGGAGGATTATATGAGTGACCGCATCCAAGTAGGCACGTCAGACAGTCCGTACTTATACTGGCAGGAAAAAGAGGCAATTTGGAGGCCCTTGCACAAACTGGCTTTATTCTACCTAAGTTGCCCTCCCACAAGTGTGTACTCCGAAAGAGTGTTTAGTGCCGCCGCTCACCTTGTCAGCAATCGGCGTACGAGGTTACATCCAGAAAATGTGGAGAAGATGATGTTCATTAAAATGAATTATAATCAATTCCTCCGTGGAGACATTGACCAGCAGCAATTGCCTCCACAAAGTACACAGGGAGCTGAGATGGTGGATTCCAGTGGGGACGAATTGATAATCTGTGAGGAGGGGGATGTACACGGTGATATATCGGAGGATGATGATGAGGTGGACATCTTGCCTCTGTAGAGCCAGTTTGTGCAAGGAGAGATTAATTGCTTCTTTTTTGGTGGGGGTCCAAACCAACCCGTCATTTCAGTCACAGTCGTGTGGCAGACCCTGTCACTGAAATGATGGGTTGGTTAAAGTGTGCATGTCCTGTTTATACAACATAAGGGTGGGTGGGAGGGCCCAAGGACAATTCCATCTTGCACCTCTTTTTTCTTTCATTTTTCTTTGCGTCATGTGCTGTTTGGGCAGTAGTTTTTGGAAGGGCCATCCTGCGTGACACTGCAGTGCCACTCCTAGATGGGCCAGGTGTTTGTGTCGGCCACTTGGGTCGCTTATCTTAGTCACACAGCTACCTCATTGCGCCTCTTTTTTTTCTTCTTTGCGTCATGTGCTGTTTGGGGAGTAGTTTTTTGAAGGGCCATCCTGCGTGACACTGCAGTGCCACTCCTAGATGGGCCAGGTGTTTGTGTCGGCCACTTGGGTCGCTGAGCTTAGTCATCCAGCGACCTCGGTGCAAATTTTAGGACTAAAAATAATATTGTGAGGTGTGAGGTGTTCAGAATAGACTGAAAATGAGTGGAAATTATGGTTATTGAGGTTAATAATACTTTGGGATCAAAATGACCCCCAAATTCTATGATTTAAGCTGTTTTTTAGGGTTTTTTGAAAAAAACACCCGAATCCAAAACACACCCGAATCCGACAAAAACAATTCGGTGAGGTTTTGCCAAAACGCGTTCGAACCCAAAACACGGCCGCGGAACCGAACCCAAAACCAAAACACAAAACCCGAAAAATTTCCGGTGCTCATCACTAAAATTCAATATGCCACTCCCCCACACAAATTTTTAATATACCCCCCTCCCCTGCACACATTAATATACCCCCCTCCCCAGCACACATTAATATACCACCCACCCTCCCATGCACACATTAATATACCCCCCTCCCCTGCACACATTAATATACCCCCGCTCCCCAGCACACATTAATATAGAACCCACCCTCTCCTGCACATATTAATATACCACCCACCCTCCCCTGCACACATTAATATACCCCCTCCCCTGCACACATTAATATACCCCCCCTCCCCAGCACACATTAATATACCACCCACCCTCCCCTGCACACATTAATAAACCCCCCCTCCCCTACACACAAATACCACCCACCCTCCCCTGCACACATTAATAAACCCCCCTCAACTGCACATATTAATATACCATCCCCCCCTCCCCTGCACACATTACTATACCGTCCCCCCCTCCCCTGCACACATTAATATATCCCCCTCCCCAGCACACATTAATATACCCCCCCTCCCCAGCACACATTAATATACCACCCACCCTCTCCTGCACATATTAATATACCACCCACCCTCCCCTGCACACATTAATATACCCCCCTCCCCAGCACATATTAATATACCCCCCTCCCCAGCACACATTAATATACCCCCCTCCCCAGCACACATTAATATACCACCCACCCTCTCCTGCACATATTATTATACCACCCACCCTCCCCTGCACACATTAATATACCCCCCTCCCCTGCACACATTAATATACCCCCCCCCTCCCCAGCACCCATTAATATACCACCCACCCTCCCCTGCACACATTAATAAACCCCCCTCCCCTGCACACATTAATATAGCACCCACCCTCCCCTGCACACATTAATATACTCTCCCTCCCCACATTAATATACCCCCCTCCCCTGCACACATTAATATACCTCTCCACTGCACACATTAATATACCCCCCTCCCCTGCACACATTAATATATCACCACCCCTCCACAGCACACATTAATATACCCCCCCCCCCTCCCCTGCACACATTAATATACCTCCAAACCTCCCCTCCCAGCACACACTAATATACCCCCCCCCCCCCTCCCCTTCCCAGCACACGGTAAATTTATCACTTTCCCTCTTGTATGAGCTGCAGAATGTACCTGAGTCTGTGCTCCCCCGTATAGTATGGCTGGCTGCTAGACCTGCTGGGCTGCTGCTCCTCACGTCTGAAGGTTCCTCCAGTGCAGTCACATGTGCACCAAGTGACTTCCTGTTCCTGTCCATGCAGGAAGTAAGCTCAGGCAGCAGAGCATTGGGAGGTAGCTGCTCAGCTTCTGTGTGAGCACACTGCAGTATGTGGCTTTTGACAATCTTCAGCGTGTTGTGCCGCCCTCCAGTGGCCGGCGCTCATAGGTAGCTGCCTAAAGCTGCCTAGTGGTAGCGCCGGCCCTGATAGCGCCGCCTCCTATATCACCCCGCCTCAGTGCACAGGAGCTAAGTTTGTAGTTGGTGCTTGCAGTGCAAGCATGTGACAGGAAGAGCTGCTCACAGCAGCTCTAGAAAAAGCTTTTTCTGAGGAAAAAAGAAGACTACAAGGGCTGCAGCAGAGGCACAGATTGTGCTGGATGTCAGTAGACATTGCCTGCTGCAGCTCCAGCTCTCCCCAGCGGCGCTGTACACTCCCGAGCCCTGGTTGCCGGGTACCTACAGCGGAGGCTCCGGTTTTCTTCATGTTAGACACACACGGCTGGGGCTCTCCAGGATCGTGTGGCCGCGCTTCGGGAGGTGGTAAGTGGGTCCCGCTTGCGGGACCTGGTCTTTATCGCTATCCGGCACGGTCAGTGGGAGGCGGGCCACGCGCGCTGGCGGTGGACACTGTGGCAGTACAGGCAATCCCACTAGATCACCAGGGCATGGGCGCAGGTCAGGTTTTCTCTCTAAACCAATTCTTATATCGCCCACAGTACCCGGTGGTTTTGCCAGCAGAGGGGATAAGGCTTAGACCTGAAGCCCCTCCCCCAGCCCTAGGGCGCCCTTTCTAGCAAGTGTTCCCGCCCTGGAGCTGCATATCTGTCTTTTCCTCACTCCCTGTCAGTGTCTGCGGCGCCATTATACCTCAGCTCACTGTTCCTGGGACTGCTTGGGCAAATCCTCCTATGTAAAGCCGCCTGGTTGTCAGCGCTGTGCCTTTACATGACACTTAAGTATTCTACCTGCCTTTTTAGACAGTGATAGTTAAGAAAGAGTGCACTTAGTCAGGGTTTTATAGTACAATTACCCTGTGATATACATCCAGTTCTTACTGTGTACTGTTATATCTATTGTTATATAGCTGTGTAAGCTAGTCCAGTGCAGTATTATTGTCAGTAATAACCTCTGCATTGTACAAACTGTGACTTTCTGGGGGAGATTCAAATGTTTGAAAAGTCAGTTGGGAGTCTGTTTTTTCCTATCTAATAGACAGGAAAAAACAGAAACCCAACCGACTTTTCAAACATTTGAATCTCCCCCAGAAAGTCACAGTTTGTACTATGCAGGGGTTATTACTGACAATACTGTCTTTCACTCAACCTGCTATCCCTATATTCCATAACCTGAGGGGGCTTGGTGCGTCAGGTGTTATCTAATATAGGATTTTCACAAAGATATACTGTATTACGCAGTGGCGGAACTAGCGAGCGGTGGGCCCAGGTGCGACAAAATGCTTTGGGCCCCCCCCCTCTCTCATCCCATCCAAGTCCACCCCCTCACCCCTGGAGAGGATCTGGTGAGGGGGACCTGCTCAGGGCCAGAGAAATAGATACCTAGCAACAGTGCCGTAAGTAGACATTTTAGCACTGTGTGCAAGAAATGGCATTGGAGCCCCAGCCCTGCATGCAAAACAGGGGCAGTGCGCGCCGTAGGCGCGCGCAAAAATACATAGGGGCGTGGCTTCATGGGGAAGGGATGTGGCTACAAAATAATACCAATTCATAAAACGGTGCACACTAGTCTCCATTATTCAAATGACACCGCACAGTAGCACCACTACACCAGGTAGAAACCCTTTTACACCTTACGGCGGACAGATTCCCCTTTTTACACATTACGGCAGACAGCGTCCCCCTTTTTACACATAACGGCAGACAGTGTCCCCTTTTTACACATAACGGCAGACAGCGTCCCCTTTTTACACATAACGGCAGACAGCTTGCCCTTGTTACACATAACGGCAGACAGCGTGCCTTTTTACACATAACGGCAGACAGCGTGCCTTTTTACACATTACGGCAGACAGCATCCCCCTTTTTACACATAACGGCAGACAGCGTCCCCCTTTTTACACATAACGGCAGACAGCGTCCCCCTTTTTACACATAACGGCAGACAGCGTCCCCTTTTTTTTTACACATAACGGCAGACAGTGTGCCCTTTTTACACATAATGGCAGACAGCGTGCCTTTTTACACATAACGGCAGACAGCGTGCATTTTTACACATTACGGCAGACAGCGTCCCCCTTTTTACACATAACGGCAAACAGCGTCCCCCTTTTTACACATAACGTCAGACAGCATGCCCTTGATACACATTATGGCAGACAGCGTGCATTTTTACACATTACGGCAGACAGCGTCCCCCTTTTTACACATAACGGCAGACAGCGTCCCCCTTTTTACACATAACGGCAGACAGCGTGCCCTTTTTACACATAACGGCAGACAGCGTGCCCTTGATACACATTATGGCAGACAGCGTGCCTTTTTACACATTACGGCAGACAGTTCTCCCCCCCCCCCAGCCACAACATGCGCCCCCTGCAAATAATTGATCGTATATTGAGGTGTCATGAAATAACCAACGTTTCAGGGCCCATGTGACAAGCTCTAGTGTAGAGATGTGCCCTGTGGGCACATCAGAGGTGCTGTCCCTGGCTGTGGACAGCGCTGGGGCAGCTTGTCTGTCCCCAGCGCTGGGTGTGCGGCGGCGGGTGTCTGGTGCAGGGATCGGATGTTTCCCTGCACCAGGCTGTCGGCGGCGGGTAGCGGCGCGGCGGCGGCGCTTTAAACTTGGCGCCGTTCTGGTCGCCAATCAGAAGCGCCGCCCGCGGCTTTTCGAATCTGGCGCCGTCCGCGAGACAATCACGGCTCGCGGGGCGCCGGCCAATCAAAAGCGGGCACGGCGAGCCAATCGGCGCTCGCAGCGTCACCGGCCCCGCCCCCGGCGTCTGAGGTCAGACGCCGGGCGGGAGCCGAAGAGGATCAGAAGCGCGCGGAAGAGCGCGGAAGAAGAAGCGGCCGGGACCCAGAGGAGGAAGTCGGCGCGGGAGAGAAGACGACGGCCGCGGAAAGAAGAGCTCCGGTGGCCGCAGAAGAGGCCGGAAGACTCCAGGCCCGGGAAAGAAGATGTCCAGCGGTGGCTGGACGCGGCGCGGCGACGGCGGCGCCGCTGGCCAGGACGGGCCAGCGGCCGAAGATTGAAAAGAGCGCCGGAGAGGTCACCAGGGGTGGAAAGTAAGAGAGCTGACGAAGCTACCCCCTGGTGCCTCTCCCAGCGGGTCAGGTAGGCCCTTCTCAGGTGCCCCTGTACCCGCTCCTCCCTAGACCACCGGGTGTTCGGGCATTAGGCCCGTGGGCACAGTCAGGCCCTTCCGGCCTGTGGGCACATTGTCGGGCTCGTGGCCCTGTTAGCCGGGCGCTAGGCCCGCGGCCACATTTAGTCGCCCGTGGTGCAAGATAGGCGGGCATTAGGCCCGAGCGGCAATCCAGGCAATAGGCCTGTGGGGACATTAGAGGGCATTAGGCCCTAGTGTATTTTGGCCAATTAGGGTAACATAAGGTGACCCTGGGCACCAGGCCCAGGTCACCCAGCGAGGGACGAGTTAGGCGGGCACTAGGCCCGTGGGTAAGGTCGGGCCTCGGGTCCGTGCGCAATTAGGGGGCGCTAGGCCCAATAAATAAGCGGTTCCCCAAAGTGAATAGAGGTGGCACTGGGCACTAGGCCCAATTCACCCCAAGGTGTTTAGGTAGGCAGGCCCGCTCGGCCTGAGCCCCTGGAAAGAGAGTACGGGAGGTGGGTGAGCTCTGCGGCCCCCACTACCGGGTGTTCTGAGTCGGGTACCTAAAGGGACAGCACCGTGGTAGTTGCGTGCTCTGTGTATCGTGATGTATGTTGTTACCGTGCGGTGCAAAGTATGAGCTGTTAAGTGTATTTAGTTTTGTTGCACCACACCCACAGAGCTAGTTTGAGGGCTCTGCCTTTGTAGTTAGTATAGGTGTGTGACAGTAGGTTAGAGTTAGGCCCTGCACGGCTGTTTGCTTGTTTGTTTGCCTCCTTACAGGGACCTGTAAGAGAAGAAGACGTTCGCAGTGCGGAACTGATGGTGAGTAGCATCTGTGTGCGTTTGTCCCTTGTCTGTCCCCGAGCGCCGGAATAGGGATTGCTCACAGACGTGAGAATCCCCTTCATCACACTACGCGCGAGAGTGCGAGTGTGTGAAATCTGGGTGGCTGAGTCTTTGTGCCAGTGATGACCTTTCACCCAACCGGTGAAGGTCGCTGTCACCCCTGGGGTATCCCCTCTTCCTGTGGAAGAAGGGTGGATGCCTCCCTTAAGGTAGACCATTTTCTCCTCAGCTCGTTCGTCGGTCAGCTCCGAGAGGGAATCGCCGTGTCCGGATCCGACTGAAGATTGCCAGGTCCATTGAAGGTTCCGGTACCTGAAGGTGAGAGAGAGCGGCGCCTGGTGAGTACCGAAACTACACCTGCACGGCAGCAGGCACCACCACACGCTCTGCCGCACCTCTTACACTAGGACAAATAGGCAGATTTGAGCATAATGAACATCTGTGCACATGTGCATTAGAGATGAGCGGGTTCGGTTTCTTTGAATCCGAACCCGCACGAACTTCACTTTTTTTTTCACGGGTCCAAGCGACTCGGATCTTCCCGCCTTGCTCGGTTAACCCGAGCGCGCCCGAACGTCATCATGACGCTGTCGGATTCTCGCGAGACTCGGATTCTATATAAGGAGCCGCGCGTCGCCGCCATTTTCACACGTGCATTGAGATTGATAGGGAGAGGACGTGGCTGGCGTCCTCTCCATTTAGATTAGATTTAGAAGAGAGAGAGAGAGAGAGATTGCTGTGATACTGTAGATTAGAAGAGAGTGCAGAGTGCAGACAGAGTTTAGTGACTGACGACCACAGTGACCAGTGACCACCAGAGACAGTGCAGTTGTTTGTTTTATTTAATATATCCGTTCTCTGCCTGAAAAAAACGATACACAGTCACACAGTGACTCAGTCTGTGTGCACTGCTCAGCCCAGTGTGCTGCACATCAATGTATTGTATATAAAGCTTATAATTGTGGGGGAGACTGGGGAGCACTGCAGGTTGTTATAGCAGGAGCCAGGAGTACATGATAAATAATATTATATTAAAATTAAACAGTGCACACTTTTGCTGCAGGAGTGCCACTGCCAGTGTGACTAGTGGTGACCAGTGCCTGACCACCAGTATATTAGTAGTATTGTATACTATCTCTTTATCAACCAGTCTATATTAGCAGCAGACACAGTACAGTGCGGTAGTTCACGGCTGTGGCTACCTCTGTGTCGGCACTCGGCAGGCAGTCCGTCCATCCATAATTGTATTATATACCACCTAACCGTGGTTTTTTTTTTCTTTCTTTATACCGTCGTCATATTCATACTAGTTGTTACGAGTATACTACTATCTCTTTATCAACCAGTGTACAGTGCGG
Source organism: Pseudophryne corroboree (assembly GCF_028390025.1). NCBI lineage: Eukaryota > Metazoa > Chordata > Amphibia > Anura > Myobatrachidae > Pseudophryne > Pseudophryne corroboree. The sequence goes on along the minus strand of NC_086444.1, from coordinate 169,685,761 downwards.
TAGTTCACGGCTGTGGCTACCTCTGTGTCGGAACTCGGCAGGCAGTCCGTCCATCCATAATTGTATTATAATATATACCACCTAACCGTGGTTTTTTTTTCGTTCTTTATACCGTCGTCATACTAGTTGTTACGAGTATACTACTATCTCTTTATCAACCAGTGTACAGTGCGGTAGTTCACGGCTGTGGCTACCTCTGTGTCGGAACTCGGCAGGCAGTCCGTCCATCCATAATTGTATTATAATATATACCACCTAACCGTGGGTTTTTTTTTCGTTCTTTATACCGTCGTCATACTAGTTGTTACGAGTATACTACTATCTCTTTATCAACCAGTGTACAGTGCGGTAGTTCACGGCTGTGGCTACCTCTGTGTCGGCACTCGGCAGGCAGTCCGTCCAACCATAATTGTATTATATACCACCTAACCGTGGTTTTTTTTTCATTCTTTATACCGTCGTCATACTAGTTGTTACGAGTATACTACTATCTCTTTATCAACCAGTGTACAGTGCGGTAGTTCACGGCTGTGGCTACCTCTGTGTCGGCACTCGGCAGGCAGTCCGTCCGTCCAACCATAATTGTATTATATACCACCTAACCGTGGTTTTTTTTTCATTCTTTATACCGTCGTCATACTAGTTGTTACGAGTATACTACTATCTCTTTATCAACCAGTGTACAGTGCGGTAGTTCACGGCTGTGGCTACCTCTGTGTCGGCACTCGGCAGCCCGTCCATAATTGTATATACCAGTGACCTAACTGTGGTTTTTTTTTCTTTCTTTATACATACATACTAGTTACGAGTATACTATCTCTTTATCAACCAGTCTATATATTAGCAGCAGACACAGTACAGTGCGGTAGTTCACGGCTGTGGCTACCTCTGTGTCGGCACTCGGCAGCCCGTCCATAATTGTATATACCACCTAACCGTGGTTTTTTTTTCTTTCTTTATACATACATACTAGTTACGAGTATACTATCTCTTTATCAACCAGTCTATATATTAGCAGCAGACACAGTACAGTGCGGTAGTTCACGGCTGTGGCTACCTCTGTGTCGGCACTCCGCAGCCCGTCCATAATTGTATATACCAGTGACCTAACCGTGGTTTTTTTTTCTTTCTTTATACATACATACTAGTTACGAGTATACTATCTCTTTATCAACCAGTCTATATATTAGCAGCAGACACAGTACAGTGCGGTAGTTCACGGCTGTGGCTACCTCTGTGTCGGCACTCGGCAGCCCGTCCATAATTGTATACTAGTATCCAATCCATCCATCTGCATTGTTTACCTGAGGTGCCTTTTAGTTGTGCCTATTAAAATATGGAGAACAAAAATGTTGAGGTTCCAAAATTAGGGAAAGATCAAGATCCACTTCCACCTCGTGCTGAAGCTGCTGCCACTAGTCATGGCCGAGACGATGAAATGCCAGCAACGTCGTCTGCCAAGGCCGATGCCCAATGGCATAGTACAGAGCATGTCAAAACCAAAACACCAAATATCAGTAAAAAAAGGACTCCAAAACCTAAAATAAAATTGTCGGAGGAGAAGCGTAAACTTGCCAATATGCCATTTACCACACGGAGTGGCAAGGAACGGCTGAGGCCCTGGCCTATGTTCATGGCTAGTGGTTCAGCTTCACATGAGGATGGAAGCACTCAGCCTCTCGCTAGAAAACTGAAAAGACTCAAGCTGGCAAAAGCACCGCAAAGAACTGTGCGTTCTTTGAAATCCCAAATCCACAAGGAGAGTCCAATTGTGTCGGTTGCGATGCCTGACCTTCCCAACACTGGACGTGAAGAGCATGCGCCTTCCACCATTTGCACGCCCCCTGCAAGTGCTGGAAGGAGCACCCGCAGTCCAGTTCCTGATAGTCAGATTGAAGATGTCAGTGTTGAAGTACACCAGGATGAGGAGGATATGGGTGTTGCTGGCGCTGGGGAGGAAATTGACCAGGAGGATTCTGATGGTGAGGTGGTTTGTTTAAGTCAGGCACCCGGGGAGACACCTGTTGTCCGTGGGAGGAATATGGCCGTTGACATGCCAGGTGAAAATACCAAAAAAATCAGCTCTTCGGTGTGGAGGTATTTCACCAGAAATGCGGACAACAGGTGTCAAGCCGTGTGTTCCCTTTGTCAAGCTGTAATAAGTAGGGGTAAGGACGTTAACCACCTCGGAACATCCTCCCTTATACGTCACCTGCAGCGCATTCATAATAAGTCAGTGACAAGTTCAAAAACTTTGGGTGACAGCGGAAGCAGTCCACTGACCAGTAAATCCCTTCCTCTTGTAACCAAGCTCACGCAAACCACCCCACCAACTCCCTCAGTGTCAATTTCCTCCTTCCCCAGGAATGCCAATAGTCCTGCAGGCCATGTCACTGGCAAGTCTGACGAGTCCTCTCCTGCCTGGGATTCCTCCGATGCATCCTTGCGTGTAACGCCTACTGCTGCTGGCGCTGCTGTTGTTGCCGCTGGGAGTCGATGGTCATCCCAGAGGGGAAGTCGTAAGCCCACTTGTACTACTTCCAGTAAGCAATTGACTGTTCAACAGTCCTTTGCGAGGAAGATGAAATATCACAGCAGTCATCCTACTGCAAAGCGGATAACTGAGTCCTTGACAACTATGTTGGTGTTAGACGTGCGTCCGGTATCCGCCGTTAGTTCACAGGGAACTAGACAATTTATTGAGGCAGTGTGCCCCCGTTACCAAATACCATCTAGGTTCCACTTCTCTAGGCAGGCGATACCGAGAATGTACACGGACGTCAGAAAAAGACTCACCAGTCTCCTAAAAAATGCAGTTGTACCCAATGTCCACTTAACCACGGACATGTGGACAAGTGGAGCAGGGCAGGGTCAGGACTATATGACTGTGACAGCCCACTGGGTAGATGTATGGACTCCCGCCGCAAGAACAGCAGCGGCGGCACCAGTAGCAGCATCTCGCAAACGCCAACTCTTTCCTAGGCAGGCTACGCTTTGTATCACCGCTTTCCAGAATACGCACACAGCTGAAAACCTCTTACGGCAACTGAGGAAGATCATCGCGGAATGGCTTACCCCAATTGGACTCTCCTGTGGATTTGTGGCATCGGACAACGCCAGCAATATTGTGTGTGCATTAAATATGGGCAAATTCCAGCACGTCCCATGTTTTGCACATACCTTGAATTTGGTGGTGCAGAATTTTTTTAAAAACGACAGGGGCGTGCAAGAGATGCTGTCGGTGGCCAGAAAAATTGCGGGACACTTTCGGCGTACAGGCACCACGTACAGAAGACTGGAGCACCACCAAAAACTACTGAACCTGCCCTGCCATCATCTGAAGCAAGAAGTGGTAACGAGGTGGAATTCAACCCTCTATATGCTTCAGAGGTTGGAGGAGCAGCAAAAGGCCATTCAAGCCTATACAATTGAGCACGATATAGGAGATGGAATGCACCTGTCTCAAGTGCAGTGGAGAATGATTTCAACGTTGTGCAAGGTTCTGATGCCCTTTGAACTTGCCACACGTGAAGTCAGTTCAGACACTGCCAGCCTGAGTCAGGTCATTCCCCTCATCAGGCTTTTGCAGAAGAAGCTGGAGGCATTGAAGAAGGAGCTAAAAGGGAGCGATTCCGCTAGGCATGTGGGACTTGTGGATGCAGCCCTTAATTCGCTTAACAAGGATTCACGGGTGGTCAATCTGTTGAAATCAGAGCACTACATTTTGGCCACCGTGCTCGATCCTAGATTTAAAGCCTACCTTGGATCTCTCTTTCCGGCAGACACAGGTCTGCTGGGGTTGAAAGACCTGCTGGTGACAAAATTGTCAAGTCAAGCGGAACGCGACCTGTCAACATCTCCTCCTTCACATTCTCCCGCAACTGGGGGTGCGAGGAAAAGGCTCAGAATTCTGAGCCCACCCGCTGGCGGTGATGCAGGGCAGTCTGGAGCGACTGCTGATGCTGACATCTGGTCCGGACTGAAGGACCTGACAACGATTACGGACATGTCGTCTACTGTCACTGCATATGATTCTCTCAACATTGATAGAATGGTGGAGGATTATATGAGTGACCGCATCCAAGTAGGCACGTCACACAGTCCGTACTTATACTGGCAGGAAAAAGAGGCAATTTGGATGCCCTTGCACAAACTGGCTTTATTCTACCTAAGTTGCCCTCCCACAAGTGTGTACTCCGAAAGAGTGTTTAGTGCCGCCGCTCACCTTGTCAGCAATCGGCGTACGAGGTTACATCCAGAAAATGTGGAGAAGATGATGTTCATTAAAATGAATTATAATCAATTCCTCCGCGGAGACATTGACCAGCAGCAATTGCCTCCACAAAGTACACAGGGAGCTGAGATGGTGGATTCCAGTGGGGACGAATTGATAATCTGTGAGGAGGGGGATGTACACGGTGATATATCGGAGGGTGAAGATGAGGTGGACATCTTGCCTCTGTAGAGCCAGTTTGTGCAAGGAGAGATTAATTGCTTCTTTTTTGGGGGGGGTCCAAACCAACCCGTCATATCAGTCACAGTCGTGTGGCAGACCCTGTCACTGAAATGATGGGTTGGTTAAAGTGTGCATGTCCTGTTTTGTTTATACAACATAAGGGTGGGTGGGAGGGCCCAAGGATAATTCCATCTTGCACCTCTTTTTTCTTTTCTTTTTCTTTGCATCATGTGCTGATTGGGGAGGGTTTTTTGGAAGGGACATCCTGCGTGACACTGCAGTGCCACTCCTAAATGGGCCCGGTGTTTGTGTCGGCCACTAGGGTCGCTAATCTTACTCACACAGTCAGCTACCTCATTGCGCCTCTTTTTTTCTTTGCGTCATGTGCTGTTTGGGGAGGGTTTTTTGGAAGGGACATCCTGCGTGACACTGCAGTGCCACTCCTAGATGGGCCCGGTGTTTGTGTCGGCCACTAGGGTCGCTAATCTTACTCACACAGCTACCTCATTGCGCCTCTTTTTTTCTTTGCGTCATGTGCTGTTTGGGGAGGGTTTTTTGGAAGGGACATCCTGCGTGACACTGCAGTGCCACTCCTAGATGGGCCCGGTGTTTGTGTCGGCCACTAGGGTCGCTAATCTTACTCACACAGTCAGCTACCTCATTGCGCCTCTTTTTTTCTTTGCGTCATGTGCTGTTTGGGGAGGGTTTTTTGGAAGGGCCATCCTGCGTGACACTGCAGTGCCACTCCTAGATGGGCCCGGTGTTTGTGTCGGCCACTAGGGTCGCTAATCTTACTCACACAGTCAGCTACCTCATTGCGCCTCTTTTTTTCTTTGCGTCATGTGCTGTTTGGGGAGGGTTTTTTGGAAGGGCCATCCTGCGTGACACTGCAGTGCCACTCCTAGATGGGCCCGGTGTTTGTGTCGGCCACTAGGGTCGCTAATCTTACTCACACAGCTACCTCATTGCGCCTCTTTTTTTCTTTGCGTCATGTGCTGTTTGGGGAGGGTTTTTTGGAAGGGACATCCTGCGTGACACTGCAGTGCCACTCCTAGATGGGCCCGGTGTTTGTGTCGGCCACTAGGGTCGCTTATCTTACTCACACAGCGACCTCGGTGCAAATTTTAGGACTAAAAATAATATTGTGAGGTGTGAGGTATTCAGAATAGACTGAAAATGAGTGTAAATTATGGTTTTTGAGGTTAATAATACTTTGGGATCAAAATGACCCCCAAATTCTATGATTTAAGCTGTTTTTTAGTGTTTTTGGAAAAAAACACCCGAATCCAAAACACACCCGAATCCGACAAAAATAATTCGGTGAGGTTTTGCCAAAACGCGTTCGAACCCAAAACACGGCCGCAGAACCGAACCCAAAACCAAAACACAAAACCCGAAAAATTTCAGGCGCTCATCTCTAATGTGCATATTCTGGGTGTATAACTGAACTATACCATAATGCACAGACCTATTTTACACCCCCCCACCCCACCCCACCCCCACCCACACAAGTGTACACTGCTGCTTTGATGGATTAATTCACCTGATTTTATGGCTATTGGCAGGACTAGGAAACCCGTTGAATCTTCTCTCCAGCACTAGGGATCCTGCCTGGAATGATGACATCCCCTCCCCACAGGCCCGCGAATCACAGGTAAAATACTGCGAGTGGGCGGAGCCTAATGCCACGAATGGGCGGAGCTACGATCGTGACCCGCGATCAGAAAAAAAACTTTTACGTTAATCAAGGGGGGTTTCTCTGTACGCGTGCGCCAGTGAGAGGGACAGCAGCAGCGCCGGCCCTCAACCTATAACACAGCGCTGCTGCGGCTCCCTCCTCCACCTCCCTCCTCCTCCTTCCCCCCGTGTCCGCTGCCTGCGCTGCTCTCCTCTCCTGTCCGGGCGGCTTTGTGCTGCGGGCAGCGGTTGCCCGCAGCACACAGCGGCATGTAATGAGTCAGTTTGACTCATTACATGCTTTGGGCCCCTGGTCAGTGGCGGGCCCCAGTGCAACGCACTGGTTGCACTGGTGGTAGTTCCGCCTCTGGTATTACGTATTTCTCTGACGTCCTAGTGGATGCTGGGAAGTCCGTAAGGACCATGGGGAATAGCGGCTCCGCAGGAGACTGGGCACAAAAATAAAAGCTTTAGGACTACCTGGTGTGCACTGGCTCCTCCCCCTATGACCCTCCTCCAAGCCTCAGTTAGATTTTTGTGCCCGGCCGAGAAGGGTGCACACTAGGGGCTCTCCTGAGCTTCTTAGTGAAAGTTTAGTTTTAGGTTTTTTATTTTCAGTGAGACCTGCTGGCAACAGGCTCACTGCATCGAGGGACTAAGGGGAGAAGAAGCGAACTCACCTGCGTGCAGAGTGGATTGGGCTTCTTAGGCTACTGGACACCATTAGCTCCAGAGGGACCGAACACAGGCCCAGCCTCGGAGCTCGGTCCCAGAGCCGCGCCGCCGGCCCCCTTACAGAGCCAGAAGCAAGAAGAGGTCCGGAAAAATCGGCGGCAGAAGACATCAGTCTTCAACAAGGTAGCGCACAGCACTGCAGCTGTGCGCCATTGTTACTCAGGCACACTTCACACTCCGGTCACTGAGGGTGCAGGGCGCTAGGGGGGGGCGCCTGAGCAGCAATGTAAAACACCTTGGCTGGCATAAATACACCACATATAATCCCCAGGGCTATATGGATGTATTTTAACCCCTGCCAGAACTCACCAAAAAAGCGGGAAAAAAAGGCCGCCGAGAAGGGGGCGGAGCCTATCTCCTCAGCACACGGGCGCCATTTTCCATCACAGCTCCGCTGGAAGGACGTCTCCCTGACTCTCCCCTGCAGTCCTGCACTACAAAAAAAGGGTAAAAAAGAGAGGGGGGCACTAATTTGGCGCAGTTTTAATACTAACAGCAGCTATAAAGGGAAAAGCACATTTTATAGTGGTATTCCTGTCTATATATAGCGCTCTGGTGTGTGCTGGCATACTCTCCCTCTGTCTCCCCAAAGGGCTAGTGGGGTCCTGTCCTCTATCAGAGCATTCCCTGTGTGTGTGCGGTGTGTCGGTACAATTGTGTCGACATGTTTGAGGAGGAAAATGAGATGGAGGCGGAGCAATTGCCTATTATACAGTTGTCCCTCCCTAGGGAGTCGACACCTGAGTGGATGAGCTTATGGAAGGAATTGCGTGACAGTGTCAGCTCTTTACGACAGACAGTTGACGACATGAGACAGCCGGCTACTCAGCTTGTGCCTGTCCAGGGGTCTCAAACGCCATCAGGGGCTTTAAAACGCCCGTTACCTCAAATGGCAGACACAGACACGGATACTGACTCCAGTGTCGATGATGAGGAGACAAACGTGACTTCCACTAGGGCCACACGTAACATGATTGAAGCAATGAAAAATGTATTGCATATCTCTGATAATACAAGTACCACTAAAAAGGGTATTATGTTTGGTGAGAAAAAACTGCCTGTAGTTTTTCCTGTATCCGAGGAATTAAATGAAGTGTGTGATGAGGCTGATAAAGCTAAATATTTATCGTATATATATAACCCTTTATGAGGTCTAAGAACACTGTACGCTGTTTACTTAAGAAGTACCGTAAGGGTACGCAAGTTGCGTAACGATCTCTCAGCCGTAGGCGAGACGCTCAAGCGTCACGTTCGCTCACGGCCCAGAGATCACAGACAAGCACGCTATTGGCTATGACTAACGTAATGATTCGCTATGGCGTAACGGACGCTCGAGACCACGAGGAGATCACCAGCGGCGCAGACGCTCACAACGCAAAACCTGTATATCTATACCCTTAACAATGAAATACACAGTAAACCTTAATGTAGAGACAAAGTGTAAGTGCAACCTTGTGTAACCTGATTAACTACAAAGCTGTTTGAGCGTCACCGACGCTCAGAGAATTCTTAACACTATGAGAAAATACACAGATACTTGTTTAGGGTCCAAAGCCTATTAAATGTATTATAACTAATATACTTGTAAAAAGGAATCACAGTACAAATGATACACTACAATATAACAGAGACTTCCTAACCAAATAACTACACTATAAATACAATACAATACAATCTAATCAAGGGAAAATACGAGAGAAAGAGTAGAGAGAGAGAGAGAGAGATGAGAGAAATGGCTCACAGTAAGACAATATGATTACGGAGAAAAACTTACGCACAAGGGGAAACGATCGCATGCGCCTGGACATCCAGCACCCGATTTTCAGCAATGAGAACCGTTGAAGAGTGAGAGCTGGATGTGGTCGGCCTGCCTATTTATGCCCCACACACAATGCAATCTAATGGTCCCTACAATCTGATCGTCCATTGGACACAGGAATTCGGCTTCGCATTATAACAAAAGGTCATAGGTTAATTCATACAGGTGGGCTGTGACGATTTCCAACTGCTCAGGTGGGAGGGAAACTGGGTTTCCCGCCGCATGGGTAATAAAGTGCAAATAAAGTAAATGTTCATAAACTTCTTATGTCCATAACTATTCGCACGAGCGATTGATCTGCTTCAAGCCAACACCGGAATATTTCTAATTAAATATTCTTCCGATGGATACTAAACACCACTGTATTACTCCTGTCTGACCCTTCGTATCAAACAAAGAGGGATTCCTCTGTTCATAAACATTCTATATTAACCAAACTTTCAGAATCTATCAAAGGGACCATGATCTACAAAATACATTATTACTGAAAATATGTTACGATTGAGTCGCACGCTACAACCACATAAACTCTACCGTAAATACGCATACCATGCGCCTGCGGGTGCCCGCGACTGTGAGTATGCGCACGTACGGGAGAGCGTACGCATGCGCAGCACGGACCTGTGTGAGGTGCAAATATGGTAGTGTGCATAGAGATATTTTTCTGACTTTGACAGTCCACCCTTTGGCAGTCAATAATAACTGCCACTTCCTGAAAACATTTCAAAAGGAGAAAAATATATGTCAGGGGTTAATTCATTTCCATGGTTGGGTGAGGGAGGAGAGAGGAGTAGGTGTGAAGAGGGTATGACCTAGTGTGATAGCAGAAGCATGTGTGTATGAGTCCATGTTTGGGGGGGTCATGTATCATCGTGCCGTACGTGTTGTAAATCAAGCTTCGAGGTATTGCGAAGTATACATTTGAATTCCTTCTTATCCTGTGGTACAGGTCTGTGGATGGGCTGTCAAACTTTACCGAGCTCTTTTCGGATTTTGAACAAAATGGGGAGCACATTTTAGTTGATGATACATGAATGGGGGGATATGTGATTGCTGATATCTGTGCCTGTATTCCCTATACTATGTGTGTTATTACCTGAGGGTTGTAGAGATGAAGATGAAGAATACTTATGGAAAATGCAATGATATTCTATGTCAGGTAAATGTACATCTGTCGTCGAAGTTTTGTTCGGTATCAGTTGAAAGTCGTCTTCTTTGCGCTGTTTTGCTCATTAAGCGTGAGCAATAAGCTTTGTCAATGCCATTAGATTTACAAAAAATGTTGGGCTAGCGTAATTTTAAGAATTCTAGGGAAACTGGGGATCCATGGCAAAGTTCATCAAGTGTCCATATCTCAAGTGGTCAAAACTTCGTCTTTGGTCTATCCGTTGTCTGTATAGCGTCTCATCAACTTCCTCGTCCAAGGGGGTCTTGTTATCTTGGAGAAAAACCAGAAAAACAGGTGAAAGAAACGGACCGTAGAAATCGCATTTTCATCACATCATTGTTTCTATCATTGGGTCGTAAATCAAATCCAGGTTAATTACAGTTTCCTCACTCCTCAAACTCATCACTCTTGTACTTTGTTTGCATCTCATTAAAGCCTGCCCGCATCTAAATATCAATCCAATAGATATAACAACACCTAAAATACATAGGAGAAACTTTCCAACATCCATTATGACTCCTTGAGCCCAGTCTCCCAAACCGGAGAACCAATTTCGCGGGTTCAACCATGACACCCAACCAGTCAGCTCATTACCTACAACAGCAAGAGTGAGATTGTGTTTTCGGCGAAATTCCCACTTTAATTGGAGAATATCGTCCATCTTTTGGTCTATGACCTCTACCGGATCCTCGGTGCTATTCGTGATATACGTGCAACACTTCACGCCGTACTGTGTTGCCAATGTAACACAATATCCGCCTGTCACTGCTGTGAGGTAATTAAGAACCATTCTATGCTGTACCAGTTCTGTTTTATAAGCTTGAAGTTCTCTTCCAGTGTATCTAAACGTGTCATCATACATTTCAGTGATATTATCTAACAAATTGGCGAGTGCGGAAATGTATCTATAATTCATCACTCCTCGAGCGGTGCGAGTGAAATCTAACGCCACCAGAACCTGAATCCCGGTGGATTCATGGATCAGATCAGAGGCCGGATGCTCTAACCTTTCTGACAGTTGTCTTTTAACTCGGTGCTCGTAATGAGTGTGAGTATAAGGAGCTTGGGCACCACGGTGTATGTCTTTCATTTTGTCATGTGTTACAGTCATCACTTCAGGCAATACTTTTCCAATATAACACAATCCCTCAGAGTTTGGGGCAAGCCACTTGTACGCCTTTCTCCCGCATATGAAATATGCATCATCGGGGAGAACATATGGGACGGAGAAAGACATTACCATATTACACACCTTCCAGGTGAAATCTCCTAGCCCTAATTCTTCCATCTGCTTAATGCACGTATCAGGTTGTACGATATGTGCACAGTATCCTGGTGATACTTCTCCAACTCTAGTAATCCTATTTCCTAAGGTGTATCTATACCGGAAAGATTTTCCTCTACTGGCTATGTGGCGTACAAGCTCTGTATCTGTAGGCATTCTATCTGCTCTATGTGAAAAGGTCATGGTGTGGTTACTCCATGACACTTCCCAATTTCCCGGCTTTCTGGGATTGGAGATGTTGAAACATAATAGGGACCTATCCACGTGGTATTGGTGGAGCTTCAAACTAGGAGGGCTGGAGATATTAAACCTCCGGTCCACCGGTCTCCCACCATTTAACTCAAATACCTCCCCTATCGTTAAAGGAAATGGTACTAGCCCTGATTTGCTATGACCCTGAGGTACTTGAGAGCATACCCAACAATCTGTTTTGTTTAATACGTTACCCACTAAGGAGTGATAGTCACTCAATGGATGCCGGTCCATATGGATATTAAAACTGGATTGGCATTTCTTTATGCACCCATCCTCAATGACATTGTTACAGAGCCTACAGATACAGTTTTCTTCAGCTAACAATCCGTCACAATTTCTTCTATGATCAATGCTATCGGATCGTTTTCTGATACTCGCCTTTGCTTGTTGGTTAGGTTGAGCTTGGAAAACTACGCCTCCATCTTTATCATCAGAACCCATTCCAGAACCTCTATCGACCTCCATGGTACTCTCGCCGGAACAGACTGCTCTGGTTAACATCATGGTCAACAGGAAAATCCGGATCACAGTCTCTTGGGGCAAGTCCATCTTTGAGGAGGAGATGAAGAAGAATGAGAAGGAGGAAAAATACATTTGAGGGAGAGGGGATGGGAAGTGGAGAAAAACAATAAAAGGGAGTGGGGAGTCGACAACAGCTCTCGGTCTTCAAGGCTCAGGTGCCGCCTCAGTCCTCCTGGAACAGACACTCCAGTGATACAACCTCTACCGTCTGTTCCTTATCACTGGACTTCTCTGGATCAGCAACCTTCTTGCAGTGGGATGAATGGACCCAAGTCTCTCTCTCAGCAACCTTCAATGCTGTCGTGCTAGTCAATAAGACCTGGTATGGTCCTTCCCATCTGTCAATAAGGCAACCTGAGCGTAGAAAATTTCGTATCATTACATAATCCCCAGGTTCAATGTCATGACAACTACTATCAGGTAGATCAGGAATCACCAACTTTAGATTATCATTTTGATTCCTTAACTGTTTACTCATGTTAATCAAGTACTTTACAGTCACTTCATTGTTACATTTCAAATCATCCTGAGGGTTAATCATGACATGCGGCTGTCGACCAAACAAGATTTCAAAAGGGGACAGATTAAGAGGGGACCAGGGAGTGGTTCTGATACTGTACAATACAATGGGTAAAGCTTCTGGCCATGTCAATCCTGTCTCTGCCATCACTTTACTCAATTTATTTTTAATAGTGCTGTTCACTCTTTCGACCTTCGCACTCGCCTGTGGACGGTACGGAGTGTGCAGCTTGCTATCAATTCCCATCAACTTACACATTCCTTGAAAGACATCACCTGTAAAATGGGTACCCCTATCACTTTCGATTATTCTAGGGATACCATATCTACATACAAATTCCTGCACAATTTTCTTAGCTGTAAACATAGCGGTATTTGTAGCTGCAGGAAATGCTTCGACCCAATTTGAGAAAACATCTATACAAACAAGTACATATTTCAAATTCCGACAAGGGGGTAATTGAATGAAGTCAATTTGTATTACCTGGAAAGGGCCGCCGGCAGGTGGGATATGGGATGGTTCTGTAGGTATTGCCTTTCCAATATTCTTTCTCAGACAGGTAAGGCATGACATTGCTCTTTTACTCGCATGAGAGGAGAATCCTGGGGCGCACCAATAGGCTCTTACCAATTTGCACATCCCTTCCTTGCCTAGATGAGTCAGCCCGTGAGCTGCTTCAGCCAGACATGGAAGATATGCTCTGGGGGCCACTGGTTTACCATGTCCATCCGTCCAGAGTCCTGAGGACTCTTGGCTACATCCCTTTGCCTTCCAGACTGCCCTTTCCTGTGTGGAACACAAATTTTGCATTTTACACAACTTCTGTGTGTTAATGGTATTAAATACCATCAATTGTGTGGTGTCTGTCTGTATGGGGGTAGCAGCTGCTAACTTAGCAGCTTCGTCTGCTCGGCTGTTACCAAGTGATACCGGGTCTTGGCTATATGTGTGTGCTTTACACTTGATAACAGCCACTCTGTCGGGTTCCTGTATCGCTGTTAGAAGCCTTTTTATGTGAGCTGCATGCGCTACCGGTGTACCAGCTGCCGTCATGAAATTTCTGAGGCGCCATAGGGCTCCGAAATCATGGACTACCCCGAATGCGTATCTAGAATCGGTGTAGATATTGGCTGACTTACCCTTAGCCAATTCACATGCTCTGGTTAGGGCGACCAGTTCAGCAACCTGGGCTGAGTGAGGTGGGCCTAGCGGTTCCGCTTCTATGGTGTCTTGGTCATCTACGACTGCGTATCCAGTACACAAGTCTCCCGAGTCTGACTGTCTGTGACAACTACCGTCCGTGTAGAACGTGAGTTCTGCATCTTCCAGTGGGTTGTCACTGATGTCAGGCCTTGCGGTAAAATTTTGGGTCAAATATTCCATACAATCATGTGTATCTTCCTTTGTATTGAATCCTCCTTCCCCAGCACTCTCACCTTCCACCCTTTGTGCCTGACCAGGCACACCTGGGAGATATGTTGCAGGATTTAATGCACTGCATCTCCTTATGGTGATGTTTACGGGGGCCATTAGTGCCAATTCCCATCTTGTAAACCTCGCTGATGAGACGTGTCTGGTTTGGGCAGAATTCAATAAGGCTGATACTGCATGTGGCGTATGGATTGTGAGGTTGTGGCCTAGCACGACGTCTTCGCTTTTTGTCACTAGCAATGCTATCGCAGCAACGCTTCGCAAGCATGTGGGGAGGGATCGCGCTACCGTGTCTAGCTGAGCGCTGTAGTATGCAACTGGCCTGCTGGCATCACCGTGTTTTTGGGTTAGTACACCTGCTGCGCAACCAGCACTTTCTGTTCCGTATAGTTCAAAGGGTTTCCCATAGTCTGGCATACCTAGCGCTGGCGCCTGCGTTAGGCACTGTTTGAGTCTCTCAAATGCTGTTTCGGATTCGTCTGTATGCAAAATCCTATCAGGTTTGTTTGAGGAGACCATTTCCTGCAAAGGTAGCGCCAATATGGAAAACCCTGGGATCCAATTACGGCAATACCCACACATTCCTAAAAACGTTCTGATCTGTTGCTGGGTTTGTGGTAGAGTCATGTCTCTAATTGCTTGGATTCTATCAGCGGTCAGGTGTCTCAGTCCTTGTGTTAGACAGTGTCCCAAATATTTTACCTTAGTTTGGCATAATTGCAACTTGTCTTTGGACACCTTGTGTCCGGTGTCTGAAAGATGAAACAGGAGCTGTTTCGTATCCTTCAGAGATGCTTCCAGTGAATCTGAACACAGTAATAAATCGTCCACATACTGTATCAATACTGATCCACTGTCTGGTTGGAAAGACTGTAAACAATCATGCAAAGCCTGAGAAAATATACTTGGACTATCTATGAAACCTTGGGGCAATCGAGTCCACGTGTATTGGACTCCTCTGTATGTGAATGCAAACAAATATTGGCTGTCAGGGTGCAGAGGTACCGAAAAGAAAGCGGAGCAGAGGTCAATAACAGTGAAAAATTTGGCAGTGGGAGGGATTTGCATTAGGATGACAGCTGGATTTGGCACTACGGGGAACTGACTCTCAACTATTTTGTTAATCCCCCTTAGATCCTGCACTAGCCTGTAACCCCTCCCCCCACTCTTCTTAACAGGGAAGATGGGACTATTGGCAGTGCTGGACGTTCTTACCAGAATGCCCTGTTGTAGCAAGCGCTCTATTACTGGGTAAACTCCTAACTCCACCTCTGGCTTCAGAGGATATTGTGGGATTTTTGGAGCTATCCTACCATCTTTTACTTGTACCACTACTGGAGCTACGTTTGCCATTAATCCAGTGTCCTGTCCGTCTTTTGTCCAAAGTGACTCTGGTATCTGAGATGTCATCTCTTCTATTTGGGATGGATTCCTATTTGTCATAATGGTATGTGACATTAATTTTGATGGGGAGTCTAACATGTCTCGCACTTCCTGAGCGTGTTTCTCAGGTATGTCCAAGAATACACCTTCAGGAGTACAATAAATGACGCACCCCATTTTACACAGTAAGTCTCTTCCCAGGAGATTGGTTGGTGCCGATGCAGCCAGCAAAAAGGAATGCTTGGTATGCAAAGGCCCTATTGTAATCTCGGCTGGTTTGCTAACAGGGTAGTGCTGGACTACTCCTGTTACTCCCATGGCTGGAATTGTCCTACCAGTGGTTCTCATGCCCACTGTCGAATTTATCACTGACTTGGCCGCCCCTGTGTCTACAAGAAAGTTTAAAGTTTTACCAGCTACATTGATTGCGACCTCGGGTTCACTTTCAAGGTTGGCAATCAATTTTACTGGCTGCAGATTACAGGTATGGCCACACCCCTATTGGGTATGGTGACCTCCCTGAATCCCGCTGGCAGCAACTACTTGTGAGGGAGATAGTTGGGAACTACCAGAGGCATGCCAGTCTCTGTTTGGGGGATATCTTTTTGTTTCCCCTGTATGTGGCTCATAACTCCGTTTCTGCGGACCTTGCTCCCAATGTCGTGTGTCGTGTCGTTGTCTAGGGGTTTGGTATGAGTTTCGTGGATTCTTTAATCTACAATCTCGTGCCATGTGTCCCTGTTTGTGACAAGAATAACAAGTAACCATACTTGACTTACCCACAGGATTTGGTGATACAAACAAAGGCTGCCTTGTGGTCAGAGCCTGTATACTTACTGACATTAATTTGTCACCTTGTTGTTCCCTGTGTCTGGTGATGTTTCTGTCGTGATCAATAGCAGCCTCTCTCAAAGTAGCCACAGACAGACCTCGCCAACATGGTTGCGTGGTCTGTACCCTAGTCTTCAATGACTCTTTTAAACCATCCATCAGTACCGATACTGCTACTTCCCGATGGTTTGTGTCTGTTTTAATGTCCTCTATACCTGTGTATTTTGCCATTTCTAATAATGCTCTGTGAAAATACTCTGCAGCTGTCTCTGACTCCTTCTGTTTAATGGAGAATATCTTATTCCATTTAGCTACTGCTGGGAAATACTCTTTTAGCTGCAAGTTTATTCTTTTCACATTATCTTGGTTGTACACATCTGTAAGAGGTACATCATGATCTAGTCCGCAATCAGCTAAAAATTGAGTTGCGTCGACATTTGAGGGTAAACATGCTCTCAGCAATATCTGCCAGTCTTTATTGTTGGGCTCTACAGTGTTACCTAAGTCTCTGATGTATTTTTGACTGGCAACTAAGTCTTTTCTAGGGTCAGGAAATTCAGACACTATGGTCCTTAATTCCATTCGGGAAAATGGAGTATACATGGCAATGTTCCTAATGGGAGTGGCTCCTGATGCGTCTGTTTTCCCATTTGGCACTGCTATTACTCTAACAGGTGTAATTCTAACAACCTCATTCTGTGTAGATTCTACAGGCTGTGGTGAAATAGTTTCAGCATAATGCATGGTGCCGTACTTACCAGTTGATACGACCTCACCTATCCCTCCGCTAGGGGCCTTTACTAATCTCGTGGGTGGAGCTGTGCCTACTGTGGTCTCTGCTATGGTGGCTGCTAGAGAGAGCGCTGAAATCGTTGCCGATTCGTCCTCTTGATCACACTCCTGAGGAAAGTTCAAAACAGGGTACAACTTGCACGGGTTAATACTTGCATGGGTTAATGGGTTAACATTATCATTAACATTTACACAGTTACTAAGTGATTTTTTGTTACACCTTAGTGCGTCTTTCTCCGTAATCAACTTCTCTCCTGATATATATGGTGGCGGCGGGGCCGTGGCAATTAATTTTCTGTTAGAGCCAGATCCCGCCGCCTGAGCCAAACCTCTCTGTATCTCACCTTCCTGTTGCCACAACTGTAAATAATCATAATGCTGAATTCGTCTCTTTGTTGATTTTATGAGACATATCCTCCTCCTTAAATTTTGTAACACTTCTGAGCTGAAGCTCCCTATTCTTGGGAATTTCTCCCCGTCATGCACAGTCATTCTCTCCCATTCATCACATAAAGTTTCTGTGTGACTTCCATATTTCTCACACATGATATACCTGGCCGACCCAATTGGCCGGACCACTGAATCAACCCGAACCGAGGTTGATCGCCCCCTACCTGAACAAGTGGCCCCCATAGTTCGAAAGTGTTGCTTTATTTAGCCAACCCTTTACGAAAAACCAAATGCCAACAATAGGCTGACGGTGGCGGTTTACCGAGTACCCCACTCACTCGCCCACGCCGACCTATACGACCTGATCACACCGATATGGTGCTGGCGTACTCGACCTAGGGCCCCTGCGACCTGAACCTCTATTTACTGGAACCTGTGAGGGTTATCCGAAGAACACTTACTCTTTCCAGTAACTATTGGTTGCTGGATAGTTCCTGAGTGAGCAGCGAACTTCCCTTAAAATAAAAAATTACACAAATCACGTTAGAGTGTACAGATAGCGTTTGTGACCCCTTTACTCTAATGGTATTAGGTCAGATTACTAACTACTGCACACACTTACGTGCGGTCCAGTCGTTCAGTACACAAACAACTAAGCTTATGTACGGAAAGACCAATGGAATCGAAACTTACGACTGCGAATTCCTTCAGCCAGAGCTTATATGGCCTATATGGGTGTTGCACCAACCCTTTTCGGTGTTGTGCCTGTGAACTGTATAGCGGACTTCCTTGTCGGCTGTACCTGGACCTCCTGGTCTGTTATGACCTCCTGGTCTTGTTACAGTGTGACCTCCTGGTCTTGTTACAGTGTGACCTCCTGGTCCGCTATACTCTAATGCTCAAAATTGTATTTAACCAGAGATGCCTCCCTAGCCACCGTGCACGTCACTTACACGCATGTACCTCACGAGTACTCGACTTTTCTTGTGGTTCAACCTTTAAAAATTGTAAAAACACTCACTCATCACATGTACACTTTTGTTTCTATTTCTATTTCTGCGCAGAAAATTTTCTTTAGCCCAGCTGTGTTACCAATTAGGAGCAGGATCTGTTAATTTAAATTTTTGGATTTCCAAAAATAGACTTGCGTTATTTACCGCCTGTTGCGCTATTTACCGCTTTGCGTTAAAAATCAACTTATCGTGACTTGAGCTACGTGGGCGTAACCGGACGCTACGTTGCGTAATGAACGCTGCGTGCGTCGGCCTTTGGATTGCGTACGCTAGTCTTTGTTAGAGACACGTGTACGCAAAACAAAGATCCACCGTAACACAATATACTTTTATCAATGTAAACGATCCCTGATCATCTACCGCGTACCCCACTGGCTTTGCCTTATCTCCCAGGCAAACCTGTGTGTTTGTCTACACTTTTAACTATTACCTCTATTCTTAAACTATGAAATAACAGCAAGTCTCTTTTAGCACTTTTCTATCAACTATAAAACTGGCAGACAGGATGGTGATATACGACAAATGAAATACACAGATGGAAAAGAAATGCAGATATATATATGTATGCGTGCGTATATACGCAAGACAGAAGAAAAATAAACAGTTTTTTTTTTTTTTTTTTTTTAAACACAAGCGTTTTGTTCTTACCTCCGGTTCCCGGATTCCTTCAGCACTCGTTATCTAAGCGAAGCAGACGCTTATCCCGTCAGCACTACGAGACAACCTCCCGCCCTTTGCTGAGGGATAATGTCTGCTGATCTACCTAGTGCAGATATGTGAAGGACAGGACGAGCCGCCAATTGATAAAGCTAAATATTTATCGTATATATAACCCTTTATGAGGTCTAAGAACACTGTACGCTGTTTACTTAAGAAGTACCGTAAGGGTACGCAAGTTGCGTAACGATCTCTCAGCCGTAGGCGAGACGCTCAAGCGTCACGTTCGCTCACGGCCCAGAGATCACAGACAAGCACGCTATTGGCTATGACTAACGTAATGATTCGCTATGGCGTAACGGACGCTCGAGACCACGAGGAGATCACCAGCGGCGCAGACGCTCACAACGCAAAACCTGTATATCTATACCCTTAACAATGAAATACACAGTAAACCTTAATGTAGAGACAAAGTGTAAGTGCAACCTTGTGTAACCTGATTAACTACAAAGCTGTTTGAGCGTCACCGACGCTCAGAGAATTCTTAACACTATGAGAAAATACACAGATACTTGTTTAGGGTCCAAAGCCTATTAAATGTATTATAACTAATATACTTGTAAAAAGGAATCACAGTACAAATGATACACTACAATATAACAGAGACTTCCTAACCAAATAACTACACTATAAATACAATACAATACAATCTAATCAAGGGAAAATACGAGAGAAAGAGTAGAGAGAGAGAGAGAGAGATGAGAGAAATGGCTCACAGTAAGACAATATGATTACGGAGAAAAACTTACGCACAAGGGGAAACGATCGCATGCGCCTGGACATCCAGCACCCGATTTTCAGCAATGAGAACCGTTGAAGAGTGAGAGCTGGATGTGGTCGGCCTGCCTATTTATGCCCCACACACAATGCAATCTAATGGTCCCTACAATCTGATCGTCCATTGGACACAGGAATTCGGCTTCGCATTATAACAAAAGGTCATAGGTTAATTCATACAGGTGGGCTGTGACGATTTCCAACTGCTCAGGTGGGAGGGAAACTGGGTTTCCCGCCGCATGGGTAATAAAGTGCAAATAAAGTAAATGTTCATAAACTTCTTATGTCCATAACTATTCGCACGAGCGATTGATCTGCTTCAAGCCAACACCGGAATATTTCTAATTAAATATTCTTCCGATGGATACTAAACACCACTGTATTACTCCTGTCTGACCCTTCGTATCAAACAAAGAGGGATTCCTCTGTTCATAAACATTCTATATTAACCAAACTTTCAGAATCTATCAAAGGGACCATGATCTACAAAATACATTATTACTGAAAATATGTTACGATTGAGTCGCACGCTACAACCACATAAACTCTACCGTAAATACGCATACCATGCGCCTGCGGGTGCCCGCGACTGTGAGTATGCGCACGTACGGGAGAGCGTACGCATGCGCAGCACGGACCTGTGTGAGGTGCAAATATGGTAGTGTGCATAGAGATATTTTTCTGACTTTGACAAGGCGTGGGTTTCCCCCGATAAAAAACTGATAATTCCTAAAAGGTTATTGGCATCGTACCCTTTCCCGCCAGAGGATAGGGCACGTTGGGAAACACCCCCTAGGGTGGATAAAGCGCTCACACGTTTGTCTAAACAGGTAGCACTACCCTCTCCTGATACGGCCGCCCTAAAGGAACCTGCCGATAGAAAGCTGGAGAATATCCTAAAATGTATATACTCTCACACGGGTGTTATACTGCGACCAGCAATCGCCTCAGCCTGGATGTGCAGTGCGGGCCTGGCGTGGTCGGATTCCCTGACTGAAAATATTGATACCCTAGATAGGGACAGTATATTACTGACTATAGAGCATTTGAAGGATGCATTTCTATATATGCGTGATGCACAGAGGGATATTTGCCGACTGGCATCAAGAGTTAGCGCGCTGTCCATTTCTGCAAGAAGAGGTTTATGGATGCGGCAGTGGTCAGGTGATGCGGATTCTAAAAGGCACATGGAAGTATTGCCTTATAAGGGGGAGGAGTTATTTGGGGTAGGTCTATCAGACCTGGTAGCCACGGCAACTGCTGGAAAATCCACATTTTTACCCCAGGTAGCTTCTCAACCTAAGAAGACGCCGTATTATCAGGCGCAGTCCTTTCGGCCCCATAAGGGCAAGCGGGCAAAAGGCGCCTCATTTCTGCCCCGTGGCAGAGGGAGAGGAAAAAGGCTGCAACAAACAGCCAGTTCCCAGGAACAAAAGCCCTCTCCCGCCTCCGCAAAGTCCTCAGCATGACGCTGGGGCTTTACAAGCAGACTCAGGCACGGTGGGGGCCCGTCTCAAGAAGTTCAGTGCGCAGTGGGCCCACTCGCAAGTGGACCCCTGGATCCTTCAAGTGGTATCTCAGGGGTACAAATTGGAATTCGAGACGTCTCCCCCTCGCCGTTTTCTAAAGTCTGCTTTACCGACGTCTCCCTCAGACAGGGAGGCAGTATTGGAAGCCATTCACAAGCTGTATTCCCAGCAGGTGATAATCAAGGTACCCCTCCTACAACAGGGAAAGGGGTACTATTCCACACTATTTGTGGTACCGAAGCCGGACGGCTCGGTGAGACCAATTTTAAACCTAAAATCCTTGAACACTTACATACAAAGGTTCAAATTCAAGATGGAGTCACTCAAAGCAGTGATTGCAAACCTGGAAGACGGGGACTATATGGTGTCTCTGGACATCAAAGATGCTTACCTACATGTCCCAATTTACCCTTCTCACCAAGGGTACCTCAGGTTTGTGGTACAGAACTGTCACTATCAGTTTCAGACGCTGCCGTTTGGATTGTCCACGGCACCCCGGGTCTTTACCAAGGTAATGGCCGAAATGATGATACTCCTTCGAAGGAAGGGAGTTTTAGTTATCCCTTACTTGGACGATCTCCTGATAAGGGCAAGATCCAGGGAACAGTTGGAAGTCGGGGTAGCACTATCTCAGATAGTGCTGCGCCAGCACGGTTGGATTCTCAATATTCCAAAATCACAGCTGATCCCGACGACACGACTTCTATTCCTAGGGATGATCCTGGACACAGTCCAGAAAAAGGTGTTTCTCCCGGAGGAGAAAGCCAGGGAGTTATCCGAACTAGTCAGAAATCTCCTAAAACCAGGCCAAGTCTCAGT
Source organism: Pseudophryne corroboree (assembly GCF_028390025.1). Lineage (NCBI taxonomy): Eukaryota > Metazoa > Chordata > Amphibia > Anura > Myobatrachidae > Pseudophryne > Pseudophryne corroboree. The sequence goes on along the minus strand of NC_086444.1, from coordinate 169,663,642 downwards.
GCATCAATGCACAAGGGTCCTGGGAAAGATGGTGGCTTCTTACGAAGCAATCCCATTCGGCAGATTCCACGCAAGAACCTTCCAGTGGGATCTGCTAGACAAATGGTCCGGGTCGCATCTTCAGATGCATCAGCGGATAATCTTGTCACCAAGGACAAGGGTGTCTCTCCTGTGGTGGTTGCAGAGTGCTCATCTTCTAGAGGGCCGCAGATTCGGCATTCAGGACTGGGTCCTGTTGACCACGGATGCCAGCCTGAGAGGCTGGGGAGCAGTCACACAGGGAAGAAATTTCCAGGGCTTGTGGTCAAGCCTGGAGACATTACTTCACATAAATATCCTGGAGCTAAGGGCCATCTACAATGCTCTAAGCCTAGCAAGACCTCTGCTTCAAGGTCAGCCGCTGCTGATCCAGTCAGACAACATCACGGCAGTCGCCCACGTAAACAGACAGGGCGGCACAAGAAGCAGGAGGGCAATGACAGAAGTTGCAAAAATTCTTCGCTGGGCGGAAAATCATGTGATAGCACTGTCAGCAGTGTTCATTCCGGGAGTGGACAACTGGGAAGCAGACTTCCTCAGCAGACACGACCTCCACCCGGGGGAGTGGGGACTTCACCCAGAAGTCTTCCACATGATTGTGAACCGTTGGGAAAAACCAAAGGTGGACATGATGGCGTCCCGCCTCAACAAAAAACTAGACAGGTATTGCGCCAGGTCAAGGGACCCTCAGGCAATAGCTGTGGACGCTCTGGTAACACCGTGGGTGTACCAGTCAGTGTATGTGTTCCCTCCTCTGCCTCTCATACCCAAGGTACTGAGAATCATAAGAAGGAGAGGAGTAAGGACTATACTCGTGGCTCCGGATTGGCCAAGAAGGACTTGGTACCCGGAAATTCAAGAGATGCTCACAGAGGACCCGTGGCCTCTACCTCTAAGTAAGGACCGGCTCCAGCAGGGACCCTGTCTGTTCCAAGACTTACCGCGGCTGCGTTTGACGGCATGGCGGTTGAACGCCGGATCCTGAAGGAAAAAGGCATTCCGGATGAAGTCATCCCTACCCTGATCAAAGCCAGGAAGGATGTAACCGTACAGCATTATCACCATATTTGGCGTAAATATGTTGCGTGGTGCGAGGCCAGGAAGGCCCCTACAGAGGAATTTCAACTGGGTCGTTTCCTGCATTTCCTGCAAACAGGACTGTCTATGGGCCTAAAATTAGGGTCCATTAAGGTTCACAGTGGCACCTTGGGATCTCAATGTAGTTTTGGGGTTCCTAAAATCACATTGGTTTGAACCACTCTCCACTGTGGACTTAAAATATCTCACTTGGAAAGTGGTAATGCTGTTAGCCCTGGCTTCAGCCAGGCGTGTCTCAGAATTGGCGGCTTTATCCTATAAAAGCCCTTACCTAATTTTTCATACGGACAGGGCAGAATTGAGGACTCGTCCTCAATTTCTCCCTAAGGTGGTTTCAGCGTTTCACTTGAACCAGCCTATTGTGGTACCTGCGGCTACTAGGGACTTGGAGGACTCCAAGTTGCTGGACGTAGTCAGGGCCCTGAAAATATATGTTTCCAGGACGGCTGGAGTCAGGAAATCTGACTCGCTGTTTATCCTGTATGCACCCAACAAGCTGGGTGCTCCTGCTTCTAAGCAGACTATTGCTCGTTGGATTTGTAGTACAATTCAGCTTGCACATTCTGTGGCAGGCCTGCCACAGCCAAAATCTGTAAAAGCCCATTCCACAAGGAAGGTGGGCTCATCTTGGGCGGCTGCCCGAGGGGTCTCGGCTTTACAACTTTGCCGAGCAGCTACTTGGTCAGGGGCAAACACGTTTGCAAAATTCTACAAATTTGATACCCTGGCTGAGGAGGACCTGGAGTTCTCTCATTCGGTGCTGCAGAGTCATCCGCACTCTCCCGCCCGTTTGGGAGCTTTGGTATAATCCCCATGGTCCTTACGGAGTTCCCAGCATCCACTAGGACGTCAGAGAAAATAAGAATTTACTTACCGATAATTCTATTTCTCGTAGTCCGTAGTGGATGCTGGGCGCCCATCCCAAGTGCGGATTGTCTGCAATACTTGTACATAGTTATTGTTACAAAAATCGGGTTATTATTGTTGTGAGCCATCTTTTCAGAGGCTCCTCTGTTATCATGCTGTTAACTGGGTTCAGATCACAGGTTGTACGGTGTGATTGGTGTGGCTGGTATGAGTCTTACCCGGGATTCAAAATCCTTCCTTATTGTGTACGCTCGTCCGGGCACAGTATCCTAACTGAGGCTTGGAGGAGGGTCATAGGGGGAGGAGCCAGTGCACACCAGGTAGTCCTAAAGCTTTTACTTTTGTGCCCAGTCTCCTGCGGAGCCGCTATTCCCCATGGTCCTTACGGAGTTCCCAGCATCCACTACGGACTACGAGAAATAGAATTATCGGTAAGTAAATTTTTATTTTTTTCTCTGTGATTTAGTCACCATATCTCTCCTTTATCTCTGCTAGTGCTGACTACACTGCGCAGGGGTTTGGGTTCAGAGGTATAGTGCTGCTGATAATTGTACTGTTAACCTCATACTGCAAGTTATATCATGTCTGCTTCTGAGGGTAACGGTTCTGGGGCTGAACACACTGCCGGTGTTGCTGATGCCAAGGGGCCATATGAGGAGAATATAGCAGCTGTGGGCTCTGGTTCTGGGGGCTCCTTGCACCCCAGTGGGACTGTGGCAACGGAGGCACATACTGACCCACCGTGGGCCGCTTTTTCCACGCTTCTGCATATGCTAGTTCATAAACTAACTCCCCCTATGGGACCCCCAATGCCGGTACAACCGTATGTGGTCCCTGCAGCTAACCCGCCGTGGGCGGACGATTTATCTGCTCAATTGAAGAAGTTGAACCAGTCCTTGACTACTAAAAAGTCTGACCAATGCTCGCCTAAGTCCAAGAGGTCCTCTAAAAGAGCGCTTATCTCCTCACAATCCACTGCTGTCACTGACACCTCGTCTGATGAAGACGGCACATTTACTGACCCCTCAGGTTCTGACTCAGATACGGCTGATGGGGAGGGTAGTTCACATGTGGATGTTCCTGATCGTTTGGAGGCTATTAAATTAATTCTGCAGATTACGGATGATCCCGAGCCATCCGTCCCTCCTAAGAAACCAGATAGGTTCAAGCGTCAGAAGGTGGTTAAGCAGGTTTTACCTCACTCTGACCACCTAGTGGATATACATCAGGAACCCTGGGAAAACCCGGGTACGAAGTTTGTGCCTCAAAAGAAGATACTGGCTCGCTATCCCCTCGCGCCAGAGCTGTCTAAAAATTGGGAAACGCCTCCTCCAGTAGACTTACATGTGGCTAGGATGGTGGTTTCCTCAGCTCTACCTGTCACTACCGTCACGTCTCTAAAAGAGCCTACGGATAAACGTGTGGAGGGTTGTCTGAAAGCGATTTACACCCTCACGGGTGCTGCACAAAGGCCCACTATTGCAGCTACATGGGCTGCAGAGGCTATTGAAGCATAGGCCTTGGAGTTAGAAGCTGAAATCTCTTCTGACCATGCTAGACAATGCTTGTCATATATTGTCACAGCTTCTCGATATATTAATGAGGCGGCTTCTGATTCCGGTATCCTAGCAGCCAAGCCCTCTACTACGTCAGTCCTGGTTCGCCGGATATTGTGGCTGAGATCCTGGTCTGTGGATCTGGACTCTAGAAAAACCCTGGAGGTACTCCCTTTCAAGGGAGATATTCTGTTTGGGGAGGACTTAAATAAGATTGTGGCTGACTTGGCTACTGCCAAAACTGCCTGTCTGCCTAATACCGCTCTTCTGTGTCGAAGGCTAAAAGTACGTCCTTTCGCCCCTTTCGTCCTTAAGGTAAATCAAAAGGTCAGGCGTACCATAAGCAGGCCCGCACTTTCAAACCTGGTAAGCCGAAGCCCAAAAGAGCCTGGGCTGCCCGTCAGCCAGCTGCCAAGACCGATAAGCCTGCCGCATGATGGGGCGGGCCTCCCCCTGGGGGATCCCAGGGTGGGGGGCCGGCTTCTAGGGTATACCCAGGAATGGTTGAAGACCACTTCAGATGCCTGGGTACGGGAAGTCATCACTCGAGGTTACGCCATAGCCTTCAATTACCGACCCCCGCATCGATTTTGCCAGACAGACATCCCTTTGGACCAGACAAAGGCAAAAACTCTACACTCGGTGGTACAGACCCTCCTGGATACAGGAGTCGTAGTACAGGTGCCTCTTGCTCAGAGGGACCGGGGGTACTATTCTCCGCTGTTTCTAGTCCCGAAACCAAATTGGTCCTCCCGGCCCATTCTCAACTCAAGGCATTGAACAGGTTTGTGAAGGTTTCCAAGTTCTGTATGGAAACCCTTCGCTCTATAGTTCTGGCCTTGGAACCTGGGGACTACATGGTCTCCCTGGATATACAGGATGCTTACCTGCATATTGCTATAGCAGTGTCACATCAACAATACCTGAGGTTCGCTATTGGCAACCTACATTACTAGTTTCGGGCGTTACCTTTTGGTTTAACAATGGCTCCGCAAGTCTTCACCAAAGTTATGGCGGTGATGACGGTGGTACTCCGCCGTCAAGGGGTCAGGATACTGCCGTATCTGGATGACTTGTTAATCCTGGCAAATTCCCCAGATCTTCTCCTGCGTCATCCGGATATGACGGTCCGGTTTCTACAAGCCCACGGGTGGCTCATCAACTGGAAGAAATCCTCCTGGTCCCTGCTCAGAGCATGGCGCACCTGGGAGCGTTGTTGGACACTCACAACCAGAGGTTGTTCTTGTCTCAGGAGAAAGTCCTGAAAATACAGGACAGGATTCGTTGCTTCCTTTCTCATCTGCATTTGTCGATACATTCGGCAATGCAGGTGCTGGGCCTAATGGTATCAGCATTTGACATGGTGGTGTATGCTCAATTCCATTCTCGCCCCCTCCAGAGGCTGATTCTAGCCAAGTGGAATGGCCTGCCTCACCGGTTCAGATCTCAAATGATCTTCTTGACTCCGAAGGTCTGTCTGTCGCTATACTGGTGGCTTCAGGACCAACATTTGTGCAGGGGTCGTCCCTTCTGGATATCCAACTGGGTCCTGTTGATGACAGATGCCAATCTAAGGGGTTGGGGCACTGTGCTGGAGCAACACTCCCTTCAGGGTCGGTGGACCAAGGAGGAATCTCTCCTCTCGATCAACATTCTGGAATTGCGGGCGGTCTTCAATGCGTTGAACCTGGCCCAGAATTTAATTCAGAACCATCCTTTTCAAGTACAGTCGGACAACGCCACCACAGTGGCTTACATAGATCATCAAGGCGGCACTCAAAGCCGTTTGGCAATAAAGGAAGTCTCACGGATTCTACAGTGGGCAGAACGCCATCTACCGGCCATATCGGCAATATTCATTCCGGGAGTCCTGAATTGGGAAGCGGACTTTCTCAGTCGTCAGGACGTGCATGCCGGCGAGTGGGGCCTCCATCCAGAAGTGTTTCAACTCATAGTGGAAAAGTGGGGCCTTCCAGACGTAGATCTGATGGTGTCTCGACACAATCACAAAGTTCCGGTCTTCGGAGCAAGGACAAGGGATCCTCAAGCAGCATTCGTGGATGCGCTGGCGGTACCGTGGAGGTTTCGGCTGCCATACGTGTTCCCTCCGGTGTCACTCCTGCCCAGGGTAATTCGGAATCAAGCAAGAAAAAGGAATTCTGCTTCTCATAGTTCCAGCGTGGCCCAGACGGCACTGGTTCTCAGACCTGCAAGGCTTATCGTCAGAGCGTCCAATTTTACTTCCATAACGCCCAGACCTCCTCGTTCAGGACCCCTGTGTCTACCAGGACCTAGCCTGGCTGTCTTTGACGGCGTGGCTCTTGAAGCTTCCGTCTTAAGGGCTAAAGGGTTTTCTGAGGCAGTCATTCAAACTATGTTGCGGGCCCGGAAACCGGCTTCAGCTCGGATTTACTATAGGGTCTGGCATTCTTACTTTGTTTGGTGCGCATCTATCGCTTATGATGCTTCCAAGTTTAGTATAGCTAAGTTCTTGGCTTTTCTTCAGCAGGGCCTGGATCTAGGCCTGCGTCTGGCCTCCCTCAAGGTTCAAATATCTGCCTTGTCGGTGTGGTTTCAGAGAAAAATTGCGACCTTACCTGATGTGCATACCTTTACTCAGGGCGTGTTGCGTATCCAACCTCCCTATGTCCCGCCTGTGGCTCCTTGGGACTTGTCGGTGGTTTTGGAGGCGTTACAAGAGTCTCCGTTTGAACCTCTTGGTTCAGCTGACCTTAAGTGGCTTTCCCTTAAGGTGGTGTTTCTGCTGGCTATTGCTTCAGCTAGAAGAGTGTCGGATTTGGGTACCTTGTCCTGTAGTTCCCCATATCTGATATTTCACCGTGACCGGGCGGTTCTTAGGACTCGTCCCAGCTATCTACCTAAGGTGGTTTCTTTGTTCCACCTTAATCAGGAGATTGTAGTTCCGGCACTTGTTTCTCAAATCTGTCTCCCAAAGAGCGGTCTTTGGATGTGGTACAGGCTCTCCGTATCTATGTGAAGACAACTGCTCCTATTAGGAAATCTGTTTCTCTTTTTGTTGTGTTTGGGTTTCTCAAACGGGGCTGGCCTGCTCACAAGTAAACTCTGGCCAGCTGGATTAGAATGGTAATTGCACATGCTTATGTGAAGGCTGGTCTCTCTGCTCCTAATCACATTATGGCCCATTCTACTCGGTCTGTTGGACCTTCTTGGGCGGCCCAACGTGGTGCGACCCTTGAACAATTGTGCAATGCGGCTACGTGGTCCTCTGTGAACACGTTCATAAGGTTCTGTGCCTTCGATACTGCCGCTTCCCAGGATGCTTCCTTTGGACGCAGGGTTCTTGTGCCTGCTACAGTGCGTCCCCTCCCATAAGGAACTGCTTTAGGACATCCCCTATGTCTATCCTTGTGGAGCCCAGTGTACCCCGCAGCAGAAAACGAGTTTTATGGTAAGAACTTACCTTTGTTAAAACTCTTTCTGCGAGGTACACTGGGCTCCACAAGACGCCCACCCTGACGCACTTAGCTTCTTTGGGTTGGTATGGCATTAGCCGCTGACACTTCTCCTGTCGGGAGAGTGTGGTGTTTGTGGCAACTGGCAGTTGTCGTCTCTTTTACTTACTACTGCATTGGGCTGGTTAACAAAACTGAGCTCCTGTGCATGGAGGCGGGGTGATATAGGAGGCGGCGCTATGCATCTTGGGAAGAAGGTCAAAGCTTTTGAGCCTGTTGGTGCTTCGGATCAAGATCCTACTCTACACCCCTATGTCTTTCCTTGTGGAGCCCAGTGTACCTCGCAGAAAGAGTTTTAACAAAGGTAAGTTCTTACCATAAAACTCGTTTTATTGGACCTAAGCTCTTACTACAATATGTATTTATGTCACTTAAGGGCTGTACATGTAAAATGTACTTTGCCTTCATGTAGTGTCTCATGACCCAGAATCTGATGGCTTAAACGTTCCATGGCTTTTACACTAAAGATGACCTTCAAGAATACCCTTATATGTAGGGATGTTATGAAATATAGGTATTTCCTTAATGCAGCTTTGGGCCTTAGACAAATGAATGAACTGATTGAGTAAGCTAGCACTCTGTCTAATATCCCTTTCAGACATAAACCCCAGGTTTTATCTCTGCTCAGACCCAGGACACTAAACACGGGTTAAATCCGGGGTTCCAGTACTTACCTCCTTCAGCTCTAGATGATGGAACTGAGGTTATTCCCAAGTCGTCGCCACTCACACCGGATGCGGATTTTCCAGTGACCCGAGTCTTCCATCTAACAATGGACCCTGGGGAGATGATGTCATCTCCAAGCACTACTGTGCCTGCGAATCAACTCCTTTTAGGCATGACCCAGGTAATGCTTTTCAGACCGTAGACGACCTAGGGTTGGTCCCAGGAATAACCCTGGAACCGAGCAGGGTCGTGGACCCAGGACATCCGACCCATGTCAGGCCTGTTAATACATCGTGGAAAACCCCGGGTCAAGCCGCAAGCCTTGACAAAAACCCGGGTCTAAAAGGTATTTCTGAAATGGGTATTGGTGGTCTCTGAGTGTTAGTCTCAGCACACACATCCCCACACACAGAGCACAGAGCAAGATGTAGCTATCTCTAGGAAGACACAATCAGGGACATTTCTGCCATCTGATGCATAAATGAAAGGTGGTGTTTTCAATAGCAACAAATACAATTCTACCTGTAAATTATCTCAGCAGTCTGATAATGAAAGTTAATACTTGTGTGATTGCTATGGACAACACAGCAATCACATTATGGGGTTTAAAGCGAGTTTGGATAAATTTATACCAAAATTTTCAGAAGTAAAATGTGTTCACTGGGAAGAGCAATTGGATACATAATTTAAATAAATTGTAAAGCTGCAAAAAACCACAAGATACTGTATGAGCAGGTCTGCACCAGTGTCTCCCAGCAAGAGAAAATACACACTGAGATACATACAATTCTGATAGGGTATACACAGCCCCCTTCCAATTTTTGTGACCCCCATACAATCCTGAGAGCATTTTTGTGACCACTATATGCTACAGAAAGCATTTTTGTGTCTGTCATACTGTAAACTACATAGTGCATTTTGTGACTGTCTTTACACTACAGAGAACATTTTTGTGACTGACATACTCTAAGATACCATTTTATGACTGCCATATAATACAGAAAAAAGTTAATGACTGCCACATAATACAGAGACCATGTGAATGACCTCCATATAATGCAAAGAACACTGACCACCACATAATACAGAGAGCATGCAGAGCTGGCCTTAACTAATTTGATGCCGTAGGCAAGATTTTGGCTGGTGCTCCCTAGCACAACCGCTAGATCTGCCTCTGACCCATCACCCCTATTCCATCACTGCCCCCATCACCTGGCAGCACATATCACAGCAAAAGCCAGCAGCATCCCTGTGAAGATACCGGGTTCCAATCACTCAAGCACAGTGGGAGATGAAAAACCAACAGTTGTTTATTAAACAGAATGGGTTATAACAGCTCAGCACACCTATGTAATCCAATTCCACATGACAATTCCCACCACAAACTCCTGGCAGAACATCACTTCTTAGTCAAGGAGCAGAGAATCTCTTCCAGCAACAGAGTCCCAGATAAATCCAATATAATGGGTCCCACATTAGATCCCTGGCAGAACATTACTTCTAGGGACAAAGAATCTCTCTTCAGCTCTCTGGGTAGCTCTACTTACTGTATACCCCCAGAAGCTTCATATTGCAGGGGTGTGTGTGACTTCTTTGTCTTAGGATCTTACAGCATTGGAATACAATACATATTCTAATCAAGGTGATAACACCAGTCATTGAGCCACCATGTCTGGTCAGCTCACTGTTGGACAATAGGGAGTAAACAAAAAGGGACAATGGTACCTTATATGACTCACCCTTTGAGTGTCCAGTGTGGTGTTTGACAACAATAGGAAACTAGGTCTAACATGAATACATTATCTAAAGGGTAACGGATAACATAACACCATTTATATTAACAATATTAAGTTTGATTTAAACACAATGGCCCTCATTCCGAGTTGTTCGCTCGTTCTTTTCCTTCGCATCGGTGCGATTTTCCGCTAACTGCGCATGCGCAATGTTCGCACTGCGGCTGCGCCAAGTAAATTTGCTAAGAAGTTTGGTATTTTACTCACGGTATTACAAGGTTTTTTCTTCGTTCTGCTGATCGTAGTGTGATTGACAGGAAGTGGGTGTTTCTGGGCGGAAACTGTCCGTTTTATGGGAGTGTGTGAAAAAACGCTGCCGTTTCTGGGAAAAACGCGGGAGTGGCTGGAGAAACGGGGGAGTGTCTGGGCGAACGCTGGGTGTGTTTGTGACGTCAAACCAGGAACGACAAGCACTGAACTTATCGCACTGGAAGAGTAAGTCTCGAGCTACTTAGAAACTGCAAAGAAAAATCTTTTCGCAATATTGCGAATACTTCGTTCGGAATTCTGCTAAGCTAAGATTCACTCCCAGAGGGCGGCGTCTTAGCGTGTGCACTGCTGCGAAAAGCGGCTAGCGAGCGAACAACTCGGAATGAGGGCCAATATTGGGTGAGCAGCAATGGACATGTTATAGAGAATGAACAAACAGATGAATTGAATGTATACGGATATGGGTATATAAAGTACATATTTGACATGGGAAATGAGGAATAGCTATATTAATTGTCACAGACCTCATTTCCTCACATTCCTCTCCCACTTTTTAGACCCAATGTCACGGCAAGTTGTAGGTACAGTCCTCAATGTCCAAGCGAGGCTGTTGGGACAATCCAGTAAGTCTTTCCTTGGGTTTGGTGAGAGGGTAATCAGCAGTACACAGTTTCTAAGTTCTCAAGCAGAATCCCAAGTTTGTTGAATCCCCAAATCAACAGTTCCTGTATCCACGGTGCCCTCATGTATTGATTGGAACTTCCTCGGTCCATACAGTGTCAATGTTCTGCTGAAAGCTGCTTACAGTACCATTAGCAGCCAACATTGCAGAATGGGTGGGAGACTTCGCCGGCTTGTCCGATTGGACTTCCAGTCCTGAGCCGCCAGTTTTGGTCAATCATTCTTTCCACTGTGGAAAGTCACCATCCCCTACACCAGTAACTATTCCTCTTTCACCTATACCAGCTAGGTGCTGTCATACTATCACTAGATGTGTTGGTGGCCATCTGTCTCTTCTGCCACCATCTTCCTGCCATTCCTCCCTTACTAGCTGAGTCAACCTCCCCAGCCTGCTCCCTTCTCCAGGACTGACATCTGCGGGGATACTGTGGTCTATTCTTAACAAGAAAAGTACAGTCTCACTTTCTGCGCTCCAAATGTCCCTCGTTTAGACGATCCTCACAACGATAGTGATATTACATGAAACAGAAAAAACACAAAACAAAAAATAGTGTAATCCTGTATGCACATTAAAAGTTCTTTCCACCGTGTAGAGGAAAAGCTAAGTGATGGAAAATGGTTCCAAGAGAGATCCGACGTCCACCTTCTTATGGGGTCACCCAAAGTGATGTCGTGAAGACGTGACAATAAACCCTTACATGTATGCTTACTTGTATGTATAGAGAAGAAAGCACATAAAGGTTTCTTTTCTGTAGAGGTTTCTCTGTAGCCCGTATAGTGAGGATGGATATCACTCATATGGTAAGTATAAAATTAACAAAAGAAAATTAATACAATACCAGAGTTGCGCAGTGAAACAGAAAAAGCTGCCCAGACACTGCTCAGTTGGGGGAAAAAACACCAATTCCCAATGTTACAGAGAGAAAAGAATGGTGAACAGAGTACCACTGGCGCTGGATCCGTAAGGATGTATATGGATCCCCAATAACGGGATCCTGTACCCCTGTATTAGGATTCAATCCTTAAGGTGGTAAACAGTAACTCAATAACCATTAAAGTAAAATCACATATGAATTTATTATTAAAAACATATTAAAAACATACAATACGTGAACACTGAAAGTGCAAGGTGACCATGGGTAATCCAGAAAAAGTGACTTGTGCTTTTTTCTTTTTAAACCCAAAAAGATGCTCTTACCCTCTTACTGTGGTGCGGTGGGCTAGCTTATGAATAAGCTGGTGTGGTCCTAGGCTGAGTTAGCCAAGCACCACCGCAGGAGGATTATCAGCAAGGATTCACTTCCAGTTCACCTGTATTTCTCCTCAGTCCAAAGCAACGCGTTTCGGTTCCACAGAACCTTTCTCAAGAATTGGATGAGGATTACATATCCTGTAATGGCATTTATACCTGGTTAATGAGCTACTTATTAGATTAATCAATTATAATGTCACTTCCTGTCTCTAAAAACCGGAAGTGACGTGAATGCGTTCCATTGCCGTTTTTTCAAAAATTCTTTCCCTTAAAACACTTTTCTCCACTCTTATATAGTATGTCACCTCACTGCTTGACATACCCACTTCATGTTGTTTGTAAAAATAACCAGATAGGAAAAGTCCGTCGCGTCCACGCTTGCGTTTTCGCTAACCGGAAGTCACGTGGGCGCTATCTTGCATCCGCTTCCTGTTGTGGTTGGACTGCGTATATCTCCTCCCTCCGGAAATGGTAATAGTGCGGTCCATGCATGCGTTTCACACGGAGCCGCAGGGATCAATTATAGAGAAGCCTCTTCCGCCATCTTGTTTCAGGGATGAAGTACTGGCGTGCATGTACTGGGAGCAGGCCGGGAACACCCACTCGTTACCTTTCTTAGTGGTACTTCGTATTCCCAGCCAGTCCATCCCTTTTACCCGAGTGGGGTCCCATACCAGCTTTGTTGGTTCCTCATTAGGATACATATGGAGAAGGTGTTGTGGGATAAAAGATAAACAAGAAAGAAAGATTATGAATTATAACCATGACATAGTGAACCTGTATAGACAACTTAAAAAGGACATATAATAAATCAATACCAGCAAATCATATTAAAATGTCAGTGGATGATTTAAAATATCAATGTGTAATTTAAACTGTAATTTAAAATTACTCCTAGGACATTCACCTCGCCAAAGAATGTGTTAATCTAAAAACCACTTTAATTCGAAGTCCACATTATGCCCCCTGGGTTTCAAAGTATCTAAATTAAAAATCCACTTCATTTCACATTGTGCAAGTCGTTTTTCCAAATTTTTGTTCTTCCAATTTGGTTTGATTTGCTGTAGTCCTAAAAATCGTTTAAGATGTCCTTCACATTTGTTATGTGTAGTCCTGAAATGGTCAGATAGGGGATGGGTTTCCAGCCCCTTGCGAATATTGTATATATGCTCCGCAGCTCGAGTTTTCAAAGGGCGCGAGGTCTTTCCTACATATATCAATCCGCACTTACATTCCAGTAAATATACAACATTTCGGGAATGGCAGGTCACAAAATCATTAATCCTATATTTAGAACCATTCACTTCAAATTCAGTAATTTTGCGCGGTATGTCCTTCTTACTAGTAGTGCGGCACATCAGACACTCTCCACATCTGTGGAAACCCTTGTTACAACTTCTGACCCCTGTATTCTCCGGAAGACTACTCTGGACTAAATGGTCCTTCAAACATTTGGCTTTTTTGTAGATAAACACCGGTTTGGGTGGTAAATGGTCCCCAAGTACCGGGTCATCTTTCAATATACGCCAATTGTTCCTAAATATACTTTCAATCTTCTTGTGATAGCCCCCATATCTCGTAATGAAGGCCCATTGATACGGATTCTCTCCTTGATGCTCCTTCACTTTCTCTACAAGCAGATCCTTTCTATCTATTCTCTCGACCTTCTCTTTTGCTTTTTCCAGAAGTACATCGTCATATCCTTTTTCCCGAAAACGGTCAGTCATTTCATCCATCTGTATGTCCAGGATTGCCTTATTGGTACAGTTTCTTTTCAATCTTTTGTACTGGCCAACAGGAATATTCTCTAACCACCTATGGTGGTGTTCACTGTTTATATTCAGGTAGGCATTAGAGTCCGTTGGCTTACGATGGGTTTTAGTACATATCTCGTTATTTTCTATGTATATACTCAAGTCCAAGAAGGGTAATTCTTCTTTACTCTGAGTATACGTGAGCACGATGTTGAACTGGTTACAGTTTAGAAGGTCCTGGAATTTACCAAGAGATTCCTCACTACCTTGCCAGACCATCAAGATGTCATCAAAAGGCGGTAAACCATGGGGCCATCACGGAGGAGGAAAAAAATTTCATTCTCATTGATGAGCCATCCACACCTACTATTTACGTGTTGCCAAAAGTCCATAAGGACTTATCCAACCCCCCCGGACGCCCCATTATTACGGGCACTAACAGTGTTACATCCAACTTGTCGGCCATGGTGGATTCCTTTTTACAACCATTGGTTACTAATACATCAGCGTTCTTGAAAGACACAGGAGATGTTCTTAGAAAATTAGACTGCATTGATTGGGGTACGGACTGCACTCTAGTGAGTGCACACGTAAGCTCATTATACACGATCATTGATTGGGATAAAGGCAAGAGAGCAGTGGAATTTTTCCTTGAAAAAAGCCCCTATAATAACACTACAAAGGAATTCATCTTGGAGGCAATTGACCTCATTTTGAGAAATAACAATTTTTATTTCCAGGGCACCTACTATCTGCAGATCAGGGGGACCGCCATGGGCACCAGGTTTGCCCCCAGCTATGCCAACCTCTACATGGCCTACTGGGAGGCATCCACAGTGGACCCTTTGAGAGAGCTGGGGGCGGGCCTGGTATGCTGGTGGCGGTTCATTGATGACATCTTGATGGTCTGGCAAGGTAGTGAGGAATCTCTTGGTAAATTCCAGGACCTTCTAAACTGTAACCAGTTCAACATCGTGCTCACGTATACTCAGAGTAAAGAAGAATTACCCTTCTTGGACTTGAGTATATACATAGAAAATAACGAGATATGTACTAAAACCCATCGTAAGCCAACGGACTCTAATGCCTACCTGAATATAAACAGTGAACACCACCATAGGTGGTTAGAGAATATTCCTGTTGGCCAGTACAAAAGATTGAAAAGAAACTGTACCAATAAGGCAATCCTGGACATACAGATGGATGAAATGACTGACCGTTTTCGGGAAAAAGGATATGAAGATGTACTTCTGGAAAAAGCAAAAGAGAAGGTCGAGAGAATAGATAGAAAGGATCTGCTTGTAGAGAAAGTGAAGGAGCATCAAGGAGAGAATCCGTATCAATGAGCCTTCATTACGAGATATGGGGGCTATCACAAGAAGATTGAAAGTATATTTAGGAACAATTGGCGTATATTGAAAGATGACCCGGTACTTGGGGACCATTTACCACCCAAACCGGTGTTTATCTACAAAAAAGCCAAATGTTTGAAGGACCATTTAGTCCAGAGTAGTCTTCCGGAGAATACAGGGGTCAGAAGTTGTAACAAGGGTTTCCACAGATGTTGAGAGTGTCTGATGTGCCGCACTACTAGTAAGAAGGACATACCGCGCAAAATTACTGAATTTGAAGTGAATGGTTCTAAATATAGGATTAATGATTTTGTGACCTGCCATTCCCGAAATGTTGTATATTTACTGGAATGTAAGTGCGGATTGATATATGTAGGAAAGACCTCGCGCCCTTTGAAAACTCGAGCTGCGGAGCATATATACAATATTCGCAAGGGGCTGGAAACCCATCCCCTATCTGACCATTTCAGGACTACACATAACAAATGTGAAGGACATCTTAAACGATTTTTAGGACTACAGCAAATCAAACCAAATTGGAAGAACAAAAATTTGGAAAAACGACTTGCACAATGTGAAATGAAGTGGATTTTTAATTTAGATACTTTGAAACCCAGGGGGCATAATGTGGACTTCGAATTAAACTGGTTTTTAGATTAACACATTCTTTGGCGAGGTGAATGTCCTAGGAGTAATTTTAAATTACAGTTTAAATTACACATTGATATTTTAAATCATCCACTGACATTTTAATATGATTTGCTGGTATTGATTTATTATATGTCCTTTTTAAGTTGTCTATACAGGTTCACTATGTCATGGTTATAATTCATATTCTTTCTTTCTTGTTTATCTTTTATCCCACAACACCTTCTCCATATGTATCCTAATGAGGAACCAACAAAGCTGGTATGGGACCCCACTCGGGTAAAAGGGATGGACTGGCTGGGAATACGAAGTACCACTAAGAAAGGTAACGAGTGGGTGTTCCCGGCCTGCTCCCAGTACATGCACGCCAGTACTTCATCCCTGAAACAAGATGGCGGAAGAGGCTTCTCTATAATTGATCCCTGCGGCTCCGTGTGAAACGCATGCATGGACCGCACTATTACCATTTCCGGAGGGAGGAGATATACGCAGTCCAACCACAACAGGAAGCGGATGCAAGATAGCGCCCACGTGACTTCCGGTTAGCGAAAACGGAAGCGTGGACGCGACGGACTTTTCCTATCTGGTTATTTTTACAAACAACATGAAGTGGGTATGTCAAGCAGTGAGGTGACATACTATATAAGAGTGGAGAAAAGTGTTTTAAGGGAAAGAATTTTTGAAAAAACGGCAATGGAACGCATTCACGTCACTTCCGGTTTTTAGAGACAGGAAGTGACGTTATAATTGATTAATCTAATAAGTAGCTCATTAACCAGGTATAAAAGCCATTACAGGATATGTAATCCTCATCCAATTCTTGAGAAAGGTTCTGTGGAACCGAAACGCGTTGCTTTGGACTGAGGAGAAATACAGGTGAACTGGAAGTGAATCCTTGCTGATAATCCTCCTGCGGTGGTGCTTGGCTAACTCAGCCTAGGACCACACCAGCTTATTCATAAACTAGCCCACCGCACCACAGTAAGAGGGTGAGAGCATCTTTTTGGGTTTAAAAAGAAAAAAGCACAAGTCACTTTTTCTGGATTACCCATGGTCACCTTGCACTTTCAGTGTTCACGTATTGTATGTTTTTAATAATAAATTCATATGTGATTTTACTTTAATGGTTATTGAGTTACTGTTTACCACCTTAAGGATTGAATCCTAATACAGGGGTACAGGATCCCGTTATTGGGGATCCATATACATCCTTACGGATCCAAGTATAAAATTAAAAAAGGGAAAGCCAATTAGGGCAAAGCAAACCCTTTTTATTAAAATTAAAACACAAATAGACAACCAGCCATACCAAAAATGGGAAACAAAGATGGAAATAAGCTGACACAATGTGATCCGGATATCAAAAATGTCATATGTTCCCCTCAATGGATTAACTGGTTTGAACATCAATATTGCACTGTATCAACGCGTTTCTACGCTCGGCGGTGTCTTTATCAAGATTTAACAGTGTATGTAGCACTGATGTGCAGCCTCTCATGTGTGGTAAGCTGGATTCACAGAGGTTAATAGTCCCTCCAGCAAGCCCACAGTCACCTCCTCGAATCCTGGCCCCAATCCAAATGAACTCGAGCCATGGGTATAACCATCATCTAGCCTTCTGCCATCAAAATTTTGATTTTGTGTTTTTTTGCCATTGATCCGGTGGAACTAAACTGGACTGAACCAGGGTAATAGAGACGCCTGAGTTTCCGGAGGCCCTGTAGGTTCTGCCCATTAACTCTGACGGGCTGTAGGTAGCCTATTTGCTTGGGTAGCCTTCCCGAGTACCGCCACTATCTCTACCTGATAAACTACTTCCTCTGCCTCTGGTGCATCAGGAGAGTAGTACTCCTCCCCACCCTCAAACATGTCTCCTGACACACTGCCACTCGGGGCATGACTGGTCTTGCTCCCAACAATGGTCTTATTCCTTGTGGGCAATCTCGCTGTATGTGCCCTGGCTGTTGGCAAATGTAACACCTTCTGGAGTCTTATAGTCTTGGACTGTGAGGTCTGGGTGCACTAGGGAGTGTGGCTGGGTTACGGGGTGACATTGGGCATGATGTAGCAAAGGGTGTATCTCGTTCAGGTGGGGGCATTTGGACAGGCAACCATTCTCCTCTGCTAATCCCCCTCCATCGGGGACGGTTAGCCAGAAATTAATCCGCCAGTACTGCTGTTGCTTCTGGGTCTATGGAGTTTCTGTCCACCACCCACTCTCGGACTTCTGGTGCCATTTTGTTCATTAGTTGCTCCAATATGAAGAGATTTTTAATGTCCTTTGTAGTTGTGGCTTGCTTCCTTTCACAGTTCCTTCGCAAAAAAGTACTACATTTCGTGTATGAAGAATCTCCACTTTATGCCATGGATCGGAACTTAGTGCAGTAGGATTCAGGGGTAACTGCATACCAAGCCAACAACACTCTCCAAATGTCCTGGTAGTCTCTTCCTTGCTCTGGGCTCATGGCATGGTATGCTTCCTGAGCTCGACCTATCAAACTAGGCACTAAATATTTTGACCACTCCCTCCCAGGTATCTCATGCATATTCATCGTTGACTAAAATACCTGAAGGTGTGTCAGTATCCATGGGCGATTCCACAAAGCGCGGTACATCGTTGTAGCCCAGTCGCGGCATCTGTCTTTCTTCCGACACTGGTGCTGATGCCATCGATGGTACTATGACAGGTCTCCACAGCGCCTCTTCCAATACTGCTGCCCTCTCATGTGTGACAGCTCCTGGTCCCAGGATGTCGAGCCAAATCTTCAGCTGTTCCGTGTTGATGACAGCTATTGCAGCTGCAGGGGTGGCCATTGCCCTGGTTCTATTATTAGTCCCCTCCAACGGGTACTGGACCATATCCTCCTCTTCCTCCTCTCCAACAGGGTGTTCTAAGTCCCATTGCACTAATTTTTCGATTAGGGACCACTTGGTATCCACTGTGTTGATTACAATTTTTCTTGCATGACACAGTTCTTGCAGGACTCCCTTCTTGTTGTGTTTGTAGGTTTGTGCTGCTGCCTCCAGTCTGCTGTAATCTCTTGCTTCTGTGCTTGTAACCTGAGTGATCCCTCTCCTTGCCACCAAATGTGAAGACACTGGGTTCCAAATCAATCAGGCACGGTGGGAGATGAAAAACCAACAGTGGTTTATTGAACAGAATGCGTTATAAACAGCTCAGCACACCTCTGTAATCCAATTCCACATGACAATTCCCACCACAAACTCCTGACAGAAAATGACTTCTTAGTCATGGAGCAGAGAATTTCTCCCAGCAACATATAAATCCAATATAATGGGTCCCACAGCAGATCCCTGGCAGAACATTACTTCTTTGACCCGAGGCTAAGATGTAATGTTCTGTCAGGAGTTTGTGGTGGGAATTGTCGTGTGAAATTGGATTACAGAGGTGTGCGGAGCTGTTTATAACCCATTCTGTTCAATAAACCACTGTTGGTTTTACATCTCTCACTGTGCCCGAGTGATTTGGAACCCGGTTTCTTGACATTTTGAGCAGCAATGGACATGTTATGGAGAATGAATAAACAGATGAATTGAATGTATATGGATATGGGTATAAAAAGTACATATTTGACATGGGAAATGAGGCATAGCTATATTGATTGCCACAGACCTCATTTCCTCACAATCCCTCACCCATAGCAATCCTCAGTTTGGTGGCCTGTGCCAGCAACAGCACTGGCGCACCCAACCCCCATACTTTAAAACAGGGATAGTGCTTCCCAAAAAAAGGGACATGTTCTTGCTGGTAAGTGGCATGGCCACACAATAGTACCCCCAATTCAAATTACACCACACAGTAGTGCATTTTTATTCACATCACATCACACGATAGTGCCCCTTATTCAAGTTACACCGCTCAGAAGTGTCCATTTACCTTATACATGTTGTGCCTCACAGTACTGTGCGTTATTCACGTTACGTCACACTATAATGCTTCTTATTCACAATTTATAACACCGTATCGCTCCTTATTCACATTATTCATAGGGCAGTACGGATGTTGTAATGGTTAGCATTACTGCCTCATAGCACTGAGGTCATGGGTTCGAATCCCACCATGGCTCTAACTGTGTGGAGTTTGTATATTCTCCCCGTACTTGCGTGGGTTTCGTCCGGGTACTCCGGTTTCCTCCCACAATCCGAAAATACACTGGTAGGTTAATTGGCTCCCTGCAAAAATTAACCCTAGCGTGAATGCGTGTGTGTGTACATGTGGTAGGGAATATTGTGGGTCATTCTGACCCGTTCGCATGCAGCGGTTTGTCACTGCGATGCAAACAGGTCCGGAATGCGCATGCGCCGCGTGTGCACTGTGCCCGGCGACAGGGGTCGCCGGGTTACGATGCGGATTACGAGAAAAGCGGTCGTAGCGGTGACCGCAAGAAGATTGACAGAAAGAAGGCGTTCCTGGGCGTCACCAGACCGTTGGCCATTTTTGGGGAGTGGTGGAGAAAACGCAGGCGTGGTCAGAAGAACGGAGGGCGGATGTCTGACGTCAAAGCCGGGACCTGCATCGCTGGAGCCGTTGCACAGGGTAAGTAGGTCTAGGGCTAGTCTTCTTTTACACAAAACTTTTTTAGCTTACCAAGGCTGCACAAGCGTTCACAGCCCTGCTAAGCTAAAATACACTCCCCCACAGGCGTGGACTAGTTGATCGCACCAGCAGCAAAAAGTTGCTGGCTGCGATCAACTCGGAATGACCACCCTAGATTGTAAGCTCCACTGGGGCAGGGACTGATGTGAATGGCCAAGTATTCTCTGTAAAGCGCTGCGGAATATGTATGTGCTATATAAATAACTGATGATAATAATAATAATAATAATAATAATAATAATAATTATAAATTATTCTACACCATATTGCTCCTTATTCACATAATACATTGTATCGCTCCTTATTCAGATTACTCTGCACCAGGGCTGGCCAAACTGGTCCTCGAGATCTACCAACAGTTCACATTTTCCAGACTACCTAGCTGGTGCACAGGTATAGTCATTACTAATTAAGATGTGCTGCATTCATTCCTAACTGACAATTCTACAGATCTCCAGGAGGCCTGGAAAACATGCACTGTTGGTAGATCTCGAGGACCGGTTTGGCCAGCCCTGCTCTACACCGTATCGCTCGTTATTAACATTACACTGTACCGTATCGCTCCTTATTCACATTACACTACACTGTATCGCTCCTTATTCACATTACACCGCACCGTATCACTCCTTATTCATATTACGTCCCACAGTATTGCTTCTTATTCACATTACATCCCACCGTACCATTCCTTATTCACATTTCGCTACACCGTATTGCTCCTTAAATCACATTACGCTCACCTCATCGCTCCTTATTCACATTACACCACAACGTATTGCTCCTTATTCACATTACACCATATCGCTCCTTATTCACATTACACCACACCAGATTGCTCCTTATTCACATTACACCACCGGATAGTGCTCCTTATTCACATTATGTCACACTGTAGTGCTCCTTATTCACATTTTGTCACACCGTAGTGCTCCTTATTCACATTACACCACCCCATAGTACTCCTTATTCACATTACACTGCACCGTGGTGTTTCTTCTTCACATTACACTGCACCGTGGTGCTCCTTCTTCACATTACACCACATAGGCTCCAACAAAGGATGGGCATTCAGGGCGTGAGCGCCCCTTCATCAGGACCACATAATATACATATATATACACAGTTGTGCTCACAAGTTTACATACCCTAGCAGAATTTGTGATTTTCTGGCCATTTGTCAGAGAATATGAATGATAACTCACAAACGTTTCTTTCACTCATGGTTAGTGGTTGGGTGAAGCCATTTATTGTCAAACAATTGTGTTTACTCTTTTTAAATCATAATGACAACAGAAACTACCCAAATGACCCAAATCAAAAGTTTACATACCCTGGAGATTTTGGCCTGATAACATGCACACAAGTTGACATAAACGGCTCGCGTGACGTGTATGCACCCAGGTCATGTGATCACGTTGTGCGTCAAAGGTCCCCGGGGGTTGCCCTGGCAACGTCCAGTAAACAGTGTCCGGAAGAGCTCTAGTCGTGGTCATAGCAACCAGGTTACGCCCCGTCCATGGTAACCCGATTGCAGCTGTTACAGACCGTGGCTGTGAAGATATACAATAACACTTTTTTGAGAGCTGATACGTGAATGTACACTGTGTAAAAAATCTGGGAACAATAAAACCAGTGATAACTACTCAATACGAGTAATAAACAAGTGTCTCAATTCTATCACATATTCTGTATCCTACATAAAAAGACGTATTGCTCTTGCTAAATGACTAGTTACATATGGCAGGCTGGCTGTTGTTTATTACTGCTATATCATACTTGTCATTATAATCTTGTGCAATATGAGGCTGTCCATGAATCTGGGGAACCCTCCACTTAATGCGGATAGAATATACCCAATACCATATGTCAGTTGTATATCAAAGAAAGTCGATCATCATAAGTCAGCTTAAAAGACGCTCCATTGTATCCGGTCATTGAGACATATTATATATATACTGTATATATATATATATATATATATATATATATAGTGTCAGGCAAGCAGCGGCACTCGGAGACGTAGTGGAAACAACAACGGTGTATTTTATTGCATCACTTCAGTCCAACGATTCGGGACCAAGTAGTCCCTTTGACAAGGTGATACAGTGAAAAGTATAGTGCTGGTTACAAACCTTTTATGTGAAATAAGACCCGCCAGCGGGAAGGAGGTGGAAAAGGTGGAAAGACCATAGTGTATACCATAACAGTAGGTGTTCTGACTGCCACTGCTGCCCGTGATTCAAAGGAGCTACAGCTTAGTAGGGGGAGCTACTAAAAAAAACCTATATGCTTTGTTCTGTGCCTTCCTTAGAAGGTGATTTGTGGAACGCATGCCTCGGTAGTCAGCTATCTTTTTAAACAATAAATGTGTTATGGAATACACTATGGTCTTTCCACCTTTTTGTTTTGCATAATTCACCCTCATGTCGATGGAACAAAGTTGAAGGAATTTGGCCCAGTGGATGTATGACCAAGATTGAAGGAACCGGAAATGAATTGTGAAGTTTTGAGACTGTCACACAATATTATCCTAAAAAAATCCCTCCTAAAAAATCATTAAGTACTTCAGGATGATTATAGTAGCCCCATACACCTTAACTGACCACCCCCATATAAACATTCCAATATCCACATCAGTAATACCATTCAGTCATTACTGTACATCCCTCTGTCAAATAACAAAAACCCTTCATGTTAATGAACCCCCCATAAAGCAATAACCCCTCCACCATAAGTGACCCTCAAAATAAACCCATGCACAATTTATTTATAAACTTTTCCCCAATAATACCAATATTCCCATACCACCAATTGCCCCCCTCCCCCCCACGCTCCACTTCCCTTCTGTTGCTGTTCTGTTCTCACTGTGAATCTCCCATGAGGCTGCTGCTGTTGATCTCCATAGAAGGGGATGGCCATCGACAATCTATGATTTCAAATAAATTATGGTTTATAACAGATGTTGATTACTTTTGCCATTGATGGGGAGAACCATATTTTTTTTCTGCAAGGTGCCAGGATACAGAGCATAGCTCCGCCTCTGACACTCATGAAGCCCTACCCCAGGTTCTGATTGGCCCACAAGCCATTCAGTGAAAGAGCATGGATGCCCACTGGTTGGTGAAACCATCGATGGTCACCCATTCCATAGTGTGTGTAAGTAACCATCGATGATCACTTGCAATTCCACCACTGATCGCAACCATCAATGGTAAGCACACCGATGGTCATCCCTATTCCACAGCTCATCCAATTAGAGATCAGCCCATACTCTCCTCAATCTTTGCAGTGTCTCATGGGAATTACCCAGAAAGTTCAACACCTCTCCAATGGTGTCCCTGCCCTCAGAGCCCAGACTGAGAGACTGTCTCAGAGGAATTCAGTTTTGGCACATGCCCCCTGCTGGCCGTCTATAGTAATCGGTGTCTATCATAACAATTCAATTGTTGCTCTGATCAGACGCTCATTAGCATTTTATGCAGGTATAGGCACGCAAACTAAACTACAGACTATGGGCCTAATTCAGTAAGGATTGCAAATTATGCTAATTAGCATAATTTGCAATCCTTTGGATCGCGTGCTGGGGGCTGCCCAGCATGCTGACCGGCGCCTCCCCCGTTCAGCAAGCAGAAATTGCAACGCATCTCAATTTCTGCTTGTTAGCAGAAACTAAGGAAGCCTCCTGCCGGCGCACCTTAGCTGTGCCCGCAGAAGGCCCGCCGCCATGTTCTTGATCACGGCTGCGTGTGATGTCAGCTGCCGTGATCACGCCCCTGTTTGCCCTCCACCCCCTGTTCATGCCGCACCGCCCCCACACACTCCATCTCCGTCCTGCGACAGCCTCTTCCTGATTGACAGGCAGAGGTGATCGCATTTTCTGCAGGCCCCCCCGCAGAAATTGCGGGCGCATGCGCAGGACGGGTGCTACGCATACACTCGCTGAGCGATTGTAATAACCTCAATTAGCCCCTATGGCCTGTATTTGGACCAGTGCTTTTTAATGTCTTAAGTGGTGACATTGCAAATGGTATTGAATTTAAAGCGGGAGCATAAGTTCATACTAGGCTCCCAGAGGTGATATAGAAGGATATAAATACATTATAGATTGTACAAAGAAGGGCAACTAAATGGCCTACATCATAAAACTTACCTGGAAAGACTAAATATCTTAATATGTATAGTTTGGAGCAGAGAAGAGAAAAGGGGGACATTATCGAAACTTTGAAATGTACAGTATGAAGGCTATTAACACAGTCCAGCAGTAAAACACACTCCAAAGAAAGAGAAATAATCGAACAAAAGAACATGCACTGAAACAAGAGGGAGGTAGGGAGGTAGGTTCAGAGGAAATTTGAGGACAAATTACTTCACATAAAGGGTAGTGCAGGGGCGTTAGTTCATCCCAGATGCCCGGCGGCAAGTTGGAGATTGGTACCCCCCCCCTTAAAAAAAGGGAAAACAAATATGGTGTGTGTGAGAATGTGTGTGTGTGTGTGCGTGTGTGTGTGTGTGTGTGTGTGTGTGTGTGTGTGTGAAGCACATGACTTACAGAACTATATAAATAGTGCTCTCAGCCATTCTACAGGTACCGGAGATCAGTGTATTGGTAGGGCTCCAGATACAATGTGTGACAATGGCTGGTGGGTCAGGGTCAGACTCACTAGATTCAGCCGTCTGCAGCATGCAGAATCAGCATTCACCGGCTGGTCCCATCTCACAGTCCAGCAGCGGCGGGTGCACCATTGCTTGCTTGCAGTGCAGGCTGAGCGGTACTAGGTGGGAGCTCTCCTGTCCCCTATTGCAGGTGTTAGCAGGCCTCCTGAGACAGACCCAATTAACTATGCAGCAGCAGCAGGTGCACCGCAGAGCTCTGAACATTTTGATCCTGCTGTGAACCACACAGGTGCTGCTGTACATGCATGTGCCCCTTCAGGTTTTGGAGCCCGGAGGCAGGTGCCTCCATTGCTTCTGGGAGTTACACCCCTGGGGTAGTGTATAAGTGGAAAATAGCCTCCCATCTTGGGATAGACATAAGGATGTCCTTACAAAGAACTAAGGATCAAATAGGGTTGGAGGTTATTATAAAGGTTAAAATAAGGGGCAGACTAGATGAGCCAAGCGGTTCTTATCTGATATTAAATTCTCTGTTTCTAGAATGGGGGGCTCATGAGAAGAACACATTTGAGACATGCACTGTATAATACAAAGTTATAGAAGAGAAAGTAATAAAAAGTAATAAAAAAAAAGAAAAGAGAGAGAGAGAAAAAAAAAGTAAAAGATTTAAAAAGGACCAAACAAGAAAAGAGAGTAACAAAGAAAGAGGTAAGGAATATAGGAAGGGATGGAGAGAGGATAGTATGGGAAGAGGGGTGGATCACCACCAGGGCTCCAATAAGGTATCTATGTTTAATCAACTTGTTTGAAAGGGAGGATTAATGTGTGCCAGCAAGGGATTTGTATTGGATTCACAGAATTCCAGCCATGGAATCCAGATCTGCAAATAATTTATCAGGAGAGGACATAGAAACATAGAATTTTACGGCAGATAAGAACCACTTGGCCCATCTAGTCTGCCCATCTCAACCCAAATTTGAACCTTAATTCTTTGTAAGGATATTCATATGCCTATCCCAAGCATGTTTAAATTGCTCTACAGTCTTAGCCTCTGCCACCTCTGATGGGAGGCTATTCCACTTGTCCACTACACTTTCTGTGAAGTCATTTTTCCTTAAATTTCCCCTGAACCTGCCTCCCTATAGTTTCAGTATATGTCCTGGAGTTCTAATACTCCTCTTCCTTTGAAGAATGTTTCCCTCCTGAACTTTGGACATGGTAACATCCATTGATCGATACATTTCTAAACTTTGAAACCAGTCAGCAAGTGTCGGTGGGGAAGTAGATTTTCAGCGCACAGGTATAACAGCCTTAGCTACACTGTTGAAATATTTTAACAGTGATTTTTTGTAGACCAATAAGAGCGATGTATGTAGATTCAACAACCAGAATTCAGGCTCATTTGGTACCAGGATTTTGCGTGCAACCGAAATTAAATCATCCCAGAAAGTTTGCAAGGCGGGGCAGGACCATCATATATGAAGTGGTTACACCAGGTCCATGTTACATCTCCAACAACCTGCGGGTACCCCAGGGTACATCTTAGATAAGATGGACGGACATCAATACGGGACATGACTTTAAAATGAGTTTCAAGAGTTAATATATTATTGGAGCTACTCCAAAACTTTTCAAGGTGTCGATATGCGCAGGAACAGATTATTAATATCACACTGTATGTACTGTACTCTTGATATTCGGAGGGAACCTAGTGGAGGACATCTGCAAGTGCACCTAAACCAGACATCGCCCACCTATTCAAACCAACCTATGACCCCTCATGTACTGTAAATGACCAGCTCTTTGGCCTATGAAAGAAGAGATTACAGTTTCCTTTGTTTCATGCTTTGGACCATTGTATAAAAAGCCAAGCTTCCTGGCCGGTCAGTCTCTATTCTCTGAAGGTCATCTATTCAGATTGCGGAGGACTGGAATCCGGGTTGCGCAGGCGAACAAACATATATCCATTGATTGTAGCCTTTTCTCTTATGTGATTGTATTTCTCTGTGATCCCCCTTTTTAAGTAAATAACTGTTGCAGTGTTGGACCTCAACATTTAATATACAATTGGTGTGGCATTCCTTTCCTGTTAGGGGTTATAAAGTGTATTCCGCCGCACGTGTAGCTACTTTGTGCTTACAGCGTGATGGTGTGCTTACGCAATGTGTACGCATATCATAGGGGTTTCACACACACGCTTAGAGGGTATCAACAGCCTGAACATTCTCTGCATTTAAAGGTATTGCTTTTCTTCCTGAAAGTTAATCTGCTTTAACAATTGGGTGCTTGTCCGGGATCATCTCACACTCACAGACTTGCAGGCCATAAACAGACTTTGATCTACAACAAAGGGTGGAGACGCATGTTAAGTAACTTGCATTGTGTTGAAATCAGTTTGTGTTAGATCACGTCTGTTTCTGTCTGGTCTTAGAGGTGCAAGTTGTAAACCCCAGGGGACATACAGGCAAAAAGCAGTTTAAATTTGTGTGTAATTTTGGAATGAAAGCATACACAAAGCGTACCGATACTTTGCATGCTTTCTCACATATTGTTGCCATAGGTTAACAGTCATTATAGATCTGTATGAAATCAGATACATTTGTTTGCTATATATATATATATTTGATAGTGTGTTAAGGGAGTAATTGTAAAACACAATTGTATGTTGTGTTAGTGAGCGATAGTAGTTTTATTGCTCACATTTATTGAGATAGTGTGGTTTATTGAATTGCGAATGCACGTTTGTACGGTACGTAAGGACAGCGTACAGAAGAGTGCACGTGGTGTAGACACGCACGGTCGCGTGTTTACGCAAGGTTGCGTAGAGTTGCGGGCGCAAGGTATAACCACACTATAGCTGTTCAATTTAAGGCGGGAGTGTATACATTTAATACTGTAGCACATAACTATCCGATTTCAAAAGCAGATTACCGTGATATTTTGTTTGAACTGTACTACCTCTGGGGTAAAGTAACCAATCAAAGGGAGTGATATTTTTTTGTACAGAAAAACACTGTGTATTTGTGTGAGCTGAAAGTAGGAGTGAACGGTTGTGGAACCCAGAAATCGGGATCTCGTGGTGACACTGAGTAAGCAGAGGCTTGGTGCCGTAAGGCGGCTGACTTACGTTAATACATAACTAGAGAAATACGCAAGTCGTGAGGAGATTTGCAGAGGAGCGTGATATAGAATTGTGCATCTTGAAGTTTAGAATTGTGAATTGAAGTTAAGGTTTTGTGTTACGCTCCGGCTGAGGAGCGCAGCTTGTGGATTCGACTCCAGTGGTTGTAGGGTGGATAGATAACAAGTATCTATATGCTGTGCGATTGGACCGCGCGTTTGTGTGGGCGATACGTGGCGCAAAGTGATACCATTTTGTGAGCTTTTGCGTAAACTGTATCATTAGTACCGTGTAGAGCATACGCAAGCGTGATTTGTGTATAGCAAAAAGGGACGTTTTCACTGTTCTCTCTCAGGAAAATCTTCAACGGTAGATATTCACTGGAAAAGGTGATTGGTCCTAAAACTTCCAGTGAATAGGAAACCAGGTAGTGTCCTCACTGGGTACGCAGTGTTCACTATTGGAGTGAGTCGTGGCACATCAGCGGAGAAGGAGCGGGTGAAAGCGCTCGGAGGACTTTCACAGTCATCTCCATTGTGCATTTGGGGATTGTGTACGAAGGCAAAAAGTCCGCGATGGGATCCAATTGCACAAGCAAGGGGCGTTCGGCAGCCAGGGGTCAGGCTGGAGAGCTGAGGCCCAAGGGGTCAGCTCGGTTTATAATGTGTGGGAAATATGGTCCACACGCAGAGGCTTTTTGCGATGAATGGGTGCTTATGACTGCTGAAGATAGGGCATCATTCCCTAGGGTGGGTAGCTTTGAATCAGAGGTATTACAGAGAATAAGGATTAGAATATGTCTGATCAAATCTAGAAAACAGAGGATCAGACATACGGACTGTTTAAATCTGTGGCAACAAGAGGGGGAGATGCAAAGGGAACTGGCTCGCACAGCAGGTTCCAAACCTAACAGGAAAACGATTGCGAGCGCACCACTACCGACACATGTCGAAGGGGAGAAAATGGCTACAATCAATGGTGCATTGGCAAATGATGGGGACAATCATGTAAAATGTATTAACCCTAATCCATGTATATTGTACCCTGTCCTTCGTTCTCTCCAAGGTCATAGGTCGAAGGAAAATGAGGGATCCATCCTACTCTCAGCCCTTATCCATGCGGTCACCTTGCAGGAAACTCAGGTGGGCTCGGCCCAGACAACAAGAGAAGTGACGGTGTCTCCCACTGAAAGGACTGGTGAGATCACAACCACCGGTAAGTGTGAGACTGTTCATTAAACAGAGACAGTAACACAGCACAGTGAGCCAATTAGAAATGGAATGGTTGGGTTAAATCTTGTCTTGGAAATGGCAACTCCCCATGGGAGAACCGGTAGTCAGGTAGTAACCCTCACCGGGGATAATGAAATGTATTGCCCATGGACCAGGTCAGAACTGCGGTCAATCATTTCATAATTCCCCGATCCCCGAAAGTATTTAGCCAGAGGTCAGAAGTATATTAAGGATCTGGGTAATGCCCATGAACCTACAAACAAAGATTGGCTGAGACTTTTGAAAGTGTGCCTACCCCCTAATACTGACACCCAAAAATGTATCACGGATTGCAAAATAGAGTCAGCTGATCCTTTGACCGATAAACACGATCAGAACGTGGAACGAATTAACATACAACTAGGATTGTATTTCCCCATTGTCATCAAGTGGAATAAAATTTTCTCCATAAAACAAAGAGAAAATGAACTGACATCCGAATATTTCCATAGAACATTGCAGGAAATGGCTAGATACACTGGGGTATCGGATATAAGGAACAATGCGAATTACAAGGAGATGACTGTCTCTGTGCTAATGGACGGGCTCAATAAGGCATTGAAAGTCAGGATACAGAATGCTTTGCCTTATTGGAGAGGGGTAACAATAGATACTCTCAGGGAGTCTGCTAGTAAGCAGGAAAGGAATAGCTCAACGATGGTAAGTATGCAGGCTCTTGCAGGGAAGTACCAGCAGCCTAAACCACGGACCCCTGATGGTAAGAAATGGTCAATATGTTTCTATTGCAGGAAGGAAGGGCATTTTGCCAGGCATTGTAGGAGTAGTAGGACACATAGTCAACATAGACCCCCTAGACCAGAACACGAGCCACATTATAAAACACATACATGGGACCAAGGGACATATAGTAAGGATTCAAAAACCGTATAGAAAACACAGATTCGGCTAATGGGAAGAACAAAATAAATGCAACATTACCCTTTGACAAAACTTGCTGAGGTTAAGATGGGACCTCTGTGATGCTAAACCTTTACTTCTTTTCCTATCAGAAGTGGCCCCTAACATAACAGAAACTTTGTTAAATATGATATACATATAGTGTGCTCCCGCTCAGGAAGTACAAAGTATGTTAGACACCCACAAAGACTAACTTGCATTCACTGTTCTAGATTCATGTCCATCACAGGTAGAGGAAATTATCTCACAGATACCGGGTTCCCTAGGAACGTAGGATGGAAAGGACACTGGATTGATGGCTGGGATAGTCCCAGTAGTGATACAACAAACACAGATTTTTAAGGGGAGTAGACCAAGTAGAGAGTCATTCCCCGTAGTGCCCAATCCAGTTGTAATTTTTATAAAAAATGATCTATTACCAACCTATATGTGGTTTTTCTCCAAAGTCTCTTTTTCATTGCTTGCATTCACCTACAGGAGGGTACAATACATGGACCCGATTATAAATTCATACACCACATGCTTTATCGGAGAGTCAGAGTGCTGCCTGAATCCAGTATATCTCACCAGCATATTGGCGCCAGTATTGCTGCAGTGTGCCTTGTCATGCACAAAGGGTGGAGAATGGGAATACTGGTGAAGGGAGATTGTGTATGGACACTGATATGCAGGATGGTGTGACAGCCTGTTGGTGAATGGGAACCTGACATTTTTTTGTTCTGATTTTTATTATTATTCCTTTTTCTCTTCTCTCTTCTAGAGATTTTTTTACTCCACACAACAAATACACAACATTCAAAATATGCAACAGTTAAATTGAAATGCAAAATGTGTGTTCCCTACAGGAGAGGGCAGTCTGGAAGGTGAAGGCATATGGTCAGGAGTCCTCAGGACTTTGGACAGATGGACACGGTAAGCCAGTGTCCCCCAGGGCATATCTCCCAAGCCTAGCTGAGGCGGCAGATGGTCTGGACTCATCTGGGCAAGGAAGGTATGTGCAAATTGGTAAGAGCCTACTGGAGTGCACCAGGGTTCTCTTCTCATGCAGGTAAGAAAGCAATGACATGTCTTGCTTGAGGAAGAATATTGGTAAGACAATACCAACGGAGCCGTCCCATATCCCTCCTACAGACGGACCTTTCCAGATAACACAAATCGACTTCATACAGTTACCACCCTGTAGGAATTTGAAATATGTGTTAGTTTGTACTGATGTCTTTTCCAACTGGGTAGAAGCATTCCCCGCTGCCACAAATACTGCTGTGTTCACTGCAAAGAAAATCGTGCAGGAATTTATGTGCAGATATGGTATCCCTAGAATGATTGAAAGTGATAGCGGTACCCATTTTACAGGTGAAGTCTTTCAGGTCATGTGCAAACTGATGGGTATTAATAGCAAGCTGCATACTCCATACCGGCCACAGGCAAGTGCAAAGGTGGAGAGAATGAATAGCACTATTAAGAACAAGCTGAGCAAAGTGATGGCTGAAACTGGGTTGTTGTGGCCAGAAGCTTTGCCACTAGTGTTGTACAGCATCAGAACCACTCCCAGGTCACCGCTTAACTTATCACCCTTCGAAGTTCTTTTTGGCCGACAACCTCATGTAATGATAGACCCCCAGGATGATTTTAAGTGCAATAACAAAATAACTGTGCAATATTTGGTTAGGAGGAGCCAGCAACTGAGAAACCAGCAAAGGAATCTAAAGCTGGTGATTCCTGACCTACCGAACAGTAATTGTACTGACATTGAACCTGGGGATTATGTGATGATTCAAACAATTTTACGCTCAGGTTGCCTCATATACAGGTGGGAAGGACAGCACGACAGCACTAAAGGTTGCAGAGAGAGAGAGACTTGGGTCCACTCGTCCCACCGCAAGAAGGTCCCTGACCTGGAGAAATCTCGTAACAAGAAGAAAGGTGAAAAGAACCTCGAATCTCTAGAGAGTCTGTTCCGGGAAATCTGAGAGGCAGGACTGTTGAATGGCACCTGAGCAAGGAGTACAACAAAATCAAGGACGGTTGTCGTATCTTTTTTCACCCCCCCCCCCAAACTGCATTTTCCTTTTTTTTTCTATCTGTATTTTTTTTGTTACGTGACTAAGTGGATCCACACCAAGAGACTGTGTTCCGCCTTTTCCTTGTGACTGTTTTTGGTCAGGACAAACTGTTTTTGTGAGGGTCCCAGAGACGTTGAGCAATGATCTGGAATGGGTTCTGATGGAGAGTACGGATTGGTAGGATCCCAGGAGCAGCATATCGCTCAAGTAAAGGCTGGTATCAGTAAGAGGTCTGGTAGTGACGGAGCTCAGAGACAATGTGAAGGGTTATTGTCTGATGAATATTGTATATGTAAGCATTGCGAGAATATAGTCGAAGATGGGTGCATCCAGGGATGTCAGTCAAGCAGTAATATTGACATTGGCCGTCATCCTTTGAGTGATTACCACTCATTAGTGGGTACGGTCTTAAACCAAACGGAATGCTGGGTGTGCTCACAAGTACCTCAAAGACAGAGTAAGTCGGGATTAGTGCCATATCCTTTTACGATAGATGAGGTACTCTAATTACGGGGTGGGAGACCGGTGGACAAGAAATTCAATATATCTAGGCCCCCTAGCTTGAAGCTCCACCAGTACCACTTAGATAGGTCACTGTTATGTTTTAATGTGTCCAATTTCCGGAAACCAGGAAATTGGGAAGTGAAATGGAATAACCAATGACCTTTTCACATAGAACTGATAAAGTACCTATCGACTCCGAACTTGTACGCAAGATAGCCGCAAGTGGGAATTATTTTCGGTATAGGTATACACGTGGGATGAAAACCATGTGGGCTGGAAAAGTATCGCAGGGGTATTCTGTCCACATCATCCAGCCCAATACTTGTACTGAGCAAATGAGAGAATTGGTTTCTTTATAAGGAAGATATGTGATATGGTGTTGTTGCATTTTGTCCCCTATGTTCTCCCAGATAATGCCTACTTCATATGTGGAAGGAAAGCGTACAAGTGGCTTACTCCGAGCTCTGAAGGGTTGTGTTATATTGGCAGAGTACTACCAGTGGTTATGAGCATAGCACACGACAAAATGAAAAACATTCACTGCAACGCTCAGACTCCTTATATCATACCCATTATGAACACATCATCAAGAGACACCTCATAGATAGGGCAGAGCATGCAGCCTCTGATTTGATCCATGAA
Organism: Pseudophryne corroboree; assembly: GCF_028390025.1. Lineage (NCBI taxonomy): Eukaryota > Metazoa > Chordata > Amphibia > Anura > Myobatrachidae > Pseudophryne > Pseudophryne corroboree. The sequence goes on along the minus strand of NC_086444.1, from coordinate 169,630,481 downwards.
TCCACCGGGATTCAAGTTCTTCTCGCATTAGACATCACCCGTACTGCCAGAGGAACTATAAATTATAGATATATCCATGCGCTAGCAAACTTGATAGATAATATCACTGAAATGTATGATGACACCTTCAGGTATATGGGCAGGGAGTTACAAGCTTACAAGAAGGAGCTGGTCCAGCACAGGATGGTCCTGAATTATGTCACAGCTGTGACAGGTGGTACTGTGTTACTTTGGCAACTCAATATGGTGTGAAGTGCTGTACGTATATAATGAATAGCACTGACGACCGCACGGAGATCATCGATCAAAAGATGGACGAGATCTTACAGTTAAAGTGGGAGTTCCGGAGGAAACACAACTTTACCTTGACGGCTGTGGGTAATGAATTGACTGGCTGGGCCTCATGGTTGAACCCACTCAAATGGTTTTCTGGTTTGGGAGAGTGGGCGCAGAATGTAATTGCGAGTGTGGGAAAGTTTCTCCTTTGTATCCTTGGTGTCGTTATATTTATTGGTTTGATATTCAGATGTGTTCGAATTCTGACGCGGCGCAAGCACAGCACAAATTTGATTAGTCTAAGGCCTGTTTCTTTCACCATTTCTCTCTGTTTCCCCCTCTACTCAGAAACATCCGACTGGAAAAGACATCAACTATACCCAAATTTCTGTGAATGTATTTTTATGTGTCTTACCTTCATCTCTGCAATCTTCAGTTAATGGCACACATAGTCAATAAATGATATCTACATATAGTAGCACACACATACGTTTCCCCTCCATATATCATCAGATAAATGTGCTCCCCATTTGTTGGTATAAGAAACCGGAAAGGTGAGGGCTAATGGCCTTTGCCTAGAAAAAGCTTGGTAATGTTTGTTTGCCCATTTACAGACCCTTAATACAGGATCAGAAGGAGTTAATGTATACTTTGCAATACCTCGAAGCTTACGTAGAACATATACGGCACGAGGATACATGCCCCTCAGACATTAATTCATACATACATGCTTTTCCTATCCCATTAATATATACATTTCCCACCCACAGATCTTCCCCGTATATATTTGGACTTTGTATATAATGTAAATGTAATATTTTCAGTTTTAATTAGTTATGTGTGGCAGTTATTGTTGACTGCAAAAGGGTGGACTGTCAAAGTCGAAAATATTATAGGCACGTGCATCACGTACAAACACCACACAGATGGCCTCCGTGCGGGTGCTTGTTCTGCCGTTCTTTCGCATACTCGCACGTTGCGTATATTGGCTCACGAGGTCCTGCACGCGTGGTATGAGTAATTACGGTAGCATATGCATTCACATGGAAAAGCCACAAAGGCATATCTCATATTTACTCCACATAGCACATAATTTACACATAGTCTACACACACCACACCAGCAAGTTACATTTACTTTGGAAAGGGAACAATAGAGATATTCAACTTTACAGGATATGAGGGGACAGAATTAGGTTAGGAGGTGGTGTTTGGTATCCAGTTGTACAGTATTTCAAGGGCAATATTCCGATGGCAGTTTGCAGAAAGTAGCACGCTCAAGGAACAGATTATTAATCACACTGTATATACTGTACTCTTGATATTCGGAGGGAACCCAGTGGAGGACATCTGCAAGTGCACCTGGACCAGGCATCGCCCACCTATTCAAACCAACATATGACCCCTCATGTACTGTAAATGACCAGCTCTCTGACCTATGAAAGAACAGATTAGTTTCCTTTGTTTCGTGCTTTGGACCATTGTATAAAAAGCCAAGCCTCCTGGCCGGTCAGTCTCTATTCTCTGAAGGTCATCTATTCAGATTGACTGAGGTTGTGCAGGCGAACAAACGTATGTATCCATTGATTGTAGCCTTTTCTCTTATCTGATTGAATTTCTCTGTGATACCCCTTTTTAAGTAAATAACTGTTGCAGTGTTGGACCTCAACATTTAATATACAATTGGTGTGGCATTCCTTTCCTGTTAGGGGTTATAAAGTGTATTCCGCCGCACGTGTAGCTACTTTGTGCTTACAGCGTGACGGTGTGCTTACGCAACGTGTACGCATCTCATAGGGGTTTCACACACACGCTTAGAGGGTTTCAACAGCCTGAACATTCTCTGCATTTAAAGGTATTGCTTTTCTTCCTGAAAGTTAATCTGCTTTAACAAAGGATAGACCTCCATTTAGGGATACTGATATCCATACCAAGGTCCTTTTCCCAACGTATTGTGAAGTTTGGTAGTGTAGAGAAATGGTTCTCAATCGGGTAGTTGTAAAAGTTGACAATAAATGGGGGGAATAATTTGGGGATAACACCAATTCCTCAAAAGATGTCAGGTCCCAAGTCCCCGCACTGCAAAGGTCCCTGGACATAAGGAAGTGTTGACAATGCTAAATTCCCTTGTCGTATAAACAACCCTTTATGAAGTCTAAGAACACTGTACGCTGTTTACTTAAGAAGTACCGTAATGGTACGCTAGTTGCGTAACGATCGCTCAGCCGTAGGCGAGACGCTCAAGCGTCACGTTCGCTCACGGCCCAGTGATCACAGGACACGTTATTGGCTATGACTAGAGTAATGATTCGCTATGGCGTAGCGGACGCTCGAGACCACGAGGAGATCACCAGCGGCGCAGACGCTCACAACGCTATACCTTTAAGTCTAAACCTTATACCAATGAAATTCACAGAATACCTTAATGTGAGTACAGGGTGTAAGTGCAACCTTGTGTAACCTGACTAACTACAAAGCTGCTTGAGCGTCACCGACGCTCAAGTGAACACTTAACACTATAGGAAATACACAGATACTGGTTTAGGGTCCAAAGCCTATTAACTGTATTATATCTAATATACTCGTAAAAGGGGATAACAGTACAAATGATACACTACAATATAACAGAGACTTCCTAACCAAAATACAATACTATCTAATACAATACAATACTAGTCTAGGGGAGATGTGAGAGAAAGGAGAAAGGAGAGAGAGAGAGAGAGAGAGAGAGACGGAGAGAGAGAGATTGGCTCACAGTAAGACAATATGATTACGGAGAGAAACTTACGCACAGGGTAAACGATCGCATGCGCCTGGACATCCAGCACCCGATTTTCAGCAATGAGAACCGTTGAAGAGTGAGAGCTGGATGTGGTCGGCCTGCCTATTTATGCCCCACACACAATGCAATCTCATAGTCCCTACAATCCCATTGTCCATTGGATGAAGGAATTCGACCCTGTATCACAACAAAAGGTCATAGGTTGATTCATACAGGTGGGTTGTGACGATTTCCAACAGCTCAGGTGGGTGGGAAACTAGGTTTCCCGCCGCATACCTGAGTATGAGTAAATAATAGAAATGGACATAAACTTCTTATGTCCATAACTATTCGCACGAGCGATTAATACGCTCCAAACCAACACCGGAATATTGCTAATTAAATACTCTTCCGATGGGTACCAAACACTGCTGTATGATTCCTGTTAGACCCTTCGTACAATACAAAGAGGGATTACTTTAAACAGGGACCTTCTATATTAACCAAACTTTCAGAAACTATCAAAGGGATCATGATCTATAAACTACATTAATTGTGAAAATATGTAACGAATGAGTCGCACGCTACGACTACATAAACTCTACCGTAAATACGCATACCGCGCCTGCGAGTGCACGCTATTGCGGGTATGCGCCTTCACGGGAGAGCGTACGCATGCGCAACACGGACCAGTGTGCGGTGCAAATATGGCAACGTGCATGGGGATATTTTTCTGACTTTGACAGTCCACCCTTTGGCAGTCAATAATAACTGCCACCTTCTAAAACATTTCAAAAGGAGAAAAATATATGTCAGGGGTTAATTCATTTCCATGGTTGGGTGAGGGAGGAGAGAGGAGTAGGTGTGAAGAGGGTATGACCTAGTGTGATAGCAGAAGCATGTGTGTATGAGTCCATGTTTGGAGGGTCAGGTATCATCGTGCCGTACGTGTTGTACATCAAGCTTCGAGGTATTGCGAAGTATACATTTGAATTCCTTCTTATCCTGTGGTACAGGTCTGTGGATGGGCTGTCAAACTTTACCGAGCTCTTTTCGGATTTTGAACAAAATGGGGAGCACATTTTAGTTGATGATACATGAATGGGGGAGGTATGTGGTTGCTGATATCTGTGCCTGTATTCCCTATCGTCTATGTGTGTCATTACCTGAGGGTTGTAGAGATGAAGATAAAGAACACTTATGGAAAATGCAATGATATTCTATGTCAGGGAAATGTACATCTGTCGTCGAAGTTGTGTTCGGTATCTGTTGAGAGTCGTCTTCTTTGCGCTGTATTGCTCCTTGGGCATGAGCAAATAGCTTTGTCAGAGCCATTGGATTTACAAAAAAAATGTTGGGCTAGCGTGAGTTTAAAAGTACTAGGGAAACTGGGGATCCATGGCAAAGTTCATCAAGTGTCCATTTCTCAAGTGGTCAAAATCCTTCTTTGGTGCTTGTCTGTTGTCTGTATAGCGTCTCGTCAACTTCCTCGTCCAAGGGGGTCTTTGTATCTTGGAGAAAAGCAGAAAAACAGGTGAAAGAAACGGACCGTATAATCGCATTTTCATCACATCCTGGTTTCTATCATTGGGTCATAAATCAAATCCAGGTTAATTACGGTTTCCTCACTCCTCAAGCTCATCACTTTTGTACTTTGTTTGCACCTCATTAAAGCCTGCCCGCATCTAAATATCAATCCAATAAATATAACAACACCTAAGATACATAGTAGAAACTTTCCAACATCCATTATGACTCCTTGAGCCCAGTCTCCTAAACCGGAGAACCAATTTCGCGGGTTCAACCATGACACCCAACCAGTCAGCTCATTACCTACAGCAGCAAGGGTGAGATTGTGTTTTCGACTAAATTCCCACTTTAATTGCAGAATATCGTCCATCTTTTGGTCTATGACCTCTACCGGATCCTCAGTGCTATTCGTGATATAAGTGCAACACTTTATGCCGTACTGTGTTGCCAATGTAACACAATATCCGCCTGTTACTGCTGTAAAATAATTAAGAACCATCCTATGCTGAACTAGTTCCGTTTTGTAAGCTTGAAGTTCTCTTCCAGTGTATCTAAACGTGTCATCATACATTTCAGTGATATTATCTAACAAATTGGCGAGTGCGGAAATGTATCTATAATTCATCACTCCTCGAGCGGTGCGAGTGAAATCTAACGCTACCAGAACCTGAATCCCGGTGGATTCATGGATAAGATCAGAGGCCGGATGCTCTAACCTTTCTGACAGTTGTCTTTTAACTCGGTGCTCGTAATGAGTGTGAGTATAAGGAGCTTGGGCACCACGGTGTATGTCCTTCATTTTGTCATGTGTAACAGTCATCACTTCAGGCAATACTTTTCCAATATAACACAATCCTTCAGAGTTTGGGGCAAGCCACTTGTACGCCTTTCTCCCGCATATGAAATATGCGTCATCGGGGAGAACATATGGGACGGAGAAGGACATGACCATGTTACAAACCTTCCAGGTGAAATCTCCTGACCCTAATTCTTCCATCTGCTTAATGCACGTATCAGTTTGTACGATATGTGCACAGTATCCTGGTGATACCTCTCCAACTCTAGTAATCCTATTTCCTAAGGTATATCGATACCGGAAAGATTTTCCTCTACTGGCTATGTGGCGTACGAGCTCTGTATCTGTAGGCATTCTATCTGCTCTGTGTGAAAAGGTCATGGTAAGGTTGCTCCATGACACTTCACAATTTCCCGGCTTACGGGGGTTGGAGATATTAAAACATAAGAGGGACCTATCCACATGGTATTGGTGGAGCTTCAAACTAGGAGGGCTGGAGATGTTAAATCTCCGGTCCACCGGTCTCCCACCACTTAGCTCAAGTACCTCCCCTAACGTTAAAGGAAATGGTACTAGCCCTGATTTGCTATGACCCTGAGGTACTTGAGAGCATACCCAACAATCTGTTTTGTTTAACACATTACCCACTAAAGAGTGATAGTCACTCAATGGATGCCGGTCCATATGGATATTAAAACTGGATTGGCATTTCTTTATGCATCCATCTTCAACCAGATTATCACAGAGCCTACAGATACAATTTTCTTCAGCTAACAATCCATCACAATTTCTTCTATCGGATCGTTTTCTGATACTCGCCTTTGCTTGTTGGTTTGGTTGATCTTGGAAAACTACGCCTCCATCATCATAATCGGAACCCATTCCAGATCCTCTCTCGACCTCTATGGTACTCTCGCCGGAACAGACTGCTCTGGTCAACATCACGGTTAACATCAAAATCCGGATCACAGTCTCTTGGGGCAAGTCCATCTTTGAGGAGGAAATAGAGAAGAATGAGAAGGGGGAAAAAAGAAATTTCAAGGAAGAGGGGATGGGAAGTGGAGAAAAACAATAAAAGGGAGAGGGGAGTCGACAACTGCTTTCGGTCTTCAAGGCTCAGGTGCCGCCTCAGTCCTCCTGGAACAGACACTCCAGTGATACAACCTCTACCGTCTGTTCCTTATCACGGGACTTCTCTGGATCAGCAATCTTTTTGCAGTGGGATGAATGGACCCAAGTCTCTCTCTCAGCCACCTTCAATGCTGTGGTGCTAGTCAATAAGACCTGGTATGGTCCTTCCCATCTATCAATAAGACAACCTGAGCGTAGAAAATTTCGTATCATTACATAATCCCCAGGTTCAATGTCATGACAATTACTATCTGGTAAATCAGGAATCACCAACTTCAGATTATCATTTTGATTCCTCAACTGCTTACTCATGTTAATCAAGTACTTTACAGTTACTTCATTGTTACATTTCAAATCATCCTGAGGGTTAATCATGACATGCGGTTGTCGACCAAACAAGATTTCAAAAGGAGACAGATTAAGAGGGGACCTGGGAGTGGTTCTGATGCTATACAAAACAATGGGTAAAGCTTCTGGCCACGTCAATCCTGTCTCTGCCATTACTTTACTCAATTTATTTTTAATAGTGCTGTTCACTCTTTCGACCTTCGCGCTCGCCTGTGGACGGTACGGAGTGTGCAGCTTGCTATCAATTCCCATCAACTTACACATTCCTTGAAAGACATCACCTGTAAAATGGGTACCCCTATCACTTTCAATGATTCTAGGGATACCATATCTACATACAAATTCCTGCACAATTTTCTTAGCTGTAAACATAGCGGTATTTGTAGCTGCTGGGAAAGCTTCGACCCAATTCGAGAAAACATCTATACAAACAAGTACATATTTCAAATTTCGACATGGGGGTAATTGAATGAAGTCGATTTGTATTACCTGGAAAGGGCCGCCGGCAGGTGGGATATGGAATGGTTCTGTAGGTATTGCCTTTCCAATATTCTTTCTCAGACAGGTAAGGCATGACATTGCTCTTTTACTCGCATGAGAGGAGAATCCTGGGGCGCACCAGTATGCTCTTACCAATTTGCACATCCCCTCCTTGCCTAGATGAGTCAGCCCGTGAGCTGCTTCAGCCAGACATGGAAGGTATGCCCTGGGGGCCACTGGTTTACCATGTCCATCCGTCCAGAGCCCTGAGGACTCCTGGCCATATCCCTTTGCCTTCCAGGCTGCTCTTTCCTGTGTGGAACACAAATTCTGCATCTCACACAACTTTTGTGTGTTGATGGTATTAAATACCATCAGTTGTGTGGTGTCTGTCTGTATGGGGGTAGCAGCTGCAAGCTTTGCGGCTTCGTCTGCTCGGCTGTTACCAAGGGATACTGGGTCTTGGCTATATGTATGTGCTTTACATTTGATAACAGCCACTCTGTCGGGTTCCTGTATCGCTGTTAGAAGCCTTTTTATATATGCTGCATGCGCTATCGGTGTACCAGCTGCCGTCATGAAATTTCTGAGGCGCCATAGGGCTCCGAAATCATGTACTACCCCGAAGGCGTATCTAGAGTCGGTGTAGATATTGGCTGACTTACCCTTAGCCAATTCACATGCTCTGGTTAGGGCGACCAGTTCAGCAACCTGGGCTGAGTGAGGTGGGCCTAGCGGTTCCGCTTCTATGGTGTCTTGGTCATCTACGACTGCGTATCCAGTACACAAGTCTCCCGAGTCTGACTGTCTATGACAACTACCGTCAGTGTAGAACGTGAGTTCTGCATCTTCCAGTGGATTGTCACTGATGTCAGGCCTTGCGGTGAAATTTTGGGTCAAATATTCCATACAATCATGTGTATCTTCCTTTGCATTAAATCCTCCTTCCCCATCACTCTCACCTTCCACCCTTTGTGCCTGACCAGGCACACCTGGGAGAAAAGTTGCAGGATTTAATGCGCTGCATCTCCTTATGGTGATGTTTACTGGGGCCATTAATGCCAATTCCCATCTTGTAAACCTTGCAGATGAGACGTGTCTGGTTTGGGCAGAATTCAATAAGGCAGATACCGCATGTGGTGTATGGATTGTGAGGTTGTGGCCTAGCACGACATCTTCGCTTTTTGTCACTAGCAATGCTATTGCCGCAACGCTACGCAAGCATGTGGGGAGGGATCGCGCTACCGTGTCTAGCTGGGCGCTGTAGTATGCGACTGGCCTGCTGGCGTCACCGTGTTTTTGGGTTAGTACACCTGCTGCGCACCCAGCACTTTCTGTTCCGTATAGTTCAAAGGGTTTCCCATAGTCTGGCATACCTAGTGCTGGTGCCTGCGTTAGGCACTGTTTGAGTCTCTCAAATGCTGTTTCGGATTCGTCTGTATGCGAAATCCGATCAGGTTTGTTTGAAGAGACCATTTCCTGCAAAGGTAACGCCAATATGGAAAACCCTGGGATCCAATTACGGCAATACCCACACATTCCTAAAAACGTCCTGATCTGTTGCTGGGTTTGTGGCAGTGTCATGTCTCTAATGGCTTGGATTCTATCAGCGGTCAGGTGTCTCAGTCCTTGTGTTAGACAGTGTCCCAAATACTTTACCTTAGTTTGGCATAATTGTAACTTGTCTTTGGAAACCTTGTGACCTGTGTCTGAAAGATGAAACAGGAGCTGTTTCGTATCCTTCAGAGATGCTTCCAGTGAATCTGAACACAGTAATAAATCGTCCACATACTGTATCAATACTGATCCACTGTCTGGTTGGAAAGACTGTAAACAATCATGCAAAGCCTGAGAAAATATACTTGGACTATCTATGAAACCTTGGGGTAACCGAGTCCACGTGTATTGGACTCCTCTGTATGTGAATGCAAACAAATATTGGCTGTCAGGGTGCAGAGGTACCGAAAAGAAAGCGGAGCAGAGGTCAATAACAGTGAAAAATTTGGCAGTGGGAGGAATTTGCATTAGGATGACAGCTGGATTAGGCACTACGGGGAACTGGCTTTCAACTATTTTGTTAATCCCCCTTAGATCCTGCACTAGCCTGTAACCCCTCCCCCCACTCTTTTTAACAGGGAAGATGGGACTATTTGCTGTGCTGGACGTTCTTACTAGAATGCCCTGTTGTAGCAAGCGCTCTATTACGGGAAAAACTCCTAACTCCACCTCTGGCTTCAGAGGATATTGTGGGATTTTTGGAGCTATCCTACCATCTTTTACTTGTACAATTACTGGAGCTACGTTTGCCATTAATCCAGTGTCCTGTCCATCTTTTGTCCAAAGTGACTCTGGTATCTGAGATATCATCTCTTCTACTTGGGATGGATTCCTATTTGTCATAATGGAATGTGACATTAATTTTGGTGGGGAGTCTAACATGTCTCGTACCTCCTGAGCGTGATTCTCAGGAATGTCCAAGAATACACCTTCAGGAGTACAATAAATGACGCAACCCATTTTACATAGTAAGTCTCTACCCAGGAGATTAGTTGGTGCCGATGCAGCCAGCAAAAAGGAATGCTTGGTATGCAAAGGCCCTATTGTAATCTCGGCTGGTTTGCTAACAGGGTAGTGCTGGACTACTCCTGTTACTCCCATGGCTGGAATTGTCCTACCAGTGGTTCTCATGCCCACTGTCGAATTTATCACTGACTTGGCCGCCCCTGTGTCTACAAGAAAGTTTAAAGTTTTACCAGCTACATTGATTGCAATCTCTGGTTCACTTCCAAGACTGGCAATCAACTTAACTGGCTGCAGATTACAGGTATGGCCACACCCCTAGTGGGTATGCTGACCTCCCTGAATCCCGCTGGCAGCGACTACTTGTGAGGGGGTTAGCTGGGAACTACCAGAGGCATGCCAATCTCTGTTCGGGGGATATCTTTTTGTTTCCCCTGTATGTGGCTCAAAACTCCGCCTCTGTGGACCCTGCTCCCAATGTCGTGTGTCGTGTCGTTGTCTAGGGGGTTGAAAAGATCTTTGTACACTCTTTGTTCTACATTCTCGTGCATAGTGTCCCGGTCTGTTACAAGAAAAACATGTCATTACACTTGCCTTACCCACAGGATTCGGTGGTACATACGCAGGCTGCCTTGTGGTCAGCGCCTGTATACTTACGGACATCAACTTATCACTTTGCGACTCCCTGTGCCTAGTGATGTTTCTGTCGTGATCAATAGCAGCCTCTCTCAATGTGGACACTGACAGACCTCGCCAACATGGTTGTGTGGTCTGTACCCTAGCTTTTAATGTTTCTTTCAAACCATCCATCAGTACAGATACTGCTACTTCTCGATGGTTTGGGTTGGTCTTAATGTCTTCTATACCAGTGTACTTTGCCATTTCTAATAGTGCCCGGTGAAAATATTCTGTTGCCGTTTCGGACTCCTTTTGCTTAATGGAGAATATCTTGTTCCATTTAACAACGGCTGGGAAATACTCCTTTAGCTGTAAATTTATCCTTTTTACATTATCCTTGTTGTACACGTCTGTAAGCGGTACATCTTTATCCAATGCGCAGTCAACTAAGAATTGAGTTGCGTCGACATTGGAAGGTAAACAAGCTCTTAGCAGTATCTGCCAATCCTTGTTGTTGGGTTCTACAGTGTTACCTAGATCCCTGATGTATTTTTGGCTAGCAACTAAGTCTTTCCTGGGGTCAGGAAATTCGGACACTATTGTTCTTAATTCCATTCGGGAAAATGGAGTGTACATGGCAATGTTCCTTATGGGAGTGGCTCCAGACACATCTGTTTTTCCATTGGGAACTGCTATTACCCTTACAGGAGCAATTCTAACAGCCTCATTCTGCGTAGATTCTACAACTTGTGGTACAATTGTTTCAGTATAGTGCATGGTGCCGTACTTACCCGTTGACACGACCTCACCTATCCCTCCGCTAGGGGCTTTCACTAATCTCGTGGGTGTCGCTGTGCCTACTGTGGTCTCTGCTATGGTGGCCGCAAGAGAGAGAGCTGAAATTGTTGCCGAATCTTCTTCTTGATCACACTCCTGAGGAAGGTTCAAAACAGGGTACAACTTGCACGGGTTAATAATAGCATGAGTTACTTGGTTAACATCATTTACATTTACAGGGCTACTAAGTGTTTGTGTTTTACAACCCAGTGCGTTTCTCTCCGCAATCAACTTCTCTCCTGCAATGTATGGTGGAGGAGGAGCTGTGGCTATCAGCTTCCTGACTGCCCCAGATCCTGCCGCCAGAGCCAAACCTCTCTGTATCTCACCTTCCTGGTGCCATAACTGTAAATAATCATGATGCTGAATTCGTCTCTTTGTTGATTTTACGAGACATATCCTCCTCCTTAAATTTTGTAACACGTCTGGACTGAAGCTACCTATTCTTGGGAATTTGTCCCTGTCTTGTACAGTCATTCTCTCCCATTCATCACATAAAGATTCTGTGTGACTTCCGTATTTTTCACACATGATGTACCTTGCCGACCCAACGGGTCGGTTCTCTGAATCAACCCGAACCGAGGTTGATCGCCCCCTACCTGAACAACTGGCCCCCATAATTCTGCAGGTGTTGCTTATTCCTCCTTGGATCTTTATATCAAGGTTTTCAGCGAACCCTTACAGCAAACCAAATTATTCAAAAATAGGCCGGCGGTGGCGGTTTACCGAGTACCCCACTCACTCGCCCACCTCGACCAATACGACCTGATCACACCGACGTGGTGCTGGCGTACTCGATACAGGGCCCTACCAAAAGAACCTTCGGTTTACTGGAACATATGAGGGTTACCCGCAGGACACTTACTCTTTCCAGTAAAGGTGGGGTTGTTAGATAGTTCCTGAGTGACCAGCGAACTTCCCTTTAAAAATAAAAAATTACACAAATCACGTCAGAATGTACAGATAGCGTTTGTGACCACTTTACTCTAATGGTATTAGGTCAGATTACTAACTACTGCACACAATTACGTGCGGTCCAATCGTTCAGTACATAAGCACTACTTGTCATGTACTGAAAGATCAATGGAATCGATGTTTCCGGCCGCGATTCCTTCAGCAAGAGCTTATGGCCTATATGGGTTCTGCACCAACACCCCAGGCGTTGTGCCTCTTGTACCTTTATAGCGGACCTCTTTGTCTAATGACTTGTTACCTTATGACCTCCTGGTCTGTTACCGTCTGTTAATGACCTCCTGGTCTGTTACTGTCTGTTAATGACCTCCTGGTCTGTTACTGTTAATGACCTCCTGGTCTGTTACCTTATGGTCCGCTATACTCTAATGCTCAAATATTATTTAACCAAGGATGCCTCCCTAGCCACCGTATATGTCACTTACACGTGTGTCCCTTGACGAGTACCCGACTTTCCTTTTGGTTCAACCTCTAAGTTATATAAACTTATGTGATAAAAACACACTCACTCAACACATGTACACTTTGTTTCTATATCTATTTCTGCGCAGAAATTGTCTTCAGTCCAACTGTGTTACCAATTAGGAGCAGGATCTGTTAAACTAAATTTCAGATTTTTCCAAAAATAGATTTGCGTTATTTACCGCGTCGCGTTATTTACCGCTGTGCGTTACTTATCGCCTTTGCGCTAATTATCGCTTTGCTCTAATTCAACTTTTCGTGACTTGAGCTACGTGGGCGTAACCAGACGCTACGTTGCGTAATGTACGCTGCGTGCGTCTGCCGTTTGGATTGCGTACGCAAGTCTTTTGTTAGGGACACGTGTACGCAAAACAAAGATCCACCGTAACACAATTTCTACCTTTATCAATGTAGATGATCCCTGATCATCTACCGCACCCCACACTGACTGCCTTATCTCCCAGACAAGCCGTGTGTTGGTCTATATTTTAACTATTACCTCTACTATGAAATAACAGCAAATCTCTTTTAGCACTTTCTATCAACTATAAAACTTGGCAAACAGGAATAGTGATATACGAAATTTGAAAAAGAAATGCAGATAAATGTATGCGTGCGTGTATACGCAAGACAGAAGAGAAATAAAACAGTTTTTTTTTTAAGACCCAAGCGTTTTGTTCTTACTTCCGGTTCCCGGATTCCTTCAGCACTCTTTATCTAAGCGAAGCAGACGCTTATCCCGTCAGCACTGCGAGACAACCTCCCACCCTTTGCTGGGGGGATAATGTCTGCTGATCTACCTAGTGCAGATATGAGAAGGATAGGACGAGTCCCCAATTGACAATGCTAAATTCCCTTGTCGTATAAACAACCCTTTATGAAGTCTAAGAACACTGTACGCTGTTTACTTAAGAAGTACCGTAATGGTACGCTAGTTGCGTAACGATCGCTCAGCCGTAGGCGAGACGCTCAAGCGACACGTTCGCTCACGGCCCAGTGATCACAGGACACGTTATTGGCTATGACTAGAGTAATGATTCGCTATGGCGTAGCGGACGCTCGAGACCACGAGGAGATCACCAGCGGCGCAGACGCTCACAACGCTATACCTTTAAGTCTAAACCTTATACCAATGAAATTCACAGAATACCTTAATGTGAGTACAGGGTGTAAGTGCAACCTTGTGTAACCTGACTAACTACAAAGCTGCTTGAGCGTCACCGACGCTCAAGTGAACACTTAACACTATAGGAAATACACAGATACTGGTTTAGGGTCCAAAGCCTATTAACTGTATTATATCTAATATACTCGTAAAAGGGGATAACAGTACAAATGATACACTACAATATAACAGAGACTTCCTAACCAAAATACAATACTATCTAATACAATACAATACTAGTCTAGGGGAGATGTGAGAGAAAGGAGAAAGGAGAGAGAGAGAGAGAGAGAGAGAGACGGAGAGAGAGAGATTGTCTCACAGTAAGACAATATGATTACGGAGAGAAACTTACGCACAGGGTAAACGATCGCATGCGCCTGGACATCCAGCACCCGATTTTCAGCAATGAGAACCGTTGAAGAGTGAGAGCTGGATGTGGTCGGCCTGCCTATTTATGCCCCACACACAATGCAATCTCATAGTCCCTACAATCCCATTGTCCATTGGATGAAGGAATTCGACCCTGTATCACAACAAAAGGTCATAGGTTGATTCATACAGGTGGGTTGTGACGATTTCCAACAGCTCAGGTGGGTGGGAAACTAGGTTTCCCGCCGCATACCTGAGTATGAGTAAATAATAGAAATGGACATAAACTTCTTATGTCCATAACTATTCGCACGAGCGATTAATACGCTCCAAACCAACACCGGAATATTGCTAATTAAATACTCTTCCGATGGGTACCAAACACTGCTGTATGATTCCTGTTAGACCCTTCGTACAATACAAAGAGGGATTACTTTAAACAGGGACCTTCTATATTAACCAAACTTTCAGAAACTATCAAAGGGATCATGATCTATAAACTACATTAATTGTGAAAATATGTAACGAATGAGTCGCACGCTACGACTACATAAACTCTACCGTAAATACGCATACCGCGCCTGCGAGTGCACGCTATTGCGGGTATGCGCCTTCACGGGAGAGCGTACGCATGCGCAACACGGACCAGTGTGCGGTGCAAATATGGCAACGTGCATGGGGATATTTTTCTGACTTTGACAGTGTTTAACTTGGAGGTATCTCCATATCGCATTATTCAGGAGGGCCCACTTAGTTAGGATATCAGGAAATGGGAGCACACCAGATGTATCATATAGCTGAGCAATCCATAAGATATCTGCCTAAGATATCTGAGCAATCTGTAAGATATCTGTTTAAATGCCTGTCTTGAAATTCTAGGGAGAAATTAAGAATTATCAAGTAGCGGAGTTATAGAGGAAAAGGGCGAAGAGATATATGTTTTGTTCCGAAGATGCTTCCAAACCATAACAGTAGGTCCAATGGTTGGATGTGAAACGCTAGGCAAGTGCAATAGCCAGGGTAAGGCAGTCAAGGGGGATTTTAGAAAGGAGACCTCAATAGTCACCCACTGTTTCATTGAACCAGGCCTGGACCACTCAAATTCTGCTAAGCATAACGGCATCTTAGTAGGTGACAAAGTGGGGGAGTTGGAGACCACCCAAATGCCACCTCCTGAACAAAATATCATGCTTAAATCAAGGACATCTCCCATCCCACACAAAGTTTCGGACCATATGATGCAGCTCCACAAACCAGCCACAGGATATCATCACCGGTGTCGCTTGCATAAAAAAAGTATGTGAGATAGGATATTCATTTTGATTATATTCATCCTCCCAATCCAGGAGATACCTTTGATTGACCAAGAGGTAAGCTTATGTCGGATAGTCGTAAGAACAGGAGTAAAGTTGAGTGAATGTGTTGCAGAGAGATCTCTAGTAAGATGCACAAAGAGATATTTGAGATGTGTGGGGTGCCAATTGAAGGTAAAGGTCTGTTGTATTCCAGTAAGAATATTAAAATGCATTCATAACAAATGCAGGCCAAGGACTGCAGGCATTGTCAATACTGCTCTTAAATACTACCAGTGCCGTAACTAGACATTTTAGCGCTGTGTGCAAGAAACAGCATCGGCACCCCCCCCCCCCCTCCCCATATATACAAAACAGGGCCATGGCGCACATCAGGCGCGTGCCCAAACTATAGGAGCATGGTCACAGAGCTCCCTTTCACACATTATGGCAGCAAAGCCCCCCTTTTTTACACATTAGGCAGGCAGAGTCCCCTTTTTTACACATTAGGGCAGCAGAGAGTCCCCCTTTTTTTTTTTTTTACACATTAGGGCAGCATAGAGTCCCCTTTTTTACACATTATGGCAGCAGAGGCCTCCTTTTTACACATTAAGCATGCAGGGTCCCCTTTTTACACATTAGGCAGCAGATTCCCCTTTTTACACATTAAGCAGGCAGAGTCTCATTTTACACATTAGGAAGCAGAGTTCCCCTTTTTACATGAGAGAGAGAGAGAGAGAGAGAGAGAGAGAGAGAAAGTGTGTGTGTGTGTGTGTGTGTGTGTGTGTGTGTGTGTGTGTGTGTGTGTGTGTGTCAGTGACAGTGTTTGTGTGTGTATAAGTATTATACTTAACTGTGACCAGCTGGCAGAGTGGCAGGCCTCTCTTCTTCTTCTTCCTGGCCGAGTCCTCCTCCTCCAGCTCTCAGCTCCTCGCAGTGCAGTCTCTCCCGAGTTGCAGGGGGTGCCGATCCGGCATCCAGAGGCGAACATTTATGTCCCGGGACTCGGGAACCAGAGCTGCTGCTCCTCCATCCTCTCTCCCCCGCGGCTGCTCCCCTGGCGTGATGCAGTTAGGGAGCAGAAAGGGTAGCAGAGAGAGTGGGTGTAGGGAGCAGAGAGTGGGTGTAGCAAGCAGTGAGTGTGAGGAGCAGAGAGAGTGGGTGTAGGGAGCAGAGAGGGTGGGTGTAGGGAGCAGAGAGTGTGAGGAGCAGATAGAGTGGGTGTAGGGAGCAGTGAGTGAGGGGAGCAGAGAGTGGGTGTAGGAAGCAGTGAGTGAGGGGAGCAGAGAGAGTGGGTGTAGGAAGCAGTGAGTGTGAGGAGCAGAGAGAGTGGGTGTAGGGAGCAGTGAGTGTGAGGAGCAGAGAGTGGGTGTAGGGAGCAGTGAATGTGAGGAGCAGAGAGAGAGGGTGTAGGGAAGAGTGAGGGTAGGGAGCAGCGAGGGTGGGTGATTGAGGGGAGCAGAGAGAGTGGGTGTAGGGAGCAGTGAGTGAGGGGAGCAGAGAGTGGGTGTAGGAAGCAGTGAGTGTAAGGAGCAGAGAGTGGGTGTAGGGAGCAGAGCGGGTGGGTGTAGGGAGCAGTGAGTGAGGGGAACAGAGCAAGTGGGTGTAGGGAGCTGAGAGCGGGTGTAGGGAGCAGAGAGTGGGTGTAGGGAGTAGAGAGGGTGGGTGTAGGGAGCAGAGAGGGTGGGTGTAGGGAGCAGAGAGGGTGGGTGTAGGGAGCAGAGAGTGAGGGGAACAGAGCAAGTGGATGTAGGGAGCAGAGAGGGTAGGTGTAGGGAGCAGAGAGTGGGTGTAGGGAGTAAAGAGGGTGGGTGTAGGGAGCAGAGAGGGTTGGTGTAGGGAGCAGAGATGGTGGGTGTAGGGAGCAGAGAGTGAGGGGAACAGAGCAAGTGGATGTAGGGAGCAGAGAGGGTAGGTGTAGGGAGCAGAGAAGGTGGGTGTAGGGAGCAGTGAGTGAGGGGAACAGAGCAAGTGGGTGTAGAGAGCAGGTGTAGGGAGCAGTGAGGGTGAGTGTAGGGATCAGTGAGTGAGGGGAACAGCAAGTGGATGTAGGGAGCAGAGAGCGGGTGTAGGGTGCAGTGAGGGTGAGTGTAGGGATCAGTGAGTGATGGGAACAGAGCAAGTGTGTGTAGGGAGCAGAGAGCGGGTATAGGGAGCAGAGGGTGAGTGTAGGGAGCAGAGAGTAAGGGGAACAGAGCAAGTGGGTGACACTGAGGGGAGCAGAGCAAGTGGGTGACACTGAGGGGAGCAGAGAGACTGGGGTGTGTAGGGAACAGTGCGTGGTGACATCAGTCAGTGTGGAGCAGCCAGTGCCAAGCTAAGTGTGCGTTAATGCTGCGGCTGCCACTTGTAACCTCCCCCCTCCGCCTCCGTTACTCACCCCACACTGCCTCGGCCCACTCCTGCGCTTCTTCCGGCTCCCGCCGCCGAGTTCAAGGCAGAGCTCCGGAGACCGGAGCTCTGCACATCACCCAGGCAACGGCTTAGCTAAACAGGGACACAGGCCTCCTGCGGGCAAGAGGGCGGGCGGCGGTCCCAAACTAATTACATTGTGCACTGGATGCGGGAGGTGGCGGCGGGAGAGGGGGGAGAGCGGAGAGCGAGTGTGCCGGTTGCGCCTGCAGTGCCCATGTGCTGTGGGCAGCGCACACTCAGCACACACGTCGTTACGGCACTGATTATACTACACACTCTACCAGCTGGCACAGGTGTAGGTGTATTCATCAGTATGTTCAGCAATATAATTAGCAGGGGGGGGTTGCATTGCAAACAGCATCACAGTTGCAAACAAACTTACTTGGGGTGTGAAAGTGTAGCCAGAGAGCGATGGAAAACTCAGATACTTACACTTGAAATGTTTTTTTACTGTTGTATGTTGACAGCAGCCCTGAAGGTGACAAAGAACTGCACCAGGTCCATGATTGTATTGTGCTGTGAGAAGGCAATCTGTATCTTGATAGGCCAGGAGAAGTTGGAGAAGTACACGTAGAAGATGATGCTGGGATTTCTTCTGAAGTTAAACTTCTCCCAGGAGAAACTATCCGACCTCCAAATATTGTTTCGGCTGTGGAGCCCATAGACCAGGTGATGTTGAGGTTAAAATTGAGCATTAATTGAAATGTCCAAATTCTGATTTGACTGCTTGGGATTGGCAATGAAGTTAAAGGCTGTGTGGTGATGATCATCTTCCTGAATGAGGCTGAATTGTCAGATTCTGTGCAGCTGCCGAACCCGGACTAGAGTTCGTATCAGGGATTGCACTCGGGAGCCGAGGAATGTATGTCAACGAAGGAAGAAAAAAGGAAGGCTCTTGTGTGAGCGCACTCTTAATTAGTTGAAATAAAGTTCAAATAGTTTTAATTATACATGGTAGTTAATAAAATATAACTTTTAATGGATATACATTAAAAAGAATATCTCATGATTACCCATTAAACAGAATAGGATCCAACAACTAAATGTGATTTAAAATGCATATTAAATTGAAATTTTTTTGAAAGAAATTGTTTTAAAAAAATGAAGGAATGTTCTGGTCCTGTCTCACAAGATGTGATAAGAAAGGATGTAGACACTTTGCTGTTCTACATCCGTTTCAGCCCGACCAGCACAGAAAATCTGTATTGTTGAGACCAGAATATGGTCAATTGTCAAATATGAAAGAGCTGGACAGGTCCGGCAATGGATAGTGAGACATTACCCACTTCCCACCAGTCACCAACCAAATGCACTGTGTAGTTTATTTATAAATAAGAGCTCAGAGGGTCTTAAATCATTGTATAAACAGAGTATGCATACAAAGGGTAGAGATAATCGAAAAAAGAATGAAATCAAGTGGTGATACTGCTGTTGGTGTCAGATAACGCACATCGCAAGGATAAAGAGTCTACTACACTGTGTATTCCCTGTGAGTCTCCCCCTCAGGTACTGACACAGCCCAACACTGTATAGCTTCCGAGATCGGACGAGATCGGGCACTGGCAGTGTGGTATGGTAGTAGACAAATAGGTGGGTTAGACGCCAATGAGAGTGCACCTATATACCAGAGTGCATGTGACAATGGGTCACAGAAAGGTGTGGATCTGCTTTCTACGTTAGGCTGGATTCAGTAGGTCCCACATACCTGGTACTACGCATCCAGGATCATAGATGAGAGTCCACGGAAGGAAAAGAGTCAGGAATAGAAATAGAAGGCATAAATGATTAAGTGCAAAGTGCCCTGCTAACAAATATTTGCTGACATCAAGAATAGATGCAAAAAATATTACATATTAAATATGAGCAAAATAAATGAAATAACTCAATGTAACTCAGCAATAAGGGATTATGCCGTATTACCAGATTAATTAGCAATAATAATAATAGCCAGAAAAGCTGGTGGAAATATCCCCTAAGTAATTATGTGCATACAGGTTGAGTATCCCTTATCCAAAATGCTTGGGACCAGAGGTATTTTGGATATCGGATTTTTCCGTATTTTGGAATAATTGCATACCATAATGAGATATCATGGTGATGGGACCTAAATCTAAGCACAGAATGCATTTATGCTTTATATGCACCTTATACACACAGCCTGAAGGTCATTTTAGCCAATATTTTTTATAACTTTGTGCATTAAACAAAGTGTGTCTACATTCACACAATTCATTTGTTTCATATACACCTTATATACACAGTCTGAAGGTCATTTAATACAATATTTTTAATAACTGTGTGTATTAAACAAAGTTTGTGTACATTGAGCCATCAGAAAACAAAAGTTTCACTATCTCACTCTCGCTCAAAAAAGTCCGTATTTCGGAATATTCCGTATTTCGGATATTTGGATATGGGATACTCAACCTGTACAAGGTAATGCTGCTGACACAGGAGGAACAATAAATAGCATATATATATACCAATAAATTGAACATGTCTTATCACATAGGTCAGTGAGAAGGAATACACCAGTAGAATCAGGACACTGGTGCATATGCTAATCACAGGTGAGTGATACTCAATATTACCAACAAAGGCTCTGCCTGTGTAAATGACCTGTGTAGAAAGTGCAGCAGGAATGCCCTCAGGTGGCGTGGTTAGTAAATAGTCATGTGCATACAAGGGAATGCTGTTGACACAGGAGGAACAATAAATAGCATATATGTACCAATGAATTGAACATGTAATATCACATTGGTCAATGAAAAGGAATACACCAGTAGAATCAGGACGCTGGTGCATATGCTAATAAAAAGTAAATAATGCTCAACATTACCAACACAGGCTCTGCCTGTGTAAATGACCTGTGTAGAAACAACAGCAGGAATGCCCTCAGGTGGCGTGGTTGGTGCCGGTGGACCCACTGGCTCGGAAAACGCGTTTCACCCCGCAGGGCTTGTTCACTTCCTGGAGGTGCGGGTAGGGACTCGGGGCAGTATAAAAATACCTAGCAGTGCGGCGCTGGCCAATCAGCGCCGTCGCGTCACAGGTGGGGGCGGGGAGGGCTTGCGTGACCGTGCCTCCCGTAGGTCATAGCCGCATGCATCAGCGGCTGTTTCCTCAGTGATTGGGCCGCTGATCTGGGCCACTGTATGGATAAGGAAGTGTGCTTGGACGGGACTACTGGGTAATGTGACGCTGGAGGTGGAGTGGCCATATTGGAGAGGGGCAATTTGTCCATAGTGTGGAATGACAGAGAGCGGGGCTCAATAAAATGTAAACTAATCGGGTCTGTGCCACATAGTACACGAAATAAGTGCAAGTGAAATACATAAAGGTGACAAAGACCCGGCCGCTGTTCTCAACGGCTTATTAGGGGGCTGGGCTGAAGTATGGGGAATGGGAAAGTGGTATGCAAAATATGGAAGGGGCCATATTGGTAAAGGGCAGATTCGCCCAGTTTAAACAAAAAGAAGAGGGGATGAGCTGCAATGGGGAACTAAATAAAGAGCTAAGAAATGAGACATTGGAACCTATGTAAGATAGGTACTAATGGACATAGAAAACATAAAATAAGCATGAAAAAAACACATGAAAAAAACGTGAAAAAGACATGAAAAAAACATGGAAGAGACAGTAGTGAGGAATAATAATACAGATGGTGAAAACGTGAATACTATAAATGTTTAGGTTAAGGGCGTATATCAAAAATGGAAAGGTAGGTGAATCAACGTGGTTGTAAAGATGTGAGAAAGAGGGAAAGAAATGGCAATAGGTGGGGGTGATGGTTAGGTGTGGAGATGGATTAGCTAGTGATACACTGGAAAATAAAAATAAATATAAAAAAGGAAAGGAAAAGGAAAGAAAAAGGAAGAGGAAATGGGAAATGGATGCGAGTGATGAATGTGGATTGGAAAATAAATGGACATGAATTGAGTGGATTGAAAATGAGGTAAATGTGTGATGTGCTAGCGAGTAACCATGGTGAAAAAGTGACGAAAGGGAAGAATGTGCATGCGGTCAAATGTAATGGCATGCAGCAGTGTGTAGTTGCACTGAGTCCATGTACACATACATGCACGTGAGCCGCATGGGTGTCACCCTGGACTCGTGTTGGGAGATGGGCTGAGAATATTGGGTGAGTGATAGTGTCAAAGGAAAAAAGAGGGAAAGGTGGGGAATGGTGTGCATTATGGGTGGGGGTAATAAATTAATTGCCGGTCCCATGATGGAACAAATGCTAATGCAGGTGACAGAAACAGTGTATGACACATGGATAGGGTGGGGGAGAAAAGGGGACATGAAAAGGATATGGGTAAGGGAGGAAGGGGGGGGGGGTTTGGTGGGAAAAGGGAGGTTGTGGAGTGGGGGGGGGAAACAAGAAAAAAAAACAGCAGTATCACCACTTGATTTCATTCTTTTTTCGATTATCTCTACCCTTTGTATGCATACTCTGTTTATACAATGATTTAAGACCCTCTGAGCTCTTATTTATAAATAAACTACACAGTGCATTTGGTTGGTGACTGGTGGGAAGTGGGTAATGTCTCACTATCCATTGCCGGACCTGTCCAGCTCTTTCATATTTGACAATTGACCATATTCTGGTCTCAACAATACAGATTTTCTGTGCTGGTCGGGCTGAAACGGATGTAGAACCGCAAAGTGTCTACATCCTTTCTTATCACATCTTGTGAGACAGGACCAGAACATTCCTTCATTTTTTTAAAACAATTTCTTTCAAAAAAAATATTTCAATTTAATATGCATTTTAAATCACATTTAGTTGTTGGATCCTATTCTGTTTAATGGGTAATCATGAGATATTCTTTTTAATGTATATCTATTAAAAGTTATATTTTATTAACTACCATGTATAATTAAAACTATTTGAACTTTATTTCAACTAATTAAGAGTGCACCCACACAAGAGCCTTCCTTTTTTCTTCCTTCGTTGACACATGTTCCTTCTGGCTCTGGGCGCACCACCATACTGGACAGAGATTTGATAATTTATGAAAATATATCTTAATTGTCCGAATTCTGGTTTGTTCTTCATCTGTTATTTCATTTACACTGAGACCAGTGCTGGGTCGCCCCTGTTCTTTTCAGCCGAGGAATGTAACAAGGTTTCTTTACTATAGTCTCCTCATACAAAGTTTAGGCAAGAATGAGCAACGATACATTAATTATGCAAGAGTTCTTAAAGAAAGCAAGGAAGTTGGTTGGATGCTTATACTTGTGCACAGGTGTGCTAATGCCTTGAATAGTTGAAGTAGCTGAAAAGCCGGGGCAAGGCTTATACTTGAGCACTGGTGTGCAAGAGACTTGTATAACTGAAGAAGCTGTGAAGCTGGGACACGGCTTATCCTGAAGCACTGGTGTGCAAGTGACGTGAAGAGCATCCAGAAACTGAAACGCCGAGGTACAGCTTATCCTAGAGCACTGGCGTGCTAGAGACTTGAGAAGCTTGCAGAAGCTGAAAGGCCAGGGCACAGGTTATCCTGGAACACTGGCATGCTAGAGACCTGAGAAGCTTGCAGAAACTGGGAAGCCAGGACACGGCTATACTGGAGCACTGACGTGCTAGCAGAACAGGAGGCAGGGGCACAGCTACAGCCAGAGTCAGTGAGAGCAGATGGACCAATTCTAGTGTCTTTGTATGCTGGAACAGATGGTGTCTGCAAGAGCCCTACACAGGCTGAGAACAACAAAGTACTGACTATGGTGCTGTTCAGACTCACTAGCTTTTTACCTTGGAATGTCAGTGGATTGGCTGGAGGAGTCAGCTGAGACTGAGCCTGGCCGAGATTGGACTGAATCCTGTCACCTGACCAGAGGCAAGATGTTGACGTCCATGACTTGTCTTGGAGGTAACACCAGGAAGCAGAGCACTATGGAAACTCACTCTGAGGGTAATACACTGAATACTGAGAGGGCTGTGTAAAGACAGGATATATAAACTTCACTGATAAACTGCACAATGACCCAGGACAGAACAGCTGCTGATCACTGAATTCCACAGGTTACTCTCACAGAGGAATTCACACACAGGTGACTTAGGGCCTAATTCCAAGTTGATCGCAGCAGGAATTTTTTTTAGCAGTTGGGCAATACCATGTGCACTGCAGGGGAGGCAGATTTAACATGTGCAGAGGGAGTTAGATTTGGGTGTGGTGTGTTCAATCTGCAATCTAATTTGCAGTGTAAAAATAAAGCAGACAGTATTTACCCTGCACAGAAATAAAATAACCCACCCAAATCTAACTCTTTCTGCACATGTTATATCTGCCTCCCCTGCAGTGCACATGGTTTTGGCCAACTGCTAAAAAATTTCCTGCTGCGATCAACTTGGAATTACCCCCTTAAGTAGGAATTTATACAGACTGAACTTGTGTGCAGAATTGCAGGAGAGATGGCAAAGATAAGACACACACACTGGGGTATATTTACTAAGGTCCCGATTTTGACCGAGATGCCGTTTTTTCTTCAAAGTGTCATCTCGGTAATTTACTATGCAAAAATCACGGCAGTGATGAGGGCATTCATAATATTTTGGAAGTCCAAGGAAAAAATCACGAATCAATACACCATCGGTCAAATACGCCTGCAATTTGGTAGAAATCGGGAATTTACTAAAAAGTGCAAAACACAAACACTGCCGACAATAGCCAAACACTGCCGTGCTAAAATACAAATCATGAAAAAGTGCTAAAAAAAACCAGACCTGCTTTTTTATCCCGTGTTTGTATAGGCATGCACGGATCCATGAGATCCGTGCATGTTTTTCAGTGGGAAGGGGTGGGAAATGTTATAATTTTTCAAAAAAAAATGCGTGGGGTCCCCCCTCCTAAACCAAACCAGCCTCGGGCTCTTTGAGCCGGCCCTGGTTGCAAAAATATGGGGAAAAAATTGACAGGGGTTCCCCCATATTTAAGCAACCAGCACCAGGCTCTGCGCCTGGTCCTGGTTCCAAAAATACGGGGGACAAAAAGCGTAGGGGTCCCCCATATTTTTGAAACCAGCACCGGGCTCCACTAGCTGGACAGATAATGCCACAGCCGGGGGTCACTTTTATACAGTGCCTTGCGGCCGTGGCATCAAATATCCAACTAGTCACCCCTGGTCGGGGTACCCTGGGGGAGTGGGGACCCCTTCAATCAAGGGGTCCCCCCCCCAGCCACCCAAGGGCCAGGGGTGAAGCCCGAGGCTGTCCCCCCCATCCAATGGGCTGCGGATGGGGGGCTGATAGCCTTTGTTGAAAGTAATGAATATTGTTTTTAGTAGCAGTACTACAAGTCCCAGCAAGCCTCCCCCACAAGCTGGTACTTGGAGAACCACAAGTACCAGCATGCGGCGGAAAACCGGGCCCGCTGGTACCTGTAGTACTACTACTAAAAATTACCCCAATAAAGACATTACACACACACCTTGAAAGTATAACTTTAATGCATACATACACACCACCATATACACATACTTACCTTATGTTCACACGAGGGTCGGTCCTCTTCTCCAGTAGAATCCATGGTGTACCTGTTGAAAAAATCCTACTCACCAAATCCAGTGTAGAGGGCTCCTCGGATAATCCATTTGTAATCCACGTACTTGTAAAAATAAAAAAACGGGACACCCGACCACGAACTGAAAGGGGACCCATGTTTTCACATGGGACCCCTTTCCCCGAATGCCAGAAACCCCCTCTGACTGATGTCTAAGTGGGTTTCTTCAGCCAATCAGGGAGCGCCACGTTGTGGCACCCTCCTGATCGGCTGTGTGCTCCTGTACTGTCTGACAGGCGGCACACGGCAGTGTTACAATGTAGCGCCTATGCGCTCCATTGTAACCAATGGTGGGAACTTTGAGGTCAGCGGTTGACCGAATGGATTATCCGAGGAGCCCTCTACACTGGATTTGGTGAGTAGGATTTTTTCAACAGGTACACCATGGATTCTACTGGAGAAGAGGACCGACCCTCGTGTGAACATAAGGTAAGTATGTGTATATGGTGGTGTGTATGTATGCATTAAAGTTATACTTTCAAGGTGTGTGTGTAATGTCTTTATTGGGGTATTTTTTTAGTAGTAGTACTACAGGTACCAGCGGGCCCGGTTTTCCGCCGCATGCTGGTACTTGTGGTTCTCCAAGTACCAGCTTGCGGGGGAGGCTTGCTGGGACTTGTAGTACTGCTACTAAAAACAATATTCATTACTTTCAACAAAGGCTATCAGCCCCCCATCCGCAGCCCATTGGATGGGGGGGACAGCCTCGGGCTTCACCCCTGGCCCTTGGGTGGCTGGGGGGGGGACCCCTTGATTGAAGGGGTCCCCACTTCCCCAGGGTACCCTGGCCAGGGGTGACTAGTTGGATATTTGATGCCACGGCCGCAAGGCACTGTATAAAAGTGACCCCCGGCTGTGGCATTATCTGTCCAGCTAGTGGAGCCCGGTGCTGGTTTCAAAAATACGGGGGACCCCTACGCTTTTTGTCCCCCGTATTTTTGGAACCAGGACCAGGCGCAGAGCCCGGTGCTGGTTGCTTAAATATGGGGGAACCCCTGTCAATTTTTTCCCCATATTTTTGCAACCAGGGCCGGCTCAAAGAGCCCGAGGCTGGTTTGGCTTAGGAGGGGGGACCCCACGCAATTTTTTTTTAAAGTTTAAACATTTTTTTTTTTTTTTTTACAAGGTGCACAATGAAGCCCTGCACGGATCTCTCAGATCCGGCCGAGATTCATTGTATTAAAGTCGGCAGTGTTTTACAAGTCACTCACGTATAACACTGCCTAAAAAAACGAATGACATCGACATCGGAAAAAACGAAAATGCAGAATACGGCAGCTTAGTAAATTAGTCGTAATCAATTCAAAAAGTTGCATATTTACACTTTCGATGTCATTCGTGATTGAACTTTGACCTCAAACGGGAAAATACGATTCTTAGTAAATTTACCCCCATGAGAGAATTAGTCAGGATTGTGACATGAATTTGAACTGATAGTCACTCAGAAGGCTGTAATAGGTCGCCATCCCCGCAGCGGGTTCCCTAAGTAGCGGTACTCCGTCTCATAGCTGGAAGTGGTCTCCTTTGATCCCCGTGGTCATGCAGTGGCATTTTCTGGTCTGCATCTCGCAAATACTGGCGTGTCCATTACATTAACAGGTGTGAGGTCTTAGTCATTCTAAGCAGGGGAGACCACAGGAAAGCAGAAGATGGGACCACTACTAGCATGACGATACTTCCTTGAAGAGTGCTAAGTGTGGTCCTAACCACCTCTATCAGAGCTGCTGTACTGAGTCATACATTCATGCGTTTATTGCATGTAGCATGCTGACTTTTTTTTACTGACTTACTACAGTGAATTGTGGAAACGATTTTTGTGTCTAGCATTGCTAGGTGAGCTTTGAACCTCCAATTATACCAATTTTATTTAAATACCTATGTGGTTAAAATGTAGCCGATACTTCCAATTAATTAATGAAAAATATATACAATTTTCATTCTACAATAAGCCCAACAATGCGATAAATATTTTCTTTTATGTTGGGTCATTATCATGTAGACCTAAGCGCTCTCACACTCCTGCTTCTCTCTTTGATATATTTTTTATATATTTTCTAACAAACATCCAACTATGGGGGTCATTCCGAGTTGATCGCTCGCTAGCTACTTTTAGCGGCATTACAAACGCATAGTCGCCGCCCACTGGGGAGTGTATTTTCGCTTAGCAGAAGTGCAAACGCTTGTGCAGCAGAGCGCCTGCAAAATCATTTTGTGCAAAACAAGACCAGCCCTGTAGCTACTCTTCGTGTGCATTGATTCTAACAACGGAGGGACGGCTTTTGACGGCACACCGGCCCAGCGAATGCCCAGCCACGCCAGCGTTTTCCCCAACACGCCTGCGTTTTTCTAAGCACTCACTGAAAACAGTCGATTAACACCCAGAAACGCCCACTTCATGTCAATCTTCCATGCGTCGTGCCGTGCGAATGAAAGCTTCACTAGACCCTGTGCAAAACCACAATGGATTAGTTGCAATATCGCGGTTTCGCGATAACCTATCGCAAATACGATAATTTGGTATCCTATTGCCGACGATAAGTCATCGGCGATAAGTCTCCATAAGGCTTATTACGGATTACTCTTCACCATCTCTGAGCTGGTGATAAGTAGTGCAAAATCCCTATTTTAAGCTAAAAATGTCGGGGTTTGGTACAGAATCCCTTGGGCACCCCCCTGAATGACTAATAATTAGGCACTTAGAAGTTTTTAATTATTTTTAATTAGCTAATAATGATGTCAGTTTTGGGGTCAAAAAATGTAAAGTGATGGAAATTGGGGTACAAGGTACGGGACAGGTATATTGGGGTGCGTTATGAGTGGGACAATTGTTTTTAGACTTGCAGGTGGGAGCAGTCGGTCTGTTTCCACTTCTTTTTTTAAAGTCCCCTAAAATGACCCAAATATATACTTATACCCATCTTTATGTACCCCAAATGAGAGCACTTATTTTGCTGAAAAAATAACTTTCTATCATTTTTTAACCATTTAAAAAAAAATGCATTTAACAGCCATTTGACCTAATTTAATTACACCAAATAGTTTTATTATAAGCAATAATAGACTTCTGGAATGTTTTCCTATATTAGTTTTGCTTTTTTGGGGGGTACAGGCAGATTATTTTCTCCTATACTTATCACCGCTTTTGCTGGCTAGAATTATCGCGCTAATCCCGTTATCGCCATTTGTAATAGGATAGGTGCAATAAACGGGAGCGCGCAGGCCGGGTGCGATAACCTGATTTTTCAGGACATAGGTTCGATAACATTAGCCGCGATCGATGACCACATTATTGCGGATAATAGGATACTTGTTTGAAAATAAAGGTGAAGTAAACTGGACAAATTTCAAATGGCCCCTTATTCCACACACATAAGGATAAGGAGACAGGGATAGTTTACACATAGGGTTTTAATTAAGTAGGGTGAATAAATCCCAGCTAATAAAAACATTATTTGTTAATAGTATAAGGAATATTCATTCTTTTTACTTGAATCATTACTATTATTATTATTATTATTATTATTATTATGAATCCAATGAGTGCCATTATCCAGCCATCTAAGAGTGCAATTACTATTTCTGGTATTAATTAACCCTTTTCTGTTATCCCTTTACTTGATCAAATCTTAATGGTTACAAGCACAATTTATTTGGCCAGTTCCTCCTGCTCAGTACTTTGGAGGTCATTCAGACCTGATCGCTCGCTAGGGGTTTTTTGCACTGCTGCGATCAGTCGCCGCCCATAAGGGAGTTTATTTTTGCTTTGCAAGTGTGCAATCGCATGTGCAGCTGGGCGGTACAAAAAAGTTTTGTGCAGTTACTGAGTAGCTCAGAACTTACTCAGCCGCTGCTATCACTTCAGCCTGTCTGGTCCCGGAATTAACATCAGACACCCACCCTGCAAATGTTTGGACATGCCTGGATTTTTCTAAACACTCCCAGAAAACGGTCAGTTGACACCCACAAACGTCCTCTTCCTGTCAATCTCCTTGCAATCGGCTGTGCGAACGGATTCTTCGTGCAATCCATCGCTGGGCAACGATCCGCTTTGTACTTGTACGACACGCCTGCGCATTGTGGTGCATACGCATGCGCAGTTCTGAACAGATCACAGCGCAGCGAAAAAACCTAGCGTTCAATCAGGTCTGAATGACTCCCATTATGCAGTTGTTTAATGCAAATGATTACACAGCCTCCTACTCCACCTGCACAATGGGCCTAATTCTGAGTTGAGCACAGCAGCACATTTGATAGCAGTTGGGCAAAACCATGTGCACTGCAGGGGGGACAGATATAACATGTGCAGAGAGTTAGATTTGGGTGGGGTGTATTCAAACTGAAATCTAAATTACAGTGTAAAAATAAAGCAGCCAGTATTTACCCTGCACAGAAACAATATAACCTACCCACATCTAACTCTCTCTGCAAATGTTATATCTGCCCCCCCTGCAGTGCACATGCATACCTCCCAACATGACCCTCTCCAGGAGGGACAAACTGCTCTGCTTCTGGACCTTTCTTTTAATTTATGATTGCCGGCACCTGTGTTGAACAGGTTACTGGATAAGAAAGGTGTTTCAGCACAGGTGATGGCATTCATAAATTAAAAGAAAAGTCCAGGAGCAGAGCATTCTGTCCCTCCTGGAGAGGGTCATGTTGGGAGGTATGCACATGGTTTTACCCAACTGCTAACAAACTTGCTGCTGCGATCAACTCAGAATTACCTCCAATATTCTATACAGATACAGATGGAATGAATTTGCATTTTTTACTTCCAGCACAGTCTTTAGCATAACTGTCTCAGTAGTAAATGTTCAGTTCATATCCAGTGTTTTTGTGTGCAGGGTTCCTGAGTATGACAGTTCAGTCCACATACATGCAGACATACAGAGTACTCAGGATCATCTCATCCAGTGGCAGTTTCAGAGGTGGGGCTGAGCTGTAGCGCAGTCCAAAATTCAAATACAGGATCCACACTGGGTAGTCCCCATCCACAATTATTTGCCTCTTGTCACCATATGCCATTACACAAGGCCACCGGTTTAGCCACTTTTTTGGAATCCCACATCCCAAATGGACTGACTGGGTTATTAACATCCATTGGACAGCAGTTTGAGTTACCCTACTCCATGTAATTTCTAAATTAATTAATTAAAATTTTGATTTGAATTTTAATTGATATATTAACACTAAAGATCTATTTTATACCACAAATAAACATAAACCTTTATCTGCCAATCTGTGTTATTATGTTTCATTCTAACATCTATCACCCTATCACCACTTGCCACACATGGTAATACATGTATGACACACTGACAGCCAGCACTGGTGTCATTGTGTATTGTATAAGGCAGTTTTACGCTATCTGAGGATGGAATGAACCAGTGGGGCCACACTCCGAAAAGTTACTCTATTTGGAGTTTGGTACACAGGGATCAGCCTGTAATAATCCCCATTGATGATAATGAGGCTGCAGTCTGCAGTGCTAATTAGCCTTCTGCAGGTGCATTAAGTTGTTAGCACATAGCAAAAATTCATGTAATTATGCAGAAACTGCTGCTTGATAAATAAGCTCCAGAATCATTCCTTTCTCTGACGTCCTAAGTGGATGCTGGGACTCCGTAAGGACCATGGGGAATAGCGGCTCTGCAGGAGAGTGGGCACAACTAAAGAAAGCTTTAGGACTACCTGGTGTGCACTGGCTCCTCCCACTATGACCCTCCTCCAGACCTCAGTTAGAATCTTGTGCCCGGCTGAGCTGGATGCACACTAGGGGCTCTCCTGAGCTCCTAGAAAAGAAAGTATATTTTAGGTTTTTTATTTTCAGTGAGATCTGCTGGCAACAGACTCACTGCTACGAGGGACTAAGGGGAGAAGAAGCGAACCTACCTGACTGGAGATAGTTTGGGCTTCTTAGGCTACTGGACACCATTAGCTCCAGAGGGATCGAACACAGGACCCGACCTCGATCGTTCGGTCCCGGAGCCGCGCCGCCGTCCCCCTTACAGAGCCAGAAGCATGAAGATGGTCCTGGAAATCGGCGGCAGAAGACTTCGGTCTTCAACAAGGTAGCGCACAGCACTGCAGCTGTGCGCCATTGCTCCTCATGCACACCTCACACTCCGGTCACTGATGGGTGCAGGGCGCTGGGGGGGGGGCGCCCTGAGCAGCAATATTCATACCTTGGCTGGCAAAAAATCACAATATATAGTCCCAGAGGCTATATATGTGATAAATACCCCTGCCAGAGTCCATAAAAAAAGCGGGAGAAAAGTCCGCCGAAAAAGGGGCGGGGCTATCTCCCTCAGCACACTGGCGCCATTTTCTCTTCACAGTGCAGCTGGAAGACAGCTCCCCAGGCTCTCCCCTGTAGTTTTCAAGCTCAAAGGGTTAAAAAGAGAGGGGGGGGCACTAAATTTAGGCGCAATATTGTGTATACAAGCTATTGGGAAAAAATCACTCAGTTATAGTGTTAATCCCTGCATTATATATAGCTCTGGTGTGTGCTGGCATACTCTCTCTCTGTCTCCCCAAAGGACTTTGTGGAGTCCTGTCCTCAGTCAGAGCATTCCCTGTGTGTGTGCGGTGTGTCGGTACGGCTGTGTCGACATGTTTGAGGAGGAAGGTTATGTGGAGGCGGAGCAGATGCCGATAAATGTGATGTCGCCCCCTGGGGGGCCGACACCAGAGTGGATGGATAGGTGGAAGGTATTAACCGACAGTGTCAACTCCTTACATAAAAGGCTGGATGACGTAACAGCTGTGGGACAGCCGGCTTCTCAGCCCGCGCCTGCCCAGGCGTCTCAAAGGCCTTCAGGGGCTCAAAAACGCCCGCTACCTCAGATGGCAGACACAGATGTCGACACGGAGTATGACTCCAGTGTCGACGAGGTTGAGACATATACACAATCCACTAGGAACATCCGTTGCATGATCTCGGCTATGAAAAATGTGTTACACATTTCTGACATTAACCCAGGTACCACAAAAAAGGGGTTTTATGTTTGGGGAAAAAAAGCAGACAGTGTTTTTTCCCCCATCAGATGAGTGAATGAAGTGTGTGAAAGCGTGGGTTCCCCCGATAAGAAACTGGTAATTTCTAAAAAGTTACTGATGGCGTACCCTTTCCCGCCAGAGGATAGGTCACGTTGGGAGATATCCCCTAGGGTGGATAAGGCGCTCACACGTTTGTCAAAAAAGGTGGCACTGCTGTCTTAGAATACGGCCACTTTGAAGGAGCCTGCTGATAAAAAGCAGGAGGCTATCCTGAAGTCTGTATATACACACTCAGGTACTATACTGAGACCTGCAATTGCCTCAGCATGACTAGTGCTGCTGCAGCGTGGTCTATTACCCTGTCAGGACAGGGATACTATTTGCTAACCATAGAGCATATTAAAGACGTCGTCTTATATATGAGGGATGCACAGGGGGATATTTGCCGGCTGGCATCCAGAATTAATGCAATGTCCATTCTGCCAGGAGGGTATTAGGGACCCGGCAGTAGACAGGCGATGCTGACTTTAGAAGGCACATGAAGATTCTGCCTTATAAGGGTGAGGAATTGTTTGGGGATGGTCTCTGGGACCTCGTATCCACAGCAACTGCTGGGAAGGAAAAAATTTACCTCAAGTTTCCTCACAGCCTAAGAAAGCACCGTATTATAAGGTACGGTCCTTTCGGCTTCAGAAAAGCAAGCGGGTCAAAGGCGCTTCCTTTCTGCACAGAGACAAGGGAAGAGGGAAAAAGCTGCACCAGACAGCCAGTTCCCAGGATCAAAAATCTTCCCCCGCTTCCTCTGAGTCCACCGCATGACGCTGGGTCTCCACAGGTGGAGCCAGGTGCGGTGGGGGCGCGTCTCGGGAACTTCAGCGACCAGTGGCTCGCTCACAGGTGGATCCCTGGGTTCTGCAAGTAGTATTACAGGGATACAAGCTGGAGTTCGAGGCGACTCCCCCTCGCCGTTACCTCAAATCAGCCTTGCCTGCTGCCCTCGAGGAGAGGTAGTACTGGCGGCAATTCACAAGCTGTACTTCCAGCAGGTGATAATCAAGGTACCCCTCCTTCAACAAGGCCGGGGTTACTATTCCACAATGTTTGTGGTACCGAAACCAGACGGTTCGGTGAGACCCATTCTAAAATTGAAATCCTTGAACACTTATATACGAAGGTTTAAGTTCAAAATGGAATCGCTCAGGGCGGTTATTGCAAGCCTGGACGAAGGGGATTACATGGTATCACTGGACATCAAGGATACTTACCTGCATGTCCCCATTTACCCTCCTCACCAGGAGTACCTCAAAATTGTGGTACAGGACTGTCATTACCAATTCCAGATGTTGCCGTTGGTCTGTCCCCGGCACCGAGGGTATTTACCAAGGTAATGGCCGAAATGATGATACTCCTTCGAAAAAAGGGAGTTATAATTATCCCGTACTTGGACGATCTCCTTATAAAGGCGAGGTCCAGGGAGCAGTTGTTCGTCGGAGTAGCACTATCTCGGGAAGTGCTACAACAGCATGGCTGGATTCTGAATAGTCCAAAGTCGCAGCTGGTTCCTACGACGCGTCTACTGTTCCTGGGTATGGTTCTGGACACAGAACAGGAAAAAGGGTTTCTCCCGGAGGAGAAGGCCAAGGAGTTGTCATCTCTAGTCAGAGACCTCCTAATACAAATACAGGTGTCGGTGCATCAATGCACGCGAGTCCTGGGAAAGATGGTAGCTTCTTACGAAGAAATTCCATTCGGCAGGTTCCATGCAAGGATCTTCCAGTGGGATCTGTTGGACAAGTGGTCCGGGTCGCATCTTCAGATGCATCGGCTGATAACCCTGTCTCCAAGGGCCAGGGTGTCGCTGTTGTGGTGGCTGCAGAGTGCTCATCTTCTAGAGGGCCGCAGATTCGGCATACAGGACTGGGTCCTGGTGACCACGGATGCCAGCCTTCGAGGCTGGGGGGCAGTCACACAGGGAAGTAACGTCCAGGGACTGTGGTCAAGTCAGGAGACTTCCCTACACATAGATATTCTGGGACTAAGGGCTATTCACAATGCCCTAAGTCAGGCTAGACCCCTGCTTCAACACCAGCCGGTGCTGATCCAGTCAGACATCATCACGGCGGTCGCCCATGTAAACCAGCAGGGCGGCACAAGAAGCAGGATGGTGATGGCAGAAACCACAAGGATTTTCCGATGGGCGGAAAATCATGTGTTAGCACTGTCAGCAGTGTTCATTCCCGGAGTGGACAACTGGGAAGCAGACTTTCTCAGCAGGCACGACCTCCACCCGGGAGAGTGGGGACTTCATCCAGAAGTCTTCAAAATGATTGTACACCATTGGGAAAGGCCACAGGTGGACATGACGGCGTCCCGCCTCAACAAAAAGCTAAAAAGATATTGCGCCAGGTCAAGGGACCCTCAGGCGATAGCTGTGGACGCTCTGGTAACACCATGGGTGTACCAGTCGGTGTATGTGTTCCTTCCTTTGCCTCTCATACCCAAGGTACTGAGAATACTACGAAGGAGAGGAGTAAGAACTATACTCGTGGTTCCGGATTGGCCAAGAAGAGCTTGGTACCCAGAACTCCAAGAAATGATCTCAGAGGACCCATGGCCTCTGCCGCTCAGACAGGACCTGCTGCAGCAGGGGCCCTGCCTGTTCCAAGGCTTACCACGGCTGTGTTTGACGGCATGGCGGTTGAACACCGGATCCTAAAGGAAAAAGGCATTCCGGAGGAAGTCATTCCTACGCTGATTAAGGCTAGGAAAGATGTGATCGCAAAATATTATCACCGAATATGGCAAAAATATGTTGCTTAGTGTGAGGCCAGGAAGGCCCCAACGGAGGAATTTCAACTGGGTCGATTTCTGCACTTCCTACAGTCAGGAGTGACTACGGGCCTAAAATTGGGTTCCATTAAGGTCCAGATTTCGGCTCTGTACATTTTCTTCCAAAAAGAACTGGCTTCACTGTCTGAAGTTCAGACTTTTGTTAAGGGAGTGCTGCATATTTAGCCCCCGTTTGTGCCTCTAGTGGCACCGTGGGATCTCAACGTGGTGTTGGATTTCCTGAAGTCGCATTGGGTTGAGCCACTTAAATCCGTAGAGCTAAAATATCTCACGTGGAAAGTGGTCATGCTGTTGGCCTTGGCGTCGGCCAGGCGTGTATCAGAATTGGCGGCTTTGTCATGCAAAAGCCCTTATCTGATTTTCATATGGATAGGGCGGAATTGAGGACTCGTTCCCAATTCCTTCCTAAGGTGGTATCAGCTTTTCATGTGAACCAACCTATTGTGGTGCCTGCGGCTACGTGGGACTTGGAGGACTCCAAGTTACTGGACGTAGCCAGGGCCCTGAAAATATATGTTTCCAGGACGGCTGGAGTCAGGAAAACTGACTCGCTATTTATCCTGTATGCACCCAACAAGCTGGGTGCTCCTGCTTCAAAGCAGACTATTGCTCGCTGGATCTGTAGTACGATTCAGCTTACACATTCTGCGGCTGGACTGCCGCATCCTAAATCAGTGAAAGCCCATTCCACGAGGAAGGTGGGCTCTTCTTGGGCGGCTGCCCGAAGGGTCTCGGCTTTACAACTTTGCCGAGCAGCTACTTGGTCGGGGTCAAACACATTTGCTAAATTCTACAAGTTTGACACCCTGGCTGAGGAGGACCTAGAGTTTGCCCATTCGGTGCTGCAGAGTCATCCGCACTCTCCCGCCCGTTTGGGAGCTTTGGTATAATCCCCATGGTCCTTACGGAGTCCCAGCATCCATTTAGGATGTCAGAGAAAATAAGATTTTACTCACCGGTAAATCTATTTCTCGTAGTCCGTAGTGGATGCTGGGCGCCCATCCCAAGTGCGGATTGTCTGCAATACTTGTATATAGTTATTGCCTAACTAAAGGGTTATTGTTATGAGCCATCTGTAGTGAGGCTCAGTTATATTTCATACTGTTAACTGGGTATAATATCACGAATTATACGGTGTGATTGGTGTGGCTGGTATGAGTCTTACCCGGGATTCAAAATCCTTTTCCTATTGTGTCAGCTCTTCCGGGCACAGTATCCTAACTGAGGTCTGGAGGAGGGTCATAGTGGGAGGAGCCAGTGCACACCAGGTAGTCCTAAAGCTTTCTTTAGTTGTGCCCAGTCTCCTGCGGAGCCGCTATTCCCCATGGTCCTTACGGAGTCCCAGCATCCACTACGGACTACGAGAAATAGATTTACCGGTGAGTAAAATCTTATTTTCTCTTTATAAGAATGCTTTTAATCTATAATAAAGTGTCTTATTCACATGCTCTCCCATTCCAGCAGGTTGAAGGTGATAAATGAAATCTGTGTTGTATGCCTAATAAATCACACAGGTGTTTCATAACTTGTCCTATGAAATTACATTATTAGATCAGCAAGGTTTGGAAAATCCCCAATGTGAGAAAACATCTTTCCACAAGAATTTGGCAGCAGTGAACTCAGTGCAAATTTTATCAGCTAATTCATCCACCCATTTATCACAAACAACCACAACAATCAAGTACTATTTAAACCTTCCCTTAGCCGCTAGAAGAGACCTACTGATGTAATCAATCGGAATTGATTACTAAGGAGCATCAGCTACAGGAGTTCTCTGTAAATCAGGAGGCTATCTTTCCATTCCTGTGAATGCAGCCTTTGCTGCAGCCCACTCCACATAGAAATAACTCCTCTAAACTTCACTGAAAGCAGAAGTGTTAAAGGCCCTACACCAGTGGTTTCCAAACTTTTTTGAATCACGGCGCCCTAGAATATCAGAATTTTTTTCACGGCACCCCTAGGCCAAAAATTTCTTATTGAGAAATTTAGAAAGAAATATTACATTAAGTAGATCGCGTTTATATTTATATGTCATCCTTAGGGTCAGTTGTGTGGTGAGGGACAAGATTTGCTTCTGTTTGGCCACATATTTTATGACTGTCAGCCACCAGCACTGGTTTTGCCTATTATATTGACCATGAATAATTTGAATTGGTCCTAGACCACCAACCCAGGGCACCCCTGCAAGTGTCCCGAGGCACCCGAGGGAGCCACGGCACACAGTTTGGGAACCTCTGCCCTACACATAGTAACATAGTATCTAAGGTTGAAAAAAAGACAATTTGTCCATCAAGTTCAACCTAGTTGTCTCCTATGCAGGATTATTTTGGTCTACATTTTGTCTGATGCTGATGTCAGCCGTTGTGTTTTATTCCTCTTTTCGTAGTAACTATACTGCGCGACTACGCTCCTTAACCCTGGATATCCTTATCCATTAGGAATTTATCTAACCCATTCTTAAAGGTGTTGACTGAGTCCGCCTTTACAACTCCCTCAGGCAGGGAATTCCAAACACGTATTGTCCTTACTGTGAAAAATCCTTTATGTTGCATTGTGTGGAATCTCCTCTCCTCTAACCTGAGCAAGTGTCCACGTGTCCTCTGCGCTGATCTTACCAAAAACAGGTACTGTGCAAGCTCTGTGTATTGTCCCCTTATATATTTGTAGATGTTGATCATGTCCCCTCTTAGTCTCCTCTTTTCCAGTGTAAACATGCCTAGCCTTGCAAGCCTTTCCTCGTATTCCAGCGTCTCCATGCACTTAATTAGTTTGGTCTCCCGTGTCTGAACCTTTTCTAGCTCCAGAATATCCTTTTTGTAGTATGGTGCCCAAAATTGCACACAGTATTCAAGATGTGTCCTCACTAGTGATTTATATAATGGGAGTATAACACTCTCATCCCTTGCATCAATTCCCCGTTTTATGCATGCTAATATCTTATTATCCTTCTTTGCTGCAATCCTACGTTGGGTACAGCTGTTTAGTTTGCTATCTATGTGAACACCTAAGTCCTTTTCCAGTACAGAATCCCCTAATGTTACCCCATTTAGTATGTAGGTGTAATTTTTGTTCTTGCTACCACAGTGCATTACCTTACACTTGTCTGTATTGAAGCACAGTCTCCATTTGGCTGCCCATGCTTCTAATGTAACTAAGTCGTTCTGAAGAGCATCCCCCTCTGTATTTATAACTTTACACAATTTGGTATCGTCTGCTAAAATTGACACCATACTCTCTAGACCTTCTGTTAGGTCATTAATGAAAATGTTGAACAATAATGTTCCTAGTACAGACCCTTGTGGCACACCACTTAGCACTTCAGTCCAATTTGAAAATGATCCATTAACCACAACGCGCTGTTCCCTATTAACTAACCAAGTTTTGACCCAAGTGCATATTGTGCTCCCTAGCCCTATTTCTTGTAGCTTATAGATAAGTCGCATGTGTGGTACAGTGTCAAAAGCTTTGGCAAAGTCTAAAAAGATTACATCTACCTCCTTACCCTGATCAAGGTTCACACTTACCATTTCATAAAAGCCAAGTAAGTTGGTTTGACATGATCTGTCCTTCACAAATCCATGTTAAATCCTTTTAATGACCTTATTGACTTCAAGGAACTTCTGAATACCGTCCCTTAGAATACCTTCCAATCAGTGCCAGATTAAGGTCCACATGGGCCTGGAGCTGAAATTTATGAAGGGCCTATTGTATGCCGCTGCAGGGGGTGGGACAATTGCTGTGGCGGAATGACTGATATGGGGGTGTAGCCAGTACTGTGGGTATGGCTATCCCCATGGAGGGCATAGCTGGTGCACACCTTCAACCACTTTATAGTGGAATTATAACAAGAAAAAAATGTTTTACTGTGAAAGGGTGAGAACTGTATTATCTGCCTTTTCTTGAGTGCTAGAATAGTTTAAATTTATAGAAAATAAAATAAAAATAAATCAGGTTTAGCTTACAGCATTGCAGATGTGCTGGTGTGAGCTGGTTTGGGTTCAGTTATACTTTTTAATTAAAAAAATAACATTTTAAATAAAAATATTAAAGATGATTAAAAAAATATATTTACATATAAAAATGTATATATTTAAAAAAAAAAATTAAGCTGTCATTGCATCCTGAGATAGCGCTAATAAAACAGTTCAGTTCTCAGTGGTTTCTTTATGGGGCCTTTTGTGTATATTATTATTATTATTATTATTATTAGAGATAGCTAAAACTTTTTCTTTTGTATTACCTTTTATGTCTATGGCAAAAAAACATAAAAATCTACCCCTTATACCTTGAAATCACACTCTCTGAAAATGTTCCTAATTTTCAACCAACCTTTGTATGATTAAATATTTAGTATAATACAGACAGCATCTTAGTGACCACCATTTAATACAGAGCATTACAGTGACTGTCATATAATATGGAGAACATCAGTGACCACAATATAACACAGACAATGCACTGACTGCCATATAATACAGAGAGCATCACATTGACCACTATATAATACAGCGAGCATCAATGACCACGAGTGGTCACTACAGTACATTGGGCAGGGGGGGGGGGGGGGGGGGGAAGGTCAGCACATATAAACATACTGGCATGCTGGTTATCCTGGCGTTTGGCACTGCATGTCTCACAGCTATTGTGCGACACCTGGGACTCAGCATTAGGCTTTACTCTCTGTCTAACCTCCCCCCTATCCCCAGACTCCTATGAAACCTGCACTGTCTGGTCGGCTACAAATTACAAAAAGCATCAGTTACCACCATATAATACAGAGGACATCACAGTGAGTGCCATATAGTACAGAGAGCATATGATACAAAGAACTGCAAGCTGCAGGCAGATCTTATATATGAAGGGAGATACCAAGTAGCAATGTTACCGCTAACACATAGAAACTTCTAGATACTACCTGCGTTGGTGTAATTTATGACCCATCAAAAAATGTGAACAAGCTACACATCACTTTTCCCAGATGTTATAGGCACATACTCCATAAGTGTGACCCATTAAAGATATACCTCACCTGTCCTGATGTTCTGCTCCCCTCTAACAGTGCCTTAATAGTATCCACTACTAGATGTTGACACCAGGTACCTCACTCTAGAGCCTAGGCCACTGGGTGGGAGAAACGCAAGGTGGGAGAGGGACATATTGTGGATTTGGACACTCGGTGTGAGAGGACGCAAGGTGTGAGAGGGACATATTGGGGATTGGTACACTGGGTGGGAGGGGGGACGCAGGATGGGAGAGGGACATATTGGGCATTGGGACACTGGGTGGGAGAGGATGCAGGGTGGGAGAGGTACATATTGGGCATTGGGACACTGGGTGGGAGAGGATGCAGGGAGGGAGAGGAACATATTGGGGATTGGGACACTGGGTGGGAGAGGGACATATGGGGGACTGGGTGGGAGAGGGACATATTGGGGATCGGGACACTGTGTAGGAGAGAACGTAGGGTGGGAGAGGGACATATTGGGGATCGGTGCAGTGGCTTTGAGAGGACGCAGAGTGGGAGAGGGACATACTGGGGATTGGGACACTCAGTGGGAGGGGGGCCGCAGGGTAGGAAAGGGACATACTGGGGACTGGGAAACTGGGTGCGAGAGGACACAGGATGAAAGAGGGACATATTGGGGATTGGAACACTGGGTGGGAGGGAGGTCGCAGGGTGGGAGAGGGACATATTAGGGATCGGAACACTGGGTGGGAGGGGGACACAGGGTGGGAGAGGGACATACTGGGGATTGGGACACTGGGTGTGAGAGGACGCAGTGTGGGAGAGGAACATATGGGGGATTGGGACACTGGGTGGGAGAGGACACAGAATGAAAGAGGGACATATTGGGGATTGGGAAACTCAGTGGAAGAGGACGCAGGGTGGGAGAGGGACATGTTAGGGATTGGGACACTGGGTGGGAGAGGACGCAGGGTGGGAGAGGGACATATTGGGGATTTGGACACCAAGTGGGAGAGGACGCAAGGTGGGAGAGGGACATATTGGGGATTGGGACACTGGGTGTGAGAGGACGCAGGGTGGGAGTGGGACATATTGGGGATTGGGACACTGGGTGGGAGAGGATGCAGGGTGGGAGAGGAACATATTGGGGATTGGGACACTGGGTGGGAGAGGGACATATGGGGGACTGGGTGGGAGAGGGACATATTGGGGATCGGGACACTGTGTGGGAGAGAACGTAGGGTGGGAGAGGGACATATTGGGGATTGGGACACTCGGTGGGAGGGGGGCCGCAGGGTGGGAAAGGGACATACTGGGGACTGGGAAACTGGGTGTGAGAGGACACAGGATGAAAGAAGGACATATTGGGGATTGGAACACTGGGTGGGAGGGGGGACGCAGGGTGGGAGAGGGACATATTAGGGATCGGAACACTGGGTGGGAGGGGGGACGCAGGGTGGGAGAGGGACATATTAGGGATCGGAACACTGGGTGGGAGAGGGACATACTGGGGATTGGGACACTGGGTGTGAGAGGACGCAGTGTGGGAGAGGAACATATGGGGGATTGGGACACTAGGTGGGAGAGGACGCAATGTGGGAGAGGATGTAGAGTGGGACAGGAACATATTGTGGATTGGGACACTCGCTGTGAGAGGACACAGAATGAAAGAGGGACATATTGGGGATTGGGAAACTCAGTGGAAGAGGACGCAGGGTGGGAGAGGGACATGTTGGGGATTGGGACACTGGGTGGGAGAGGACGCAGGGTGGGAGAGGGACATATTGGGGATTGGGACACTGGGTGTGAGAGGACGCAGGGTGGGAGTGGGATATATTTGGGATTGGGACACTAAGTGGGAGGGGATGCAGGGTGGGAGCAGAACATATTGGGGATTGGGACACTGGGTGGGAGAGGACACAGGGTGGGAGAGGAACATATTGGGGATTGGGAGGGGGGACTGGGTGGGAGGGGGGACGCAAGGGTGGGAGAGGGATATACTGGGGATTGGGACATTGGGTGGAAGAGGACGTAGAGTGGGAGAGGGACATATTGGGGATAGGGACACTGAGTGGGAGAGAACACAGGATGGGATAGGGGCATATTGGGCATTCTGATTTAACATTAAAGCCTACCAGTCCTTGATGGGCACCCTGTGTGGCTCCAGCAGCGGCAGGTACAGGAACCAGGTGCACCCCACGTGGGCGTCCGGCGGCAGGGATGAGAGCCAGGCGCACCCCATGTGGGCATCTGGCGGTAGCAGGGACGTAATCTGGGTGAACCCCACATGGGTGCCTGGCGAGACTTTGGCAGCGGCAGGGAGAGCCGGGTGCACACCATATTGGCGTCTGGAGGGGTTCCGGCAGAGACGGGAGCAGCATATTGTAAGTGCAGCAGGCTGGCCACTTCCCCCGCCTCCTGCTGCACTATTTTCTATTCAATAAAAAAAAAACCCACTTCTGGTGCAATATATATATATATATATGTATATATATATATATATATACACACACACACACACACACACACACACACACATATTAAACAAAAGGAACCCCCTGTGTAAGTGCCCCAGGCCCCCCCATAGGACTTAATCCAGCTCTGCACACTGGTTGCATATTTAAACCTTTGGAAGAACGGGACTGACAGCAGCTCGAGCTGAAGTGGCAGGACTTCAGGTGACCCGAGAGGACAAAGCTGCTGACTGTCCAGGGGGGGTGGAGCTATCAAACGTGTGCATAACTGCAGGCTTTCCAGGGGATGGCTCCAGGCTCAGTGTGGAAGGAGTGAAGGAGGGGGCGGAGCTTATCATCGGGGGGACAGAGCCTCAGCCTTGGATGGCATGGGAACGGAGAATCAGACAATCTGAAGCACAGCTGCAGCCTGCATGGATGGGGTCGGGAGCAGAGCTTATCGTGGTGTGGGCGGAGCTTAGCACAGCTCGGTGTCTGAGTTCAGGTAACATGGGGGGGGGGGGGTGAGGGCGGATGTGCACAGTGCGGGCAGCACGGAGGGGATAGGCGGAACCTTGGCAGGGAGGGAGGTGTATGCTGTTGAGTAGTGGTGACAGGAGAAAAGTATCTCTCCTGTCACCGCTGGCTGGTTGCACTGCATGGGATCCCATGGGCCTATTTTCAATGGGTGGCCTGGAGCTGCAGCTCCATCCGCCCCATTGTTAATCCGGCCCTGCTTCCAATACTTTCCCCACTATAGATGTAAGACTAATTGGTCTATAATTACTCAGTTCAGCTTTACTTCCCTTTTTGAATATTGGCACTACTTCCGCTATACGCCAGTCTTTGGGAACCATACCTGATATAACTGAATCTTTAAAGATCAAAAATAGCGGTCTTGCAAGTTCAGAGTGAAGCTCCATTAGAACCCTTGGGTGATTTCCATCGGGACCCGGTGACTTATTAAGCTTTAAATTTTTTAATCGGTCACAGACTACCTCCTCACTTAAATAAGCACTTATCAGTGGGACATTATCATTATTGAGATTGTGTGTTAGTCCCTGGATTTGGTCCTCTCTTGTAAATACCGTTGAAAAAAACTCATTTAGTTTGTCCGCTATGTCATTATCATTTTTGACTAAGACTCACAACTTGTCTTTTAAAGGGCCTACAGTATACACTCCTTCTTTAATCACTTGCTGTTCATGTATTTACATTTTTTGGGGGGATTCGCTTTGCTTTCCTTTGCTAAGACTCCCAACTTGCTATGCAGAACGAGGAAAAACCGACGATGAATAATAGCGTCATCGTTGATAGCGTCATCGTTGGTGCATACACACTGAGCGATATGAACAATTTATCGTTCATTACTGAATGAGATCGTTCATATCGCCCACACACATCGGCAAGTGTGTAGGGCCCATTACTGTAGAATGGGGTGTCTCTTGGAAAATAACTCGAATATCCTGTAATGTGATTTGTCGGTTTAATAAACTGTTTCATACAAGGAATATATTGGTGTTTTTTTTAACAAGAAAAAGTAGTATAAAAGAGAACCCGACAGATCTAAGTTTAGATTTAGATTAATTTTGTAACATTGTTTACGTATTATGTATGTTTTGCTCTTTTGCAGAATTTTGTGGTACTTTATAAATAAATGGCAATA
Organism: Pseudophryne corroboree; assembly: GCF_028390025.1. NCBI lineage: Eukaryota > Metazoa > Chordata > Amphibia > Anura > Myobatrachidae > Pseudophryne > Pseudophryne corroboree. The sequence goes on along the minus strand of NC_086444.1, from coordinate 169,586,011 downwards.
ATAATTAGTATTCAATAATTGATTTGCCTCCTTCACGTATATATAAATGGAGACATAAAGCCTGTTATCAGGACTGATTGTCAATTTTTATCTTATATGCTCACATAGTTTTCACTGTATGAGGCTGAGCAATAATCAGACCAGGTCTGATCCATCATTTAACCATCTCCTGTATGTCATTTTTCACCACCCGCCTCCCCCACCATCTTCACCTCCCTCCACAATAGTGCAGCTTGCCAATATATGTGCATTGCATTTAGAGAGGCATGGATGGGTCAGCATTAGGAGGGATTGCTGACTCCAGAGTGCCATTGGAGAAGTTAGGGGTGTGTCCAGGTAAGCTTGCTCTCAGATGCTGTAGGAGCCATTATCATGTGGCCTTACACTGGGCATTCAGACCCAGACATATGTGTAATTATTTATGGGGTGGGTGTGGGGTGCGGTGGCCCCTATGTCGGTATGGCTGGGCGGCTTCAGGTCGGTACAGCCTAATGCTTTGTTAACACATGATTTTCCCTATCACTTTGTATATATTTTTGTATTATTTTAATCACACTTCACTTACATAGCACTTATGTGCTTCTTATTAACCCTTATTAATTTTCACCTGTGTGCTGACCTGGGGTAGCCGACCTGTGCCAACATGATGGGGTCCTGCACCCCGGACCCATACCTAGTATTAGGGACCCCCAGTGACGGAGTTGCCTTGCCGATCGGCCTGGGGGCTTAACCCTATATCTGCAGATATACGCAACTAAGATCTCTGTATTATCTGATTATTATGTAGTATTATTTTTCACTCATTGTGCATTAGGGAACACAAATTGCTTTTTCTTACACAGAATTACCCCTCCCTTTTAGCACCTGAGTGATATCACAATCTGATTGAGCAGCTTGCCAATATATGTGCATTGAATTTCAGAGTGGAACAACGTGTTTGCAGAGGTAGAAAGCTCCACAATCTTACCATCCTGCTTTGGTGCTTACAATTTCTATAAGGCTGATGTAGAGCTTGTGGCAGTGACGCAGCAAATTGTAGGCACAATTCCTGCTCATTAGAGCTGAAACTGTGACCATATGCAAAGCGGCAACTATCATGCATTAAGAAACATCTGCAACTACTGTATACACTATGCAATACGCACCTGGTTTATGACAGACACACATCACATGCATTGATATTCCACTTATGCCAATGTTTTTAACCAGGGGCGGATTGGCCATAGGGCTCACCATGAAGATTCCTGGTAGGCCAATGTGTCTGTGGGGCCTGTTTTCTGTGTTATCATGTGGCCCCACCCCCACATGACAGATAGCCCACAGCACTCAGTACACTGCACTGTCCCCATTCATTGTTATTCCATCTCTGCAGTACAGCAACTCTGCCAACCAGTGATGCTGCCATGGCTACACAGTATGTTATACCACTTCTGCTCCCCATGTCGGGCCACTTCTACAAAATTTTACAGAGCTACTTTTAGCTCCCAATCCGCCCCTGGTCTACAGCAAAAGATGCAAGAAAGGCCGTAATTCCATACAATCGGGTCATATGAGGAGGGATCCCGCCCTCTCCACAGACCCCAATCAGCCCCACCCCCTCATCAGACCGCACACTCATTAGGGCTGCTATCATAAACTTCCCGAGCTGGTTTTACATCCCAATCCACCCCTGTTTTTAACCATTTATTTTATTTGCAACAAATACATTAAATTTTAGGCTTCAACGGTAATACCCTAACCTTTCTGCATGAAAAAAGCTCACACAGATGCATAATATATTATATGTTCTAACAATGCATATATCACCAATCAGTGTCAGCTGAACATTGCCAAGCAGCCAATCACAAGTGGCTGGATACTAGCGCTGATGACTGTCATAATCATCATCATCATCATCATCATATTCACTATGTGCACCTGACTCTCTGGGTGGCAAATAATCCGACTTTCTCAGGGGCAGATCCAGCTCTCACTGTACTCCGCCAGCCTACATTTTCACATCCTTGTCCTGTCCCATCCCACTAATCTAGGATGCACACACTATTTTGGGCCTCTGCAGAGCAATGTCATGCAATTTATGCTACGCAATTTGGAGTACTTATGTGTAACTTACTATGCATCGTATATTTGCAACTCTCACAATGTATATTCCATGGGTAAAGCTGGACTGATGATGGTCTGTTCATTCTGCCACAAATTACCCCAGCCCCACATTGTGGGACTGACTCTGAGGTAGGACGCGGAGCACAAATGCGGAATGAGGTGAATATTCCGCTGAACAGTTTTGTCTATTTTGTTCATCTGTATTTTTTTTTTAAAGAATTGAGGTCCAGATTTATCAAGCCTTGGAGAGTGATAAATTGCACAGTCATAAAGTACCAACCAATCAGCTCCTGTCATTTTTCAAATACAGCTTGTAACATAGGTTAGGAGCTGATGGCTGGTACTTTATTACCATGCAATTTATCACTCTTCAAGGCTTGATAAATCTGGGCCTAAATTAGTCTCCACTACCTTTAAAAGACGGATTTACATTTGCTGCAGGGCAGATAGAATCCCTAAAGGTTAGTGTGACAAATAATTATATAATTAAGCCTTGATGTGAAGAAAACAGGTTAATACCCCTTTTCCATTGCGACCTGGGATATTTCCGAGTTTTTCAACCTGGCAAATTCCCGCGTCTCAGTTCCATGACCCTAGTCGAAAGCAGGGTCGGAGACCCGGGACCAGTGTCGGACTGGAGCATGAAGGGCCCACCGGGGGTAAGCAGTGGTAGGGGCCCATGATTACAGGTGTGGCCAGCCACCAAAGGGGGTGTGGCCAGCCACCACAGAGGTTTGGCTAACCATTATAGAGTACCTGGTCTGGATTCCTTGAAAATTTATATAGTAATTAATGCTAGTGCATGCATCATAATGTGCCAGATTAATGACAGCAATGTACTGTAGAGAATACATCATAATCCTGTGCGGTATAAGGTAACATATGTATAATATATAATTCAAGTGCACAGTCTAGAACCTAATCCCTAGAGGAGGAGACCCCCAGGCAGTGGGGCCTACCGGTGGTTTCCCCTGTACCCCTGTGGGCCAGTCCAAGCCTGCCCGGGACTTAGTCCCGGATAGTCTCCTTTTCCACTGACCAAAATCCCAGGTTTTGTGCGTTCACTTGCAAAACCCTGGGATTTTTATGTCACCAGAAAAGGAGTATTAGTCAATGAACAGTCAATGTACTTTATATTCATCATTTTCAGTTGTATGTGTTACTGTTGGTATAATGTATGTAAGCGGTTGGTATAAATTACATAAGGGATCAGGAATGATATGTGCTAGTAATATATTTGGTTGAAACATGTTTTATCAGCGAGGGTCTCCGGCTGGCAGCTGGCATCCTTATCTCACGCCTGTGATTGCCCTTACCTCTCTACAATGGCTCCGGCTTCCTCTGTTCAGCTGGCAGCCTTTGTCCTTATTTGGGTGGCTAGAAAAGAAATGTCAGTGTGGACTGCTGGGAGTTAATTAGATCATTGAACAATGTCAGTTTTTCATTGCAAAGGGCTTATGTGCTAAATAAACAAGCTGCAGCCATGTTAATTAACTATTTCCCATCTGTAATAGGTGTACATACGTGTCGCTCATACTGATATTGCAGGCATTAGCTATGTGTATGTTTTAGCAGTAAGATTGTACATAACGTCCATGCAGTACGATAATACATTACTGACATCATCATGACACAATATTTTCTCTAAATATAAAAATGCAGGGATACCAATAAACAACGCTGTAGTTCTTATTTACACTCTTCCTGATCCTTCGTTTGTACCCAGCTTGACAGAACTGTGCAATTCACAGGATTGCCATCTGGACTCTAATCACCCAGATATGCCAAGTTTCTAAGCCTGATCTGTTCCATTGGTTATCCGACAGGTGGCAACTGTGCCAGCCCATAGCTCTGCGCCTCCTTGAATCTATTAACATTATAGTGTTTAAAAAAAAAAATACTGCAGGTATGATGTGTCTGTGTCTCATCATCTGCAGCTAAGAGTGCAAATGTGTTATGGTAATGTATTTACAGAATGAAATATGAAGGTGACACCATGCATCAATGAGGACAGCGCCCAATCATCCCCAGCAGCCAGGCTATTATTATCTTATAGTCTGTACAGATACTGTACAAACGTCCAGGTATGATCTGCAGCTTACAAATTTACCCTAAACTTTGTTTGTTTAAAGTATGCAAGAGTATTTTATTATCTGGAGTGATTCATTTAATTTTTGGGGGGAAATTAAGCTCTGTGTGTACCGCAAACCCCCCTCCATATATGTATTCTACTAAAAGTACATTTAAAACCAATGCCTGCTTAATTTGCTGATAAATTGTTTCAGTTGTGCTACTATTAGATTGACTAATGTTAGAGGGCACTTAAAACACTAAACAGGTGTCATAATATCCCTCCTGTTTTCTTAAGGTCTTGTGGTGCCACCACATGTGGCTCTGGCCGCTAGACTATGAGCAACACTTTCAGACTATTGGGAGAAGTCCCCTCAAACACTTCCCCCCCACCCATCCCCATTTCTGTTTGAAAAGTTTAGAAGAAACGTAGAGGGGGAAGGTGCCATCCACAAGAGGGTGTTGTTGCATAAGGCATCCATAGTGCTTCCATTGGAAATGTCTGACCACAGTTTTTAGGGTAATTTGCAGGGGTTAAAGTGGGGGGTACAAGGTGGAACTGAGTTCCATCACCTTTATTGATAGGTGGAACTAGTTACACCTCCGCCATGGCCCTGCATAGTAATTTCAACAGAAAAGTCCACCCTGCCACTCATGTCAGTAGATGATGCAGGCAAAGCTAGGATCACTGACAAGCTGCTGCCATTTGCCTCTTCCTCAGGTCCTGGTGGCTCCATGGTCCTCCTACGCTTTTGACCTGCCCCTCCTGGTACTTTATACATGCTGCAATTGATGGACGGTATTCGTCCCCTTCCCAGGTCCCAGTGGCTTTCGTTTTTGGCATGGCATATGTGATGTAATGCCGTCCTGCTGCTGAAGTGAAGAGCCACAAAAAGGAGCAGACTCTGTGCATACTAAAGACAGGTGAGAGGGGGCTGAATGGACACAGAGATGCAAGGACGCTGCTGGAGGAACACATGGCATGAAGCTGCTGGAGGGGAATGGGCGGTGAGCTTCCAAATGACAGATGCAGAGATGTATATAAGGGGCATTACTGTGGGCATTATGTGCATAAGGGGCACTACTGTGGACATTATGTATGTAAGTGGCACTTCTCTGGGCATTATGTGAATAAGCGGCACTACTGTGGGCATTATGTGTAAGGGGCACTATTACTGTGGGCATTATGTGTATAAGTGGCACTACTGTGGTCATTATATGTATAAGCGGCACTACCACCATGGCCATTATGTGTAAGGGGCACTACTGTGGGCATTGTGTATAAGGGTCACTACTGTGGGCACTGTGTATAAAGGGCACTATTGTGTGGCATAACATTTATAAGTGGTACTACTGAGAGATGTACAGTGAACATGGGGCACTACGGTGTGTTGTAATATGAATATGGGACACTACTGTGTGTCAAAACCTGAATAACGGGCACTACTATGTGGTGTAATATGTATCAGGGGCACTACTTGTTATGTAATGTGAATAAGACTGTGCTACTGTGTGGCATAGTTTAAATTGAGGGTATTATTGTGTGACCACTACCCTTCCTTGTGAGACCTCACCCCAATTTTTGCAATGCGCGCTGTCCCTTTATGAAGTATGGGAGATAGGGCACAAATCTATCATTTGCAGGTGGGTGCCGAAAAAAACCTCTAGCACTAATCCTGGCTATGCAAAATGGGGGAAGAGGAAGATCCAAACATTGCGAGTGACAGTTATCGGAAGAGCTATCCTGTGTGTAATTATTCATGCATAGAGCGTTAATAAACATGAAATAAGGGGCAGGATGTATTGAATAGAATGTGTAGTACATGATACAGTACATCCCATCTATAGCATGTTTCACACCCCCAGAGCCGGCCTTAGGCATAGGCAAACTAGGCAATTGCCTAGGGCATTTGATATGCCTAGGGGCATCAGCAGCTTCTGCTGATTAAAATGATATGCGGCATGCCTATATTCTGTGTGTAGCATTTCATATGCAGATACAGCCACAGTCTCACACAGTATATAGGCATGCTGCATATCATTTTAATCGGCAGAAGCGGCTTGTGCATCCTAGCCACATAGCAATGCAAATAAGATGCATTTTCATTTAAAAATAAAAAGGTGCCCGACGTTAGCATTGAGGCAAGATTTATGAGCACACATATGTATCCCAGCAGAGGCAGAGGTCAGAATGTTAGTGTTAGTGGCAGTGTGAGTGCTGTGTGCATGTGAGTGGTTGTGCAATAGTGTTCGGAATATGTGTAAGAAGCATTATGTGTGTCATGTAAAAATGCATTAATAATGTGCAACATATGTGTAAATGGGCACTATGTGTGTCATTATGTGTATAAGGGCATTAATAATATGCGGCATATGTGTAACAGGGTACTACTGTATGTGTGTCATTATGTGTATAGGGGCACTAATAATGTGCAGCAAATGTGTAGGGGGCACTGGACATTATGTGTAAAAGGGTATTAATAAAGGCTGTCATAATGTGTAAGGCACATTATGTTTATAAGGACATTAATAATGGGTCTCATATGTGTAAGGGGCATTACTGTGTGGAATTATGTGTATAAGGTGCTCTACTATGTGGCATTGCTTATAGAAAGGGCACTACTGTGAATAAAGAGCAATAGGGTGTGGTGTAATATGAATAAGGAGCAATTCGATGTGATGTAATGTGAAAAAGGGGCTCAACTGTGAGGAGTAACGTTTATAAGGTAAAGTGATACTACTGTGGGATGTAATATGAATTATGGACACTATCGCATGATCAATTGTGAATAAAGTTGCAGTACTGTGTGGCGTAATTGGAATTGGGGTTACTATTGTCTGGCCATATCCCTTGCCAGCAAAAACACACCCCTTTTTGGGCTGTGCGCCAAATGTGCGAACTGTTCCTTTTTAAAATATAGGGGGTACAAACACCAAAATAAGGACTGCTATGGGTGAGGGGTGATGATGCTGGGAAAGAGGTGGAATGTCAGAGGTGGAACAAGCTGTGGTGCTAGGGGGCACCAGTCAAAATCTTGCCTAGGGCATCATATTGGTTAGGGCCGGCTCTGCACACCCCTCTTGTACTCACTTGGTTGTACAGCTACCCTCTCACGCTCTCACTCACAGGCTCACTCTGGTTCTCTACTGTATACTTTAACATTCTTTGGGATCTATTAACTAAGCCGTGGAGAGTGATAAAGTGTAGAGAGATAAACTGGGAGAGTGATAAAGTACCAGTCAATGACCTCCTAACTGCCATGTTACAGGCTGTGTTTGAAAAATGACAGTTAGTAGCCGATTGGTTGATATTTTTTTCTTTCTGCTTTATCACTGTCATAGGCTTAGTACATCTGGCCCACTGTACCAGGCAATTAGTTCCTAACTGTCATGTTATAGGTTGTGTTTGAAAAATGACAGGAGTTGGTTTGTTGGTACTTTATCTCTCCCCACTTTATCCCTCTCCCCCTATATCTCTAATTCTGGCTGTAGTGGAATGGGTGTTGGCGGCCCTGAGAGAGTCCTGTTCCCAGGAACATCAGGAACACGAGTGAGTATTTATAGAGATGTGCACCGGACATTTTTCGGGTTTTGTGTTTTGGTTTTGGATTCGGTTCCACGGCCGTGTTTTGGATTCGTACGCATTTTGGCAAAACCTCCCTGAAAAGTTTTTGTCGGATTCGGGTGTGTTTTGGATTCGGGTGTTTTTTTCAAAAACCCCTCAAAAACAGCTTAAATCATAGAATTTGGGGGTAATTTTGATCCTATAGTATTATTAACCTTAATAACCACAATTTCCACTCATTTCCAGTCTATTCTGAACACCTCACAATACTATTTTTAGTCCTAAAATTTGCACCGAGGTCGCTGGATGACTAAGGAAAGCGACCCAAGAGGGCTGTACAAACCCCTGGCCCATCTAGAAGTGGTACTGCAGTGTCAGGCAGGATGGCACTTAAAAAAATTGGCCCCAAACAGCACATGATGCAAAGAAAAGAGAAAAAGAGGTGCACTGTGGTAGCTGGACGGCTAAGCTAAGTGTCACAAGCACCTCAATATCACAGGAATTATTCGTTCTAATCAATGGTATTATTGGTCTAAATCACTGGAAGAAAAGGACAAAATCACTGGAATTATTCATTCTAATCAATGGTATTATTGGTCCAAATCACTGGAAGAAAATGACAAAATCACTGGAATTATTCATTCTAATCAATGGAAGAAAATGACAAAATCACTGGAATTATTCATTCTAATCAATGGTATTCTTGGTCCAAATCACTGGAAGAAAATGACAAAATCACTGAAATTATTCGTTCTAATCAATGGTATTATTGGTCCAAATCACTGGAAGAAAATGACAAAATCACTGGAATTATTCGTAAACATTTGTAGAAAGTCGCTGCTTTCTGATTACAGAAATGCTCAGATATTCCTGTGAATCCACAATCCCTTCCCAGAGGAAAAAGAAATTTAGAAACCGTTGTTTGAGAACGTTTGTTCTCTTTCCCTTACAAAGGAACAAACCACTTTCCAAGAAGACTGACGTTTTTGGGATTATGGAGACGTAATGTTTTTGAATATAAATCCTAAAGCAGGTGGTGTATTAGAGCAAAAGAGTGCAAGAGACCAGACATGCAGTTTCTGAAATATTAGGACAAAATGTTACTGTATTTCATAAGCACTCATTCCTAAGTCTGCTAAGTACTGTTTGGTATACTGTATCTGGCTTCCATGAGGTAGTTGTCCATTATTTCAGCTTCCATTGACCTTTTTGAAAGCGGTAGAAGTTATCGATTCTTTTTTTTATTTTTATTTTCCCCAATTTTTAATTTTCTCCTGCATAGCCCAGTAAAATGTTGCAATGTTAAATATTGACTTGTGCCTTCTGGGGGTCCACTTTTTCACCAAACCCAGCCAAATCTCATCCTGATTCCTAATCCTCTTCCACATTCTCTATGTACTCCATCTGTGTCACCCATGTCTGTCTACCCCTCCCCTTTAGATTGTAAGCTCTCACGAGCAGGGCCATCTTCCCTCATGTGCTTATATACTGTTGGTCACCAAAATGCTGCACTGTAATACTATATATACTGCTCACAAAAATGCCGCACAGATATGGAATGGATACTTGCAGTGACACAGAGCTGCAAGATACAGCAATAGCCTACTGTACAACTATATACTTTTAGTCACCAAAATGCTGCACTGTAATACTATATATACTGCTCACAAAAATGCCGCACAGATATGGAATGGATACTTGCAGTGACACAGAGCTGCAAGATACAGCAATGGCCTACTGTACTGCACTACTATAATTATTATATACTGGTGGTCCCCAGTCCCCACACTGCAGCACACTGATCAGATATTTGCAGCACACTGAGCACAGATATGGAGCGTTTTTAGGCAGAGAACATAGATATTTTCAGCACACTGAGCACAGATTATGTGCAGCACACTGAGCACAGATATTTGCAGCACACTGAGCACAGATTACGGAGCTTTTCAGGGAGAGAACGCTGCCACGTCCTCTCCGTTTAATCTCAAATGCACGAGTGAAAATGGCGGCGACGCGCGGCTCCTTATATAGAATACGAATCTCGCGAGAATCCGACAGCGGGATGATGACGTTCGGGCGCGTTCTGGTTAACCGAGCAAGGCGGGAAGATCCGAGGCTGCCTCGGACCCGTGTAAAATAGGTGAAGTTCGGGGGGGTTCGGATCCCGAGGAACCGAACCCGCTCATCTCTAATTTATATATACTCCAGTCCCACCACTACACTTCCAATGCATCCCAGAGTAGAGCACTCATTTATGCTTCACCCAGGGATGTCACATCTGAAGTCAATCCACATTCAGAGATAGAAAATATTTGAAAATACATTATAGTCATTAGTTGCTAGATGCTGGTTAGTTCTTTGTATTACCTGGTCTCTCAACTCCTCAGAAACTGCACCTGGTAAATTATCAGAATTTCATGTTAAATTCCCAGGGTCAACCAGGTACAGCCCAACACATAGCATTTCATGGATACAGGGATTGCTATAGGTGAAGACCTCATCAAGTTCTATCCTGATAAATTATCTTGTGCATAACTTTCATAATATATGATGCACATTATATGACTTTACCAGATCAGGCTCACAGGGTGAGATTCAATTGTTTTATTGCACCCCAATCTCCCATCTAAAGTGTCCATCTACTGGCGGCCGGCGCCGCAAACAATTGAATCTCGCCTAGAGAATGACGATAGGAAATATGTCTCCCATCATTTCCAGAAGAGGCCAAGACACGCACATGATTGCAAATTTTCTCATTCTAGAAATTCCAACCTAAGATTATATTTGTGTGCCTGGAATTGTAAAATAATTATAGAAAGAAAAATCAATTGTTCTGAAAAATGTGGAAGACATGGAGGCCCTAGAATACTCTAACAAAACATCCTTTACATGGGAAAATTACATTACACGCCTAGAAAATCTTATGTTGTGCAGAAATAATTAAAATATTTTTTGAAGTGGTGCCAAACAAAAGTACATATGCCAATGCAAAGTATTCACGTTCCAAAGCTGATTATTCCTGGTCCATTAGTAAGACTTTGCATTTCTATATGAATGGGCGTACCATATCCATCATTTATACACTTCTCTTGTAAGATTGCTGCGGGGGAGGGGGCAGTAATATGCATATTGAGGAATATTTTCAAATACAGCGTTATATGAATATTGTTCTCATCTATACAGCAGGAACAGTTGGGGGCTGACTTTGTTCCAACATGAAATAATTCCACAGCGATTGTTATTTATATCAGCAGATGGTCAGATCCAAGGGTGCCTGAAACTCTCTGCTCGTTACTAAGGTCATCTCACCCTAAATATTACATGGAAATATTTACATTTTATTCACTATATCATATAAGAGTAGCATTCGTGTATATATAATCTCCTGTTCTGTTCTATAAAACCAGAGATTTATTGGTGTATAAGAGTTTTATAAGGTCATTGCTTATAATTGGTTCCGAAACCATGACTTAAAAGTTCAAAAGGAAAATCTGTATATTGTAAGAAATGGGATGCGGTTACATTGCCGGCAGACGGGATCCCGGCATTCAGGATACCGACGCCGGAATCCCGACCACTGACAATGCCGACAGCTGGAATCCCGACTAAGAGGGGCTATTCCCACTTGAGCAAAGTGTACAACCACCGAGCCCTCAGCGTTACGAGCACAGCGAGCCCGCAAAGGGCTTCACTGCGCTCGCTTCCCTGACAGCCGAGATCCCGGTGTCGGTATGCTGACAGCCGGGATCCCGGCTGCCGGCATACCGTTACATACCCGTAAGAAATAATACAATGCTGACTGTTATTATGAATATTGCAAAACTCTTGGATTTTTGGGATTTGTATTAGAGGTGGGCGGTTTGGATTTTTTGGATTTGTATTAGAGGTGGGCGGTTTGGTTTTTTAGAAATCCAAACTCACCCGAATACAGGGGATCCGAGTCCCGATTAATAGTTTCCTTTAGTTCGGAATTCAGATTTAAGATCCAAATACTGGGTTTTGGATTGCTTGTAAGTCCCTGGTTTTGCCTTGTAAATGATTGCCTCTTTAAAAATATGGACAATCTAGGCCGAAATCCCACACCTTGGCAGTCTCGGATCCTATTACATTTCCCCCTTGGTGTATATATTAATATTAATCTTATCACAGAAGTAGAACACCTGACCATTCAGGGAATGGTGCTCTTTGTTTGGAGAATATAATTTATTCTATTTTTATCCTTTCCTATGCCTTTTAGTCATTTCTATCACAGGTTGTTTTTCTCATTAAACCCCAGCATAATTTGTCTTTGGTCTACTTAATTACATAATGGCCACATTTGTATCTAGCGTCCTAGCAATATTCAGTATGTGATGCTGGTACTACACGTGAGAGGTTTAGCAATATGTAAAACATGTGCTGTCTGGTTTGTTACAGATGGGTGGTATAATATCGCTACCAATTTTCTATTATAGAAGGCAGACAATGCAGTATCTACTAGAGATGAGCGGGTTCGGTTTCTCTGAATCCGAACCCGCCAGAACTTCATGTTTTTTTTCACGGGTCCGAGCGACTCGGATCTTCCCGCCTTGCTCGGTTAACCCGAGCGCGCCCGAACGTCATCATGACGCTGTCGGATTCTCGCGAGGCTCGGATTCTATCGCGAGACTCGGATTCTATATAAGGAGCCGCGCGTCGCCGCCATTTTCACACGTGCATTGAGATTGATAGGGAGAGGACGTGGCTGGCGTCCTCTCCATTTAGATTATAAGAGACTGAGAGAGATTTACTGGAGCTGACTAGGAGGAGTACTGTTACTGTAGAAGTGTAGAGACTGAGTGGAGAGAGTTTACTAGTGAGGACAGTGCAGTTTACTTTATAATCCGTTCTCTGCCTGAAAAAAGCGATACACAGCACACAGTGACTCAGTCACATACCATATCTGTGTGCACTGCTCAGGCTCAGGCCAGTGTGCTGCATCATCTATTATCTATATATAATATTATATATATCTGTCTGACTGCTCAGCTCACACAGCTTATAATTGTGGGGGAGACTGGGGAGCACTACTGCAGTGCCAGTTATAGGTTATAGCAGGAGCCAGGAGTACATAATATATTATATAGTGAGTGACCACCAGACACACAGTGCAGTTTATTTAATATATCCGTTCTCTGCCTGAAAAAAGCGATACACACAGTGACTCAGTCAGTCACATACCATATCTGTGTGCACTGCTCAGGCTCAGGCTAGTGTGCTGCATCATCTATTATCTATATATAATATTATATATATCTGTCTGACTGCTCAGCTCACACAGCTTATAATTGTGGGGGAGACTGGGGAGCACTACTGCAGTGCCAGTTATAGGTTATAGCAGGAGCCAGGAGTACATAATATATTATATAGTGAGTGACCACCAGACACACAGTGCAGTTTATTTAATATATCCGTTCTCTGCCTGAAAAAAGCGATACACACAGTGACTCAGTCAGTCACATACCATATCTGTGTGCACTGCTCAGGCTCAGGCCAGTGTGCTGCATCATCTATTATCTATATATAATATTATATATATCTGTCTGACTGCTCAGCTCACACAGCTTATAATTGTGGGGGAGACTGGGGAGCACTACTGCAGTGCCAGTTATAGGTTATAGCAGGAGCCAGGAGTACATAATATATTATATAGTGAGTGACCACCAGACACACAGTGCAGTTTATTTAATATATCCGTTCTCTGCCTGAAAAAAGCGATACACACAGTGACTCAGTCAGTCACATACCATATCTGTGTGCACTGCTCAGGCTCAGGCCAGTGTGCTGCATCATCTATATATATTATATATCTGTCTGACTGCTCAGCTCACACAGCTTATAATTGTGGGGGAGACTGGGGAGCACTACTGCAGTGCCAGTTATAGGTTATAGCAGGAGCCAGGAGTACATAATATATTATATAGTGAGTGACCACCAGACACACAGTGCAGTTTATTTAATATATCCGTTCTCTGCCTGAAAAAAGCGATACACACAGTGACTCAGTCAGTCACATACCATATCTGTGTGCACTGCTCAGGCTCAGGCCAGTGTGCTGCATCATCTATATATATTATATATCTGTCTGACTGCTCAGCTCACACAGCTTATAATTGTGGGGGAGACTGGGGAGCACTACTGCAGTGCCAGTTATAGGTTATAGCAGGAGCCAGGAGTACATATTATATTAAAATTAAACAGTGCACACTTTTGCTGCAGGAGTGCCACTGCCAGTGTGACTGCCAGTGACCTGACCACACTGACCACCAGTAGTTAGTAGTATACTTATATTGTGATTGCCTGAAAAAGTTAAACACTCGTCGTGTGACTTCACTTGTGTGTTTTTTTTTTTTTTATTCTATAAAAATAAAACTCATTCTGCTGACAGACAGTGTCCAGCAGGTCCGTCATTATATAATATATAATATATACCTGTCCGGCTGCAGTAGTGATATATATATATTTTTTATATAATTTATCATCCAGTCGCAGCAGACACAGTACGGTAGTTCACGGCTGTGGCTACCTCTGTGTCTCTGCACTCGGCAGGCAGTCCGTCCATAATTGTAATACCACCTAACCGTGGATTTTTTTCATTCTTCTTTATACATACATAGTTACATAGACATCTTCTCTTTATCAACCAGTCTATATTAGCTGCAGACACAGTACAGTACGGTAGTTCACGGCTGTGGCTACCTCTGTGTCTGCACTCGGCAGGCAGTCCGTCCATAATTGTATACCACCTAACCGTGTTTTTTTTCATTCTTCTTTATACATACATAGTTACATAGACATCTTCTCTTTATCAACCAGTCTATATTAGCTGCAGACACAGTACAGTACGGTAGTTCACGGCTGTGGCTACCTCTGTGTCTGCACTCGGCAGGCAGTCCGTCCATAATTGTATACCACCTAACCGTGGATTTTTTTCAGTCTTCTTTATACATACATAGTTACATAGACATCTTCTCTTTATCAACCAGTCTATATTAGCTGCAGACACAGTACAGTACGGTAGTTCACGGCTGTGGCTACCTCTGTGTCTGCAGTCGGCAGGCAGTCCATAATTGTATACTAGTATCCATCTCCATTGTTTACCTGAGGTGCCTTTTAGTTGTGCCTATTAAAATATGGAGAACAAAAATGTTGAGGTTCCAAAATTAGGGAAAGATCAAGATCCACTTCCACCTCGTGCTGAAGCTGCTGCCACTAGTCATGGCCGAGACGATGAAATGCCAGCAACGTCGTCTGCCAAGGCCGATGCCCAATGTCATAGTACAGAGCATGTCAAATCCAAAACACCAAATATCAGAAAAAAAAGGACTCCAAAACCTAAAATAAAATTGTCGGAGGAGAAGCGTAAACTTGCCAATATGCCATTTACCACACGGAGTGGCAAGGAACGGCTGAGGCCCTGGCCTATGTTCATGGCTAGTGGTTCAGCTTCACATGAGGATGGAAGCACTCAGCCTCTCGCTAGAAAAATGAAAAGACTCAAGCTGGCAAAAGCAGCACAGCAAAGAACTGTGCATTCTTCGAAATCCCAAATCCACAAGGAGAGTCCAATTGTGTCGGTTGCGATGCCTGACCTTCCCAACACTGGACGTGAAGAGCATGCGCCTTCCACCATTTGCACGCCCCCTGCAAGTGCTGGAAGGAGCACCCGCAGTCCAGTTCCTGATAGTCAGATTGAAGATGTCAGTGTTGAAGTACACCAGGATGAGGAGGATATGGGTGTTGCTGGCGCTGGGGAGGAAATTGACCAGGAGGATTCTGATGGTGAGGTGGTTTGTTTAAGTCAGGCACCCGGGGAGACACCTGTTGTCCGTGGGAGGAATATGGCCGTTGACATGCCAGGTGAAAATACCAAAAAAATCAGCTCTTCGGTGTGGAGGTATTTCACCAGAAATGCGGACAACAGGTGTCAAGCCGTGTGTTCCCTTTGTCAAGCTGTAATAAGTAGGGGTAAGGATGTTAACCACCTCGGAACATCCTCCCTTATACGTCACCTGCAGCGCATTCATAATAAGTCAGTGACAAGTTCAAAAACTTTGGGTGACAGCGGAAGCAGTCCACTGACCAGTAAATCCCTTCCTCTTGTAACCAAGCTCACGCAAACCACCCCACCAACTCCCTCAGTGTCAATTTCCTCCTTCCCCAGGAATGCCAATAGTCCTGCAGGCCATGTCACTGGCAATTCTGATGAGTCCTCTCCTGCCTGGGATTCCTCCGATGCATCCTTGCGTGTAACGCCTACTGCTGCTGGCGCTGCTGTTGTTGCCGCTGGGAGTCGATGGTCATCCCAGAGGGGAAGTCGTAAGCCCACTTGTACTACTTCCAGTAAGCAATTGACTGTTCAACAGTCCTTTGCGAGGAAGATGAAATATCACAGCAGTCATCCTACTGCAAAGCGGATAACTGAGGCCTTGGCATCCTGGGTGGTGAGAAACGTGGTTCCGGTATCCATCATTACTGCAGAGCCAACTAGAGACTTGTTGGAGGTACTGTGTCCCCGGTACCAAATACCATCTAGGTTCCATTTCTCTAGGCAGGCGATACCGAAAATGTACACAGACCTCAGAAAAAGAGTCACCAGTGTCCTAAAAAATGCAGCTGTACCCAATGTCCACTTAACCACGGACATGTGGACAAGTGGAGCAGGGCAGGGTCAGGACTATATGACTGTGACAGCCCACTGGGTAGATGTATGGACTCCCGCCGCAAGAACAGCAGCGGCGGCACCAGTAGCAGCATCTCGCAAACGCCAACTCTTTCCTAGGCAGGCTACGCTTTGTATCACCGGTTTCCAGAATACGCACACAGCTGAAAACCTCTTACGGCAACTGAGGAAGATCATCGCGGAATGGCTTACCCCAATTGGACTCTCCTGTGGATTTGTGGCATCGGACAACGCCAGCAATATTGTGTGTGCATTAAATATGGGCAAATTCCAGCACGTCCCATGTTTTGCACATACCTTGAATTTGGTGGTGCAGAATTTTTTTAAAAACGACAGGGGCGTGCAAGAGATGCTGTCGGTGGCCAGAAAAATTGCGGGACACTTTCGGCGTACAGGCACCACGTACAGAAGACTGGAGCACCACCAAAAACTACTGAACCTGCCCTGCCATCATCTGAAGCAAGAAGTGGTAACGAGGTGGAATTCAACCCTCTATATGCTTCAGAGGTTGGAGGAGCAGCAAAAGGCCATTCAAGCCTATACAATTGAGCACGATATAGGAGGTGGAATGCACCTGTCTCAAGTGCAGTGGAGAATGATTTCAACGTTGTGCAAGGTTCTGATGCCCTTTGAACTTGCCACACGTGAAGTCAGTTCAGACACTGCCAGCCTGAGTCAGGTCATTCCCCTCATCAGGCTTTTGCAGAAGAAGCTGGAGACATTGAAGGAGGAGCTAACACGGAGCGATTCCGCTAGGCATGTGGGACTTGTGGATGCAGCCCTTAATTCGCTTAACAAGGATTCACGGGTGGTCAATCTGTTGAAATCAGAGCACTACATTTTGGCCACCGTGCTCGATCCTAGATTTAAAGCCTACCTTGGATCTCTCTTTCCGGCAGACACAAGTCTGCTGGGGTTGAAAGACCTGCTGGTGACAAAATTGTCAAGTCAAGCGGAACGCGACCTGTCAACATCTCCTCCTTCACATTCTCCCGCAACTGGGGGTGCGAGGAAAAGGCTCAGAATTCCGAGCCCACCCGCTGGCGGTGATGCAGGGCAGTCTGGAGCGACTGCTGATGCTGACATCTGGTCCGGACTGAAGGACCTGACAACGATTACGGACATGTCGTCTACTGTCACTGCATATGATTCTCTCAACATTGATAGAATGGTGGAGGATTATATGAGTGACCGCATCCAAGTAGGCACGTCACACAGTCCGTACTTATACTGGCAGGAAAAAGAGGCAATTTGGAGGCCCTTGCACAAACTGGCTTTATTCTACCTAAGTTGCCCTCCCACAAGTGTGTACTCCGAAAGAGTGTTTAGTGCCGCCGCTCACCTTGTCAGCAATCGGCGTACGAGGTTACATCCAGAAAATGTGGAGAAGATGATGTTCATTAAAATGAATTATAATCAATTCCTCCGCGGAGACATTGACCAGCAGCAATTGCCTCCACAAAGTACACAGGGAGCTGAGATGGTGGATTCCAGTGGGGACGAATTGATAATCTGTGAGGAGGGGGATGTACACGGTGATATATCGGAGGGTGAAGATGAGGTGGACATCTTGCCTCTGTAGAGCCAGTTTGTGCAAGGAGAGATTAATTGCTTCTTTTTTGGGGGGGGTCCAAACCAACCCGTCATATCAGTCACAGTCGTGTGGCAGACCCTGTCACTGAAATGATGGGTTGGTTAAAGTGTGCATGTCCTGTTTTGTTTATACAACATAAGGGTGGGTGGGAGGGCCCAAGGACAATTCCATCTTGCACCTCTTTTTTCTTTTCTTTTTCTTTGCATCATGTGCTGATTGGGGAGGGTTTTTTGGAAGGGACATCCTGCGTGAAACTGCAGTGCCACTCCTAGATGGGCCCGGTGTTTGTGTCGGCCACTAGGGTCGCTAATCTTACTCACACAGTCAGCTACCTCATTGCGCCTCTTTTTTTCTTTGCGTCATGTGCTGTTTGGGGAGGGTTTTTTGGAAGGGACATCCTGCGTGACACTGCAGTGCCACTCCTAGATGGGCCCGGTGTTTGTGTCGGCCACTAGGGTCGCTAATCTTACTCACACAGCTACCTCATTGCGCCTCTTTTTTTCTTTGCGTCATGTGCTGTTTGGGGAGGGTTTTTTGGAAGGGCCATCCTGCGTGACACTGCAGTGCCACTCCTAGATGGGCCCGGTGTTTGTGTCGGCCACTAGGGTCGCTAATCTTACTCACACAGCTACCTCATTGCGCCTCTTTTTTTCTTTGCGTCATGTGCTGTTTGGGGAGGGTTTTTTGGAAGGGACATCCTGCGTGACACTGCAGTGCCACTCCTAGATGGGCCCGGTGTTTGTGTCGGCCACTAGGGTCGCTTATCTTACTCACACAGCGACCTCGGTGCAAATTTTAGGACTAAAAATAATATTGTGAGGTGTGAGGTATTCAGAATAGACTGAAAATGAGTGTAAATTATGGTTTTTGAGGTTAATAATACTTTGGGATCAAAATGACCCCCAAATTCTATGATTTAAGCTGTTTTTTAGTGTTTTTTGAAAAAAACACCCGAATCCAAAACACACCCGAATCCGACAAAAAAAATTCGGTGAGGTTTTGCCAAAACGCGTTCGAACCCAAAACACGGCCGCGGAACCGAACCCAAAACCAAAACACAAAACCCGAAAAATTTCAGGCGCTCATCTCTAGTATCTACACAATCGCATTATTATGACCACCTCCTACATTTGATGTTGGCAGCGTAAAGCCTATGAAGTACTTACATGCCGTGTGGAAGCTTGGTGAGTATATAAGGTGTGGAATAGGTCCTCTGCACACATATCACTCGTTGCTGTTACGCAGAGCCGGCCCTAGGCATAGGCAAACTAGGCAATTGCCTAGGGCATCTGGTATGCCAAGGGGCATAAGCAGCTCCTGCTGATTAAAATGATATGCGGCATACCCATATTCTGTGTGTAGCATTTTCGTATGCAGATACAGCCACAGTCACACACAGTATATAGGCATGCCGCATATCATTTTAATCAGGAGAAGCTGCTTATGCCCCTAGGCATACCAGATGCCCTAAGCAATTGCTGCTTGTGCATCCTAGCCACATAGCAATGCAAAAAATATACATTTTCATCAAAAATAGGCACCCAACGTTATCAGAGCTACCAGTTGACTCGCGCCAGGCATCTCCTGCTGCATGGTGTATGGAGGCAAGATTTATGAGGACACATCTGTATCCAAGCAGAGGAAGAGGTCACAGTGTTAGCGGCCATGTGAGTGCTGTGTGTGTGTGAGTGCGTTGGTTGTGCAATAGTGTTCAGCATATGTGTAAGGGTCATTATGCATTTCATGTGTATAAATGCATTAATAATGTGCAGCAAATGGGTAAAGGGCACTATGTGTGTCATTATGTGTATAAGGGCATTAATAATGTGTGACATGTGTAAGGGGCACTATGTGTGTCATTATGTGTATAAGGGCACTAATTACGTGCGGCATATGTGTAAGGAACATTATGTGTGTCGTTATCTGTATAAGGGCATTAATAATGTGCGACATATGTGTAAGTGACATTATGTGTATAAGGGCATTAATAAGGGTTGGCATAATGTGTAAGGCGCATTATGTTCATAAGGACATTAATAATGTGTGTCGTATGTGTAAGGGGCATTACTGTGTGGTATGTGTATAAATGCATTACTAATGTGTGGCATTATGTGTATAAGGTGCTCTACTGTGTGGCGTAACGTATAGAAAGGGCACTACTGTGTGGTCTAATGTGAATAAAGAGCAATATGGTGTGGGGTAATGAGAATAAAGAGCAATATGGTGTGGTGTAATGTGAATAAGGAGCAATTCAGTTGATGTTATGTGAATGAGGGGCACTACCGAGAGGAGTAACGTATATAAGGTAAAGTGGTACTACTGTGTGATGTAATGTGAATGAGGGACACTATTGCATGATAAATTGCAAACAAAGTTGCAGTACTGTGTGGCATAATTTATATTGGGGGTACTATTGTGTGGCCATGCCCCTTCCCGGCAAGAACACATACCTTTTTGGGCTGTGCGCCAAATGTGCACACTGTTCTTATTTAAATTACAGAGTGAGGGAAAACCAAAATAAGGACTGCAATGGGTGAGGGGTGATGGTGCTGGGAAAGGGGTGCAGGGTCAGAGGCGGAACTAGCGTTGGTGCTAGGGGGCACCAGCCAAAATCTTGCCTAGGGCATCATATTGGGTAGAGCCGGCTCTGCTGTTACGGGTAAAAGGGGTGATTTATCCGAGTTGCAAAAAGGGATGAGTATCGGCTTTCTGGCCAACTGTGGCAGTATTTCTGCGCAGTTTGTGACCTGTTCATGTGCTGCTGTGGTGAAGGTGAATGTCGGCTACGAAGGTGCATGAGCGCCAACTAACACGCTACAGTGGAACAGCTCACCATCAAAATGAACTTCTGGGCCACCAGACGTGTGTCTAAAATGACAGTATAGAGAACCCTGCTGTGTATTTGGCTCTGAAGTGGTTACTCTGACTATTAGCTGGTGGTCATAATAATGTGACTCAACTGTGTATATTATAATCTTCTAACTTGTGTTGCAGTCTCTTATATCCTTTGTGCATTTCTGTATATGAACAATGCCACCTTATATTCAGAGTCACTATATACTGCACTGTAAAAACATATACGTTCCTGCAATGTTCCCTCTAAATTTTACAATACTGGAGAGCCAAGCCAGGAGCTGGAATAATATTGAAAGACCTTATTACAGGTTATGCTTGTGAAAGGCACAGTACCGAAAATGATCACAGGTACAGAAGTTAATGTATATTAGTTCAGAGGGTGAACCCCAGAGGCTGGAAGCCAGACTGAAACCCACCGTTTCTTGAAACCTGGCAGGTCCCTTTTTCCTATTATAGTCCAAGGCTTTTCTGCACTAGGTCTGGTCCTCTATAGAGGGTGGCCTCCCTTCCTAGGGATTATCGTGGGTACCACAGTAATAAGACTAATAGCTGCTACCACAATAATGTTTATTTAGTGTCATATGTAAATGTAAAAAATTACGCACCCATAAATAAAATAATATAAATTGTTGGGATTCAGTATCAAATCCCGACTGTCAAGATTCCGGTGGTCAATATACCGACGTCGGAATCCCAACAGTAGAAATCTCGACCTCGAGCGCAGTGTGTCCCTGGTGGTGAGCTTCGCAGGCCATATTATTGTATGGACCACAACCCTAGAGGGAATACCGGGCGGCTGTTGGTAATTCGACCGTCGGCATTTTCCCTGCTGGCGGGATTCCAGCATCGGTATTTCGTCCGGGAAATTAACTGCATCTCAACTGTTGTACTCCTTTCCAAAGATATCTAAATAAAAGTACCTACATAGATAACATGTTCATTATTGTCCCTTTTTTTTGGTAAAATAAATTAATTGTTGACATAAAGAAACTTTGCTAATCTCATCCTTACCTGCACACTTGTTCCTGTCTTGATACAACATAGCCCAATAGGAAATGAAAGAACAAAAACCCAGATGTCCTAACCATGACTTGCTCTGAAGAATCCCAGTACTACAATGAGTTACAAATGGCTGCTCCAATGCTAATTGGCCCGGGCATACTGGAGGAAGGGGTTATGGACATCTCTTTAAAAAAAAAATGTTACCCAAGCCACTGTCAATGTGTGATTTTTGAAACACATTGAAGCACATTGTTGGAAGCCTGGTCTCAACCTCCAAACTGTATTATAGTATATCCTTTGTATTAGCAGCCAAAATGGCAGGAAAATCTCCCCAAATCTGGACATTCTGTTCCCAATATGAGGAGTTTCCACTGCTTCCCACCTGCCAAGCTAAAGTGTTGCAGAGGTGGTGGTGGTGTTGGGGGAGGGGGAGTAGAAACAATGCTGGTACTGGGGATGCACAGGTCACAGTATTGGCATAACAGGAAACAGTACTGGCATAGGACCAGTAGGTCAGAAGCTGAATGCACACTATATCCTTGTAAGCAGTCAGGATCGGGACTATAAGAAGCCAGGAGAGACATCAGGACAATGATGAGCACAGACTGAGCATGCTCATGGACAGAAGAAATATGCCCAGGGAACAGACAACAGAAGGCTTATCTATTCTTTTTATGAGTGCAGAAGCTCAAATGTGATGTTGGAGTAATCATCTCACCCTGAGGTCACATTTAATAGTTATCTAGCCACTGACTTACTCAACTGAGCAACTGTATGAGCGCACAATGGGGGTAATTCAGACCTGATCGCTAGGCTGCGTTTTCTGTACAGTGGATGATCAGGTCTAAATTGCGCATGAGTATGCACCGCAATGCGCAGGCACGTCACACAGGTACAAAGCGGATCGCCGCTCAGCGATGGGTTTGTGCGAAGGATCCATTCGCACGGGCCTTCGTAGGGAGATTGACAGGAAGAAGGCGTTTGTGGGTGGCAACTGACCGTTTTCTGGGAGTGTTTGGAAAAACGTAGGCGTGTTCAAGCGTTTGCAGGGAGGGTTTCTGACAGCAAGTCCGGTCCCAGTCAGGCTGAAGTGATCGCAGCGGCTGAGTAAGTCCTGTTTGTATAGCTCTGCACACATGCGTTCGCACACTTGCACAGCTAAAATGCACTCCCCCTGTAGGCGGCGACTATCTGATCGCAGCAGTGCAAAAATCGCTTGCTACCGATCAGATCTGAATTAGGCCCTATGACAAGGAGATATTGCATCATGGACATAGAGGTGCCTTGATTTTAGCTATGCATTCCCTGATTATTTCTATGACAAATGTAAAGATAGTATAACAAAGAGAAAATCACACTAACCCCTGTTATATTCTGAAACATGAAATATATAAATGTACTAGCAAGTGTTGTCCATTTGTTTCATAGCAGGGACAATGCAGAAATACATTTCATGTCATGCATGTAAATTGTGTCACTACAGTCTGACGGATGGATGGGGTCCTCGGAGGACTGCAAGGCCACTAGACTCAGAGCTCTGACTTCAATCATATATTTTTTATTAATGCAGAAAGCAATTAGCAGGAGTGGTGAGCTTCCATTCCAGGGACACATCATGGATGTGAGTTTCTCATCCTCCTCAAATCATTAACATAATTAGAGAAGAAGAAGATGATAGATTATCATTTTTACCTTAACAGATAATTCCGTGTAAAAGTGCCCTCCTCGTTATGGCATAATACTGGTGAGCAGCAAGTGCCTTGGTGAGAATATGCATTACTGTATATGTTGTAGTAGTGTACACTGAAAGGGTGTGATATGGAGGGTCAACAGTGTCTAGGTCGACCGATATTGGTCGACAGTGACTAGGTCGACAGATCAAAAGATCAACAGATCAACAGGTCGACATGAGTTTTTTTATGGGGGGGTTTGTGTTGTTTTTGCCGTACAGTGACCGGGAACCCCAATTAGTGCACCGTGTCCCCTCGCATGGCGCACTTCGCTCGCCATGCTTCGGGCAAAGTGCTTCGCTCCGCTACCGCTGCGCTCAGCACTGGTCATAATCATAGTCTGCGTGGATCGTTAAGTATAAAAAAGTTAAAAAAAAAGAAAATTTTTTTGAAACCCTCATGTCAAACTTTTGACCTGTCAACCTAGAACATGTCGACCTAGAGACCCTGTCGACCTAGTAACTATCGACCAATAGTGGTCGAGCTAGACACTGTTGACCTAGTTACTGTCAACCTAGAGACCGGATACCACGCTAAATACGAGGAGAATACAGACAGATACTGTACATCCTCTAAGCACAGATACAGAAATCTGCAAAGGTCAGTTAGCGAAACATTTATTTTGTTCACTAAATGTGATCCTACCCAGCATTTGCCTAATCCCTAATCCATTTCTTAATCAAGTTATACTACCTTATGTAGATCTCCCCGATGCAATCGTAATTCACCATGCCCCAGAGGCGCAGTGTGCTTGTCTCACCATGGTGCTGCGTCTTCGGTAGCAGTGTCCTGTTAGCCACAGCCTGATTGACAGGCTGCCGGCATTTAAGGTTGGAGACGGGAAGCGTTCCAGAAAATAGGGTGTGTCGGCCCTATTTTTTGGTCAAGCCGAAGTCAATGGCTAACTCTCTCTGCACATGTTATATCTGCCTCCCCTGCAGTGCACATGGTTTTGCCCAATTGCTATCAAAAATCCTGCTGCGATCAACTTGGAATTACCCCCATAGTACGTACAGGCAACTGTGACCAAGCTGTAATAAGCGAAACGTACGTCATTTCCGGCTCCGGTCCGGGTCCGACTTCCTCTCACTGGGTAACGGACGCCGGAGATCGCCCCTCCAATCGCCACACTTCAGCAGCCCTCCACACAGAGGGAATATGGTGGTAACAGGCTAATCCAGCCAGCAGGTTTATTACAAATCCTGCTCTATGTCCTATCCCTTTTTCCTTTCAATAGGAACGGGCTCTCTCATTTCAGCAGCCGGGATACCCTGCACTGCATTACAGGCATCAGGGTACCCTGTGCAGCAAGAAGAAAAAGCAGAAGCCAGCTCCTCTCTTCACTTTTCGAAGCAGAGTGGAGCTTCAGGTGCCTCTCTCATCCTGTATTCGATGTTTTATAAAAGATACAGGACAGCAGAAGACTCCTTATCTCCAGGGGCGGATCCAGAAGAAAATGAAAGGGGGGGCACCATGGTAGGGGAACGTTAATAGTTATATTTACATGCACCTAAGGCACGCCTGCTCCCAGATAAGGGGATAGTTATCACAGGGGGCTTGGCCTCAAAGAATACGCCATCAGGTAATGATTGGCTTTAGGAGCGCATCCTGGTTTATTGCCAATGTTTCACCCTGATGAAAAGGCTGATTGGGCCTTGAAATGTTGGTCACCTGTTCCATTAGTTATGGGAGCCTGGAAGGCACCCCAGCACAATATAATTATTATAGTTTTTAGTTGGTGGTGGCAGGTGCAGCATACCTTGTTTTGGGCACTGCACTGAGACTCAGACTGCAGGACACGAACTGCCCATCTTTAATTAGCAGAAGCAGCCAGCTGGCTCTCCAACATGCAGCATAAGACATCTGCAGGACAGCCCTGTCACAATCACATGGGCCGCCTTCTCAAAGCTGAGGCTGAGTTTGACTGCACCTAGCATGGTGGTAAAGGAAGTAGAGGAGGAAGCACTGGGATACTGTGCGGTGCAATGAGGGCTAATGAAGCCTTCTGCGCCGTCATAAGTAACAGTCTTACTCAATGCCTTCTACCATCTCCTCTGAATGCGGTATTCAGTAGAGAAGTGTACTGTACTGTAGGCCTTATGTTCTCCTGTGTCCATGGCCATTGTGCATGCGCAGGTCTCTTTCTGTGTGAACGTGGGCGGGACGATGCAAATGCCTCTGTCTGATTGACAAGCAGAGGCGTTCGCGGGGGCTGCGACTCTGCATTGGGCGAGTGTGCTGTTGGAAATGGGGGCACATTTGGGGCGGCTGCGTGACATCACAAACAGCCGCTGTGACCCGGAAAATGGTTGCCCTGCATCTGCCTTCGCAGTCTGGCTGCAGAGGCAGAGGGGCATCCACAAATCAGCAATGCGATTGCAGCTGCCGAGCATTTGTATGGTGAGCGGCCTTGCCCGGTGCTGGAAGGCCCCCAGCATGCGATTGCAGCCAGTTGCATTTTCTCTTTCGTCATAGTGGTACTGGGGTCCACTAGGAGCCTTGGGCACTTTAAGAAATCAGTAGTGTGCACTGGCTCCTCCCTCTATGCCCCTCCTACAAGACTCAGTTTAGAAAATGTGCTCAGAGGAGCTGGTCACGCTTAGGGAAGCTGCTGAAGAGTTTTCTGCATTTATTTTCTGTTTGTTGTTTTCAGGCAGGTCTGATTGGCACCAGACTGCCTGCTTTGTGGGACTTAGGGGGGAGAACGGCCCAACTTCCTAAAGAGTTAATGGTCCCGTTTCTCCGCTGACAGGACACTGAGCTCCTGAGGAAACCATTTGCAAGCCCCACCACGGCGAGCGTACTCTCCTGCAGCATGCAGCCACCCCTAACAGAGCCAGAAGATAGAAGAGTGGTGAGTAGAGCGCCGGCATCCCGGTTAGTGGGTCGCCGGCGGGAATGGCAGCACAAGGGTGGGAGAGCAGCTCTGGCTGCAGGCTGCGCTCCAGGGGGCTCAGAGACATATACAGGTGTGTGTGTGTCGCTGTGAGGGGCGCGCTGAGCCACCAATGTATACCCCCACTGGCTGACATACCTAACAAGGGTTTTAACCCTCTGTGGGATATAAAAATTACCTCAGGCCAGTATAAAGAGCAGGAAGCCGAGCGCCATTAAGGGGGCGGGGCTTCACTATGAGCAGATCCAGCAGCTCACCAGCTCCATTTTTCCTCTGCAGATTACATTGACAGGAACCACAGGGAAGCTCCTCCACAAAGACTCCACATCTCCTCAGCGGTACCAGGGGGTCTTAGAAGGGGGGAGCCCTTTTAGGGGACTTAGTGTGGCGGACCAGCTATATTAAAGTTAGCTATAAGGGCGCTGTGTGTGTGTGGCTGGCTCCGATCTCTGTGTCTCCCTGAGGGCTCTGTGTGGGTTAAACTGTGTTTTCACCTTTTGTGTGTGGGTGTCTGTGTGTCCCTTTACGTTACCATGTCCTGGGTCTGTGTTTCTGCACAGCTGAAAGCCTTTCTTCCCCCGGACACTCACTACCCTGTACCCAGGATAGTGCTCATTCTCTGGCTAGTGGGGTAGAACCCCCATGGTTAGCTTCCATTAAAGGGATTATATCTAATATTTTAACTAAATTATCCCATAATGAGAAAGAGACGCAATTTTTAAGACAGTCTATGGATGACCTGATGAATAGAGATTCAGTTCCAATACCAGTGTCTCAAATCCCTGCCATTTGACCTCAAAAGCTTTCTCTGGCCCAGCTCATGCAGGATGACACTTACATCAGATCCAGAGGAGGGTGAAGTGGATGCGAGTGGAAGGGGGGGGGGAGATGCTGTCCTATCACAGGGCATACAGGCCCTTATAAAGGCTATCAGAAATGTCCTGCACATTCCTGACAAGACAGCAGAGGTAGAGGAGGAATCTTTTTCTAATGTAAAAAAGAAATCCTCAGCTACTTTTCCTGCAATGCTCTGTTTGAAGAAACGTGGACTAACCCTGACAAAAAAAATTCAGATCCATAAAAGATTGATTACATCCTTTCCCTTTCCTCTAGAAGATAGAAAGAAATGGGAAAACCCGCCAATTGTGGACGCATCGGTATCTCGGTTGTCATCTAAGATTGTCTTACCGGTGCCTGGGGCTGCATCCTTAAAGGACACAGCTGACCACAAAATTGAGAACACTCTCAAATCACTATACACGTCTGCGGGGGTGGCCCAGAGACCCACTATTGCTTGCACTTTCATCACTAAAGCCATTGCAAAATGGGCAGGTAACCTAATTGACGTTTTGGATAACTTGCGCAGCGGACAGATAGTTTTACTCCTGCAGCATATCCAATGTTCTGCTAACTTTATGGTGGAGGCCATAAAGGAAATTGGTTTGCTCAACGCACGCACCACTGCCATGGCAATGTCAGCACGCAGGCGATTGTGGCTACTCCAGTGGACTGCGGATGCGGATTCCAGGAAAGAAGTGGAAAATCTACCTTTCACAGGTGAGGTCCTTTTTTGGGAGGAACTGGATTAGTTAATATCCAAGGCTACGGTGGGTAAGTCTATGTACCTTCCTTCCGCAACACCCCCAGCTAGGAAAACCTACTCTGCTCCAACTCGGCAGTCCTTTCAGACAGCGAAATTCAAGGGCAAATCCAAGGGTTCCTTTACAGCCTTCAAAGGTAATAGAGGTAAACTTAGGAAACCAGCATCTGCAGGTTTTCAGGAACAGGCCTCCGGATCTGCTTCCTCAAAGCCTTCAGCATGACGGTGGTCTGCACTGCCTAGAAGGCAGGCAGGTGGGAGCTCGGTTACGTTATTTCAGTCATATTTGGGCAACATCTTGCCAGGATACCTGGATCAATGACCTTATCACCCAGGGACACAGACTGGAGTTTCAGGAGCTCCCACCTCACAGATTCTTCAAATCAGGCTTACCAGCTTCTCCGGATGCAAGTATGACTTTACAGGCAGCAATTCAAAAACTGGTCATTATCCCAGTTCCACTTCAACTACAAAACAAGGGTTATTACTCCAACCTGTTTGTGGTAACGAAACCGGACGGTTCGGTAAGGCACATTCTAAACCTCAAATCACTGAACCCATATTTAAGGGTGTTTAAGTTCAAGAAGGAGTCTCTTAGAGCCGTGATCTCAGGTCTGGAGGAGGGGGAATTCCTGGTGTCTCTGGACATAAAGGATGCGTACCTTCACATTCCGATTTGGCCGCCTCATAGGGCTTATCTAGGGTTTGCACTCTGGGACTGTCACTACCAGTTTCAGGCCCTGCCATTTGGCCTCCACGGCACCGAGGGTATTCACCAAGGTAATGGCAGAGATGATGTTTCTCCTCCGCAAGCAGGGAGTTAACAGAATACCGTACCTGAACAACCTGTTGATAAAAGCGCCATCCAGGGAGAGGTTATTGGACAGCATTGCCCTCTCAACTCAACTACTTCAGGATCACGATGGATTCTGAACCTACCAAAATCTCACCTGGAACCAACACTGAGGCTTCTGTTTCTGGGGATGATACTGGATATGAAGGCACAGAAGGTATGCCTTCCATTGGAAAAGGCATTGGTAATCCAGTCGATGGTGCGGGATGTCCTAAAACCAGCCCGGATATCGGTGCATCTATGCATTCACCTTGGGGAACATGGTCGCCTCTTACGAGGCTCTGCAGTACTGAAGGTTTCATGTGAGGCCTTTCCAGCTGGATCTGCTGGGCAAATGATCCGGATCGCATCATCACATGCACCAGAGGATACGTCTGTCACCAAAAGCCAGGATTTCTCATCTGTGGTGGCTTCAGACTTCTCACCTGACCGAGCGTCGAAGGTTCGGGATTCAAAATTGGGTTCTGCTAACCACAGACGCAAGCCACAGAGGTTGGGGAGCAGTCACCCAGGGGGAACAGTTCCAAGGAAAATGGTCAAGTCAGGAAACCATTCTCCCGATCAACATTCTGGAACTAAGGGCCATATACAACGCCCTTCTACTAACATCGCATCTTCTTCAAAATCAAGCCATTCAGGTTCAGTCGGACAATGTAATGGCAGTAACGTACATAAACCGACAGGACGGAACGAAGAACAGAGCAGCAATGTCAGACGTAACAAGAATTCTCCTCTGGGTAGAAAGACACGTGGTGGCGCTGTCGGCAATCTTCATTCCGGGAGTAGACAACTGGGAAGCGGACTTCCTCAGCAGACACGACCTCCACCCGGGAGAGTGGGGCCTTTACCCGCAGGTGTTCGAGTCCTTAACACGTCGGTGGGGAATTCCACAAATGGACATGATGGCCTCTCATCTCAACAAAAAGCTAAAGCGGTATTGTTCCAGGTCGAGGGACCCACAAGCAGTGGCGGCGGACGCTCTGGTGACTCCATGGTCTACCGAATGATTTACGTGTTTCGTAGAGATGAGCGCCGGAAATTTTTCGGGTTTTGTGTTTTGGTTTTGGGTTCGGTTCCGCGGCCGTGTTTTGGGTTCGACCGCGTTTTGGCAAAACCTCACCGAATTTTTTTTGTCGGATTCGGGTGTGTTTTGGATTCGGGTGTTTTTTTCAAAAAACCCTAAAAAACAGCTTAAATCATAGAATTTGGGGGTAATTTTGATCCCAAAGTATTATTAACCTCAAAAAACATAATTTACACTCATTTTCAGCCTATTCTGAACACATCACACCTCACAATATTATTTTTAGTCCTAAAATTTGCACCGAGGTCGCTGTGTGAGTAAGATAAGCGACCCTAGTGGCCGACACAAACACCGGGCCCATCTAGGAGTGGCACTGCAGTGTCACGCAGGATGTCCCTTCCAAAAAATCCTCCCCAAACAG
The DNA here is from genome assembly GCF_028390025.1 of Pseudophryne corroboree. Lineage (NCBI taxonomy): Eukaryota > Metazoa > Chordata > Amphibia > Anura > Myobatrachidae > Pseudophryne > Pseudophryne corroboree. The sequence goes on along the minus strand of NC_086444.1, from coordinate 169,555,596 downwards.
CACATGACGCAAAGAAAAAAAGAGGCGCAATGAGGTAGCTGACTGTGTGAGTAAGATTAGCAACCCTAGTGGCCGACACAAACACCGGGCACATCTAGGAGTGGCACTGCAGTGTCACGCAGGATGTCCCTTCCAAAAAACCCTCCCCAAACAGCACATGACGCAAAGAAAAAAAGAGGCGCAATGAGGTAGCTGTGTGAGTAAGATTAGCGACCCTAGTGGCCGACACAAACACCGGGCCCATCTAGGAGTGGCACTGCAGTGTCACGCAGGATGTCCCTTCCAAAAAACCCTCCCCAATCAGCACATGATGCAAAGAAAAAGAAAAGAAAAAAGAGGTGCAAGATGGAATTATCCTTGGGCCCTCCCACCCACCCTTATGTTGTATAAACAAAACAGGACATGCACACTTTAACCAACCCATCATTTCAGTGACAGGGTCTGCCACACGACTGTGACTGATATGACGGGTTGGTTTGGACCCCCCCCAAAAAAGAAGCAATTAATCTCTCCTTGCACAAACTGGCTCTACAGAGGCAAGATGTCCACCTCATCTTCACCCTCCGATATATCACCGTGTACATCCCCCTCCTCACAGATTATCAATTCGTCCCCACTGGAATCCACCATCTCAGCTCCCTGTGTACTTTGTGGAGGCAATTGCTGCTGGTCAATGTCTCCGCGGAGGAATTGATTATAATTCATTTTAATGAACATCATCTTCTCCACATTTTCTGGATGTAACCTCGTACGCCGATTGCTGACAAGGTGAGCGGCGGCACTAAACACTCTTTCGGAGTACACACTTGTGGGAGGGCAACTTAGGTAGAATAAAGCCAGTTTGTGCAAGGGCCTCCAAATTGCCTCTTTTTCCTGCCAGTATAAGTACGGACTGTGTGACGTGCCTACTTGGATGCGGTCACTCATATAATCCTCCACCATTCTATCAATGTTGAGAGAATCATATGCAGTGACAGTAGACGACATGTCCGTAATCGTTGTCAGGTCCTTCAGTCCGGACCAGATGTCAGCATCAGCAGTCGCTCCAGACTGCCCTGCATCACCGCCAGCGGGTGGGCTCGGAATTCTGAGCCTTTTCCTCGCACCCCCAGTTGCGGGAGAATGTGAAGGAGGAGATGTTGACAGGTCGCGTTCCGCTTGACTTGACAATTTTGTCACCAGCAGGTCTTTCAACCCCAGCAGACCTGTGTCTGCCGGAAAGAGAGATCCAAGGTAGGCTTTAAATCTAGGATCGAGCACGGTGGCCAAAATGTAGTGCTCTGATTTCAACAGATTGACCACCCGTGAATCCTTGTTAAGCGAATTAAGGGCTGCATCCACAAGTCCCACATGCCTAGCGGAATCGCTCCGTGTTAGCTCCTTCTTCAATGCCTCCAGCTTCTTCTGCAAAAGCCTGATGAGGGGAATGACCTGACTCAGGCTGGCAGTGTCTGAACTGACTTCACGTGTGGCAAGTTCAAAGGGCATCAGAACCTTGCACAACGTTGAAATCATTCTCCACTGCACTTGAGACAGGTGCATTCCATCTCCTATATCGTGCTCAATTGTATAGGCTTGAATGGCCTTTTGCTGCTCCTCCAACCTCTGAAGCATATAGAGGGTTGAATTCCACCTCGTTACCACTTCTTGCTTCAGATGATGGCAGGGCAGGTTCAGTAGTTTTTGGTGGTGCTCCAGTCTTCTGTACGTGGTGCCTGTACGCCGAAAGTGTCCCGCAATTTTTCTGGCCACCGACAGCATCTCTTGCACGCCCCTGTCGTTTTTTAAAAAATTCTGCACCACCAAATTCAAGGTATGTGCAAAACATGGGACGTGCTGGAATTTGCCCATATTTAATGCACACACAATATTGCTGGCGTTGTCCGATGCCACAAATCCACAGGAGAGTCCAATTGGGGTAAGCCATTCCGCGATGATCTTCCTCAGTTGCCGTAAGAGGTTTTCAGCTGTGTGCGTATTCTGGAAAGCGGTGATACAAAGCGTAGCCTGCCTAGGAAAGAGTTGGCGTTTGCGAGATGCTGCTACTGGTGCCGCCGCTGCTGTTCTTGCGGCGGGAGTCCATACATCTACCCAGTGGGCTGTCACAGTCATATAGTCCTGACCCTGCCCTGCTCCACTTGTCCACATGTCCGTGGTTAAGTGGACATTGGGTACAACTGCATTTTTTAGGACACTGGTGAGTCTTTTTCTGACGTCCGTGTACATTCTCGGTATCGCCTGCCTAGAGAAGTGGAACCTAGATGGTATTTGGTAACGGGGGCACACTGCCTCAATAAATTGTCTAGTTCCCTGTGAACTAACGGCGGATACCGGACGCACGTCTAACACCAACATAGTTGTCAAGGACTCAGTTATCCGCTTTGCAGTAGGATGACTGCTGTGATATTTCATCTTCCTCGCAAAGGACTGTTGAACAGTCAATTGCTTACTGGAAGTAGTACAAGTGGGCTTACGACTTCCCCTCTGGGATGACCATCGACTCCCAGCGGCAACAACAGCAGCGCCAGCAGCAGTAGGCGTTACACGCAAGGATGCATCGGAGGAATCCCAGGCAGGAGAGGACTCGTCAGACTTGCCAGTGACATGGCCTGCAGGACTATTGGCATTCCTGGGGAAGGAGGAAATTGACACTGAGGGAGTTGGTGGGGTGGTTTGCGTGAGCTTGGTTACAAGAGGAAGGGATTTACTGGTCAGTGGACTGCTTCCGCTGTCACCCAAAGTTTTTGAACTTGTCACTGACTTATTATGAATGCGCTGCAGGTGACGTATAAGGGAGGATGTTCCGAGGTGGTTAACGTCCTTACCCCTACTTATTACAGCTTGACAAAGGGAACACACGGCTTGACACCTGTTGTCCGCATTTCTGGTGAAATACCTCCACACCGAAGAGCTGATTTTTTTGGTATTTTCACCTGGCATGTCAACGGCCATATTCCTCCCACGGACAACAGGTGTCTCCCCGGGTGCCTGACTTAAACAAACCACCTCACCATCAGAATCCTCCTGGTCAATTTCCTCCCCAGCGCCAGCAACACCCATATCCTCCTCATCCTGGTGTACTTCAACACTGACATCTTCAATCTGACTATCAGGAACTGGACTGCGGGTGCTCCTTCCAGCACTTGCAGGGGGCATGCAAATAGTGGAAGGCGCATGCTCTTCACGTCCAGTGTTGGGAAGGTCAGGCATCGCAAACGACACAATTGGACTCTCCTTGTGGATTTGGGATTTCAAAGAACGCACAGTTCTTTGCGGTGCTTTTGCCAGCTTGAGTCTTTTCAGTTTTCTAGCGAGAGGCTGAGTGCTTCCATCCTCATGTGAAGCTGAACCACTAGCCATGAACATAGGCCAGGGCCTCAGCCGTTCCTTGCCACTCCGTGTGGTAAATGGCATATTGGCAAGTTTACGCTTCTCCTCCGACAATTTTATTTTAGGTTTTGGAGTCCTTTTTTTTCTGATATTTGGTGTTTTGGATTTGACATGCTCTGTACTATGACATTGGGCATCGGCCTTGGCAGACGACGTTGCTGGCATTTCATCGTCTCGGCCATGACTAGTGGCAGCAGCTTCAGCACGAGGTGGAAGTGGATCTTGATCTTTCCCTAATTTTGGAACCTCAACTTTTTTGTTCTCCATATTTTATAGGCAGAACTAAAAGGCACCTCAGGTAAACAATGGAGATGGATGGATTGGATACTAGTATACAATTATGGACGGACTGCCACGGTTAGGTGGTATAAAAAAACCACGGTTAGGTGGTATATATTATAATAATAATACAATTATGGATGAACGGACTGCCTGCCGACTGCCGACACAGAGGTAGCCACAGCCGTGAACTACCGCACTGTACACTGGTTGATAAAGAGATAGTAGTATACTCGTAACAACTAGTATGACACTATGACGACGGTATAAAGAAAGAAAAAAAAATACCACAGTTAGGTGGTATATATTATAATAATAATACAATTATGGATGGACGGACTGCCTGCCGACTGCCGACACAGAGGTAGCCACAGCCGTGAACTACCGCACTGTACACTGGTTGATAAAGAGATAGTAGTATACTCGTAACAACTAGTATGACACTATGACGACGGTATAAAGAATGAAAAAAAAACCACGGTTAGGTGGTATATATTATAATAATAATACAATTATGGATGGACGGACTGCCTGCCGACTGCCGACACAGAGGTAGCCACAGCCGTGAACTACCGCACTGTACACTGGTTGATAAAGAGATAGTAGTATACTCGTAACAACTAGTATGACACTATGACGACGGTATAAAGAATGAAAAAAAAACCACGGTTAGGTGGTATATATTATAATAATAATACAATTATGGATGGACGGACTGCCTGCCGACTGCCGACACAGAGGTAGCCACAGCCGTGAACTACCGCACTGTACACTGGTTGATAAAGAGATAGTAGTATACTCGTAACAACTAGTATGACACTATGACGACGGTATAAAGAATGAAAAAAAAACCACGGTTAGGTGGTATATATTATAATAATAATACAATTATGGATGGACGGACTGCCTGCCGACTGCCGACACAGAGGTAGCCACAGCCGTGAACTACCGCACTGTACACTGGTTGATAAAGAGATAGTAGTATACTCGTAACAACTAGTATGACACTATGACGGTATAAAGAATGAAAAAAAAACCACGGTTAGGTGGTATATATTATAATAATAATACAATTATGGATGGACGGACTGCCTGCCGACTGCCGACACAGAGGTAGCCACAGCCGTGAACTACCGCACTGTACACTGGTTGATAAAGAGATAGTAGTATACTCGTAACAACTAGTATGACACTATGACGACGGTATAAAGAAAGAAAAAAAAATACCACGGTTAGGTGGTATATATTGTAATACAATTATGGATGGACGGACTGCCTGCCGAGTTCCGACTGCCGACACAGAGGTAGCCACAGCCGTGAACTACCGCACTGTACTGTGTCTGCTGCTAATATAGACTGGTTGATAAAGAGATAGTATACAATACATACAACAATATACTACTATACTGGTGGTCAGGCACTGGTCACCACTAGTCACACTGGCAGTGGCACTCCTGCAGCAAAAGTGTGCACTGTTTAATTTTAAATTAATATAATATTATGTACTCCTGGGGGCTCCTGCTATAACAACCTGCAGTGCTCCCCAGTCTCCCCCACAATTATTATAAGCTTTGCCTTTTATACATTGATGTGCAGCACACTGGGCTGAGCTGAGTGCACACAGACTGAGTCACACTGTGTGACTGGCTGCTGCTGTGTATCGTTTTTTTTCAGGCAGAGAACGGATATAGCAGAGAACGGATATATTATATTAAAATAAATAAAAGTTAACTAACAACAACTGCACTGGTCACTGTGGTAAACTCTGTCTGACTCTGCACAATCTCTCTCTCTCTTCTAATCTAATTTCTAATGGAGAGGACGCCAGCCACGTCCTCTCCCTATCAATCTCAATGCACGTGTGAAAATGGCGGCGACGCGCGGCTCCTTATATAGAATCCGAGTCTCGCGAGAATCCGACAGCGTCATGATGACGTTCGGGCGCGCTCGGGTTAACCGAGCAAGGCGGGAGGATCCGAGTCTGCTCGGACCCGTGAAAAAAACATGAAGTTCGTGCGGGTTCGGATTCAGAGAAACCGAACCCGCTCATCTCTAGTTTCCACCTCTTCAACTGATCCCAAGAATTCTCAAAAGAATAAAAAGGGAAAAAGGTTCAAGCAATTCTCATTGCTCCGGATGGGCCAAGAAGGGCCTGGTACGCGGATCTACTGGAGATGCTCCTAGAGGACCCGTGGCCTCTACCTCTTTGAGAGGATCTTCTGCAACAGGGGCCGTTCGTCTATCAAGACTTACCACGCCTACGTTTGACGGCATGGAAGTTGAGAATCAAATTTTAGCACAGAAAGGCATTCCAAACAAGGTCATTCCAAACCTGATCCAAGCCAGGAAAAGGGTGACGTCCAAACATTACCACCGTATTTGAAAAAAACATGTCTCGTGGTGTGAAAACAGGAAATTTCCTGCTGTAGAATTTCAACTGGGACGTTTTCTCCTCTTTCTGCAGTCGGGTGTGGATGTGGGCCTACGTTTGGGCTCCGTGAAGGTCCAGATTTTGGCCTTATCCATTTTCTTCCAGAAACAATTGTCTTCCCTCCCTGAGGTTCAGACATTCCTGAAGGGGGTTCTGCACATCCAACCGCCCTTTGTGCCTCCCACGGCACCTTGGGATCTGAACGTGGTGTTGCAGTTCCTACAATCGGAATGGTTTGAGCCTTTATAGGAGGTTGACGTAAAGTTTCTTACGTGGAAGACCGTTACACTATTGGCCTTAGCTTCTACAAGGCGTGTGTCTGATCTAGAGGAGATGTCTCACAAAAGCCCCTATTTGATTTTTCATGAAGATAGAGCTGAGCTCAGAACTCATCAGCAATTTCTTCCTAAGGTGGTGTCTGTGTTTCACATCAACCAACCTATTGTGGTTCCGGTGCTTACTGACACCTCTGCTACCTCAAAGTCCTTGGATGTTGTGAGGGCTTTGAAGATCTACATGAAGCAGACAACTTGTCACAGGAAATCTGACTCGCTGTTTGTTCTCTATGATCCCAAGAAGATTGGGTGTCCTGTTTCCAAGCAGTCTATTGCTCGCTGGATCAGGCTTACTATCCAGCATGCTTATTCATTGGCAGGTTTGGCGGTTCCTAAAGTACAAGCCCACTCTACTAGGTCGGCGGGTACTTCCTGGGCGGCTGCCCGGGGTGTCTCGGCTTTGCAACTCTGCCGAGCAGCTACTTGGTCGGGTTCGAACACGTTTGCTAAGTTCTACAAGTTTGATACTTTGGCCTCTGAGGACCTTCACTTTGGTCAATCAGTTCTGCAGGAACCTCAGCACTCTCCCACCTGGTTTGGGATCTTTAGTACATCCCCATGGTACTAATGTGGACCCCAGTATCCTCTAGGACACAAGAGAAAATAGGATTTTAATTACCTACCGGTAAATCCTTTTCTCGTAGTCCGTAGAGTGCTTCGTGTTTCCTGCTCTTTGACTTTGTTAAGTAATGTTGTTGGTTCAGCAGTTGCTGTTCCTGTTCAGTTTTGGTTAGCATGGCTTTCCTCTTGTTTGTGTGTGCTGGTTCAAATCTCACCACTGTTCTGTTACACCCTTCCTCAGGATATGTCTCCTCGGGCACAGTTTCTAGACTAGTCTGGTAGGAGGGGCATAGAGGGAGGAGTCAGTGCACACTATTGATTTCTTAAAGAGCCCAAGGCTCCTAGTGGACCCATCTATACCCTCTGGCTACGAGAAAAGGATTTACCAGTAGGTCATTAAAATCCTATTTTTTTCTAAAATTGCAAAACTGCAACTGAAGCTGAATGTGGGTCTATATCCACATTCGGTACGGAGCATAATGAGTGTGGCCATTGAGATTAGAAGACTCAGAATGCTGAACTTCTGAGTCAGCATTCTAGGGTTCTAAAATGAAATTCAGAACACTGATGCTTCCCTCCTCTCTCCTCTCTAAGCAAATAGTACAGAGCAGCACGCAGCAACGAGGAAGGTGTCCCTCTAGAAACTGTGGGCCCAATTCAGAGTTGATCGCAGCAGGAACTTTGTTAGCTGTTGGGCAAAACCATGTGCACTGCAGGGGGGGCAGATATAACATGTGCAGAGAGAGTTAGATTTGGGTGGGGTGTGTTCAAACTGAAATCTAAATTGCAGTGTAAAAATAAAGCAGCCAGTATTTACCCTGCACAGAAACAATATAACCCACCCAAATCTAACTCTCTCTGCACGTTATATCTGACACACCTGCAGTGCACATGGGGGGTCATTCTGACCCATTCGCTCGCTCCTTTTTATCGCAGCTGAGCGAACGGGAACCCACTGCTCATGCGCCGGCACACACCAGACGGCCGAAGGCCATAGCTGAGCTGCGATCGCCTCTGCCTAATTGACAGGCAGAGGTGGTCGCTGGGTGGGAGGGGGCGGAACGGCAGCGTTTGACCGCCGTTTCGTGGGCGTGGTCCACCCAACGCAGGCGTGGCCGGACTGTGCAGGGAGCGGCCCACAGCGACTGCGTGACATCATACGCAGCCGCTGCGGGTCGGGGAGCGTCGAGTAGCTCCTGGCCAGCACGCTAAAGCTGCTCTGGCCAGGAGCTACTCTTGAAGTGCAAAGGCATCGCCGCTGTGCGATGCCTTTGCACTTCTGCGGGGGGGGGGGGGGGCAGGCACTGACATGCGGGGTGGACTAGCCCTGTGCTGGGCGTCCCCCTGCATGCCAGTGCGAATGATTGTAGCTGTGCTAAATTTAGCACAGCTACGATCATCTCGGAATGACCCCCATGGTTTTGCCCAACTGCTAACAAATTTGCAGCTGCGATCAACTCTGAATTACCCCCTGTGTGTATGAGATCACACACTTTTCTATTTCTTCACTCTGAATGGAACTCTGTTTACTTTATACACCCCATCATTTTGGTCAGCTCGCTAGCAATCAAGTAGTTGGTGTTTTCCCAGGATCCTCAGTAGGTAAGAGTCATGCTGTTACTCATATTTTATGGCGACAGTTTGTATATTGAATGCATAAAAATGTATTTAATAGTAGTTTACAACTTATCAAATGGAATCACTGAAAATCTAGCATCTAGGTGGCATATAGGATACACAATCAGGAATAAGGACAAAACAATGTAGTAGAATATAAATAAAATATTTAGATTTAAACTGAAATCTCTCCCTAGCAGGGCCTCTCCCCTAACATACCATCATTTCCCACTGCCAACAACAGCACCAATCCTGTGGGTTTGGCTGCCCCACTGCTTATTTAGTTATTATAGCTGTTTCTGCAGCAATATTTATAAACCTTGTCCATGTCTTGCAATGTTTTGCACTGTAAAGGCCCATACACACTTGACGATAAAATGAGCGACGTCGTTCATTTCAGCCCTCATCAACGTCGTTGCTCATTATATCGTCAAGTGTGTATGCATCCGACGACCACCGATGCGCGGCCCCGCGGGACGTTAACGACCCTCGCTTATCTGTGGAGCATGTATACTCAATTTCCACTATGGTCGTTACCGACCAGAGACGTCGTTGAATGTGCATGGTGTTAACGACCAACGACCAAGCCACTGTTCACCAGCCCTGTTCCCAGCTCATTATTTTAATAAACTGTTCAGCTTGGATGCTTCAACGATGAATGGTCTTTGGTCGTTGGTAGTGTGTATGCTCATGTCGTTTGCTCAGCTGTTCAAGGGAAGTCGTTAACGACATGTGCATCGTCAAGTGTGTATGGGCCTTAAGTAATGTTTTTATTGTTTTGTTCATTCCATACTTATAGGCTCTACACACTGGCCGATTTGTTTGAAAGATATGAACGATCTCGTTCATAAATGAACGAGAACTCGTTCATATCTTTCAGTGTGGAGGCTCCAGCGATGAACGATGCGCGGCCCCGCGCTCGTTCATCGCTGGTCCCTCGTCGGCTGTGCATGCAGGCCAATATGGACGATCTCGTCCATATTTGCCTACACTTCAATGGAGCCGCGTGACGGGGGGAGTGAAGAAACTTCACTCCCCCCGTCACTGCCCCCCCGCCGCCGGGTCGCTCGTCGGCCGTATCCGCCGTCGGGCAGCTCGGCGGCTGATCGGCCAGTGTGTAGGGCCCTTTACTCTGCTGGAATGTGCGGGAGACTCATGATTTTTCAGTTGGTCCCCCGCACCGCGATAAAGTGAGTGGCTCTCCTGCATCCTGCCCATTTTCTATGATAGGGAGATATCACTAATCGCAGGTCCAAATGGAGGGGGCGTGGCTAAATTAAAGCACTTCACAGTGGGCAAGTATGGTTCATGCTGTTTCTGTAATTTGTAAGGCGCTGCAGACCCCTTGTGGCACCATATAAATAAAGGACAATAATAATAATAATAATAAATATCATGAGGTAGCATTACATATTAATAGTAAATAATCAAATAAATGTTCTTTGGAACTTCAGGGGTAGTGCTTCAATAGGTTTAATACACTGAGATGAAAATAAATCAATAAAAAGGTGACATTTAAAATAGAAAACATTGGCAATAGTGTTAAAAGTCCAAACAGTTTATTTTATTCTTTCAGTTTTTTTGTATTTTGTACCATGGGCATAATTTATGCCAGGCACCCAGAGGAAAAATAGACAGTGGACCCCCGTGTCGGAGCAGTAGCAAGGGGAAAAAAGAGTAAGTAATGTGCCAGAAATCCAGCCTCATTCCCTTGTATTTCTTCAGCTCCAGTTTCTCTCCAGGAAGCCGGTCTTCGCAACTCCTCCAATGTCTTTCTAGCCAGACCCTTCTACCTCTCCAGACAGCCCTCTTCTGTCTCACCAGCCAGTCCCCTTCTGTCTTACCAGCCAGCCCCCTTCTGTCTCACCAGCCAACCCCCTTCTGTCTCTCCAGCCAACACCCCTTCTGTCTCACCAGCCGACCCCCCTTCTGTCTCACCAGACAGCCCCCTTCTGTCTCTCCAAACCCCCCAGTGTTTTTCTAGCCAGCCCCCTTCTGTCTCTCCAGCCAGCCCTAGTCTCTCTCACCTGCCAGCCCCTACTGTCTGTCCAGCCGGCCACACTTCTGTCTCCAGCCAGTCTCCTTTTGCCTTACTAGCCAGCCCCCTTCGTCTCTTCAGCTAGCCCACTTCTGTGTCTCCAGCCGGCCATACTTCTGTGTCTCCAGCTGGCCCCGCTTCTGTCTCAGAGTGCACCACCTTCTGTCTCACTAGCCAGCCCCACTTCTGTCTCACCAGCCAGCCCCCTTACTGTCCCACCAGAGAGCCCCCCTTCCATCTCACCAGCCAGCCCCCCCTCCATCTCACCAGCCAGCCCCCCTTCCGTCTCACCAGCCAGCCCACCTTTTGTCTCTCCAGCCAGTTGCCTTCTGTCTCTCCAGCCAGTTGCCTTCTGTCTCAGCAGCCCCCATCTCCAGCCCACAGACTCTTACCTTCTCCTGTGTCTTCTGGCTGCTCCTCTTCTGTTCTTCCACTGTTTTGTCATTTACTGACATTTTATTTTGAAAATGTGACTTATACATATAATACTGCCAATACACTGTTCTCACGTGTGTATTTCATTGCTATATTATTTCATTACTATTACTATATTATTCTATACTGTGTACAAATAAAATAATGAAAACTTAGAAATTTACTACTAGCACTGTCAAGTAACTTCTTTACACTACCTGTATGCTGTGGGAAATATATACTTGTTAAGCCTGATGTACAGCTGGTGAAAAAAGCCATTGATGTGTTGCCTGATGTATATACGCCCGAACAACTTTACATAGAACTTTGGGCCTGGTTCTGATTTGTACGCAAAAACTTATGCATATGCGATCATTCAGGCTTCGGACTTGCTAACCATTGCTGCCCACCGGAATGAAATCTGGCTGGATCAAATCTGTAACACTGCTGGGGAAGCCGAATATATAATATAATGTCACATGGATGATACTGCAGCTACTGCTTACCATGAGACACTGCTCACTCTCCGCACAGCAGCAGCAATCACTGACAGGGTGGCCAGTCGGGAGCACACAGCGCACTATGCGCTCCCACCGCAAGTGCGCTGTGTGCAAGGCACACTTAGCACACACCTAGTTACGGCTCTGATCACAGCTGAAGGCAGTAACATGTCCCAAGAATGGCTGTAACACGCCTACGTTTTTGACGCCACTGCTAGGGAAGAACATGAAGGAGGAGGGCCATGCCTGTTAGACTTTTCAGACTAAGGAGAAGGAGTGAATAGTCAAAGGGTAAACTCTGATGGTACACAATGGAGGGGTAGAGGAGAAAAATTTTGAGTTATGAGGAGGGTTGTTATGCTTTAATAAAGAAATAACTTCTTAAGGGCATGTTTGTAGCTGGCGAGGGAGTAAGTTCCAGAGAATGGGTGCACCTCACGCAAAATCTTGGTGGAGAACATGTGAGGAGGGGACCAGGATGGAGGAGAGGCATTGGTCAGATGAGTGGTGAGGAGGCATGAGGGAGTGTAGAAAGAGAGGAGGTTAGAGATGTAGGGAGTGGAAGGGTGCTTTGCAAATGAGGGTGAGTTTGAACTGGATTCTGATGGGAGAAAGAGACAGTGAAACAGGTTACAGAGAGAGAGTCAAATGCAATATGGCGGGAGAGGAAAAAGATATCAGAAGCAGCATTAAGAAGAGATAGAATGGAGTGGAGTAGAGAATAACACTGAGGTAGTGAACTTGGGGGACAGGGAAGCATGTGATGTTGTCAACAGCAGCTATTTCAGAGGTGGAGCTGCATCACAGTCCAAAATTCAGATAAGGGATCCACATCAACTGCCACCCCAAACGCTGCCAAACATTGCCAGCCGCGACTCACTGGCATTTGATGTTGCTCACCTTTTTCAATTTTGGACTGTGCTGCAGCACATCTCTAGAACTGCCACTGGTCAACAGAGAGAAAGTGGGGAAGAGTATTTGTATAGGCCATATTAAGTTTCAGTAGGCACTGGGACTTCCAGTAGGAGATGGCAGACAGCAGTTGAAGATGCATGAGAGTATGGAGGGAGAATGGTCACCAGAGGAGAGGTTGATGAAAGGGAAAATATGTAGAGAGAGAAAGGGCTAAATTAAGATCTTTGGGGGACGCCTGCATATAGAGGATGTGAGAATGAGGAGAAGTCAGAGGTAGAGACAGAAAGGAGTGGTTTGTGAGGTAAGCGATTAGCAATAGCAGGACAAAGTTGTTCAGACTGATGGAGTAGAGATTGTGGAGGAGTAGAGGAGAGAAGGGTGCAGGATTTGTCTCCAGTGATGAGAAAGAAGGAAGAAAGTGGGGAGATAGCAGTGGAAGGAGGCTGGAGGAGATACTGTATGGCTTTGATTCTGTTAGTAAAGTGGGAGGTGGACTACAGAGTGAGGAAGATAACAAAGGCATGGGGGGTAGAGATGGGACTTGAAGGCAGCAATGGTTGCAGGATTGGAAGGAGATTCTAAATATGATTGGTTATTGTGAGACAGCAGAACAATGGGAAAAGAGCATGGTGGTACTCAGAGTGATTGTGTTATTTCTTCCAGTACCATTCAGCTATATGAGATCAGTTCTAAAGGTAATAAGTGAGTTTAGAGTGGCAGGGATGGGCAGCAGACTGGCGAAGTCTGAGAGTGATGGCTGGGGCATCAGAATCAAGAGTGTTGGTGAGAGTGGAGTTATAAAGTGAGGCAAGCTGGTTGGGTTTGGAGAGGGTACAGATGGGAGAGAGGCAAGCGTCCAGTGAGGAAGGAGGGCAGGCTCAAGAGCAGAAAGGATGTCTATTATCTATCTATCTATCTATCTATCTATCTATCTATCTATGTGTCTGTCTATTATCTATCTATGTGTCTGTCTATAATCTATCTATCTATCTATCTCTCTGTCTGTCTGTCTATCTATCTATCTATCTGTATATTATCTATGTATGTATGTATGTATCTATCTATGTGTCTGTCCAGGGACGGAACTGCCGGCGTCAACGGAGTCTGTTGCCACCGGGTTCCAGCCCAGAAGGGAGCACTTCCTCCGTTGTCCCCCATTCCATTTGTACCATTCTACAGTTGCTGTAGTAGAGGAGCCACCGGTGCAGCGTCTGTCATCATCAGCGGGGCTCGCTCTTCCTCTGTGACTGTCTTGGTGCTCTATCTGTTGTGCTCTGGGCTGCAGACATCACGTGACATCCGACAGCAACCCAGAGTGAGGAGCCGGCGATGTAACATAGTAACATAGTAACATAGTATCTGAGGTTGAAAAAAGACAATTGTCCATCGAGTTCAACCTATTTGTGGTCTCCTATGCATGATGATTTGACTAAAATTTCTGACTGATGCTGCTGTCAGCCGTTGCATTTTATCCCTATTTATAGTAACTATAATGCATGACTATGCACCATACCCCTGGATATCCTTATCCATTAGGAATTTATCTAACCCATTCTTAAAGGTGTTGACAGATTCCGCCATTACAACTCCCTCGGGCAGGGAATTCCAAACACGTATTGTCCTTACCGTGAAAAAGCCTTTACGCCGTATTGTGCGGAATCTCTTCTCCTCTAACCTGAGCGAGTGTCCACGAGTCCTCTGTGTTGATCTAACCAAACACAGGTCCCGCGCAAGCTCTGTGTATTGTCCCCTTATATATTTGTAGATGTTGATCATATCCCCTCTTAGTCTCCGCTTTTCCAATGTAAACATGCCTAGTCTTTCAAGCCTTTCCTTGTATTCCATCGTCTCCATGCCCTTAATTAGTTTGGTCGCCCTCCTCTGTACCTTTTCAAGCTCCAGGATATCCTTTTTGTAGTACGGTGCCCAGAATTGTACACAGTATTCAAGGTGTGGCCTCACTAGTGATTTATATAACGGGAGTATAATACTCTCGTCCCTAGCATCAATACCCCGTTTTATGCATGCTAATATCTTATTAGCCTTCTTTGCTGCAGTCCTACTTTGGGTACTACTGCTTAGCTTGCTATCTATGAGGACACCTAAGTCCATTTCCAGTACAGAATCCCCTAATTTTACCTCATTTAGTAGGTATGTGGATTGTGGTTGTTCTTGTTACCACAGTGCATTACCTTACACTTGTCTGTGTTGAAGCGCATTCTCCATTTGGCTGCCCATGCTTCTAATTTAACTAAGTCGTTCTGAAGAGACTCGGCATCCTCCTCTGTATTTATAGCCTTACACAATTTGGTATCATCTGCAAAAATTGACACCATGCTCTCTAGACCTTCTGTTAGGTCGTTGATGAAAATATTGAACAATAGCGGTCCTAATACTGAGCCTTGCGGCACACCACTTAGCACTTCAGTCCAAGTTGAAAAAGATCCATTAACCACAACGCGCTGCTCCCTGTTATCTAACCAGTTTTTGACCCAAGTGCATATTGTGCTTCCTAGCCCTGATTCTTGTAGCTTGTAGATAAGTCTCATGTGTGGTACAGTATCGAACGCTTTGGCAAAGTCTAAAAAGATTACATCCACGTCTTTACCCTGATCTAGGTTTGCGCTTACTGTTTCATAAATGCCAAGTAAGTTGGTTTGACAGGATCTGTCCTTCATAAACCCATGTTGATTCCTTTTAATGACCTTATTGACTTCAAGGAACTTCTGAATACTATCTCTTAGAATACCTTCCAATACTTTCCCCACTATAGATGTAAGACTAACTGGTCTATAATTACCTGGTTCAGCTTTACTTCCCTTTTTGAATATAGGCACTACTTCCGCTATACGCCAGTCTTTGGGAACCATACCTGATATAATTGAATCCTTAAAGATCAAAGATAGCGGTTTTGCCAGTTCAGAGTGAAGCTCCATTAGAACCCTTGGGTGAATACCATCGGGCCCTGGTGATTTATTAATCTTTAAATGTTTTAATTGGTCACAGACTACTTCCTCGCTTAAATAAGTACCTATCAGTGGGATATTCTCATTATTGAGATTGTGTGTCAGTCCCTGAAATGGGTCCTCTCTAGTGAATACTGTTGAAAAAAACTCATTTAGTGTGTCCGCTATGTCATTATCATTTTTGCTTAAGACTCCCAACTTGTCTTTTAAAGGGCCTATACTCTCCTTCTTTAATTTCTTGCTATTAATGTATTTAAATAATTTTTTGGGATTCGCTTTGCTTTCCTTTGCTACTAGTTTTTCAGTTTCTACTTTAGCCGCTCTTATTTCCTTTTTGCAAATTTTGTTACATTCCTTATAGTGCTGAAATGACTCTGCTTCCCCGTCAGATTTGTATTTTTTAAATGCTCGCCTTTTCTTGCCCATAAATTCCTTAATCTTTTTGTTAAGCCACATCGGTTTATGATTTTTATTCCTTTTTTGCTACTCATAGGAATAAATTTGAGTGTATTTTTAGCTAGCAGGAATTTTAGTACCTCCCATTTCTCCGTAGTATTTTTTCCTAAAAACAAACCTACCCATTCAATATCTCTGAAAAATACCCTCATGTAAGGCGGTCATGGCTATACCGGAAAGCACCAGCAACACATCGGTGTCCCTTATACATAGGCACTGCCTGGCTGAGTAGCGCTGGGTCCTGAAGCTGTACACGCGGCCTGCACTGAGCTGGCGTCCCTTCACCCGGCTGTCGGCGTCTGGGTTCCTGCTTTCTCTGTGCTGTGGTGTGGCCGCATCGTTCACTCCCTCTACACTCCGGGTGCTGCTGAAGTGACTGTGTGAGGCAGTTACCCTTCATTGCTGCCAACGCCTTCCAGCTGTACAGTAGCTGGAGACCGGGGGATCGTGCTGCACAGTGAGGAGCCGACCGGGATACCGTGCTGGTGAGTAGTGTGGGGCTGTCACTGACTGGGGAGTGTGCATGGAAATCCAGTCTGCATTGTTAAGTGCAAGCCCTATTGGGGGAGGGGGCATGAGGGGAGGCGCGCCGAACTTCGGCATGCACTGTCCATTTATTAAGTATGGGAGGGTGCAAATTTATAGTTTGCAGGGGGGCACCGAACACCCTTGCACTGGCACTGGGTTTAAGTAGAGAGACCTGTGTTACAGAAGCGGCCAGTTCTTTGAGTCACACAGCACAGTGTGAGCTTAGTAGCTGAGCTCCCTAAGAGGTAACATGAATTACCTTAGTTCTTGTAAACCTCTGCTCTTTGCTACCCACTCCGGATTACAGTTGTGTTACCAGTCATATCCAGAACCAGCCTGAATTACAGTTGTGTTTCTAGTTATAGCCGGTACAAGCACGGATTACAGTTGCATTTGCAGTTATATCCGGTACCAGCCCGGATTACAGTTGCGTTCCAGTTATATCCAGTACCAGCCCGGATAACATTTGCGTTTCCAATTATATCCAGTACCAGAACGGATTACAGTTGTGTAACCAGTTATATCCGGTACCAGCCCGGATTACAGTGCAGTTCTCAGTCTCACCGGTAACCAGCCCGGTTCTCAGTCTCGCCGGTAACCAGCCCGGTTCCAGTCTCACCGGTAACCAGGCTGGTTCCAGTCTTACCGGTAACCAGTCTGGTTCAACGTCTTCAGCTCTCCTCCCAGATCTGTGTAACTCCACAGAACCTATTTCATAGTAACTTTGGGTACACAAACACCTACTCCTGTGACAGTATATCCAGTTCGTTTCACCTATACATTCACCATACTGCTATCAACACTAAGTCTCTGGGGTTTCCAGTGGTTAGGATATGGCTTCCTATGCCGTGGCCAGGGTTCGACTCCTGGTCAGGGATTGCTCCTTACTACTTCATCATCTCACTGATTCCCAAAGACCAGCCAAATATATACATAGTTCTCCAGTTAACCGCACGGACTTCACATATACGCCGGGTTCACAAAACTACAGTCATGATAGGGAAGTGGTGTCAGATAGATAGACAAGTTTCAGAAATGGTGGGGACATAGAATGGTCGTCTGATCACCTGAGATTTTCACACACATCTATAACATTTACAGAGAATGGTGCACATAACAAAAAAACATCAGTAGAGAGTGTGAGTTCTTTGGATGAAATTACCAGACTGGGTGAAACAGAGAAGGCAACAAAAACTCAAATATGATATATACTCAATTTGAGGCATATGGAAGAACATCTCTGAATGCATAGCTTGATGAACCTTGAAGTGGATGGGCTTTAGCAGCAGAGTACGTCAATGGGATGCATTCCAGTTAGCTCAGGACAATTAAATGAGGCTATAACTGGCATAGGTGTGCCAAAACTGCACAAGTGAAGATTAGAAGACCGTTGCCTGGTCTGACAACCCCTCGATTTCTGATACAACATGCAGATGGTAGGGTCAAAATTAATCTTTGGCTGCATCCTGCCTAGTGTCAATGGTAAAGGCTGCTGCCATTGGTGCAATTCTATCAAGAGTGTTTTCTTGGCACTGATAATATCCCTTAATACCACATTTCAGTGCTATAGCCTACCAGAGCATTGTGTCGGAACATGTGCATCTCCTTATGGCTACAATCTACCCATCTTCTAATGGCTACTTCCAGCAGACTTCATCTGTAGGTGGTTCCACAAACATGACAATGAGTTTAGTGAGAACATTATTTGTGTAGATATAAACAGTTCTGTATAAATGTAGCTTACATATTTGCAAAAGTAATTTCTTGCTCATCGGAAGTGCAGTGCTCTTTGCCAAGAAGGAACTAGGGAAGCAATAATATAGACCAGCCATTGTAAAGCAAATATCTAATTTCTCTTCTACTTTTTTCTAGAAAGGAAATACTGTGTGCTAATAAAGGGTACGTTGTGTTTCTTACTTTTCTGGTTTCTAAAAACAAAATTGACTATCCTTGATTGAATATTGAAGTGTTTAAATTTCAATTCTAATATATGTCACCAACCTTAGGGGGTATCCAATTAGAGGTGATAAAACACTGGGTGCGAAAAACGTCCGTTCCGATGTTTTACAAATATTTCTTAACATGCTATCCAATTTGAATCGCCTGTGAAAAAAAATAGCTTTCCTCCCGAAAACACACAGGTTCAGTAAAAATGGGGCTGTTTCCGGGGATTTGGTTTCACCTGCTTAAGGTAGGTGAAACAAAATCCCAGATAAGCTGTATTTCCGGCATCTTCACCTGGGGGGGCGCCTCCTCCCCAGGGCTTACAGCGACTTCACCTGGGGAAGGGGGGGGGGGGGTCCACACCTCCCCAGGGCTTCCGGCGTCTTTCTCCGGCGTCTTCACCTGGGAGACGGCGGTCTTTAAGCTCTTTTGCATGGCCGCCGCCTTTCCAGGGCTTCCGGCGTCTCTTCACCTTGTGCGAGGCGGCTGTTAAGCTCTTTTACATAGCCGCCGTCCATCCAGGACTTCCACGGCATCTTCTTAAGGAGCTCTTCACTGCTCCTCCTCCACCGTCGGACTGACGCCGCTGCCTCGCGCTGACTTATATAAGTCAGTGGGAGGGGGTGGGGCGATGATGTGGCGAGCCGTGATTGGCTCTTGGTGGCCATCTTAAATTTCGAAAATGACGCTGAGGCGACATTTTTTAAACCGGTGCCGCTCCGCTGTCAAATTCTGCAGAATCCAGGCAATACTATGGCGTACTGCTGTCCGCATCCCGCCGCCCACACCACCGCCACATCCCACCGCCCGCACCTCCACCGCATCCCGCCGCCCTCACCTCCGCCGCCGAGCCCACCAAGTGATGACAGCGGATCCAGTGACGGATCTGCTGGCCAATCACTGTGGCCTCACTCACAGGGGCGTGCTTTCATGGGTTGAAAGCACATCCCTGTATGAAAGCGACACCCAGGGCCGGTGCAAGGTCTCTCTTCACCCTAGGCAAAATTTCAACCTACCACCCCCCCTAACCTGCAACAACCCCCCTCACCACCTTCCGGAGAAATCATTATACATAGACAGAGAAAAGAGATGACACTCAAGGACTTTTAAAATGAAAATATATATTGTAATATGTGTAAATTGTAGGTGGCATGTTAGGAATCGAATAGGACACTGAGGTCAGTATCACTTTTATGCTGGGTGATATACATCTGGTGGGGTTATTTAATTGTATGTGTGTACATACATATATACGCACCTCCATATATTTTTATGTTCCTGTGTTTTCTCTAATGTGCTGTGCAAACCCCACCCTCCCCAAACTTTTCCCCACCCACCCTCTGTGGTCCCGCAGAAACTCCCATGGGTTACTTACCTTATGTTTTTTTTCCCTCATCATTGGCATGGTTCCTCTTACAGTCGGTAGCAGCATTACAAAGATGCTGCTAGGTGCAGGCATGCAGTCATGTGCTGCTTGCTGCTGGAGAGCCGGGATCCAGGGGTCTGGAGGAGGTGCATCAGGGCTATGAGGAGCGGTCGTGGGGGCGCCCCTCAGGAGCCATAGTTACGTCATGCCTTCACATGACTTGAGGATGCACGTGTCGGCACGGAGGAAGCGCTGAGGCACTATGCAGCGCAGCCTCATAGCGGCAGCTGTACCTGATTAGACCTGCAGCCACTGCCAGTGCAGTGTAAAAGGAGAGTGTCTCGTACAGAGATATCCTTCAATTTATTGCTTGGTGAATTCAGTGGCGCCCTCCAAGGGCCAGCGCCCCCTAAACAGCAGCCTAAAGCTGCCTAATGGAAGAGCCGGCCCTGGCGACACCTCTAATGGTGCTGCTTTCCTATGTAATTTCAATGGGCTTTTACTGCCCATGGCTAGGCCCTGCCCGCGCCCGCCCCCCACTCCCACACCTTTCCCTATTCACAACGGGAGGCACCATGATCGGTGCCTCCTAAACACATTTTACACTGGGATAATGATTAGAATAATAAAGGAAACACTTAAGTACCTACTTTGTGTGGGGGGCGTGGCCTGACTGGATATGGAGTAGGACGTGCATTCCTAGCTCCCCAGCCTACCTAATCCTGTAAGGCATCCTGCAGCCCTTGTGCTTGCCCACCTGGCCCTGCCTGGCTGTCTGAACGGCTGCTGACCATCCTTGGCTGTACTTTGGAGTTCTCCTGTGCCCTGTGTCCCTGCAGGATACACTTATATGTGCCGTGCTGCTCCCGCCCTGCATGTGCCGGTGCCATCTTGGAAATCCCTGCTGGGGTCCTGCGCCCACCTACCTCCGCCTGGCCGCTTTTTCCTGCTCTACCATTGTCCGGGGGATGGCCCGTGGAGCCCTGCCGCTGTGCCCGCACACTGACCTGCTTTCTTATCCTTCTGCTCCCCGAGAGATGGCTGTGCTGGCCGCGGGTCGCCGCCAGGCGCCATTATGTGGTTGGCGGCGCATGTGGATGGAGCTCTGCTGCCTGCTCCCGTCTGGCCCTGTAGCGCTCCACCGCTGCCTGTGCGGCGGGCGGGGGATCCTGCCGCTGTGAGTGACCTGCGGACGCCCCACTCCTGTGTGCTGAACCGGCGGTTGGGACTGTGTGGGCCGAGGGGCTCTGTCGGGTGCCATCTTGGGGTTGGCAGCATAGGCTGTTCTGCTCCTATAAGCTCCTCCTGCTGCCTGAGCTGCTGGGATCCAGATGGAAGTGGTGACTCTGCCTCTAATCTGTTGGGGAACACTGTGCTGGCTGGCTGTGACTCCCTGTAGTGGGGACACACCTGTGCTACTGTTGCATTATCCCCTGGAGCCTGCTGGGAAGTCAGCTTTACATCTTCCCTGCTGCAGTGGTGCTTGTCTCTGATATTGGGGGTGCCCCTCCCCCCTCCTCTGTGCTCCTGAGCTGCTAGTCTCACTGCTATAACTTAACACAATTTGCCCTCTGCAGTTTATATCCCTGAAGAGGTACTACCACACTTGAACCTCTCTTCTCTGCCTGTCCTGTGATTTATAACAAAACTCTTGTTTATTTGGTTCTGATTCGACAACCTGATGGTCCGCAATCGCCGTGCCTCTGCTGTGGCCCGCTTTAGTGCAATCTGCCCACGTGGAACGGACTCCAGCCTCCTCTGCGTCCTCCTCGCCATCTTCTGCCGCTTCCCCTCTCTCCTCTCCCAATATGGCGGGGGTTGCGGAGGTTACCATGTCCCAACTTTTGTAAGCCATCACTGATTCTGAGAAGCGGCTCGCGGATAGGGTGGCAGAAGTGCATACAGATATTTCACTTATACGTCAAGATATGTAGAAACTCAGGGACAGGGTTGGGGAGACAGAGAACCGCATTTCCTCGTTGGAAGACTCCTGTACACCTATCCCCCACTGATAGTTGTTTTTCCTGTTTCTCAAGCTCGTATGGGGTATTTTCCCGTATTGATATGGCACTGCTTACACGTTCCCTACTCCCCTGTGTTTCTTCGGTGAGATACTTATCATGTGGGATTTCTGATCACTCCCCTATATTGTTATCTATAAGTTTTGATATACCCAGGGGAGCGTCATTCTGGAAGTTTAATCCTTTCTGGCTAACCCAGATGGGTGCAGCCTCCGAACTAATTGTGCTTTGGGAGGAGTTTTTTGCTAATAATCCTGTTTCTGATAATGCTTTGTTGATATGGGATGCTTATAAGGCTTTTCTCCGGGGTTCATTGATATCCAGAGTTGCCCAGCTGAAGATATCTAGTAGACAGCTTGAGGGGGAGTTGGAGAGGAGGAGTGCAGAGCTTGAACAGACCTATTTACGTAGTGGACTCGCCACGGACCGGGTGGAGTGGCTGATTGTCCATAAGCAATTGACGGACTTACTTCTTGATAAGTCGAAGAGGAGTCTGCTTTTTCGTGCCCATGGTTTTTATATTCAGGGAGATTGTTCAGGAAAGTTTCTGGCCTACTTGGCAAGGCAAGAGTTGCCTCCCGTCACTGTGCATGGCATCAGGAGTGTGTCTGGTGTTGTATGCACTGACACCCCTTCTATAGCTTCTAATTTCTATTCACACTTTTCGGATGTTTATAGGTCCAGGGTATAGTATACATACTCAACACTGTCTAATTATTTTGATAAAATAGAGGTTCCTTCTTTAAGTCTTGAGTCACGACAGTTTTTGGATGCCCCCTTTACACTGGAGGAGGTTAAAAATGCCATTGTGTCGTTTCCCAGTAATAAGGCCCCGGGGGTTGATGGTCTTCCTATCGAATTGTATAAGGCCCATTTGGATTTTTTTGCCCCTAAACTCCTGTTGTTTTTTGAGTTGTTGTTACAGGGTGGCACTCTTCCCCATCTATGTCGGAGGCACTGGTGGTACTAATACCGAAGCCGGGTAAAGACCCCCTTCATTTAGACTCGTACCGTCCTATCTCCCTACTGTCAACTGACATAAAAATTCTTGCTAAACTTTTAGCGCTCCGGCTTAATACTGTGGTCTTGGAGCTAGTACATTGTGATCAAACTGGCTTTATGCCGGGCAGATTTACCACCATCAATCTCAGACGAATATTTACATATATGCAGTAGGCGGGGGATGATTTGGACGGTGCGATAGTGGTTTCTCTCCATGCTGTCCGAGCTTTTGACTCCGTAGAATGGGTTTATCTCTGGGAGTCCCTTACCAGATTTGGGGTAGGCCCGAGCTTTTTATCCTGGGTTAAACTTTTATACTCCAGTCCTGCTGCGAGGGTGATGGTCAATGGTTTTACTACTGAATCTTTTCTGTTGCAGCCGGGTACCCGACAAAGATGTCCTCTGTCCCCACTGCTTTTTGATCTCGCTGTGCAGCCCTTGGCCTGCGCAGTTAGAGCCGCAGCAAATATAGCGGGGCTCTGAGTTGCGGGCCAGGAGGAAAAAATTGGGTTGTATGCAGAAGATATGATATTATTCCTAAGGGATGTATCCCCCTCATTGCCTGCCCTCTTAGAATTATTACGGGAATTTAGTTTTTTTTCAGGTATCTGTATTAACTGGGGCAAATCGGTGGTGTTTCCATTAAGTCCCTCTACATCACCTCCATCCTCTTATGATCTTCCCCTGCAATGGTGCACTCAATTTAAATACCTTGGTATTCAAATTTCTCATTGCCCTAAAGATTTTGTCACCCTGAATCTGACCCATCAGATTGATAATCTGCGTACCAAGGTACGCATCTGGCAGAAACTCCCTTTTACTGTGACGGGTCGTGTGAATATTCTCAAAATGATTATTCAACCCAAATTTCTTTATATACTACAGAATTCACCGATTTATATCCCTGCCTCACAATTTTCGTTGATTTCCCGATATATTACTTCCTTTATCTGGGGTGCCAAGCGGGCACGTATTGCATATAAAACGCTAAGTCGACCCAGAGCCGAAGGTGGCCTGGCCTTACCAGATATACGTTTATACTATTTGGCTGCCCAACTAGTACAACTTTATGAATGGGTTGCCCACGGGGATTATGGGCGCCTTCCTGTTGCTCTTTTAGATAAGGCTGGCCTCCTATTTTCTCCGTTGCAGTTTTTATTAGCAAATACTCCACTGACCTCTCTTCCCCCATTATTACAACAGGCTCGTAGAGTATGGATGGCGGCTGAGAAGCTGCTGGGTGATCCCACGGTGGACCCCTGCTCTCCGCTTTGGAATAATACGAATTTCTCCGAGCTCTTTAAAATGGAGGTTGGTCGATTTGGATTACGTATGAGGTGACTGCAGTGGGGCAACTTTACCAGGACGGGGTACTCCATAGTTATGAGCATCTGTCCACTATATATGGTATCCCTAGACAATATTTATTTTGCTATTTACAGCTCCGACATGCTATGACGGCACAGTGGCGGGGCTCTGCTCCACAACTTTCTGAATCCCCTGTTCACAAATTAATTCGTACTCTGCCTTCTCGTGGGAGGATTTCTGCTACGTACTCCTCCCTTCTCTCCTCCTCTGGTTTGGGTGGGCTGTCCACCCTCAGGGCTAAATGGATGCAAGATTTAGGTGAAATTGTTGAGGAGGATTGGAATTATATATTGGCTTCCTCACGTGCGGCCTCGACGAGTGCTAGATTCCAGCAAATACAGCTTTATATTTTACATAGGGTCTACTGGACTCCTTCCCGTCTATTTAGATTTGGAGGCTCGACCTCTGATAAATGCCTGAAATGCTCTGCTCTGGCTGCTGGGTTCTGGCACTTTCTCTGGCGGTGCCCGTGAGTGTGCGCTGTCAAAGTCGAAAAATATTGCAGTACACACATCACGTACAAACTACACACAGATGGCCTCCGTGCGTGTACTTGTTCTGCTGTGCATGCGCATATTCGCAATTTGCATATGATCGCTCCCATGGTCTTGCGCATTAGCGCGTGGTATGAGTATTTACGGTAGCGTTTGTGAACGCATGGAAAAGCCATCAAAACACATTACATATTTAATCCAAATAGTGCACAATGTACACATAGTCTCCCTGCACCACACCAGCAAGTTACAACAGTTTAAATGGTATCAGAACAAAGGGATTCACCTTTACAGGATAGGAGGGGACAGAACAAGGTTATAAGGTGGTGTTTGGTATCCAGCTGTAGGGTATTTTAAGGGTAATATTCCGGTGTTGGTTTGCAGAAGATCGCACGTTCCTGCGAATAGTTATGTGCAGGAGCAGAATATAGATATAAACTGTATTTACTGTGCATTAGGTATGCGGCTGGAACCCAGAGGAGACCACCCACAAGTGCATCTGGAACAGACATCGCCCACCTATTCAAACCAACCTATGACCTCTCCTGTACTGTAAATGACCATCCCTGTGTCCAATGGACAAAGAGATTACAGTATCCATTGTTTTAAGTTTTGGAAGATTGTATAAAAGGAGCCAGCTGCAGGCCTGGTCACACAAGACTCTAAAAGTTATCTATCTAGATGACCGAGGACCAGACTGGGTAGCGCGGCGAAAACCAAACAAGTATGTACCATTGACTGTAGCCATTATTCTTTTGTATTGTATTGCTTTGTTATTGTAACCCCCTTTCAGTAATAATATGTTGTGGTGTCGGAATCTGGCATTTTAAATACAATCTGGTGTCATGTTTTCCTTTCCCTGCTTAAGTGTATTACTATCGCATGCATAGCTGTTAAGGGTTCACGGTGTATCTTTGGGTGTGTACGCGCTGAGTGTACTTTGTACAGCCAGCACGGCGTTTGTACGCAAAGTCCGTACACGGTACGGGACTCTGTACGCTAATGGTGTAATAAGTAAGTAGGTTGAGGATTAAGTATAGCGGCCGCAGCGGCTCCATTTAAAGTGTATGAAATGTCTTTTTAAAGTGTTGCTTTTAGTCCTGTATGTAAATCAGCATTTACAATTGGGGGCTCATCCGATTTCCACATACTCACAGCCTAACAGGTCATAGCAGACTTATTCTATCAGCAAAGGGCGGACAGAAAGTATCCTACGTAACCTTTTCTTGGTCGATGGATATGCTGAAAACCCTACTTGTGTGCTGATTAGATGACGTCTGCTCTGTATGGTCTGCAGAGGTGCTGGTAGAACCCGTAAAACAACAGGAAAAAAGCTATTTAAAAATCTGTGAAATTTTTTTTGGCGCCAAAAAGCGTACACAAAAGACACCCATACTTTGCATACCCTCTCACATTGTTGCCATAAGACTCAGATTGCTAGATTCATTTAGATCTGTGAGAAACCGGATACATTTGTTGCTATATAGTTAAAAATAAAACAGTGTTTAAGGAAGTAAGTGTAAAGATACAAACGCAGTTCTGGCCTGGTTGTAAAGGTTTATACTGAAAAAACTGTGTTGTGTTAAGTGAGCGATTATAGTTAGTATTGCTCACATTTATAGAGTTGTGGGATTTGTTTTATTGCGGACGCAGGGTTTTGTACACGTGTCTCAGACAAAGTACAGGACTGCGCACGCAGCGTAAGAGACACGCACGGTCACGTGTTTACGCAAAGTGCATAAAAGTGCGGGCGCTAAGTACAAATTACACAATAGTGTCGTTTAGTTAAAAGGTGGGACAGTAGCCATGCTACAATAGCACAAAACTACTCGGTTTCTAAAGCAGATTAGTATAAAACTTTTGTTTAAACTGTATTGCCTCTGGGGTAAAGCTGCCAATCTGAATGAATTCAAATTTTCTGTACAGAAAAACCAAAGTGTATTTGAGTGAGCGAACGTAGGAGTGAGTGGATTCGAACCCCGGAATGCGGGATCCCGTCGTGTGGTACACCAAGTGAGTGGAGGCTTGGTGGCGTGAGGCAGCTGACTCACGTTAGTATAAGGTTTAATACGTAAGTCGAGAGGAGACTTACACAGGAGCATGGTAGGGAATTGGGAATTGTGACCCATATAGTTTTTTTTATACGCTCCGGCTGAGGTTTCGCAGCTTATGATTCGATTCCAGTGGTCGTACGGCAGATAAGTAACAAGTACCTATATGCTGTGCGCAGGGGCGGATCCAGAAGAAAATGAAAGGGGGGGCACCATGATAGGGGAACGGTAATAGTTATATTTACATGCACCTAAGGCACGCATGCTCACAGATAAGGAGTGTGGTTCTCCTTTTGAAAAAAAGAAAGAAGTGTCAGTGATTGCGCTGAGCCCAAAAAAAAGTGGGACCCACGGACCCCTCACTTTTAAAAATTGGGGTCCTATCTGTCCTTTTCTGGGTCCCATCGGAATGAAGGTTCATATTAATCTTATTAATTATTCAAATTTAAAAAAAGACTTGATTTCGACACTACAAAAGTATTGCGAGGGGGAGGAGGGGGTGACAATGCTGCTGGGCTATGTAGCATACAGGACACTCTGCCCCAGAGCTGTAACTAGACATTTCAGTGCCCTTTGGCAGAAAGTAAATTGGTGCTCCCCCTGCCATACTTCAAACCAAGGACAGTGCGCGGCGAAGGCGCGCACCAAAAATTTAGGGGTGTGGCTTCATGGGGAAAGAGCATGGCCACATAACACTACCAATTCACATTACACCACACAGGTAGAGCACGTTATATACACATTGCACCAGGTAGAGCACGTTACACACATTGCGCCAGTTAGAACACCCTATACACATTGCGCCAGGTAGAACACGTTATACACAATGCACCAGGTAGAGCACGTTATACACACTGCGCCAGGTAGAGCACGTTATACACACTGCACCAGGTAGAGCACGTTACACACACTGCACCAGGTAGAGCATGTTACACACACTGCGCCAGGTAGAGCACGTTACACACACTGCACCAGGTAGAGCACGTTACAAAAACTGCGCCAGGTAGAGCACGTTACACACATTGCACCAGGTAGAGCAAGTTATACACACTGCGCCAGGTAGAGCACGTTATACACACTGCGCCAGTTACAACACGTTATACACACTGCACCAGGTAGAGCACGCTATACAGATTGCGCCAAGTAGAACACGTTATACAGACAGAGCCAGGTAGAACACGTTATACAGATTGCGCGAGTTTCAATACGTTATACACACTGCACCAGGTAGAGCACGCTATATAGATTGCGCCAGGTAGAGCACGTTATACACATTGCGCCAGGTAGAGCACGTTACACACATTGCACCAGTTAGTGTTCTATACACATTGCGCCAGGTAGAGCATGTTATACACGTTTTATATGGTACTAGGGAGTAGCGACAGAGGTAGCAGGGAGTAGGGACAGAGAGAGGCACCAGGGAATAGGGACAGAGGTAGCAGGGGCAGAGAGAGGCACCAGGGAATAGGGACAGAGTGAGCAAAGAGTAGGGACAGAGGCACATGGGGGTATGGACAGAGGCACCAGGGAATAGGTACAAAGAGAGGCACCAGGGGGTAGGGACAGAGAGAGGCACCAGGGGGTAGGGACAAAGGTAGCAAGGAGTAGGGACAGAGGCACCAGGGGGTAGGGACGGAGCCGGCACCAGGGGATAGGGACAGAGGCACCAGGGGGAAGGGACAGAGGCACCAGGGGGTAAGGACAGAGGCACCAGGGGGTAAGGACAGAGGCACCAGGGGGTAGGGACAGAGGCACCAGGGGGTAGGGACAGAGACACCAAGGGGGTAGGGACAGAGAGGCAGGAGAGAGTGCAGCCAGAAACCCCACCAGATAACTCCCTCCAGGGACCAGGCCCCCACCGCTTACCATGGACACTGTGAACAGCAGCGCTGTCAGGCCGGGGGGTATAGTCCGATCCGCATGAGGCCACAACGCTGCCAGCATGGAGTCACAGGATGCGGCCAGGGGGAGCGGAAAACGCGGAGGAGGCGGCCGCATGGTTGAGGAGAGAGAAGAGGGGAATCAGCAGGGAGAGCGGCGGCATCCAGCCGGGGGACCAGGGACCGAACTGCCCCCACCTCAGGTACAGCAGCGGAGTTAATCGTGGGGGAAGAGCATGCGGAGCAGAGGAGGAGGGGAGGGCGGGAGATCACACTGTTCATGGTCTCCGCCTCTTCCAAGTTCCTCCCTCTGTTCCGTCCCTCCCACCGGATTGATTGACAGCGCAGGACAGGACAGCGCTGCGGCTCACAGCGCGTCCTGAGGGAGTCGGAAACCGGCGTTTTTTTATGTTTTGTGTCCCCACTCCCCAACATCAATTCCTGGGTAACGACAGCGGGGGCACGGGCCCGAGTGCCCCCCCCCCCCCCCCTGGATCCGCCAATGGCTGTGCGATTGGACCGCGCGTTTGTGGCTGCGATATATAGTGCAACTTGATATCCCTTTTACGAGCTTTTGCGTAAAATCGCTGTATCATTAGCGCTGTATACAGCATACGCAAGCGTGATTTGTGTATAAAAAAGTGCATAGGGAGTTTTCGCTGGTCTCTCTCAGGAAAATCTCCAACGGCAGATACTTTACTGGAAAGGGTAAGTTATTCCTAACAACTTCCAGTAAAATATAGGTCAATAGGGGCCCTAAGTTGGGTACATTACCTTCGCTATCAACAGTGTACGGTAGTACTGGCCAGCGTGGGCGAGAGTGGGTGAAAGCGCTCGGAGAACTTTCACCGTCACCTTATATTGAGTATTTTGGTGTTTGTGGGAAAAGGCCTACAATTATGGGAGCCAGTTGCTCAAGTGAGGGACGTTTAGCCAGGGTTCAGGCTGAAGAGCCGCGGCCCAAGGGGTTAGCGAGGTTTAAAGGAAAAAGTATTATGTGTGGTCCACACGCTGAAGACTTTTTGTCTGAATGGGTACGTATGACTGACAAAGATAGGGTACCATTCCCTAAGGTGGGCAGCTTTGAACCCGAGGTACTGCAGAATGTAAGCAGTAAAATATGTCTTCTTAAATCCAGAAAACAAAGGATTAGACATAATGATTGTTTTAATTTATGGCAACAAGAGGGGGAGATGCAAAGGGAACAAACTCGTACAGCAGGTTCCAAACCTAGCAGGAATAGAGACACGAACACACCATTACCGACACAAGTCGAATGGAAAAAGATGGCTACAATCAATGGTACATCTGTAAATGATAGTAGTATGCAAGAGCAATGTATTAACCCTAACCTTTGCAAGTTGTATCCTGTTTTGAAGTCTTTTCAAGGTCATAGGTCACAGGTAGATGAAGAATCCAGCCAAATCACAGCTCTCATTCAGGCAGTCGCTTTGCAGGAAACTCAGGTGGGGCCTGTCCACCCAGTTAGAGCAGTACCAGTGTTCCCCACTGAAAGAACTGGTGAGGTCACAGCTACCGGTAAGTGTGAGACGGGTCATTGCACAGAGACAACAACACCCTACAGTAAACAGATTAGAAACGGAATGGTAGGATTACATCCTGTCTTGGAAATAGTAACTCCCAATGGGGGAACCGATAGTCAGGGAGTAATCCTCACCAGGAATAATGCAATGTATTGCCCGTGGTCCAGAGCTGAGCTGCGGTCATTCATTTCAGAATTCCCCGATCCCCGGGAGTATTTAGCCAGATGTCAAAAGTTTATCAGAGATCTGGGTAATGCTTATGAACCAGCTAATAAAGATTGGCGGATACTTTTAAAAGCGTGCCTACCCCCTAATATTGACACCCAAAAATGTATCACTGATTGTAGGTTAGAGTCGGATAGTCCTATGACTGATGGAAACAATCAGGAGACTATAGAACGAATTAATAGGCAACTAGAGTTGTGTTTCCCCATTACTGTTAAGTGGTGAAGAATTTTCTCCATAAAACAGAGGGAAAATTAAATGGCATCTGAATATTTTCATCGGGCCCTGCAAACAATAGATAGATACATTGGGGTATCAGATACAGGGAACGATGCGAATTACAGGGAGGTGGCTGTCTCTGTGCTAATGGACGGACTCAATAAGGCAGTTAGGGACAGGGTACAAGCATCTTTGCCTAATTGGAGAGGGGCCACAGTAGCTTGTCTTAGAGTGTGCGCAATTGAACATCATAAGAATATTGCTAGGCGTAGAAAACAACAGGATGAGAAGCTGATGACAATAAGTCTACAGGCTCTTGCAGCAAAGTCTCATCAACCTAAACCCCAAAACCCGGGTAGTAAGAAAAGACCTAGAATATGTTACACTTGTAGGAAGGAAGGGCATTTTGCCAGAGATTGTAGGTATAGTAGAACACATAGTCAATATAGACCCCTAGACAGAGAAAACAAGCCACAGTATTAAACACATAGACGGGATC
The DNA here is from genome assembly GCF_028390025.1 of Pseudophryne corroboree. NCBI lineage: Eukaryota > Metazoa > Chordata > Amphibia > Anura > Myobatrachidae > Pseudophryne > Pseudophryne corroboree. The sequence continues at coordinate 169,524,553 of NC_086444.1, read as the reverse complement.
AAGGGACATATAGTAAGAAATCACGAGCCATATAGAAAACACAGATTCGGTTAATGGGAAGAACAGAATAAATGCAACTTTACCCTTTTGACAGAACTTGCTGGGGTTAAGAGGAGGCCTCTAAACTTTAGCTTCTTTCTCTAGCAGAAATGGCCCTTGATTAACATAACAGGAGTTTTGTTAGAAATGGTATACATATTGCGTGCTCCCGCCCAGGAAGCACAAAGTATGTTGGATACCCACGAAGACTAATATTGCATTTCACTGTTCTAGATGCATGTCCATCACAGGTAGAGGAAATTATCTCACAGATACCGGGTTCCCTACGAGTTTGGGATGGACAGGACACTGGATTGATGGCTGGGATAGTCCCAGTAGATATATGACACAAATAATTTTTTTTAGGAGGTATAGACAGTAGAGAATCACTTCCCCATAGTGCCCAATCCAGTTGTCAAATTTTATAAAATCCTCTTTGCCTCTATAAACTTACCTGTTACTAACTTCTATGTGATTTTTCTTCAAAGTTTCCTCCTCATCTCTTACGTTCATCGACAGGAGGGTACAACACATGGACCCGATTACAGTTCAAACGCCACATGCCTACTCGGTCTTTCAGAGCTCTGCCCAAATCCAGTATATCTCACCAGCATAAGGACATATGGACACCAGTATTAATGCAGTGTGCCTGGTCATGCACAAAGGGTGGAGAATGAGAATACTGGTGAAGGGAGACTGTGCACAGACACTGATATGCATGATGGTGTGACAGCCTGTTGGTGAATGCCAAACCTGACATTTTTCTTTTCTTTATTTACTATTTTCCCCCTCTCTCCTCTCATCCAGAGACGGTTTACTTCACACAACTGATAACACACTATAGTAAATTAAAATGAAAAATTTGTGTTCCCTACAGGAAGAGGCAGTCTGGAGGACAAAGGGGTATGGCCAGGAGTCCTCAGGACTGTGGACAGGTGGACACGGTAAGCCAGTAGCCCCCAGAGCATATCTTCCAAGTCTAGCTGAGGTGGCACATGGTCTGACTCATCTAGGCAAAGAGGGTATGTGCAGGATGATGAGAGCCTACTGGTGTGTGCCAGGATTCTCTTCTCATGCATGTAAGAGAGACATGTTTTACTTGCTTGAGGAAGAATATTGGAAAGACAATACCAACAGTGCCATCCCATATCCCTCCTACAGACTGACCTTTTCAGGTAATACAAATCAATTTCATACAGTTACCACCCTGTAGGAATTTGAAATATGTGTTAGTTTGTAGTGATGTATTTTCCAACTGGGTAGAAGCATTCCCTGCTGCCACAAATACTGCTACGTTCACTGCAAAGAAAATTGTGCAGGAATTTGTGTGTAGATTTGGTATCCCTAGAATAATTGAAAGTGACAGGGGTACCCATTTTACAGGTGAAGTCTTTCAGGTTATGTGCAAACTGATGGGAATTAATAGCAAGCTGCATACTCCGTACCGTCCACAGGCAAGTGCAAAGGTGGAGAGAGTGAACAGCACTATTAAGAACAAGCTGAGCAAATTAATGGCTGAAACTGGATTGTCATGGCCAGAAGCTATGCCACTAGTGTTGTACAGCATCAGAACCACTCCCAGGTCTCCACTTAACTTACCACCCTTTGAAATTCTTTTTGGTCGACAACCTCATGTAATGATAGACCCCCAGGATGATTTGAAATGTAATAATGAAGTGACTGTGAAATATTTGGTTGGGATGAGCCAGCAGCTGAGAAATCAACAAAGAAATTTAAAGCTGGTGATCCCTGACCTACCGAAAAGTAATTGTCATGACATTGAGCCTGGGGATTATGTAATGATTCGAAATTTCTTACGCTCAGGTTGCCTCATAGACAGGTGGGAAGGACCATACCAAGTCTTGTTAACCAGCACAACAGCATTGAAGGTCACCGAAAGAGAGACTTGGGTCCACTCGTCCCACTGCAAGAAGGTCGCTGACCCGGAGAGAACTCGTGACAAAGAGCAGTAGAGTAGAGTAGAGTGTAGAGAACCTCGTATCACTGGAGTGTTTGTTCCGGGAAAGTTGAGAGGCAGGACTGTTGAAGGGCATCTGAGCACAGAGGGCAACAAGATCTAGAACGGTTGTCGCACCATTTTCTTTTCTCACCTCCCCCTGCATTTTCCTTTCTTTTCTCCTTCTTATTTTCCTCCTTTTCCCTAACGAAATGGATCGATCACAAGAGACTGTGTTTCGGGTTGTGTTAGTAATTCTGGTTTTGATCAGGACAGTTTGTTTTGGTGAGGGTCCCAGAGAGGTCGAGCAGGGATCTGGAATGGGTTCTGATGACGAGTATGAATTTGTAGGATCTCAGGAGCAGCACATCACTCTAGTAAAGGCTGGCATCAGCAATCGCTCTGGTAGTCAGGGAGCTCGGAGGCACTGTGAAGGGTTATTGTCTGATGAATATTGTATTTGTAGGAATTGTGAGAATATAGTAGAGGATGGGTGCATCCAGAGATGTCAGTCCAACCTTAATATCAACATGGACCGCCATCCGTTGAGTGATTACCACTCACTAGTGGGTAAGGTCTTAAACCAGACAGAATGCTGGGTGTGCTCACAAGTACCTCAAGGTCAGAGTAAGTCAGGATTAGTACCATACCCTGTAGCAATAGATGAGGTACTCGAATTGCGGGGTGGGAGACCGGTGGACAAGAAATTAAATATCTCTAGGCCCCCTAGTTTGAAGCTCCACCAGTATCATGTAGACAGGTCCTTATTGTGTTTTAATATTTCCAATTACCGAAAACCGGGAAATTGGGAAGTGACGTGGAATAACCAGACAATGACCTTTTCACACAGAGCTGATAGGATACCCATAGACTCTGAACTTGTACACCAAATAGCCAACAGTGGGAGGTATTTTCGGTATAGGTATACTCGTGGAAGCAAGACCATGTGGGTTGGAAATGTATCGTCAGGGTATTGTGCTCATATCATCCTGCCCGATACTTGTACTGAGCAGATGGGAGAACTAGGGATTGGTTTCTTTACTTGGAAAATTTGTAATATGGTGATGTTATATTTTGTTCCCTATGTTCTCCCAGAGGATGCCTATTTCATATGTGGGAGGAAGGCGTACAAGTGGCTTGCCCCGAGCTCAGAGGGATTGTGTTATATTGGGAGAGTACTACCAGAGGTCATGACCATAACCCATGATAAAATGAAAGACGTTCACCGCAGTGCTCAGGCTCCTTATACTCATACTCATTATGAACACATCATCAAGAGACACCTCATATACAGGGCAGAGCACGCAGCCTCTGATTTGATCCACGAATCCACCGGGATTCAGTTCCTTCTCGCATTAGACATTACCCGTACTGCCAGAGGAACTATAAATTATAGGTATATCCATGCACTAGCAAACTTGATAGATAATATCACTGAGATGTATGGCGACACCTTCAGGTATATGGGAAGGGAGTTACAAGCTTACAAGAAGGAACTGATTCAGCACAGGATGGTCCTTAATTATGTCACAGCCGTGACAGGTGGGTACTGTGTTAGAAATCAAAAAGTAGAGACACCAAGTGTCACCAGGCGCCAATCAATTGCTCAGTAATAAATACTAAACTGTCTGCAGCTTTTCTATACCAAAGGGGCTACTCTCCCCCTTCAAGAACAAACACTACCACAAGAAAAGAAAGCGCTGACAGAATATATTTTAAAAAGAATTTATATTTTTATTTTTTTAGCTGTTTTAACTTGCTTATAGTAAGATATATACTGTTTAAATAGCTCACTGTGAACCAATTACACTAACAATATTTAAAACAATAAAAACAATACTTAGTTGTTCTCTAGCTCAATGCATCCTATACCTTTACCAATCATCACAGAAAAAATTATTGTTTATAAAATACCAGCATGTATATAACAACCAATTCCTCATCTAATTAGCTTGCGGCATGCAAGAACTTATTTCTTACTATCAGACAATAGTTTAATTCAGATAGTCCATACTTTCAGGATCCAAATTGTTATAGGACCTTTCTTGCCAGGTTTAGTTATTTTGCAATTTACCAAGCAGAAAGAAGATTTGTTGGTTAATTTGCCAAGCATAGAAACATTTGTATATGATTCAGTTTGAAACAGTTCCTGTATGTAATTAGCAAATGTTATTTTAAGCATGCAGATATAGGTGATTAGTAAACAGGATTCTTTTAAAAGGTGCAATTGCAGATAAGCATGGCCATGCTTTTTTATATAGCAGATAATTTTACCGCATCCTCACTATGGGTGGTATACTTAAATTCTCTCCCGGCTCTGGTGCTTTAAACCGATGGTATGAGCCTTGTCCGGAGTTGTGTCCCGTCCCAATAGTATGAGGTATTGCAGCGGATTTTGTCAGTGAGGTCCCACCAAGCAGTTAGATTGAGACGCGTTTCCCCACCTTACAGGCAACTCTGTAATTCAGTGGCTTCCTCAGTCAGTGCTTACTATAAGCAAGTTAAAACAGCTAAAAAAATAAAAATATAAATTCTTTTTAAAATATATTCTGTCAGCGCTTTCTTTTCTTGTGGTAGGGTACTGTGTTACTCTGGCAACTCAATATGGTGTGAAGTGCTGTACTTATATTACAAACAGCACTGACGACCCAATGGAGATCATCGATCAAAAGATGGACGATATCTTGCAGTTGAAGTGGGAGTTCAGGAGGAAGCACAACCTTACCTTAGCGACTGTGAGTAATGAACTGACCGGCTGGGTCTCATGGTTGAACCCACGCACATGGTTCTCAGGTTTAGGAGAGTGGGCTCAAAATGTCATTATGAGTGTGGGGAAGTTTCTTCTTTGTATCCTGGGAGTCGTCATAATTATTGGTTCGATATTTAGGTGTGTTCAAATTCTAATGCGGCGCAAGCACGGCACAAATTTGATGAGTCTAAGGAGCGAGGGCGCTGTTATAGCAGCAGATTTAATTTATGACCCATCCATAGAGACAGTGTTATGATAAGGATTGCAAATGAATTTCATGGCCTGTTTCTTTCACCCGTTTTTCTTTTTCTCCCCCTCTGCCCAGATACATCCATTCGGAAAAGACATCAGCCCTACCCAAAATGTTTATGTGAATGTATTTTTATATATGTGTCTTATCTTCATCTCTGAAACCTCCAGCTAATGGCACACATAGTTGACAGGTGATATCCACATATACTAGCACTCACATATGTTTCCCCCTCCATGTATCATCAACTAATTGTGCACCCCATGTGTTGGAACAAGAAGCCGAAAAGAGCTCGGTAGTGTTTGTTGGCCCATTTACAGACCCTTAATACGGGATGAGAAGGATTTAATGTATACTTCACAATACCTCAAAGCTTATATACGGCACGATGATACATGCCCCCCAGACATGGATTCATACATACATGCTTTTTACTATCCCACTAGGTCAGTGATTTTCAACCTTTCTCGACTCGCAGTAACGCCTAACAAGACTTCAAAATTCCCAAGGCACACTATCGGTTACCCACGGGGAAAAACAAACAAACATTGGCCCCCACAGATATCAAATAAGCACATTGGTCCCCACAGTAATTAAACACAATTAAACACATTGACCCTAACAGTTATGAAGCACATTGGCCCCCACAGGTATAAATCAAACGCACTGGCCCCTACAGTAATTGCACACACACTGCCCCCCCCTTGTAATGGCACTCACAGCCCCCACAGAAATGGCACACACTGCTAACCCCTGTAATAGTAATAACAGCCCCCACAGTAATGGTACACACACACACTGCCCTCCCCCTCCCCCCATGTAATAGTACTCACAGCCCCCTCTGAAATGTCAGCCTGAAGTACTGCATATCCGAGCTGGAGTAGTATGAGCAGTGCAGGGCAGTCCGTAGCACACATCAGCACCGAGCGCGGGCGGAAATGCGCATGTCACCGTAGGTCACGGACCGGGCAGCAGGAGAGCTGACTGTGCTGCCGTGCATTACTGCTGGAGGACCCAGGTATCTCTGGTGTGCGGCGGAGGAGCACTGTCGGCGGGCGGCGGAGCACTGTGCAGGGCAATTCTGGTGGCCAGTGACCGGCAGGCTGCGGCACACCTGACAACTGCTGGCTGCACACTAGTGTGCCGCGGCACAGGGGTTGAAAAACGCTGCACTAGGTCATATATATTTCCCACCTACCGCTCTCCCCCGACCATCCAAGCGTCTGTAGATATTGTATAGATATTTTTCTGTTTATTGATTAGATAGTGGCAGTTATTGGTGACTGCCAAAGGATGGACTGTCAAAGTCGAAAAATATTGCAGTACACACATCACGTACAAACTACACACAGATGGCCTCCGTGCCTGTACTTGTTCTGCTGTGCATGCGCATATTCGCAATTTGCGTATGGTCGCTCCCGCGGTCTTGCGCATTAGCGAGTGGTATGAGTATTTACGGTAGAGTTTGTGAACGCATGGAAAAGCCATCAAAACACATTACATATTTAATCCAAATAGTGCACAATGTACACATAGTCTCCCTGCACCACACCAGCAAGTTACAACAGTTTAAATGGTATCAGAACAAAGGGATTCACCTTTACAGGATAGGAGGGGACAGAACAATGTTATAAGGTGGTGTTTGGTATCCAGCTGTAGGGTATTTTAAGGGTAATATTCCGGTGTTGGTTTGCAGAAGATCGCACATTCCTGCAAATAGTTATGTGCAGGAGCAGAATATAGATATAAACTGCATTTACTGTACATTAGGTATGCGGCGGGAACCCAGAGGAGACCACCCACAAGTGCATCTGGAACAGACATCGCCCACCTATTCAAACCAACCTATGACCTCTCCTGTACTGTAAATGACCATCCCTGTGTCCAATGGACAAAGAGATTACAGTATCCATTGTGTTAAGTTTTGGAAGATTGTATAAAAGGAGCCAGCTGCAGGCCTGGTCACACAAGACTCTAAAAGTTATCTATCTAGATGACCGAGGACCAGACTGGGTAGCGTGGCGAAAACCAAACAAGTGTGTACCATTGACTGTAGCCATTATTCGTTTGTATTGTATTGCTTTGTTATTGTAACCCCATTTCAGTAATAATATATTGTGGTGTCGGAACCCGGCATTTTAAAGGGTGGTCTTCAGTATGCCGAATGTCGGGATCCCGGCGCACAGTATACCAGCGCCGGAATCCCGACACCCAGCATACCGACAGCTATTCTCCCTCGTGGGGGTTCACGACCCCCCTGGAGGAAGAATAAAATAGTGTGGCGCGCGTAGCGCGGTGAGCGCAGCGAGCCCGCAAGGGGCTCCTTTGCGCTCGCCACGCTGTCGGTATGCCGGCGGTCGGGCTCCCGGCGCCGGTATGCTGGTCGCCGGGAGCCCGAGCGCTGGCATACCATACTACACCCCATTTTAAATACAATCTGGTGTCATGTTTTCCTTTCCCTGCTAAGGTTTAAAGTGTATTACTATTGCATGCATAGCTGTTAAGGGTTCACGGTGTATCTTTGGGTGTGTACGCGCTGAGTGTACATTGTACAGCCAGCGCGGCGTTTGTACGCAAAGTCTGTACACGGTACAGGACTCTGTACGCTAATGGTGTAATAAGTACGTAGGTTGAGGATAAAGCCGCAGCGGCTCCATTTAAAGTGTATGAAATGTCTTTTTAAAGTGTTGCTTTTAGTCCTGTATGTAAATCAGCATTTACAACGCCTTTTGGGAGGATGTTGCGACATCTGTTGCCCGTATTTGGATCCCGTTGCTGACTCTGCGTATTTGCATATTCGGCCTTGACTTGAGGGACCGCCTCCCACTTCACTCCTGCCTCTATGTGAATATTGTTATGGCACTGGCTCGGGTGTGTATTGCTCGCACCTGGATGGCTCATGCTCCTCCGTCATCTGCTGAATGGGTTGCCCTTGTAAATTCTACCCTTTCCCATGAGCGCTTTATGTACACTAGGCGTAATTCCTTATTGAAATTTGATTAGATTTGGGCTCTTTGGAAGAACTCTCCGTACTCTATTGACCCCCTACTTTAAATAATGTATACATGTGTCGATTGCCCCTGTGCACTGCTTCTGATATGGCTCGGCTCGCCTTCCTTCAGTATCTCCCCTTGATTTCTAGCACGACATTTGATTCTTTTGTTTTCTCTTCTATGTCTGTTTTATATTGTTCTGATGAGTGGATGTGACTATGTCCTATGGCCCTCATTCCGAGTTGTTCGCTCGCAAGGCGAATGTAGCAGAGTTACACACGCTAAGCCGCCGCCTACTGGGAGTGAATCTTAGCTTCTTAAAATTGCGACCGACGTACGCGCAATATTGCGATTACAAACGAGTTAGCAGTTTCAGAGTAGCTCCAGACTTACTCTGCCTGTGCGATCATTTCAGTGCTTGTCGTTCCTGGTTGACGTCACAAACACACCCAGCGTTCGCCCAGGCACTCCCACCGTTTCTCCGGCCACTCCTGCGTTTTTTCCGGAAACGGTAGCGTTTTCAGCCACACGCCCCTGAAACGCCGTGTTTCCGCCCAGTAACACCCATTTCCTGTCAATCACATTACGATCGCCGGAGCGAAGAAAAAGCCGTGAGTAAAAATACTTTCATCATAGTAAAGTCACTTGGCGCAGTCGCAGTGCGAACATTGCGCATGCGTACTAAGCGGATTTTCACTGCGATGCGATGAAAAATACCGAGCGAACAACTCGGAATGAGGGCCTATATCCACATAACGCAATAGTTTGAAGAACTACTTATAAAGCACGTCTTTGATTTTGTAGATGTTTCTTAGTAATGTTTCTTGTATTGTTTTATTTTATGTTCTTTTCTCATGCAAAACAATAAAAAAATACTTGATTTAAAAAAAAAGTATCTTCTTTGTATTATTTTAATCATTAATGACAGGGAAGACACTGCCTCCCCTGCCAACCCTGACTGCACATCCCTGCTCTGATGTCCACATGTTTTATTACTGGCAGGCACTAGCACTGGTTTTGCCTATCAACTTGACCATAAATAATTTGATCTAGTCCTGGACCACCAACCCAAGGCACCCCTGCAAGAGCCTTGTGGCACCCCAGTGTTCCTAGGCACACCGTTTGGGAACCACTGCATTAAGGGACTGGTATAACCATAAGTAACATTCCTGGAAAGAGTGACTTATTAATTCGTACTCATAGTAACATAGTATATAAGGTTGAAAAAAGACAATTTGTCCATCGAGTTCAACCTATTTGTGGTCTCCTATGCAGAATTATTTGGTATAAAATTTTGACTGATACTGATGTCTGCCGTTATGTTTTATCCCTCTTTTTTATAATAACTATAGTGCGTGACTATGCACCATAACCCTGAATATCCTTATCCATTAGGAATTTATCTAATCCATTCTTAAAGGTGTTGACTGAGTCCGCCATTACAACTCCCTCAGGCAGGAAATTCCAAACACGTATCGTCCTTACCGTGAAAAAGCCTTTATGCCGTATTGTGCGGAATCTCCTCTCCTCTAACCTGAGCGAGTGTCCACGAGTTCTCTGTGTTGATCTAACCAAAAACAGGTCCTGCGCAAGATCTGTGTATTGTACCCTTATATATTTGTAGATGTTGATCATGTCCCCTCTTAGTCTTCTCTTTTCCAATGTAAACATGCCTAGCCTTGCAAGCCTTTCCTCGTATTCCAGCGTCTCCATGCCCTTAATTAGTTTGGTCGCCCGCCTCTGAACCTTTTCTAGCTCCAGGATATCCTTTTTGTAGTATGGTGCCCAGAATTGTACACAGTATTCAAGGTGTGGCCTCACTAGTGATTTATACAACGGGAGTATAACACTCTCGTCCCTAGCATCAATTCCCCGTTTTATGCATGCTAATATCTTATTAGCCTTCTTTGCTGCAATCCTACTTTGGGTACTACTGCTTAGTTTGCTATCTATGAGGACACCTAAGTCCTTTTCCAGTACAGAATCCCCTAATTTTACCCCATTTAGTATGTAGGTGTTATTTTTGCTCTTGTTACCAAAGTGCATTACCTTACACTTGTCTGTATTGAAGCGCATTCTCCATTTCGCTGCCCATGCTTCTAATTTAACTAGGTCGTTCTGAAGCGACTCAGCATCCCCCTCCGTATTTATAACTTTACACAATTTGGTATCATCTGCAAAAATTGACACCATGCTCTCTAAACCTTCTGTTAGGTCGTTAATGAAAATATTGAACAATAGCGGTCCTAATACTGAGCCTTGTGGCACACCACTTAGCACTTCAGTCCAATTTGAAAAAGATCCATTAACCACAACGCGCTGCTCCCTATTATCTAACCAATTTTTGATCCAAGTGCATATTGTGCTTCCTAGCCCTATTTCTTGTAGCTTGTAGATAAGTCTCATGTGTGGTACAGTGTCGAAAGCTTTCGCAAAGTCTAAAAAGATTACATCTACCTCTTTACCCTTATCTAAGTTTGCACTTACTGTTTCATAAAAGCCAAGTAAGTTGGTTTGACAGGATCTGTCCTTCACAAATCCATGTTGATTCCTTTTAATGACCTTATTGACTTCAAGGAACTTCTGAATACTATCTCTTAGAAAACCTTCCAATACTTTCCCCAGTACAGATGTAAGACTAACTGGTCTATAATTTCCTGGTTCAGTTTTACTTCCCTATATAGGCACTACTTCCGCTATTCGCCAGTCTTTGGGAACCATACCTGATATTACTGAATCCTTGAAGATCAAAAATAGTGGTTTTGCAAGTTCAGAGTGAAGCTCCATTAGAACCCTTGGGTGAATTCCATCGGGACCTGGTGACTTATTAATCTTTAAATGTTTTAATCGGTCACAGACTACCTCCTTGCTTAAATAAGTACCTATCAGTGGGATATTCTCATAATTGAGATTATGTGTTAGTCCCTGAATTGGGTCCTCTCTAGTAAATACTGTTGAAAAAAACTCATTTAGTGTGTCCGCTATGTCATTATAATTTTTGCTTAAGACTCCCAACTTGTCTTTTAAAGGGCCTATACTCTCCTTCTTTAATCTCTTGCTATTAATGTATTTAAAGAATTTTTTGGGATTCGCTTTGCTTTCTTTTGCTACTAGTTTTTCAGTTTCTACTTTAGCCGCTCTTATACTTTCTACTTTAGCAGTCCTTATAGTGCTGAAATGACTCCGCTTCCCCGTCAGATTTGTATTTTTTAAATGCTCGCCTTTTCTTGCCCATAAGTTCCTTTATCTTTTTGTTAAGCCACATTGGAGCAGCGCTGAAGAGAGTCTGAGCACTAGAGTGTTTAGACCCTAATGCGCATGCGCAAATCTATGGGAAAATGGTGCAGCGGCCATTTTCCTGGCAATTTATGCAGCTCTGCTGTTGTTGGCTCTGGACTCTGGAGGGGTAAAGTATTGAAAAAATGGGTGCAGCGTGTGCGGTGTGGGCCCCATTTCCAGACTCAGGAGCCTGTGTGCACTACACACGCTCACCCATTATAAATATGCCAGTGATCAGAAGCAAAACTGTGCAATAACTGACCTAAGTATGACAGGTAGGCACAATTTACTTAATTTTTTTTTTCTTCAAAATTTATCAATAAAGAACTGCTTTATCAATAAAGAACTGTGAAAGAAATGCTGATACTCTAGGACGCCGTGATTCAAGAACGTTTGGGAGTTTTAGTGCCTGATTTTGGAAGTGTGCAATTAATGATGGTGACAAATAAACATATATATTGAAGACATATGTTACATATCTCCTATGATTGCAGGCACAAATGAGGTGGGTAAGGTAGAGCGGAGGAGAAGGAACTCAGAGTAGGGATCAGAAAAGATCCCTTGCTGTCGGCAGTCTCTTACAAACACTGATAATACCAACAAAAGTTGCAGCTAAATAAACACTATAAGATCTGGAAAAAAAAAAAAACTTTTTGGAGCTTGATACATACCGTAATCTCATCATTCCAATAGAGGATATGGGAGTGGCGATATAAGATCACTATGAACTTTATTATAAAACAATTGCAATTCTGTTGATTTTTTTGTGGTATATTTGAGTTGCATAGTAAATACTGTTGAAAAAAACTCATTTAGTGTGTCCGCTATGTCATTATAATTTTTGCTTAAGACTCCCAACTTGTCTTTTAAAGGGCATATACTCTCCTTCTTTAATCTCTTGCAATTAATGTATTTAAAGATTTTTTTGGGATTCGCTTTGCTTTCTTTTGCTACTAGTTTTTCAGTTTCTACTTTAGCCGCTCTTATACTTTCTACTTTAGCAGTCCTTATAGTGCTGAAATGACTCCGCTTCCCCGTCAGATTTGTATTTTTTAAATGCTCGCCTTTTCTTGCCCATAAGTTCCTTTATCTTTTTGTTAAGCCACATTGGTTTATGATTTTTATTCTTTTTTTTGCTGCTCGTAGGAATAAATTTGAGAGTATTTTTAGCTAGCAGAAATTTTAGTACATCCCGTTTCTCCATAGTATTTTTTCCTAGAAACAAACCTTCCCATTCAATATCCCTTAAAAATACCCTCATCTTTTCAAAATTCGCTTTGCTAAAGTTTAGAGTCCTAGTCGAGCCAGTATAGGACTGTTTATGAAAACTGATATTGAATGTGACCATATTGTGGTCGTGGTTTCCTATGGGTTCCCCTACTATAATACCTGATACTAAATCCCCATTGTTTGTTAATACCAGGTCTAAGATTGCATTGTACCTGGTAGGTTCCTCAATTAGTTGAACTAAGTAGTTATCATTTAGTGTGTTTAAAAACATATTACCCCTAGTAGTGTCACATAAATCGTTTTTCCAGTTTATCTCTGGATAGTTAAAATCTCCCATCACTACTATGTCACCTACTCCTGCTCTTTCAATTTGCTTCAGTAACAATTCCTCATCAGATACATTAATACCAGGCGGCCTATAGCATACACCCAATACCAACTTTTTAATTCCTTTATCCCCGCATGCAATTTCTATCCATAACGTCTCGACAGTTTCTATAGTGCCCTCCTGAATATCTTCCCGTATATCAGGTTTTAAAAACGGCTTTACGTAAAGACACACCCCTCCACCCTTTTTATTTAGTCTATCTCTCCTAAACAGCGTATAGCCCTCTAGATTGACTGTCCAATCATGAGATTCGTCCCACCAAGTTTCAGTAATGCCCATAATATCATACTGTTTGCTTGCTGCAAGTATTTCTAATTTGCCCTTTTTACCAGTAAGGCTTCTAGCATTCACATACATACAACTAAGATAAGTATTTCCCCTTTCGTTAGGGACATCTTTCACCGAATGTAGCAACGATGACCTGTAATCGTCATTGGTTAGTGCTTTGGTAAAATCTCTTTTAGTACCCATGTTAGTAACCTTACCGGCTGCTCTTACCCTCCCCCCAACTTCACCCCCATTTCGTTTACTACCGCCATCCCCACTATTCTCACTGCATAACCCGTAGTTTCTTGCTAAACCCTCCCCCCAGGCTCCTAGTTTAAAATCTCCTCCAACCTTCTAACCATCCTTCCCCCCAGCACCGCTGCCCCCTCCTCATTCAGGTGCAATCCATCACGACAAAAAAGATGATTCCTGACTGAGAAGTCTGCCCAGTGTTCTAGGAACACAAACCCTTCTTTCCTGCACCAATCCCTAAGCCACACATTTACCTCCTTAATCTCCCTCTGTCTCCCTGGGCTAGCGCGTGGCACGGGTAATAATTCTGAGAATATTACCTTAGATGTCCTTGCCTTAAGTTTCTTGCCTAATTCCCTATAGTCTTTCTTAAGGACATCCCACCTTCCACTAACTTTGTCGTTGGTGCCAACGTGCACCAAGACTGCCGGATCATGCCCAGCCCCTCCCAACAATCTATCTACCCGGTCCGTGATGTGCCGTACCTGAGCACCCGGGAAACAAGATATTGTGGCAAAGTAAGGGGCTTAGGGGGTCAGTCTAACCCAATCGCACACTGCAGTTTATCGCAGCGGCGCGATCAAGTCAGAAATGCGCATGCGCCGCAGTGCACCAGCGCATGCCCGACAGGCAAAGGGCATCACTGCTCTATGATCGCCTCTGCCTGTCAATCAGGTCGCTGGGTGGGGGTGGGCATGGCCGGACCGTGCGGGGAAGGGGGGGGGGGGGCAGCGGTCCGCAGTGGCTGCGTGACGTCACGCGCAGCTGCTTCGGGCCGGGGAGCGACGAGTAGCTCCCGGCCAGCACGCTAAAGCTGCAAAAGCATTACCGCTGTGCGATGCTTTTGCACTTGTGCAGGGGAAGGGGGCCGGCACTGACATGCGGGGCGGGATAGCCCTGTGCTGGGCGTCCCCCCCCCCCCTCCTCCCGCATGTCTATGGACATGATCGTAGCCCTGCAAAAGTTTGCAGGGCTACGATCAACTCAGAATGACCCTCTTAGCACAGGTTTTTGGGAAAGATTCTGCCCTTGCTCCTGGTGGCAGACTACATGGATGGGCTGCAGTTAGATGGATCAAACAGAACATCTGTGCTAGTCAGTATTATAAAGCGAAGGAGGGAGGTGACAGACTCAGGACGTTGGTTTAACACCAGTCCTGTAAAATTAAGCTAAGGTTTATAAAGGAATTGTTTTCATGTAAGATGTGCGATCAGTGGTGGACAAGTTGGCTGATCTAATAGGCAGATTATCTTTATTAATCATTGTTAACTTATAAGGCACAAAAAAACTGCAAGCTGGTCAGTTGGTATAACAAATTATACAAAATAAAGACAAAAAGACTCAAATCATACTTAGGGGATTTTCAATTAGCCCCGGTAATATTCAATAAGCCATGATGTTTTTCGTGATCTTTCCCAATGTTTCACCAATTTTTTTTTGCAGGCTATCGTAAATGCCCTTTCTCCCGAAAACACACAGGTTCAGTGAAACCTGTGTGTTTTTGTGATAAACAGCCCCATTTTCGCTTGAAAACTGTGCTGTTTCCGAGGATTTGGTTTTGCCTGCCAAAGGAAGCCGGGGCAGCGCCGTGACCCGAATCCCCCATCTTCCCCCGACCGCGGTCACATGGGGAGTGGTCATGTGGCCGGAGGGAGCCGGACCTGCAGCGCTGCACCGGGAGCTGTCAGGTAACGCCTGATAAGCTGTCGCTCGTGCCGGCTTATTGTGGCTAATAGGATAGCCCCCGGTGGGACA
Source organism: Pseudophryne corroboree (assembly GCF_028390025.1). Taxonomy (NCBI): domain Eukaryota; kingdom Metazoa; phylum Chordata; class Amphibia; order Anura; family Myobatrachidae; genus Pseudophryne; species Pseudophryne corroboree. The sequence continues at coordinate 169,509,394 of NC_086444.1, read as the reverse complement.
ATTAACCCCGGTAAATTACCGGGGCTAATTGGATATCCCCCTTAGAAACAAACAAGGACATATAAGGTAGATAGAGAAGTAGCCAATATGAGACAAAGATGGAGGTGGCCCTGCATGGGAGAGTACAAGGAGCATAAGTGCACCCCAGGGTAGTCAATGGGGATGTAGAATAATGGAGACATGCTACACATTTTATTTAGGAAATCCACCTATATCAATATGCAGGGCCATCATTTTGTATGGGCTCAATGGGCAGTTTCCAAGGGCACCAGGAGTATGAGGGTGCTAGGCTGACAACTGAGGGTCCCCTTTTTCCAGGGGTACCAGATTTTTGAAAATTGGCTTTAAAACAATGGCTCCCATCCAAGCCTGTTAATTGCTCTTTCCGGCCAGATATCTCGGGTTCTGTCTGACTTAGAGTTATTCTGAGGCTATACTCCAAAAGCTGGGGCTCTCCCCTTTCGGTAGACACTGGCAGCGTTTCTCTAGTATGCCCAGAACCAGAGATATTAGCCTTCCAGCAGCTGGAACCTGCTCCAGCTTCACATGCCTGGTGTGCAATTCTATTTTTTCGTTGGTGGATGGCTCCAGCACCTAAACTCTGATCCCAAAGTCCCCAATACCTCTGGAAAGGTGGGCCTCTCAAGCTTGTAAACCCATTGAAAGCTAAGAAATCTATTTCCAGGAACTGGAGATATCTGCAGACAAGTAAGTTGCCCTCCCACCAGAAAATGATGACTATTAAGCCCACTCCACTGTCCACCCCTCCCCTTTGTATTAAACACCCCTTCCGCCCCCTCATTCAGCCCAATGCCCACTTTTACAATTTGGCGTTCTTCCTCCCGTCCCTTCTCCCCGCACCTGTGCTGTAAAGGAGTAATTAGCTGAAATTACTGCTCATGGTCCTACATGCGACGTGGAAGCTAGAACACCCCCTTCCACCTGCCGGACATCATAGCTGCCTCTGATAGCACCCCCCTCCCCTACTACTGCAGGATGGATAGGGGCCCCAATGCATTGCTTTGCCCAGGGTCCTACACTGCTGTTAAGAAGGCCCTGTCAATATGGCGATAGCCGTGGTGGGATCAAGCTTTCTAGAGCTTGATACATTGTAGGCTGCAACTCCCTTTAAAAATAAATAGGACTTAAGCGTCTTTCATTAATTGGATCTTTACATTTAGTAAATTATGGTTAGTTATATCATGCTGAATTTATACAAAATGGAAACTGCTATTTCTGCGAGTTTGAGGGTGGCTGTAAATCCTGACAAATAGCACCCATAGACACATAGACCAGGGCTGCCATCACAAATTGTTGGGTCCAGGACTGACAAAATAAATAGCCCCCCCCCCCAAAAAAAATTTTTTAATTTTATATATATATATATATATATATATATATATATATATATATATGTATATGTGTGTGTAGATTGTATCATTACATATAGGTGAAGCATTGCGGACCTACAGGAACCGGTCACAGAGAGTTGATATGCATTGAAGGCTTGTTTTAAGAAGTCCTCCCTGCGCATCAGTCTGCTGTTGTTTCACAGCCTGGTGCAGCTCTCCTGGTATTGGCAGTAGAAGCCAGGGTTGGGCCTCCCTCTCTGTAAAGACCCAGGACACCAGTCCCTACAGTCCCCCCCTGATGGCTGCCCTGACATAGACATATACATTTCATTATGCTTGCCTGTAATAAAGTATAGCTATGTGGCATACTCATCATTAACCTAACAAAAACAATGTAAAATATGGATGGAGCCAGTGATAAGGGCTGTGCTTTCCCACTTGTTCTTCCCCATCCTCAGTTCAAATATAATTCAAATGAAATGAAAATATATTTATGTTAAAATAAAGTTTGTCTGAAAAGAACAATCCCCAAAAATATCAATATAATCATTATTGGCATAATGGGTAAATTTGTTTATAAGATGTCGGCCTATGTGTATGGTTATCTTATGGCTGCTGTAGACTGCTGTGATATCTCACATGACCGAAGTGCTGGGACTGAGGGTCCAGACTACTGGAATAACTGACCACTTATGGGGTTTATCAATAATGGTGGAAATGTCACAAGACATTGCAACTTACTTTGCTGATCGTTGTTGTATCATCTGCAAAAATTTCATCAGTAAGTATGAATGGTCTTCAGCCTAGGAAAGCTCTTCCAAAAATCTGGCACTATGTAGAAGCTGAGCATCCCAAGAACGCTCTGTGTGGCTCTGTGGCGGCTTACTGCTGGCAATAGATAGCATCTGAGTGTCCCAAGAATGCTCCTTGTTGCTCTGTGGTGGCTTACCGCCGGTTCTAGGCACCTAGAGCTTCTCAAAGATGCTCCATGTGGCAGCTTCCTAGGCTGCAGGATACTGTTCCAGGCATTTTGCATGGCAAATACAGTGATGGTGCTGCCCCCTAAGCACTGCTTTTAATCCCCTAGTAGTTACAGCCTTGACTTGTTTTAAGGGCAGGTAATTAACATTATCTGGACCAGCAGAGAACTTCAGAGACAAGTGGTACATTTTATTTACTACAGCCCACATTTTTAAATACAGCAGTCAAGAGTGGGCTCTACTTGTTTAGTGCAATGTTTCCCAAACTGTGTGCCTAGGCACCTACGAGGATCTTGCAGGGGTGCCTTGGGTTGGTTGTCCAGGACCAGATCAAATTATTTATGGTCAAAGTGATAGACAAAACCAGTGCTAGTGGCTGCCAATCATAAAACATGTGGACAATCAGAAGTAGAGGCACTTTAAGAGAGGAGGAGGCCAGTGTGCATCTTCCTCTATTCGGTCCCCCACCTCTCTACCGCCACCTGGCAGTGGAGCAGCGCTGAAGAGAGTCTGAGCACTAGAGTGTTTAGACCCTAATGCGCATGCGCAAATCTATGGGAAAATGGTGCAGCGGCCATTTTCCTGGCAATTTATGCAGCTCTGCTGTTGTTGGCTCTGGACTCTGGAGGGGTAAAGTATTGAAAAAATGGGTGCAGCGTGTGCGGTGTGGGCCCCATTTCCAGACTCAGGAGCCTGTGTGCACTACACACGCTCACCCATTATAAATATGCCAGTGATCAGAAGCAAAACTGTGCAATAACTGACCTAAGTATGACAGGTAGGCACAATTTACTTAATTTTTTTTTTCTTCAAAATTTATCAATAAAGAACTGCTTTATCAATAAAGAACTGTGAAAGAAATGCTGATACTCTAGGACGCCGTGATTCAAGAACGTTTGGGAGTTTTAGTGCCTGATTTTGGAAGTGTGCAATTAATGATGGTGACAAATAAACATATATATTGAAGACATATGTTACATATCTCCTATGATTGCAGGCACAAATGAGGTGGGTAAGGTAGAGCGGAGGAGAAGGAACTCAGAGTAGGGATCAGAAAAGATCCCTTGCTGTCGGCAGTCTCTTACAAACACTGATAATACCAACAAAAGTTGCAGCTAAATAAACACTATAAGATCTGGAAAAAAAAAAAAACTTTTTGGAGCTTGATACATACCGTAATCTCATCATTCCAATAGAGGATATGGGAGTGGCGATATAAGATCACTATGAACTTTATTATAAAACAATTGCAATTCTGTTGATTTTTTTGTGGTATATTTGAGTTGCATAGTAAATACTGTTGAAAAAAACTCATTTAGTGTGTCCGCTATGTCATTATAATTTTTGCTTAAGACTCCCAACTTGTCTTTTAAAGGGCATATACTCTCCTTCTTTAATCTCTTGCAATTAATGTATTTAAAGATTTTTTTGGGATTCGCTTTGCTTTCTTTTGCTACTAGTTTTTCAGTTTCTACTTTAGCCGCTCTTATACTTTCTACTTTAGCAGTCCTTATAGTGCTGAAATGACTCCGCTTCCCCGTCAGATTTGTATTTTTTAAATGCTCGCCTTTTCTTGCCCATAAGTTCCTTTATCTTTTTGTTAAGCCACATTGGTTTATGATTTTTATTATTTTTTTTGCTGCTCGTAGGAATAAATTTGAGAGTATTTTTAGCTAGCAGAAATTTTAGTACATCCCGTTTCTCCATAGTATTTTTTCCTAGAAACAAACCTTCCCATTCAATATCCCTTAAAAATACCCTCATCTTTTCAAAATTCGCTTTGCTAAAGTTTAGAGTCCTAGTCGAGCCAGTATAGGACTGTTTATGAAAACTGATATTGAATGTGACCATATTGTGGTCGTGGTTTCCTATGGGTTCCCCTACTATAATACCTGATACTAAATCCCCATTGTTTGTTAATACCAGGTCTAAGATTGCATTGTACCTGGTAGGTTCCTCAATTAGTTGAACTAAGTAGTTATCATTTAGTGTGTTTAAAAACATATTACCCCTAGTAGTGTCACATAAATCGTTTTTCCAGTTTATCTCTGGATAGTTAAAATCTCCCATCACTACTATGTCACCTACTCCTGCTGCTCTTTCAATTTGCTTCAGTAACAATTCCTCATCAGATACATTAATACCAGGCGGCCTATAGCATACACCCAATACCAACTTTTTAATTCCTTTATCCCCGCATGCAATTTCTATCCATAACGTCTCGACAGTTTCTATAGTGCCCTCCTGAATATCTTCCCGTATATCAGGTTTTAAAAACAGCTTTACGTAAAGACACACCCCTCCACCCTTTTTATTTAGTCTATCTCTCCTAAACAGCGTATAGCCCTCTAGATTGACTGTCCAATCATGAGATTCGTCCCACCAAGTTTCAGTAATGCCCATAATATCATACTGTTTGCTTGCTGCAAGTATTTCTAATTTGCCCTTTTTACCAGTAAGGCTTCTAGCATTCACATACATACAACTAAGATAAGTATTTCCCCTTTCGTTAGGGACATCTTTCACCGAATGTAGCAACGATGACCTGTAATCGTCATTGGTTAGTGCTTTGGTAAAATCTCTTTTAGTACCCATGTTAGTAACCTTACCGGCTGCTCTTACCCTCCCCCCAACTTCACCCCCATTTCGTTTACTACCGCCATCCCCACTATTCTCACTGCATGACCCGTAGTTTCTTGCTAAACCCTCCCCCCAGGCTCCTAGTTTAAAATCTCCTCCAACCTTCTAACCATCCTTCCCCCCAGCACCGCTGCCCCCTCCTCATTCAGGTGCAATCCATCACGACAAAAAAGATGATTCCTGACTGAGAAGTCTGCCCAGTGTTCTAGGAACACAAACCCTTCTTTCCTGCACCAATCCCTAAGCCACACATTTACCTCCTTAATCTCCCTCTGTCTCCCTGGGCTAGCACGTGGCACGGGTAATAATTCTGAGAATATTACCTTAGATGTCCTTGCCTTAAGTTTCTTGCCTAATTCCCTATAGTCTTTCTTAAGGACATCCCACCTTCCACTAACTTGGTCGTTGGTGCCAACGTGCACCAAGACTGCCGGATCATGCCCAGCCCCTCCCAACAATCTATCTACCCGGTCCGTGATGTGCCGTACCTGAGCACCCGGGAAACAAGATATTGTGGCAAAGTAAGGGGCTTAGGGGGTCAGTCTAACCCAATCGCACACTGCAGTTTATCGCAGCGGCGCGATCAAGTCAGAAATGCGCATGCGCCGCAGTGCACCAGCGCATGCCCAACAGGCAAAGGGCATCACTGCTCTATGATCGCCTCTGCCTGTCAATCAGGTCGCTGGGTGGGGGTGGGCATGGCCGGACCGTGCGGGGGGGGCAGCGGTCCGCAGTGGCTGCGTGACGTCACACGCAGCTGCTTCGGGCCGGGGAGCGACGAGTAGCTCCCGGCCAGCACACTAAAGCTGCAAAAGCATTACCGCTGTGCGATGCTTTTGCACTTGTGCAGGGGAAGGGGGCCGGCACTGACATACGGGGCGGGATAGCCCTGTGCTGGGCGTCCCCCCCCCCCCCCCCCCCCCGCATGTCTATGGACATGATCGTAGCCCTGCAAAAGTTTGCAGGGCTACGATCAACTCAGAATGACCCTCTTAGCACAGGTTTTTGGGAAAGATTCTGCCCTTGCTCCTGGTGGCAGACTACATGGATGGGCTGCAGTTAGATGGATCAAACAGAACATCTGTGCTAGTCAGTATTATATAGGGAAGGAGGGAGGTGACAGACTCAGGACGTTGGTTTAACACCAGTCCTGTAAAATTAAGCTAAGGTTTATAAAGGAATTGTTTTCATGTAAGATGTGCGATCAGTGGTGGACAAGTTGGCTGATCTAATAGGCAGATTATCTTTATTAATCATTGTTAACTTATAAGGCACAAAAAAACTGCAAGCTGGTCAGTTGGTATAACAAATTATACAAAATACAGACAAAAAGACTCAAATCATACTTAGGGGATTTTCAATTAGCCCCGGTAATATTCAATAAGCCATGATGTTTTTTGTGATCTTTCCCAATGTTTCACCAATTTTTTTTTACAGGCTATCGTAAATGCCCTTTCTCCCGAAAACACACAGGTTCAGTGAAACCTGTGTGTTTTTGTGATAAACAGCCCCATTTTCGCTTGAAAACGGTGCTGTTTCCGAGGATTTGGTTTTGCCTGCCAAAGGAAGCCGGGGCAGCGCCGTGACCCGAATCCCCCATCTTCCCCCGACTGCGGTCACATGGGGAGTGGTCATGTGGCCGGAGGGAGCCGGACCTGCAGCGCTGCACCGGGAGCTGTCAGGTAACGCCTGATAAGCTGTCGCTCGTGCCGGCTTATTGTGGCTAATAGGATAGCCCCCGGTGGGACAATTAACCCCGGTAAATTACCGGGGCTAATTGGATATCCCCCTTAGAAACAAACAAGGACATAAAAGGTAGATAGAGAAGTAGCCAATATGAGACAAAGATGGAGGTGGCCCTGCATGGGAGAGTACAAGGAGCATAAGTGCACCCCAGGGTAGTCAATGGGGATGTAGAATAATGGAGACATGCTACACATTTTATTTAGGAAATCCACCTATATCAATATGCAGGGCCATCATTTTGTATGGGCTCAATGGGCAGTTTCCAAGGGCACCAGGAGTATGAGGGTGCTAGGCTGACAACTGAGGGTCCCCTTTTTCCAGGGGTACCAGATTTTTGAAAATTGGCTTTAAAACAATGGCTCCCATCCAAGCCTGTTAATTGCTCTTTCCGGCCAGATATCTCGGGTTCTGTCTGACTTAGAGTTATTCTGAGGCTATACTCCAAAAGCTGGGGCTCTCCCCTTTCGGTAGACACTGGCAGCGTTTCTCTAGTATGCCCAGAACCAGAGATATTAGCCTTCCAGCAGCTGGAACCTGCTCCAGCTTCACATGCCTGGTGTGCAATTCTATTTTTTCGTTGGTGGATGGCTCCAGCACCTAAACTCTGATCCCAAAGTCCCCAATACCTCTGGAAAGGTGGGCCTCTCAAGCTTGTAAACCCATTGAAAGCTAAGAAATCTATTTCCAGGAACTGGAGATATCTGCAGACAAGTAAGTTGCCCTCCCACCAGAAAATGATGACTATTAAGCCCACTCCACTGTCCACCCCTCCCCTTTGTATTAAACACCCCTTCCGCCCCCTCATTCAGCCCAATGCCCCCTTTTACAATTTTGGTGTTCTTCCTCCCGTCCCTTATCCCCGCACCTGTGCTGTAAAGGAGTAATTAGCTGAAATTACTGCTCATGGTCCTACATGCGACGTGGAAGCTAGAACACCCCCTTCCACCTGCCGGACATCATAGCTGCCTCTGATAGCACCCCCCTCCCCTACTACTGCAGGATGGATAGGGGCCCCAGTGCATTGCTTTGCCCAGGGTCCTACACTGCTGTTAAGAAGGCCCTGTCAATATGGCGATAGCCGTGGTGGGATCAAGCTTTCTAGAGCTTGATACATTGTAGGCTGCAATTCCCTTTAAAAATAAATAGGACTTAAGCGTCTTTCATTAATTGGATCTTTACATTTAGTAAATTAAGGTTAGTTATATCATGCTGAATGTATACAAAATGGAAACTGCTATTTCTGCGAGTTTGAGGGTGGCTGTAAATCCTGACAAATAGCACCCATAGACACATAGACCAGGGCTGCCATCACAAATTGTTGGGTCCAGGACTGACAAAATAAATAGCCCCCCCCACCCAAAAAAAAATAATTATATATATATATATATATATATATGTGTGTGTAGATTGTATCATTACATATAGGTGAAGCATTGCGGACCTACAGGAACCGGTCACAGAGAGTTGATATGCATTGAAGGCTTGTTTTAAGAAGTCCTCCCTGCGCATCAGTCTGCTGTTGTTTCACAGCCTGGTGCAGCTCTCCTGGTATTGGCAGTAGAAGCCAGGGTTGGGCCCCCCTCTCTGTAAGGGCCCAGGACACCAGTCCCTACAGTCCCCCCCTGATGGCTGCCCTGACATAGACATATACATTTCATTATGCTTGCCTGTAATAAAGTATAGCTATGTGGCATACTCATCATTAACCTAACAAAAACAATGTAAAATATGGATGGAGCCAGTGATAAGGGCTGTGCTTTCCCACTTGTTCTTCACCATCCTCAGTTCAAATATAATTCAAATGAAATGAAAATATATTTATGTTAAAATAAAGTTTGTCTGAAAAGAACAATCCCCAAAAATATCAATATAATCATTATTGGCATAATGGGTAAATTTGTTTATAAGATGTCGGCCCATAGGCGTGCGCAGCTAATTTTATTAGGGGGTGCACCGCTGGAGGGGTGTGTCTAGCGCCGCATTTTTGGTGTGTCCAGCACCGGCCAAGGACATGTCTAGCACTATTTTACATTCTCTCAGTAAAATCACATGCTTAATCTAATTTTTCTCTAGTTCCTAATAATAAAGTAAATTAAAATGAAACATAATAGTGCGACCACTGGCCGATGCCGCTATGGCATAACCCCGAGTCCTCGCTGCTGCTGCACCCTATTGCTGCTCACACTTCCTGAACCTATCCCTGACCCAGTGGTGGAACAATATAGTGGGGGCTTAGTGCATATACATTCACCTCCCCCCCTCACAAACCCCACCACTTGCACCCCCCAGCACCTACACGCTGATTTTGAGTGGGCCACTCTGAAAAGTACAGGAGATTTAGGGGGCCCAACATTTAAGTTTTAATATAATACAAGTAAAGTTTAAAATTTACACATATGCCATCAGAGCCACATTTGCCTCTATCTATGCCATCAGACCTCAACTCTGCAGGACACCAGCATTTGTCACACATGTCCCCATGCTCACCAGCTACTGACAGTAGTGACCCATATTCACATTACGCCAGACAGTATGAGTCGAATTCACATTACGCCACACAGTATGAGCTGAATTCACATTACGCCCCACAGTATGAGCCGAATTCACATTACGCCACAGAGCATGAGCCGAAATTCACATTATGCCACACAGTATGAGCTGAAATTCACATTACGCCACACAGTATGAGCCAAATTCACATACGCCACACAGTATGAGCTGAAATTCACATTACGACACACAGTATGAGCCAAATTTACATTAAGCCACACAGTATGAGCTGAAATTCACATTACGACACACAGTATGAGCCAAATTTACATTACACCACACAGTATGAGCCAAATTCACATTACTCCACACAGTATGAGCCAAATTCACATTACTCCACACAGTATGAGCTGAATTCACATTACCACACACAGTATGAAGCTGTTATTTTCCCTGGCTGGTCTGGCCAAATACAGTACGTTTCAAAAAAGGAAAGAATTAGATCTATAGGTGCACTCAGGGAACTACTGAGTGTTTGGCTCCCTGGCTTATATATTTATGTAACCTTTTTTCTTTTAATTTTTTTCTCTGAGTGCACACACAGATCTCTTTTTTTTTATTGTAACTTTACTTCATTTATACATGTTATTTTATTCCCACAGGCTGGCCTGGCCCCTCTCTTCCCTGTAGGAGTAGGTTGCAGCACTGAGCATTTCACACACAGACTTACTGCCTCAGAGACACACACTCCGAGTCCTCAGTGAACTTTCTCTCCCTCTCCCTCTGTTTTTTTCTGCTGAACGTGGGTCCTCCGGGTCTGAGTCCTCATTAGAGGCATGCTGACCGTGATGCTGCGTGGTGGCCGCGGCACAAGAGGATTTGAACGCCGTGAAAGAAGAGAGACTGAGCGCGGGCAGCAGGGACGGAAGGAGCGCGGTGTGACATCTTAACGTCACATCGCGAGGCGGAGCCAGGAGTATGCATCTATGTACCCAGTGCGCCGGCAGCCAATAGTACAGAGTGAGCGCTGTGTCCGGCTGCGGCGGCAGGCGTCAGGAGGGTCGGGGCACAGGATGGTCATCGATCGCTGTGCTGCAACAGGCGTGGGGGGTGCCATGCATTAGGGGGTGCCTGTGCGCACCAGGCACCCCCCGTGCGCACGCCTATGTGTCGGCCTATGTGTATGGTTATCTTATGGCTGCTGTAGACTGCTGTGATATCTCACATGACCGAAGTGCTGGGACTGAGGGTCCAGACTACTGGAATAACTGACCACTTATGGGGTTTATCAATAATGGTGGAAATGTCACAAGACATTGCAACTTACTTTGCTGATCGTTGTTGTATCATCTGCAAACATTTCATCAGTAAGTATGAATGGTCTTCAGCCTAGGAAAGCTCTTCCAAAAATCTGGCACTAGGTAGAAGCTGAGCATCCCAAGAACGCTCTGTGTGGCTCTGTGGCGGCTTACTGCTGGCAATAGATAGCATCTGAGTGTCCCAAGAATGCTCCTTGTTGCTCTGTGGTGGCTTACCGCCGGTTCTAGGCACCTAGAGCTTCTCAAAGATGCTCCATGTGGCAGCTTCCTAGGCTGCAGGATACTGTTCCAGGCATTTTGCATGGCAAATACAGTGATGGTGATGCCCCCTAAGCACTGCTTTTAATCCCCTAGTAGTTACAGCCTTGACTTGTCTTAAGGGCAGGTAATTAACATTATCTGGACCAGCAGAGAACTTCAGAGACAAGTGGTACATTTTATTTACTACAGCCCACATTTTTAAATACAGCAGTCAAGAGTGGGCTCTACTTGTTTAGTGCAATGTTTCCCAAACTGTGTGCCTAGGCACCTACGAGGATCTTGCAGGGGTGCCTTGGGTTGGTTGTCCAGGACCAGATCAAATTATTTATGGTCAAAGTGATAGACAAAACCAGTGCTAGTGGCTGCCAATCATAAAACATGTGGACAATCAGAAGTAGAGGCACTTTAAGAGAGGAGGAGGCCAGTGTGCATCTTCCTCTATGCGGTCCCCCACCTCTCTACCGCCACCTGGCAGTGGAGCAGCGCTGAAGAGAGTCTGAGCACTAGAGTGTTTAGACCCTAATGCGCATGCGCAAATCTATGGGAAAATGGTGCAGCGGCCATTTTCCTGGCAATTTATGCAGCTCTGCTGTTGTTGGCTCTGGACTCTGGAGGGGTAAAGTATTGAAAAAATGGGTGCAGCGTGTGCGGTGTGGGCCCCATTTCCAGACTCAGGAGCCTGTGTGCACTACACACGCTCACCCATTATAAATATGCCAGTGATCAGAAGCAAAACTGTGCAATAACTGACCTAAGTATGACAGGTAGGCACAATTTACTTAATTTTTTTTTTCTTCAAAATTTATCAATAAAGAACTGCTTTATCAATAAAGAACTGTGAAAGAAATGCTGATACTCTAGGACGCCGTGATTCAAGAAAGTTTGGGAGTTTTAGTGCCTGATTTTGGAAGTGTGCAATTAATGATGGTGACAAATAAACATATATATTGAAGACGTATGTTACATATCTCCTATGATTGCAGGCACAAATGAGGTGGGTAAGGTAGAGCGGAGGAGAAGGAACTCAGAGTAGGGATCAGAAAAGTTGCAGCTAAATAAACACTATAAGATCTGGAAAAAAAACAAAAACTTTTTGGAGCTTGATACATATCGTAATCTCATCATTCCAATAGAGGATATGGGAGTGGCGATATAAGCTCACTATGAACTTTATTATAACACAATTGCAATTCTGTTGATTTTTTTGTGGTATATTTGAGTTTATATTTATTGTGGAGAAGAGCCGAAGGGTTTGAACACAGTGCTGTGTGGAGTCTGGAATGTTGTTCATTTCATCAAATCCGAGGGCCAGATGCATCATCGCTTGGAAAGTGATAAAATGGAGAATGAAAAAGTCCCAGCCAATCAGCTTCTAACTGCCATTTTTTAAACACAGTCTGTGACTTGGCAGTTTGTACCTGATTGGCTAGTACTTTTTTCTTTATCTATTTTATCATTCTCCAAGCGATGATGCATCTAGCCCTGAGTGTGAAAAGAGTCACTAGATTCAGTTCAGGTACAGCATTGCTGTTGTGTGCTGCTTTTCTTGAAATATGTGTTGATAGAAGTATGCCGTCATTCATAATGTCAACCTTCAGAATGGTGAATGTTATCATGATGACATGGTTGAAATGTCGACATCTAACATGTCAGCATCTGCAAAATGTTGACAGTCAAAACATCAACACTAGCATTAGGGTTAGAGTTAGGGCTAGTACAGTGGGGTATATCTATAGTGGGTGCAGGGTGTGCAATGCACACAGGTCCAGGGGGCTCACATCACACATCCTGCACCCATTTCTTCATTAAGCACCTCACTGGAGTCCCGCATCAGCATCATCAGTGCTGCATAGATAAGCGGGAAAATGGCGCTATGACATAAAGATAGGGTAAGTGCTAGCATTAGAGTTAGCATTAAGGTTCACTAGCATTAGGGTTAGGGCTAGCGTTATGGTTAAGGGTAAAGTTAGGGTTAAGGCTAGCGTTAGGGTAAAGTTACTTTTAGGGCTAGTGTTAGGGGCCCACTGTGGGGTCTATTTACTAAGCCTTGGATGGAAATAAAGTGGACTGAGATAAAGTACCAGCCAATCAGCTCCTGTCATTTTTCAAACACAGCCTGTGATATGTCAGTTAGGAGCTGATTGACTGATACTTTATCTCCATCCACTTTATCTCCGTCTAAAGCTTAGTAATACCCCTTTTAGACCAAATGAGGCGGGTCGCACCTGGGAGCCTGACACGGGTGCTTCCCTGCTGCGCACACATGATATCCAAGCGCCGCCCGTCCACACAGAGTGAGCGGGAAATGGGCTGCAGCAACCCGGCTTCCCGTTTACACAACACAGCGAGCCAGTTTGAATCCGTGTTCACCCCTGCAAGCTACCCGAGTATCGGGTCATTCGAGACGGATTATTTCAACTGAGCCCTTTAAAACCTCACAACAACATGGGTTATGCCCGCTCATGTGCAATAACACATGTTCAAAGCTGGCGGTGTAAAAGGGGTATAAATAGACCCCGCAGTTTGGGTTAGGGCTAGCATTAGGCTTATCAGTAACATTAGGGTTAGGGCTAGCATTAGGGGTAACATTAGGGTCAATCAGGCAGAGGTGTTCGCGGGGCGGGCGGTAATGCTCTGTTTCCTAGGCGGAGACGGAGAGTTGCAGGGGCGGATGCGGGCAAACAGGGGCAGCATTTAGGAAACAGGGGGCGTTGTTTGGGCATGATCACGGCGGCTGCGATCAGAAACATGGCGGCGTGCCACCTGCCGACGCAGCTAAGCTGCGCCAGCAGGAGGCAACCTCAAATTTTACGATGAAGCAGAAATTGCGATGCGATCGCAATTTCTGCTTCATCAAAGGGGGGATGCGGCGGTCAGCATGCTAGGTGGCATTGCCCTGCAATGGGCGGCCCCCTAACATGCGAACAAAAGGATTGCAAATTCTGCTTATTAGCAGAATTTATAATCCTTACTGAATTAGGCCCATAGTTAGCATTAGGGGTATAGTTAGGGATAACATTAGGCTTAGAGGTGACATGATAGTTAGGGGTAGCATTAGGGGTATAGTGAGCGGTAGGGGTATAGTTAGGGGTAACATGAGGGTTAGGGCTAGCATTAGGGGTATAGTTAGCGGTAGGGGTATAGTTAGGGGTAACATGAGGGTTAGGGCTAGCATTAGGGGTATAGTTAGGGGTAACATGAGGGTTAGGGCTAGCATTAGGGGTATAGTTAGCGGTAGGGGTATAGTTAGGGGTAACATGAGGGTTAGGGCTAGCATTAGGGGTATAGTTAGCGGTAGGGGTATAGTTAGGGGTAACATGAGGGTTAGGGCTAGCATTAGGGGTATAGTTTGCGTCGGGGTATAGTTAGGGGTAACATGAGGGTTAGGGCTAGCATTAGGGGTATAGTTTGCGTAGGGGTATAGTTAGGGGTAACATGAGGGTTAGGGCTAGCATTAGGGGGGTCATTCCGAGTTGTTCGCTCTGTAAAATTCTTCGCATCGCAGCGATTTTCCGCTTAATGCGCATGCGCAATGTCCGCACTGCGACTGCGCCAAGTAAATTTGCTATGCAGTTAGGAATTTTACTCACGGCTTTTTCATCGTTCTGGCGATCGTAATGTGATTGACAGGAAATGGGTGTTACTGGGCGGAAACAGGCCGTTTTATGGGCGTGTGGGAAAAAACGCTACCGTTTCCGGAAAAAACGCAGGAGTGGCCGGAGAAACGGGGGAGTATCTGGGCGAACGCTGGGTGTGTTTGTGACGTCAAACCAGGAACGACAAGCACTGAAATGATCGCAGATGCCGAGTAAGTCTGGAGCTACTCAGAAACTGCTACGAGGTGTGTAATCGCAATATTGCGAATACATCGTTCGCAATTTTAAGATGCTAAGATTCACTCCCAGTAGGAGGCGGCTTAGCATGAGCAAATCTGCTAAAATCCGCTTGCGAGCGAACAACTCGGAATGACCCCCTAGGGGTATAGTTAGCGGTAGGGGTATAATTAGGGGTAAGTAACATGAGGGTTAGGGCTAGCATTAGGGGTATAGTTAGGGGTAACATAAGGGTTAGGGTTAGCATTGGGGTATAGTTAGCATTAGGGGTAAAGTTAGGGTTAGCGGTACTCGAAAAACAGTTTATCAACATTGTCACCATGACGATATTTCATTAGTGTTGACATGCTCAATATTGACATGCCGGACATGCTGACATGCCAGTCAGCATTTTCGCCACGTCACATGGTGACTGCCGCCTTACTAAACCGAATCCTTAGTAAATATGTCTCCAAGACCAAATTGAACTGCTTGGAAAGACAGGATCAGTTTATTGGTATGGCCAGAATCATACTGTAGACAGTTCTGGATAAGTAGCAATGATGTGCCACAGGTGACTTTTGGTTTAGTCAGGAAGGGGTGTAACATATCTGGGCATGATGGGGTTTAGAATGTGAAATCATGGCCCCTAACAAAGGAAAGTACTGTATATGAATGCTATAATGAAAGCTAATGTGCACCATGAGAGTGTATAACACCCTGATCACATCAGTGCATTGTCTCCTCAGCAGCAGCAGCAGCGCCCGGTCTCCTGGCTTCTGCTTCCGGAGGCTATAATGTGATTTGCTGCAGATGACATCAGACGTGGATGCTGGAAAATAGACTGATCACTAACGTGATTCTCCTCCCAGGGTCCCAGCCCAGACTCCCCGTATAAAAGGCAGCCTGCCTCCCCTCCCCGGCTCACTCCCTGTCTGCTCTCCGCCACAGCAAGATAACGGAGTGGGGGGAGGAGGAAGATCACCCGGGGAGAGGCACTGCCAGCACAGGGGGGCAACTTTTTGCAAGGATGGCAACTCTGGTGGAGGCGCCAGCGGCGGACGTGGAGCCGGCACACAGCATCCAGATGCCCGCATCCACCTCCCCCAGCCTGTCTCACAGGTTCCTAGACAGTAAATTCTACCTGCTGGTGGTGATTGGGGAAATAGTGACAGAGGAGCATCTGAGGTGTGCCATCGCCAATATAGAGAGAGGTAAGCCCTCACCACAGGTTGCATAGTGCCCGGATACTTGCTGACCTCTCGGAGATATTGCATGCTGCCTGTGGCTGCTAGCTGTAAACCCTAACCTGGAATATTGCTGCTTATTACATGGCCATTTATTACATGCATTGCTGGTTGCAGCAGGAACGTAGAAATATTCATCTTTAAGGGGAACAAAGACAATCTGATGCAGCCACTCCCTTTTTTCTGTGGAGAGAATGTGGTGGGCTGCAGATCTAACAGTTGGCAAGTAGGCAGCCCCTCCCTCCCTCCCTCCCTCTGCTGCCTTAGTGCCATCAGGACCAGGGCTCTGGGAGGATCCCATCATACAATAAGTGGCAATAGTGCATGCATTGATGCTACTTATACATTGTATCTGCGCTTTGTTACACTGTGCTACATTGTGATGCACTGATTTGCTGTGTGAGCTCTATACAAGGAGATGTAGGTGGATGATATTTTCTGTATTTCCCAAATACATGAAGAGCAGAGGGGAAAGGTGCTGACTGAATGCAGATGACAGCTGGTGAAGCACAGGCACAGCCTGTTGGGTGTGTGCCTGCCTGTATGTGCCAGTGCGCTGCTGCTGGAGGCACATGGGCAGCGCTGAGCCAGCAAGGGCACACGCTGCACCCCACCCAATGCCAGCAGCCGCTCTCCTGCTGCTGCTGCTATCCATTCACACTGATGGCTCATTGGAATAATCCAGCTGCTAAGCGTCACATTGACTTATCAGAGGTCATGCTGTTCTGCAATGGCTTCCACACTGAAAGGTGGCCAATGCATTATTACACCTTACGTGCTGATGTGATATTGCAGTGCAATGTGTATCTGCAGCGCACATGCTGAGATGATCATTGTTCTTATAGATGTACTACACCCTTGTGCGTGTCAATGTCATGCATCCATGCAATGCACTATGATGCCCTTGCAGCAGAGCTGCATGGCGGGTGTGTAGTAATGACACTTGCAGGCAGCAGCAGCAGCAGCAGCAGAGAGATGCCGGCTGGTGGGCGTGGTGCAGTCCGCAGTGCGGTCCCCACGGCTGCGTGTGGCAGCACACAGTGGACAAAGAGGGTTCGTGCAGGCAGCACAGAGCAGAGCCTCTGCCCTGTCTCTGTGCCTGGTGCTGCTGTGTCACTCCTCCACCTGCACCTGTGACACCTTCTCTCCTTACCCACTGAGCCATCAGGATGATGTGCAATACATAGCTATTTGTGGCCAAATTATAACAATAGACTGCTGGCTGAAATATAGTTTATGACGTGCTCATTGTATTCACTAATATTTCAATTGAATACATTAATTTCTACTAGATCACCTGGTTTATGTACATAAAAAAAAAACATTGTGAAAGTATTGTTTTGGCCATGGTCATAGGCAAGACTACCAAGTGAACACAGTGACCCAGCTGTGTTATCACATCGAGACGGGAAATAAGTCGCAAATGTGATACAAATATTAAACTAAATGTTAAAATGTTAAACTAGTTAAAATTGTTTGTTCATTGTTAATTATTTTATTACAAAATATTTGTCCTATTTTCACTTTAGGACTTATTTTCCTGACGTATAGCCAGCATGCTTCCAGTAACGATGCACATGGATTTACATTAATACTTATGCAGGCCTGCTTGCTTTAATTGTGTACGTTAATACATTCGTACATTTATTTTTTATACTGTATGTCAGAGACAAACTACTGAGTCACTTGAGCAAGGCCTATCACAGGCCGCACCTTGTTGTGCTGTCATTAGATGGGCAGCAAGGATGTAGAGACACAATGGGTGACACCCCCTAACAGGCATTGTGCTGGTTAGGTCTGAGCCAGTGTAGCATATATCCACTCAATGCTGTATACTCTAAGTAAAAGGGCAACATGTAACACTACCAGTCTATAGTGTCTTTATATATTACCCCAAATAAAAAATGAACTAGTTTCTGACATCCAGAGTGGCATTGCTACAACAGTGTATACGTTTATGGTTGACATTCAAATGTCTCTTAATGTATATATTCAGAAAATATTCTAAATAATTATGAATAGTAAGGTTTCTGATAGATTTATGGTTGTCTCTTGCGTGATTATCTTTAGTAACTGTATATAGATTGATTTTAGGGGATTGCTGTGTCAGACTGTGCCACTGTATTATTGCAGTGTGTGGTGACTGGTGGTACTGGGATGGAATGGGAAGCAGGTTAGGACCCAGAAGGTGACAAGAATCTTTCTATATTCCCTATAGATTTGTGTTGCCTGAGACCTGATTCTCACCTCCCGTCATGAGAGGAACGTCCCTGGATGGATGGGTGGGTGGGTGGGTTGATGGATGGATGGATGAATGAATGAATGGAGAGAAGTGGCAGTATGGAGAGCAGCTGCAGCTCATAGGGAAACTGCCATTTGTTGGTCTTGGCCATGCTTATAAACCTCTGGGTATGTCTGTGGCTGCAGATGTCTGACCTGCAAAACTCGCAGCAGAAAACTCAGGATGGGAGAGGGGTGGTCTTCAGGTTGCCGACTGTCGGGATCCTGGCGCACAGTATACCGGCGCCGGAATCCCGACAGCCGGCATACCGACAGATTTTTTCCTTCGTGGGGGTCCATGACCCCCCTGGAGGGAGAATAAATAACGTCACCGTGCCCGCAGCGAGCCCACAAGGGGCTCATTTGCGCTTGCCACGCTGTTGGTATGCCGGCGGTCGGGCTCCCGGCGCCGGTATACTGGTCGCCGGGAGCCCGGCCGCCGGCATACCATACTACACCCGTTAAATCTTCTTTCGGTCTCTCCCAGGGTGTAGTATGGTATGCCGGCGGCCGGGCGCCCTGGAGTTAATTTTAAAAAAGCCACAATTTTGTGCATTTTACAAATGTTCCACTATTGGGAGATGCACGCAGGTTTGCACCAGTAGTATGTGTGCCAGCCTTACATTAGGCATAACTCACATGCAATTACAATTATGTTTTGCATGCAAGGCAGGCATTTGGTATTGGCCTACAACAGCAAATGCATCAAGCCTCTCTGATACAGCAGGTATAATTCTCCATCGTTTGCATGAAAATACAATTGCTAAACCATGGACTCAAAAACATAGTACATACTGTACATGAGCAATGAAGAAAGGGCCTATCAGCATCAGTGGTGACTTCACAGTCAGCCAATCACCAGCGGTTTGCTATTGCTGGCAAATGTCATCATGTATTTGTACCAGCTCTCATCAACCCACAGATCACATGTCCTTTATAGGCTTATATGCATCTGTGCGCGGGTCTGCATCTGTTTGCGATTACGGGAACATGCCCTTACTGTACTCAGACTGCATTATAACCTCCTTATTCCATTACAAACAACTGAAGCTCCTCCTCTCATGTCTTAATGGGATCTTAAATGTCAAAGGCCATAATAATTCAGTCATTAGAGCTACTGTGTTGTCATCTTCTTCATTCTGTGTATGAGTCAGCCTTTCCCAACTGTGCATTTCTGCAAATCAAGACTGCCAAGTCGTCTGTCACCATATGCCTGCCCTGCTAGAGAACACCTCCCTTTACATGGCGGCCTACTGCTGAGGATGTGAGACAGCATTTTTATTTAGTGAAATGTGAACACTCCAGTACATCATCTTTATTATACAGAAAGTAATACACAGCTTTTGATACTGTCTTTATTTGCTATAATTTCGTAATATAATAAACTAGTAAATGGATCTTGTATATGCCGAGTTGACCCCATTCCCGCTCTGCCCCTTCTCATCCAGTCCTATCCCTTCCCCATTTATTTCTGTATTCCTCCTAGCCTCTGGTGTGGGATGGCGGTCCCATCTGCAACAGTGGGAGTCATGGTAGGGGAGTGGGCAAAATGGCACCCGCTGTCATTGCAGAGGCATAACAGCCTTCCTGCATTATATAGATATTCTGTAAACGGTCAACACAAGGCAGTTTACAATTTAAATCCTTAAATATTGCTAATCCGTTTCCACTGCTGAAGACTAGAAATGGTAATGCCAAACTGGCTGTATGTTATAGCACAGATGTGTCTGTACCCTATACCATAGGTGCCCTCTTCCACCTGTTGTTGGGTTTTATCACATGCATACAACTTTTGTTGTTAAAATGGAAAAAAAAGGAGTGGAATGTAACTGCTTCTTGTTATATTTGATAAAAGCCTACGTTTTAATACACAGTAGCTACAGCATAATATGAACACTATTGTCTATTAATTCATTGTTCCAGCGGTATCCGGACTCCAGGTCGACAACAAAAAGGTCGACACACCTTAGGTCGCCGCCAATTGGTCGACACACCTTAGGTCGACATGGACAAAAGGTCGACATGAACAAGGTCGACATGTAAAAAGGTCGACATGAGTTTTTCACAATTTTTTTCTTTTTTGGAACTTTTCATACTTAACGATCCACGTGGACTACGATTGGAACGGTAATCTGTGCCGAGCGAAGGCACCATGCCCGAAGCATGGCGAGCGAAGCGAGTCATGCGAGGGGACGCTTTGCACTAATTGGGGTTCCCGGTCACTCTACGAAGAAAACGACACCAAAAAAACATAAAAAACTCATGTCGACCTTTTCCATGTCGACCTTGTTCCTGTCGACCTGTTGTCCATGTCGACCTAAGGTGTGTCGACCAATTGGCGTCGACCTAAGGTGTGTTGACCTTTTTGTTGTCGACCTGGAGTCCCAGACCCGTTCCAGCATATCAAGTGGAAGTGTTTATTCAGATATAGGCATTCTATGGGGGACATTTACTAAGCAGTGGTAAGAGCGGAGAAGTGAGCCAGTGGAGAAGTTGCCCCATCAACCAATCAGCAGCTCTGTATAATTTTATAGTATGCAAATTCTAGATGTTTCTTCAGCGCTGATTGGTTGCCATGGGCACTTCTCCACTGGCTCACTTCTCCACTCTTATCACTGCTTAGTAAATGTCCCCCTAAATAACTATTAATGTGAGTCTTATTCTAATGTTTACGGATGATATTACCTTCTGAGACGTGATGTGTTGTCCTGTAGGTATATGCTTTTAAGTTTGTACTGCAGATGTGCTGTATGCATTTAGTAGTCCAGGACTAGGGTCTTTGCTAAAATAATAAATGATTAGTAAATCCAAGTTCATTTGAATGTTGATCATTAGCGCTATACATGGTTGCATCTGTCAGCACTGGCTATATCATTAGGACTATATACAGAGCAAAGTACACTTTGCTTAATAGAGCAGCGGTCAGTAGATGTTGTGCAAATGCGCGCAGCGTCTATTCACGCCAGGAGAGGGACTGGGGGCATACCAGCAGCTCCTAGAGCGCTGTGCATGCCCACACAGTGACGGAAAGAGGAGCGTGACTTGCATTCACGCCATTCCCATGAAGCCACTCCCCTTTTGCTGCGGTCACGCACCATTTTCGGGCGCACGTGCCTAAGGCACGCTCAGGAGTCCCAGGTCCAGGTCATTAAATGTTGGGAGGTATGTAACTGTCATCTTTCAAACGCAGCCAGGAACATGGCAGCTAGGAGCTGATTGGTTGGTACTTTATCTCTCTTCACTTTATCACTCTCCAATATTTAGTATATCTGCCCCAAAGCACCCATAATTATGTGCAATGCTGAATTGGACTCATAATTACTAGTTGTTCAAGTGTTGAGTTATTACTGGCTCATAGATAAGTCTCTTGGTAGACATGAAAATACTAGGGGGAACGACATGAAAATACTAGGGGGAACCCGCATGTACTGTAATGAGAACAGAATTTTCTTAGAAATATAACAGGCTAGAAGAAGACCCAAATGTGACTTTAGTGACGTAGCATTTAGTATAGTAATAGATAGAGGACTTGCACCGGGTGCTTATACTGATAAAGGGTTAGGTTAGCCCATGGGGGTCATTCCGAGTTGATCGCTCACTAGCAGTTTTTAGCAGCCGTGCAAACGCATAGTCACCGCCCACGGGGGAGTGTATTTTCGCTTTGCAGGAGTGTGAACGCCAGTGCAGCAGAGCGCCTGCAAACACATTTTGTGCAAAACAAGACCAGCCGTATAGTTACTTATTCTGTGCGATGATTGCTGCGACGAGTGACACGGTAATGACGTCAGATACCCGCCCAGCCACACCTGCGTTTTTCCAAACACTCCCAGAAAACGTTCAGTTGACATCCATAAACGCCCTCTTTCTGTCAATCTCCTTGCATTCGGCTGTGCGATTGGAATCGTTGCTAGAACCAGTGCAAAACCACATTGGACTTCGTACCCGTACGACGCGCGTGCGCATTGCGGTGCATACACATGCGCAGATTAGCCGTTTTTTTTACTAATCGCTACGCAGCGAACAACGGCGGCTAGCGATCAACTCGGAATGACCCCCCCCATGTTTGGTCGATTATGCAAGTCATTCAACCATGTCGCTCTCCAGTCATGGGTTATCTGCTAAACCTGTGGTGTAAGTGCCATGATATGACTGGCACTAGTTGATTTTATTGCGACAAAAGTTTAGGAACGGAAAAGACTAAATAGTTATTTAACGTTTTAAATATTTTTTTAAATCTTGTCTTTTGGCATCTGCCGCCGCGCAGACTTACCTTTCTACTGTTAAGGGAAATTCAGAAGTTTCTATTTGCTAGTCACTGTGCAAGCATATTGTTGCCCATGAATATTTCATACCAATGAACCAATATCCAGAAGCTGCAGGTGGGAGGTGACCTAGTTCTGCGTTCACACACTGGGTAGTGGGATGCAGTATTCTTGAAAAGTGCAAAGCTTTGCAGCTGGGGAAATCAGACAGCTCAGATGGTAAATGCTGCTGCTGCTATATATATCTCCTCTGTCCTGTGAAGGGCATGACTTGCACTTTGCAGACTCCTCTCCTTTCAAGTGCACACAGCAGAGAGCAAGATTTCTGCTATTCATTTTTTTTTTTACTTCTGCTATGTCAGTTATGTAAACTTTGTTTAACATGATCTTTTGTTAATGATATATGTAAATATATGTAAATCTAAGTAATGGTCTGTGGCCTGAAGAAAAGGCTGTCATTCAATATCCCTGAACACTAATCTGATGAGTGATGGGAGACGCCTTAGGACTACTAGGAACAATTTCCCTTTGGGGACTGAAGTCATTGGGGGCGGCAGGTGTCCTGTCCTTTGCAATAAAAGACAGTCATCATGAGCTCATTTGGCAGGACTTATGACTTGATGTGATAATTGAGTTACATCGGGCAGATAGCACTGTCATATCGTTTATTTGGATCTGACGTGCTCCAAAGAATTCTTGCATGTCAAAATCTATTTTTGTTATTCTAGTCTTGTTAAATGTGTGTGTGTATATATCTTCTGTTCTAAAGGAGAAATACATCCCACAAATTATTTATTTACTTATTTATTTTTATTTACAAATTCTGTGGGGAAAGAAAAAAATATTTTTTTATAAATAAAAATGTTTTTTTTTTCTTTTTTAACTTGAATGTATATTTTTTCCCGAATTCCTTGTTTCAGATTTCTGACAGAAGTGTGTCTTATAGTAAATTTAACTGCCCTGATTGTGTCACCCTGCTTAAACAGGGTTATGTGGTACATAGGGTGCATTGGTTGGGCAGAGCAGTAGTGCTCCTATAGGCTCCACACTACCTAATGGGCCCGACACCCGAAATGGCCGACGGGCGACCCGGGGGGGGGGGTGTGGAGTGACGGGGGAGTGAAGTTTGTTCACTCCCCCGTCACCCAGTCCCATAGCCCTGCATGCTAATATTGACCAGATTGTACATATTGGCATGCATGTATAAGCGACCCGGCACCAACGATGAATGAGTGAGGGGCCACGCATCGTTCATCGTTGGTGCCTACACACTGAATGATATGAACGAGTTCTCGTTCATTAATGAACGAGAACGTTCATATCGTTCAGTTAGATCTTTAAGTGTGTAGGGCCCATAAGACCAAGGGGTCTATGTACTATGGGGCCCTACACACTGCATGATCCACCGCCAAGCTGCCCGACGGCGGATACGGCAGACGGGCGATCTGGCGGCGGAGGGGGAGTTGACGGGCTCCATAGCAGTGCAGGCAGATATGGACGAGATCGTCCATATTGGCCTGCATGTACAAGCGACGGGGCACCAGCATGGAAACGAGCGCAGGGCCGCGCATCATTCATCGTTGGTGCCTCCACACTGAAAGATATGAACAGTATCTCGTTCATTAATGAACAAGATCGTTCATATCTTTCACTAATATCGCCCAGTGTGTAGGACCTATTAGCCTTGGAGAGAGATAAAGTGGACAGAGATTAAGCACCAACCAACCAGCTCCTGTCATTTTTTAAACACAGCCTGTAACATTGCAGTTAGGAACTGATTGTCTGGTACTTTATCTCTCTCCAAGGTTTAGTACATAGACCCCCCAAGTCATTAAAGCTCACCTAGCTGGAGATGTAAAGTGGAGAGAGATAAAGTACCAACCAGCCATCTTCTAACTGTCATTTTACAGACTGTGGCAATCAGTGGCGTAACTAAAGGCTTGGAGGCCCCCGGCAAACTCTCAAAGTGAGAGTTTTTGGGAGTTTAGCGCTTTTGTTCCTTCTCTCATTTCCTTTTTTGGTTTATCACTACCACTTGCATATTTTGGAGGATATTATTAGTGATGAGCGGATTCGGTTTTACTCGGTTCTCAAAACGGCATCTTATTGGCTCACGGATGTCACGTGTTTTGGATAGCCAATAAGATGCCGTTTTGAGAACCGAGTAAAACCGAATCCGCTCATCACTAGATATTATCACAGCACTTGAAAAATGTCTGTGATTATACTAGGCACCTACACGAGCAGATAGTAATGTTGAAAATGGCAAGTTTTTTGCGAGCACTAACAATAACGACTAGCAGCTGGGTAAGTGTTACTGGAGCCGATACACTTGCAAAGCTTTGACACTACCTTGCTGCGCCACCTTATCATCTAGCCTGTAATCAGAGCCGTACGGTTATAAAGGTTTGACATTCTTACTGTGTTGCCATCACATCGATTTATTAGAAGTCAAAACTCTAATTGTACTGAATAGTAACTTAGTACAGGTTGAGTATTCCATATCCAAATATTCCGAAATACGGAATATTCTGAAATACAGACTTTTTTGAGTGAGAGTGAGATAGTGAAACCTTTGTTTTCTGATGGCTCAATGTACACAAACTTTGTTTGATACACAAAGTTATTAAAAATATTGTATTAAATGACCTTCAGGCTGTGTGTATAAGGTGTATATGAAACATAAATGAATTGTGTGAATGTAGACACACTTTGTTTAATGCACAAAGTTATAAAAAATATTGGCAAAAATTACCTCCAGGCTGTGTGTATAAGGTGTATATGAATTCTGTGCTTAGATTTAGGTCCCATCACCATGATATCTCATTATGGTATGCAATTATTCCAAAATACGGAAAAATCCGATATCCAAAATACCTCTGGTCCCAAGCATTTTGGATAAGGGATACTCAACCTGTCCCGTGTACACAGAAATTAATTGCCAAATCAGGCTTTCAGTCTGCAGCAGCGGTTCTCAAAGTGTGTGCTGCGGGAACCCAGGTGTGCCACAGTGTTTGTGCAGGGGTGCCGCGGGTTGATGACCTGATGGTCAAATAGACAGGCTGCACACTGCCTTTCTATGCAGCCCGTGGTCATTTACACAGCACAGCTGGGCCGGCCGCATGCTGTACTGTTCACATTGGGGGATGGATCCGTCTGAGCCATGCAGCCCCGCCCCCTCATCCACCTCCCTCTGTAAATCCTGAACGAGCAAAACATGCAGCCCCACCCCCTCCACCTCACAAAATGGCACCGCCCCCTCTTCAACTGCTCATCTTCAACACGTCAACAGTGTGTGACAGTGACTGGACATTAATTGAACCATCCCTCTCCTCTGCTTGTAAGTGTCAATATTTGATCCCCCTCCCCTACTGTTTCTAATTTTCATCCACTCACTGTGGGGCAAATTTATTAAGCCTGGTGAAGTGATAAAGTGGAAGGTGATAAATGACCAGCCAATCAGCTCCTAGCTTCCATGTTACAGGCTGGGTTTGAAAGAAATGACAGAGGCTGACTGGCTGGTGCCTTATAACCTTCCACTTTATTACTTCACCAGGCTTAATACATCTGCCCCTGTGTCTCCCAGTCTCATCCACGCACTGTGGGGCAGATGTATTAACCTGGAGAAGGCATAAGGAAGTGATAAACCAGTGATATGTGCAAGGTGATAAAGGCACCAGCCAATCAGATCCTAACTGTTAATTTACATATTGGAGCTGATTGGCTGGTGCCTTTTATCACCTTGCACATATCACTGGTTTATCACTTCCTTATGCCTTCTCCAGGTTAATACATCTGCCCCAGTGTCTCCAAGCCTCACCCCCACGTCTCTCCATCACATCTCATGTTTCCCCAGCCTCTGCCTTCAGCACTATCACATGCATGTTTCTGCATCTCAATCCCTTTCACTGTGTGCCTCTCCAATCCCACTCCCTGTGACTCCCCAGTCCACCCTTACCTTCTGTTGCCTGCTCCTCTTCACTAGCTGTGAATAATCGAATTATGGGTGTGAGGTAGTTGTTTATTTGTGGGGCTATTTATTTGAGGTTGTGGCTATTTATTGTTACTGTTTAATAGTAGGGTCTCAGCTGTGCTTCTTTTGTTTTGGTGGGGTGATTTAGGTGCCAGTAATTTAATAATATCCTGTTTCAGGAGAAGGACGACTTTTTATTATATTCAAGTTGAAAAGTTGGCGTACGTGCTTGCGGAGAGGGGGGGGATAGGTTTATTTTTTATATGTGGATGCTGTTAATATAATATTGGGGCAGCTTGGGGTGCTATAGGTCTATTTATCAAATGTGAATTCTATTAATTTGCCATCCAGCAGCGAGACATCATGAATACTGCCCCAGGAACATAAGCAAAACTTTATTGTGCTAGCAGCCAGGCTGTCAGCAACTTATTTATGTTATTCTTTCTATTGGCTACATAGTTGTTGCTATATAAAGTTAGGCATATATTGGCCTAGGGGTGTCGCAAAAAAAATGCTGAAAACCAAAGGGTGCCGCAAAGTTAAAAAGTTTGAGAACCACTGGTCTACAGTATTTAGTGACTGATTTAATGGTGGGCCACTCTTCACCTTGTGGGCCCCAGGACATTTGACCCACACCTGTGACAGGAGATAATTGGTCACTACCCCCCCACAGAGGATTACAGGCAGGGACTCCCTGGGCCCCACATCTGGATACATCCAACCCCCCTCCCCCTAGTGTTTGTCAAAAGCATGGGGTAAACCCACATTGCAAGCAGTGGAGGACCCATCACTTCCAATTTCCAATAGACAGGAGTTTGATATTTTTTCCACAACACTAGGCAAAATGGGGGAGATGTACTAAGCCTTGGAGAGCACTGGTGCCAAGGGGGGTTGAGCAGATACTAATTACCCGGGTCCAGGCTTGCAGGAGGGGCCTGGCAGGGGCTCAGGCCTGCTGCCCCCCCGTCTGACCTTTATCCGGGAAGTGGGTCCCTCCACCACCATGACATCTTCCCAGTGACATCTTAAGGAAGATGGCGGCGCACATTGAGAACAAAGACTATGGAGAGGCTTTGCTCTCTAGTGCATACATGTCATCTTCCAAAATATCACTGTGAAGATGGCACTAGCCAAGGAGGGGGAACCTGATTTTCGGAGCAAGCAAAGTATGAATTGTCCCTGCAATTAATATTTTTTAAATGTCAATTATTTTAAGGGACAGGTACATGCCTCCTTTTAACATACTTGCCTACCCTCCCGGAATGGCCGGGAGGCTCCCGAAAATCAGGTGGCCCTCCCGGCCACCCGAAAAGGTGGGCAAACCTCCCGCTTTCCGTGCTGCCCCTCCACGACCCTCCTCGGCCGCCCGCAGCAGAGAACTAGTGGGCTGTCCGAGGGGGTCCAATGACGCAATTCACGCTGAATCGCGTCATCGTAGCTCCGCCCCCCCGATATACAGCACCTCTTTTCTCGGCACTGGATAGCGGGGGGCAGAGCCACGATGAAGCGATCCTGATGCCACTCCCCTGGACTGTCCACTACTCTGTTGGCCACGCCCCGGACCACCCATCCTGCTGCCCGCCACGCCCCCATGCACCAACAACGCTGCCTCCTTCCACCATGCCACGTGGATCTCTACAGCCCTCCTGCCAGCCAGCTCCTAACTGCCATGTTACAAACTCTGACCCAAATTTATCAAACTTGAAGAGTGATAAATTGCACGGTGATAAAGTATCAGCCTATCAACTCCTAATTGCCATGTTACAGGCTGTGTTTGAAAAATGACAGTTAGGAGCTTATTGGTTGGTACTTTACCACCGTGAAATGTATCACTCTCCAAGGCTTGAAAAATCTGGGCCTCTATTTGAGAAATTATATATAGGAGCTAATAAGTTGGTAGTTTACCCCTCTCCACTGTATCACTCTTCTAGGGGTCGATTTACTAAGCCTTGGAAGGAGATAAAGTGGACGAAAATAAAGTACCAGCCAATCAGCTCCTAACTGCCATGTCACAGGCTATGTTTCAAAATTGACTGTTATTAGCTGATTGGCTGGTACTTTATCTCCGTTTACTTTATCTAAATTCAAGGCTTAGTACATATGCTACCATGTTCAGTGGAAGCTTAATTGTGCAGCATCCCAAGGACCATATCCTTACTGTCAATTTTGGTGCTGGGGGCATAATAATCTGGGGATGCATCTCAGCAGACAGACATAAAAAATGGATGTATTAATATAGACAGACATTGGAGGAAAACCTGTGGAGAGACTTAGGACATGATAGAAGATGTATTTTCTAGAGATGAGCGCCTGAAATTTTTCGGGTTTTGTGTTTTGGTTTTGGGTTCGGTTCCGCGGCCGTGTTTTGGGTTCGAACGCGTTTTGGCAAAACCTCACCGAATTATTTTTGTCGGATTCGGGTGTGTTTTGGATTCGGGTGTTTTTTTCCAAAAACACTAAAAAACAGCTTAAATCATAGAATTTGGGGGTCATTTTGATCCCAAAGTATTATTAACCTCAAAAACCATAATTTACACTCATTTTCAGTCTATTCTGAATACCTCACACCTCACAATATTATTTTTAGTCCTAAAATTTGCACCGAGGTCGCTGTGTGAGTAAGATAAGCGACCCTAGTGGCCGACACAAACACCGGGCCCATCTAGGAGTGGCACTGCAGTGTCACGCAGGATGTCCCTTCCAAAAAACCCTCCCCAAACAGCACATGACGCAAAGAAAAAAAGAGGCGCAATGAGGTAGCTGTGTGAGTAAGATTAGCGACCCTAGTGGCCGACACAAACACCGGGCCCATCTAGGAGTGGCACTGCAGTGTCACGTAGGATGTCCCTTCCAAAAAACCCTCCCCAAACAGCACATGACGCAAAGAAAAAAAGAGGCGCAATGAGGTAGCTGTGTGAGTAAGATTAGCGACCGTAGTGGCCGACACAAACACCGGGCCCATTTAGGAGTGGCACTGCAGTGTCACGTAGGATGTCCCTTCCAAAAAACCCTCCCCAAACAGCACATGACGCAAAGAAAAAGAGATAGTATACTCGTAACTAGTATGTATGTATAAAGAAAGAAAAAAAAACCACGGTTAGGTGGTATATACAATTATGGACGGGCTGCCGAGTGCCGACACAGAGGTAGCCACAGCCGTGAACTACCGCACTGTACTGTGTCTGCTGCTAATATATAGACTGGTTGATAAAGAGATAGTATACTCGTAACTAGTATGTATGTATAAAGAAAGAAAAAAAAACCACGGTTAGGTGGTATATACAATTATGGACGGGCTGCCAAGTGCCGACACAGAGGTAGCCACAGCCGTGAACTACCGCACTGTACTGTGTCTGCTGCTAATATATAGACTGGTTGATAAAGAGATAGTATACTCGTAACTAGTATGTATGTATAAAGAAAGAAAAAAAAACCACGGTTAGGTGGTATATACAATTATGGACGGGCTGCCGAGTGCCGACACAGAGGTAGCCACAGCCGTGAACTACCGCACTGTACTGTGTCTGCTGCTAATATATAGACTGGTTGATAAAGAGATAGTATACTCGTAACTAGTATGTATGTATAAAGAAAGAAAAAAAAACCACGGTTAGGTGGTATATACAATTATGGACGGGCTGCCGAGTGCCGACACAGAGGTAGCCACAGCCGTGAACTACCGCACTGTACTGTGTCTGCTGCTAATATATAGACTGGTTGATAAAGAGATAGTATACTCGTAACTAGTATGTATGTATAAAGAAAGAAAAAAAAACCACGGTTAGGTCACTGGTATATACAATTATGGACGGGCTGCGGAGTGCCGACACAGAGGTAGCCACAGCCGTGAACTACCGCACTGTACTGTGTCTGCTGCTAATATATAGACTGGTTGATAAAGAGATAGTATACTCGTAACTAGTATGTATGTATAAAGAAAGAAAAAAAAACCACGGTTAGGTGGTATATACAATTATGGACGGGCTGCCGAGTGCCGACACAGAGGTAGCCACAGCCGTGAACTACCGCACTGTACTGTGTCTGCTGCTAATATATAGACTGGTTGATAAAGAGATAGTATACTCGTAACTAGTATGTATGTATAAAGAAAGAAAAAAAAACCACGGTTAGGTCACTGGTATATACAATTATGGACGGGCTGCCGAGTGCCGACACAGAGGTAGCCACAGCCGTGAACTACCGCACTGTACTGTGTCTGCTGCTAATATATAGACTGGTTGATAAAGAGATAGTATACTCGTAACTAGTATGTATGTATAAAGAAAGAAAAAAAAACCACGGTTAGGTCACTGGTATATACAATTATGGACGGGCTGCCGAGTGCCGACACAGAGGTAGCCACAGCCGTGAACTACCGCACTGTACTGTGTCTGCTGCTAATATATAGACTGGTTGATAAAGAGATAGTATACTCGTAACTAGTATGTATGTATAAAGAAAGAAAAAAAAACCACGGTTAGGTCACTGGTATATACAATTATGGACGGGCTGCCGAGTGCCGACACAGAGGTAGCCACAGCCGTGAACTACCGCACTGTACTGTGTCTGCTGCTTATATAGACTGGTTGATAAAGAGATAGTATACTACTAATATTATATACTGGTGGTCAGGTCACTGGTCACTAGTCACACTGGCAGTGGCACTCCTGCAGCAAAAGTGTGCACTGTTTAATTTTAATATAATATTATGTACTCCTTGCTCCTGCTATAACCTATAACTGGCACTGCAGTAGTGCTCCCCAGTCTCCCCCACAATTATAAGCTGTGTGAGCTGAGCAGTCAGACAGATATATAATATATATAGATGATGCAGCACACTGGCCTGAGCCTGAGCAGTGCACACAGATATGGTATGTATGTGACTGAGTCACTGTGTGCTGTGTATCGCTTTTTTCAGGCAGAGAACGGATTATAAATAAAAGTGGTGGTCACTGGTCACTATCAGCAAAACTCTGCACTGTACACTACTGAGTACTCCTAATGCTCCCCAAAATTAGTAAATCAAGTGTCTAAACGGAGAGGACGCCAGCCACGTCCTCTCCCTATCAATCTCAATGCACGTGTGAAAATGGCGGCGACGCGCGGCTCCTTATATAGAATCCGAGTCTCGCGATAGAATCCGAGCCTCGCGAGAATCCGACAGCGTCATGATGACGTTCGGGCGCGCTCGGGTTAACCGAGCAAGGCGGGAAGATCCGAGTCGCTCGGACTCGTGAAAAAAAACATGAAGTTCTGGCGGGTTCGGATTCAGAGAAACCGAACCCGCTCATCTCTAGTATTTTCCCACACTTTAATGACTTAAAGCAAATGAATATAACAAATATATATGACTGAATAGGCGAGCTGTATTAGCGTCCTGGATTGCCGGAGGTGCAGGATGCCGGCTGATCTCGGACTTTTTTTTAAAGTTGCAATCACTTACAAGGCATGGTTTGCTTATAAATGACTGCAGCTTTAAAAAAAAAGTCAGAGATCGTCCGGCATCCCGCACCTTCAGCAATCTTGGCCACTATTACATCTTGCCTAAGGTCTTATATGAGCCCAGTCCAAGCCCAACAAGAATTAGTGGCATGTTTTGGAAATTGTCAATTGTGCTAATCTGACGTAATGGAACCTAAGCAAGAGTGGATGAAGGGCCCGATTCAGAGAATGCACAAAGTGGATTTTTGCAGCACTGCGTACACATGGGAACCGCACACTTGCATGGCGAATTTACACTCCCTCTGGAGGCGGCGACTGTCTGAACGCAGAACAGCAAAGTTTGCAGCCCAGCGATCAGGTCTGAATCACCCCCTTAACCTCTACCACCTGTGATGGGAGGCTATTCCACTTGTCCACTACTAATACATCTACTCATATAAAATGGACTTGAGGGACATCATACCTCATGATCCCAGCTTATTGCTAAATACCATCTACACCCACACTTACTGTAGTGTCATTATAATACAAATATACAGCTGTGTTTGTAATTGAATAAAAGCCTATCTGTTTTTATCCATTTTACTATTCACTGTGTCAGTTCATCCTATTAGTCCTTATATCTTGTCTTCAAGGCACACCAACAGTCCAGGTTTTAGGGATAGCCATAGCACAGGTGACCAAAGCTGGGTACACACTTTTTTTTAATGATGTATCCGATTCCAATGGATCGGAATGACACATTGCTAAAATCGTCCATTGTGTACGCACAATGTTGCTGATGATGTGCGCCAGCAAAGGCCATACTGCCGAATGCAGCAAGGTATCCGTTCCCCCCACCCCCGCTAACACACACACACATACACCCACACACACATGTACACACCCCGCTGCCGCTCCATCATTGGCAAGTGTGTATGCACTTGCCGATATTGTTGCCGCCAGTATCGCGCTGGGTACACATCTTTTAGTGTGTGCCCAGTTTAAGGGCTCTATTTACTAAGCCAAGAAAAAAATGGACAGAGATAAAGTCCCAGCCAATCAGCTCCTAACTGCCATGTTACAGGCTGTGATTGGCTGGTACTTTATCCTCCATCCACTTTATCTCCATCCAAGGCTTAGTAAATAGACCCCTTAATTAGTGCATCAGTTATTTTGATTTAACTATCTATGCTTAAGCATAGATATCATTAAAACCTGGACTGTTAGTGTGCCTTGATGTTTGTAGTTGGGAAACACTGCCTTATACAGGATTTTTTTCCATTGTATATTTTGCGGGTTGGGATTGAAATGCTTGGTGTTAGGATGCCGGTGGTGAGAATCTCAACAGAATAAAGTACTGTACGTATACTTACCTCCCCAAAATGGCCCCATAACCCTCCCTGCCAGTAGGCTAAACTTAACCCTCCCCCACAGCCTAACCCTTACCCTCCCCGGTGGTAGCCAAAGTTTACCCTCCTCCTTGCAGCGTAACACCCTCCCCTGGGGTGCCTAAACCTAACCTAAACCTAAGCTTAATCAAACCCCCCCCCCCCGCAGCCAAATCCTAAACTCTCCCCCGCCCCTGCAGTTTACCTCTCAGACGGGTCGGCACACAATCGAACGGGATCCTGGCGGTTGGGATTCCGGCGCCGGGCTTGTGACCCTATTCGGGATACTGGTGTCAGCATTCCTGCATTGGTATTTCAACTGCCGGGTTCCCGACATCCGGGATCCTGAAGAATCCCTAT
This sequence comes from Pseudophryne corroboree, assembly GCF_028390025.1. Lineage (NCBI taxonomy): Eukaryota > Metazoa > Chordata > Amphibia > Anura > Myobatrachidae > Pseudophryne > Pseudophryne corroboree. Next base: position 169,475,860 of record NC_086444.1, on the reverse strand, counting down.
TTTGCTATTGTATATTGTACTAATGGCCTTTGGTACCTTTATCCAATTTATTTCTATGCTTCCACAACATACGTTCTTCCATCAGCCACCACCAACATTTAGCTGCCATAGGTGAGTGCTTGGTTCACATGTTACAGGAGTGTCACAGGAGTGGTTTCGAACTCAGATGCTTAACTATGCACCTTGGAGGCCATACTCTGAGATTCTGCACCTAGCATAGGGCTGGTACATGTCCCAGTGGAATGCCATTGCAGGACACACATCTTCCTGAGTGGCAATAGATACACCCATGCATAAAGCTAGACATGCCCTTTGGGTGGGGCATAGCACAAGCCCATGACTGCGCGCTAACTATAATCTCTAGTTTTCAAAAGTAGACAAGTATTCCCAGGGACGGATCTAGACTTTTCTTTAGGGGGGCGGTTTACTGTTTAATCTTGACTCCTCCCTCTACAGTCCCAACTCCTCCCATCTGCAATCCTAACTCCTCCTCTCTCAATTCTGACTGAACTTTTTGAGTGAGACTGAGCTAGAGCTTTGTAATTGTTCTATGTACATGTGACTGTGCTATGGGGTAATTGTATTTATTAGCCCTAGCACCCACACACCAGCAAGTGAGGGGCAAATGCTCTGTAACCCTTGCTCTCCTGGCTCCTCTGTGCTGCTGTGGTATAAGCTGCAGCTCATCGTTCTGCCTCAGGCTCTCCCAAGAGAGCTCTCTTCTGCTCAAAAGTGGGCGTGGCTATGACTGTGTTAGGGGGGGGGCGGTCGCCCCCTTCGCCCCCCCCCCCCTAGATCCGGCCCTGAGTATTCCTCGTTCCCAACATATATCCCTGTTGTTTTCAATTACCCCAGTTAACAGAGCCATGGATGCCGGGAAGTGTGTGGCTGCTGGGGATTTATTTTCTAACGGCCGATATGGAATGATTTTCATCTATTTTAAATTGATACAAATTATTTAAAAATGAAAAGACGTCTGTTTTTTTAGTCCCTGAACCACAACATCGATTTAGAATACAGTGATGCAAATTTGATGAACACTGATACAAATTGACCTTTAGTAAATATACTCCCTAGTATCTGTGTGGGGGCATCAATATAAAGTTACAATTTATCTTTTACTCATTCCATTTGGTTTATTTCATTGATTTCATTGTTCCATTTTTTTTTTTTTATTGGCTTACGTCCCTGTTACTAAAATCACCCACAGCACTTTTGAAATCCCTCTTTGCAATGTGCAGTATAACAGACTGACTAAGCCTTGGAGAGAGATAAAGTGGATGGAGATAAAGTCCCAGCCAATCAGCTCCTAACTGCCATGTTACAGGCTGTGATTGGCTGGTACTTTATCCTCCATCCACTTTATCTCCATCCAAGGCTTAGTAAATAGACCCCTTAATTAGTGCATCAGTTATTTTGATTTAACTATCTATGCTTAAGCATAGATATCATTAAAACCTGGACTGTTAGTGTGCCTTGATGTTTGTAGTTGGGAAACACTGCCTTATACAGGATTTTTTTCCATTGTATATTTTGCGGGTTGGGATTGAAATGCTTGGTGTTAGGATGCCGGTGGTGAGAATCTCAACAGAATAAAGTACTGTACGTATACTTACCTCCCCAAAATGGCCCCATAACCCTCCCTGCCAGTAGGCTAAACTTAACCCTCCCCCACAGCCTAACCCTTACCCTCCCCGGTGGTAGCCAAAGTTTACCCTCCTCCTTGCAGCGTAACACCCTCCCCTGGGGTGCCTAAACCTAACCTAAACCTAAGCTTAATCAAACCCCCCCCCCCCGCAGCCAAATCCTAAACTCTCCCCCGCCCCTGCAGTTTACCTCTCAGACGGGTCGGCACACAATCGAACGGGATCCTGGCGGTTGGGATTCCGGCGCCGGGCTTGTGACCCTATTCGGGATACTGGTGTCAGCATTCCTGCATTGGTATTTCAACTGCCGGGTTCCCGACATCCGGGATCCTGAAGAATCCCTATTTTGCTATTGTATATTGTACTAATGGCCTTTGGTACCTTTATCCAATTTATTTCTATGCTTCCACAACATACGTTCTTCCATCAGCCACCACCAACATTTAGCTGCCATAGGTGAGTGCTTGGTTCACATGTTACAGGAGTGTCACAGGAGTGGTTTCGAACTCAGATGCTTAACTATGCACCTTGGAGGCCATACTCTGAGATTCTGCACCTAGCATAGGGCTGGTACATGTCCCAGTGGAATGCCATTGCAGGACACACATCTTCCTGAGTGGCAATAGATACACCCATGCATAAAGCTAGACATGCCCTTTGGGTGGGGCATAGCACAAGCCCATGACTGCGCGCTAACTATAATCTCTAGTTTTCAAAAGTAGACAAGTATTCCCAGGGACGGATCTAGACTTTTCTTTAGGGGGGCGGTTTACTGTTTAATCTTGACTCCTCCCTCTACAGTCCCAACTCCTCCCATCTGCAATCCTAACTCCTCCTCTCTCAATTCTGACTGAACTTTTTGAGTGAGACTGAGCTAGAGCTTTGTAATTGTTCTATGTACATGTGACTGTGCTATGGGGTAATTGTATTTATTAGCCCTAGCACCCACACACCAGCAAGTGAGGGGCAAATGCTCTGTAACCCTTGCTCTCCTGGCTCCTCTGTGCTGCTGTGGTATAAGCTGCAGCTCATCGTTCTGCCTCAGGCTCTCCCAAGAGAGCTCTCTTCTGCTCAAAAGTGGGCGTGGCTATGACTGTGTTAGGGGGGGGGGCGGTCGCCCCCTTCGCCCCCCCCCCCTAGATCCGGCCCTGAGTATTCCTCGTTCCCAACATATATCCCTGTTGTTTTCAATTACCCCAGTTAACAGAGCCATGGATGCCGGGAAGTGTGTGGCTGCTGGGGATTTATTTTCTAACGGCCGATATGGAATGATTTTCATCTATTTTAAATTGATACAAATTATTTAAAAATGAAAAGACGTCTGTTTTTTTAGTCCCTGAACCACAACATCGATTTAGAATACAGTGATGCAAATTTGATGAACACTGATACAAATTGACCTTTAGTAAATATACTCCCTAGTATCTGTGTGGGGGCATCAATATAAAGTTACAATTTATCTTTTACTCATTCCATTTGGTTTATTTCATTGATTTCATTGTTCCATTTTTTTTTTTTTATTGGCTTACGTCCCTGTTACTAAAATCACCCACAGCACTTTTGAAATCCCTCTTTGCAATGTGCAGTATAACAGACTGACTAAGCCTTGGAGAGAGATAAAGTGGATGGAGATAAAGTCCCAGCCAATCAGCTCCTAACTGCCATGTTACAGGCTGTGATTGGCTGGTACTTTATCCTCCATCCACTTTATCTCCATCCAAGGCTTAGTAAATAGACCCCTTAATTAGTGCATCAGTTATTTTGATTTAACTATCTATGCTTAAGCATAGATATCATTAAAACCTGGACTGTTAGTGTGCCTTGATGTTTGTGGTTGGGAAACACTGCCTTATACAGGATTTTTTTCCATTGTATATTTTGCGGGTTGGGATTGTAATGCTTGGTGTTAGGATGCCGGTGGTGAGAATCTCAACAGAATAAAGTACTGTACGTATACTTACCTCCCCAAAATGGCCCCATAACCCTCCCTGCCAGTAGGCTAAACTTAACCCTCCCCCACAGCCTAACCCTTACCCTCCCCGGTGGTAGCCAAAGTTTACCCTCCTCCTTGCAGCGTAACACCCTCCCCTGGGGTGCCTAAACCTAACCTAAACCTAAGCTTAATCAAACCCCCCCCCCCCCCCGCAGCCAAATCCTAAACTCTCCCCCGCCCCTGCAGTTTACCTCTCAGACGGGTCGGCACACAATCGAACGGGATCCTGGCGGTTGGGATTCCGGCGCCGGGCTTGTGACCCTATTCGGGATACTGGTGTCAGCATTCCTGCATTGGTATTTCAACTGCCGGGTTCCCGACATCCGGGATCCTGTAGAATCCCTATTTTGCTATTGTATATTGTACTAATGGCCTTTGGTACCTTTATCCAATTTATTTCTATGCTTCCACAACATACGTTCTTCCATCAGCCACCACCAACATTTAGCTGCCATAGGTGAGTGCTTGGTTCACATGTTACAGGAGTGTCACAGGAGTGGTTTCGAACTCAGATGCTTAACTATGCACCTTGGAGGCCATACTCTGAGATTCTGCACCTAGCATAGGGCTGGTACATGTCCCAGTGGAATGCCATTGCAGGACACACATCTTCCTGAGTGGCAATAGATACACCCATGCATAAAGCTAGACATGCCCTTTGGGTGGGGCATAGCACAAGCCCATGACTGCGCGCTAACTATAATCTCTAGTTTTCAAAAGTAGACAAGTATTCCCAGGGACGGATCTAGACTTTTCTTTAGGGGGGGCGGTTTACTGTTTAATCTTGACTCCTCCCTCTACAGTCCCAACTCCTCCCATCTGCAATCCTAACTCCTCCTCTCTCAATTCTGACTGAACTTTTTGAGTGAGACTGAGATAGAGCTTTGTAATTGTTCTATGTACATGTGACTGTGCTATGGGGTAATTGTATTTATTAGTCCTAGTACCCACACACCAGCAAGTGAGGGGCAAATGCTCTGTAACCCTTGCTCTCCTGGCTCCTCTGTGCTGCTGTGGTATAAGCTGCAGCTCATCGTTCTGCCTCAGGCTCTCCCAAGAGAGCTCTCTTCTGCTCAAAAGTGGGCGTGGCTATGACTGTGTTAGGGGGGGGGGGGGGGCGGTCGCCCCCTTCGCCCCCCCCCCCTAGATCCGGCCCTGAGTATTCCTCGTTCCCAACATATATCCCTGTTGTTTTCAATTACCCCAGTTAACAGAGCCATGGATGCCGGGAAGTGTGTGGCTGCTGGGGATTTATTTTCTAACGGCCGATATGGAATGATTTTCATCTATTTTAAATTGATACAAATTATTTAAAAATGAAAAGACGTCTGTTTTTTTAGTCCCTGAACCACAACATCGATTTAGAATACAGTGATGCAAATTTGATGAACACTGATACAAATTGACCTTTAGTAAATATACTCCCTAGTATCTGTGTGGGGGCATCAATATAAAGTTACAATTTATCTTTTACTCATTCCATTTGGTTTATTTCATTGATTTCATTGTTCCATTTTTTTTTTTTATTGGCTTACGTCCCTGTTACTAAAATCACCCACAGCACTTTTGAAATCCCTCTTTGCAATGTGCAGTATAACAGACTGACTAAGCCTTGGAGAGAGATAAAGTGGATGGAGATAAAGTACCAGCCAATACGCTCCTAACTGCCATGTTACATGCTGTGTTTTGACAGTTAGGAGCTGATTAATTGGTACTTTATCTCCATCCGCTTTATTCCTCTCCAAGGCTTAAACCCGTACACACAGGAGAGATGTGTGCTGAGCGAGGGCGGGGGGGGGGGGGGGGGGCGGACGCTCATTTCACCCAGCGGTGAAATGAGCAATCTCACTAGATTTGGCATGCATGCAGGACAAAATTAGAGCCGGCGATAGCGACGTGCGGGACCGCGCATCGCTGTCGCCGGCACCCTAGACATGGAGAGATCTGTGCTTAATTTCTAAGCAGTCTAGTCAGTCTCCCTGTGTACCCCCCCCCCCCCCCCCCCCGCCACCCCCTTTAGCACATAGGGCCTAATTCAGGTCTGATCGCAGCAGCAAATTTGTTAGCTAATGGACAAAACCATGGGGGTCATTCTGAGATGATCGCTCGCTGCAGTTTTTTGCAGCGCAGCGAACAGGTTGTACGGGTACAAAACGGATCGTTGCTGACAGGAAGAAGGCGTGTATGGGTGTCAACTGACCGTTTTCTGGGAGTGTTTGGAAAAACCCAGACGTGTCCAAGCGTTTGCAGGGCGGGTGTCTGACGTCAATACCGGGACCGGACAGGCTGGAGTGATCGCAGCGGCTGAGTAAGTCCAGAGCTACTCAGAAACTGCAGAAAACTTTTTCACACACTTGCAAAGCGAAAATACACTCTCCAATAGGCGATGACTATCTGATCGCAGCTATCTGATCTGGGCGGGCCGGCGGCGTTTGGCTGCTGTTTTAGGGGCACGGTCTGGGCAACACAGGCGTGCCTGGACATTCGGGGGGCGGGCCGAGGCAGCTGCGGGATGTTACACGTAGCTCCCTGCCAGTGCGCAGGAGCTGCGCTGGTAGGGAGCTACTCGTCAAGTACAAAAGCATCGCCGCTGTGCGGTGATCAGGTCTGAATAACCCCCATAGTCCATCTGAGTGACTTGCAGAGAGAATGCCAGTGACTACAGCTAGCCCATCCCTCACATGCTGACACTGGAGGCAGCAGAACTCTTGCATTCCATGATCAGATCTGGGACTGCCTCCAGTTCTGACATACTTGGCACTTAGGGACCAGCTACAAGTCATCTATGTATCACTCTTAGATGAATCATGGCATTGCTTTCATTATACGTATGATGGTGTGAGCAGGCAAACTATTCAAACAATACATTTGGTCTGAAATAGCAGTGCAAGGATTGTGGGTCATGCACTTAGAGCTGTATTTCCTGTAACTGTATGTTGTTATATTGCCCATATTAGTATTCTGTTCCCCTCTTCTCAACAATCCATTGTTACTAGGTTGATGTGTGTGTGTTGCAAGCAAACGAGAACAGTAAGTAAGTACGCAAAATCGAAGTAAAGACAACTTTCTTAGAACTACCCCAAGAGCTGTGTGGTATCCGGATGCAAGGCCGATATGGATAAGGTCGACATGGACAAAGGGTCGACATGTCAATGATCGACACAGGAAAAGGTCAACATGACTTTATTTTTACATTTTTATTTTATTTTTTTGACTTTTTTCATACTCCACGAGGACTATGATCGGGAATAGTAACCTTCCCCAAGCGAGCCATGCGAGGGGACGCGGTGCACTAATTGGGGTTCCCGGTCACTTTACAGAGTAAACAGCACCAAAAAATAAAAAAAAACTCATGGTCTACCTTTTTCTTTGTCTAGCTTTTCCATGTCGACCTTTCTGTCACGTCGACATTTTTCAGGTGTCGACCTTGTGCCTGTCACCTTTTGGGGTCGACCTAGACACTGTCAACCTTTTCCTGGTTGACTTAGACAGCCATACCAGAGCTGAGTTGCCCTGGTGCTTGGTGGCTTTGGGTTCTTGGGACATAGGCCCTCATTCCGAGTTGATCGCTCGCTAGCTGCTTTTAGCAGCAGTGCAAACGCTAAGCCGTCGCCCTCTGGGAGTGTATCTTAGCTTAGCAGAAGTGCGAACGAAAGATTAGCAGAACTGCTCGTAAAAATTTTCATGCCGTTTCTGAGTAGCTCCAAACCTACTCCTACCTTGCGATCACTGCAGACAGTTTAGTTCCTGATTTGACGTCACAAACACGCCCTGCGTTCGTCCAGCCACTCCCCCGTTTCCCCAGGCACGCCTGCGTTTTTACCTGACACGCCTGCGTTTTTTAGCACACTCCCGGAAAACGGTCAGTCACCTCCCAGAAACGCCCCTTTCTTGTCAATCACTCCCCGATCAGCAGTGCGACTGAAAAGCACCGCTAGACCTTGTGTAAAATAGCATAGTTTTGTGTGAAATAACATCGCGCGTGCGCACTGCGGCCTGTACGCATGTGCAGAAATGCCGTTTTTTTGCCTGATTGCTGCACTGCGACCGAAAGCAGCTAGCGATCAACTCGGAAAGAGGGTCATATTGAGGTTGGGACTTTTGATGCAGAGAGGACGGAGCAGTACCAAAGTCTACTTATGGTAGATTGTGAAATGTTCCTATTATTTTATTTAACATTCAGTATGTTTTTTTTTACTCCCCCCCCCAAGATATCTTCCTATTCCCTTCTGTTATTTCCTGGGTTTTTTGTCTATTTATTGGTTTCCAAAATATTTTCAAATAAAGTAAAGGGGGAAGAAAAAGGAAGAAGGGGAGGGTAAAGATTGCAATGTCATCATTAACTTGTGAACTGAAACCTACAATACAAACTTCCCTACTCTACTGAAATCAGGAATACACACTCATATTTGGGGGGTCCCACATACTCCCGGAAGAGTAGGTCACCCTTCCATATGTGGCCCACTTCCTAGTGAAATGGGCAGGACAAGGGGCACAATCATAAGGAGCAGTTGGCCCTGCCGTCCCCCCATTCCCCCCCCTCCCCCCACACACACACATACACAGTGATCTGCTGTTCTCTCTTGGAGGAGAGGATTTAAAGGTCAGGAAGTATCATACAACAGGGGGCCTATCTGATCGCAGCAGTAAGTTTGTTTGCTAATGGGCAAAACCATGCGCACTGCAGGGGGGGCAGATATAACATGTGCAGAGAGAGTTAGATTTGGGTGGGTTATATTGTTTTTGTGCAGGGTAAATACTGGCTGCTTTATTATTACAATGCAATTTAGATTTCAGTTTCAACACACCCCACCCAAATCTAACTCTCTCTGCACGTTATATCGGGTGGTATTCAGTATGCCGGCTGTTGGGATCAGCATACAGGTGTCGGAATCCCGACACCCGGCACACCAACAACTATTCTCGCTCTTGGGGTCCACGACCCCCCTGGAGGGAGAATAAACAGTGTGGCGCATGTAGCACGCCACCAGGTCTGCAGCGAGCCCGCAAGGGACTCACTTGCACTCGCCCTGCTGCCGGCATGCCGGCGGTCGGGATCCCGAGTGCATAACATACTACACCCGTCATATCTGCCCCCCCCTGCAGTGCACATGGTTTTGCCCATTTGCTAACAAACTTGCTGCTGCGATCAGATCTGAATTAGGCCCATGGTTTTAAAAAGGCACCAAATTAGTCTTGTAAAAATGTTATCAATTCCATAGTGACAATAGAAAAAATACTTTTCTCTTACGTCCTAGAGGATGCTGGGGACTCCGTAAGGACCGCAGGAGATAGGGCACCTAAAAAGAACTTTTACTATGGGTGTGCACTGGCTCCTCACTCTATGCCCTTCCTCCTGACCTCAGTTAGATCTTGTGCCCAGAGGAGAATGGGTGCACTGCAGAGAGCTCTCCAGAGTTTTCTGTTGAAAAAGAATTTTGTTAGGTTTTTTATTTTCAGGGAGTCCTGTTGGCAACAGGCTCCCTGCATCGTGGGACTGAGGGGAGAGAAGCAGGGCTGGCTTAATGGTTGGGCTCTGTTTCTAAGGCTACTGGACACCATTAGCTCCAGAGGGAGTCGGAACACAGGTCTCACCTGGGGTTCGTCCCGGAGCAGTGCCGCCGTCCTCCTCACAGATGCCGAAGATAGAAGCCGGGTGAGTATGAGAAGGCAGAAGACATCATAGGCGGCAGAAGACATCACTGAAGGGTGCAGGGCGCAGGGGGGGGGGGGGCGCCCTGGGCAACAATAAACCTCACATTTGGGCACTGACAAGGTAGATTAGGCTGCTGGGCAGTAATTCTACGATCCCCCACCATTTTCTATAAAAAAATCACCGGGACCGAAGCCCGCCGTCGGGTGGGCGGAGCTTGATCCCCAGCACTAAACAGCGCCATTTTCTCCACAGAAGCTGCATGAGGAAAACGCTGGCTCCCTGGTCTCTCCCCTGCTGAACATTCAGGCTGGAAAAAAGAGGAGGGGGGCATTTTGAGCGCAGTGAGTGGGAATCTGGTCATTTTATATATATAAAAGCGCTATCTGGTCATATTTTTCCAGTGTTATTAAGCGCTGGGTGTGTGCTGGCATACTCTCTCTCTGTCTCTCCTAAGGGCCTGGTTGGGGTTTTGTCCCCTTATAGGTTAATCCCTGTGTGTGTGGGGTGTCGGTACGTGGTGTCGACATGTCTGAAGCGGAAGGCTTTTCCAAGGAGGAGGTGGAGCAAATGAGTGGTGTGTCCCCGTCGGTTGTGCCGACTCAGGAATGGATGGACATGTGGCATATGTTGAATGCCAGTGTGGCATCCTTACATAAGAGGCTTGATAAGGCTGAATTAGGGGGGACATCAGGGGGTCAATCCTCGGATTGGACCGACTCACAGGGCCCGTCGGGGTCTCAAAAGCGTCCCTTAACACAAGACACTACTACCGACACGGACTCTGATTCCAGTGTCGACTATGACGAAGTGAAATTGCACCCTAGGGTGACAAAAAGCATTCAGTGTATGATTGTGGCAATAAGGGATGTGTTGCATATTGCGGATGAACCCTCGGTCCCCGACACAAGGGTGCACATGTTTAAGGGAAAGAAACAGATTATAAATTTTCCCACATCTCATGAACTAAATGATTTCTTTGAAAAAGCTTGGGAGACTCCGGAAAAGAGACCGCAGATACCCAAAAGAATTTATATGGCATACCCCTTCCCTAAACAGGACAGGGAGCGTTGGGAATCACCTCCCACTGTGGACAAAGCCCTGACGCGCTTGTCCAAGAAAGTGGCGCTACCGTCTCCTGACACAGCTGCCCTTAGGGACCCTGCAGATCGCAGGCAAGAGACTACCTTAAAGTGTATTTATTCTCATACTGGAGCAGTCCTTAGACCGACAATTGCATCGGCATGGGTGTGTAGCGCGATTTCAGCTTGGACAGATGAGCTGACAGCTGATTTTGATAAGATGGATAAGGATACTATATTCTTAACTCTAGCCCATATTAAAGACGCAGTCTTATTTATGAGGGATGCTCAAAGGGACATTGGTTTGCTGGCTTCTAGGGCCAATGCCATGTCTATCTCTGCGAGAAGATCCTTATGGACTCACCAATGGACGGGTGATGCAGATTCCAAAAAACATATGGAAGTTCTACCCTATAAGGGAGATGTATTGTTTGGGGATGGGCTGACGGACCTGGTTTCCACAGCTACAGCAGGTAAATCAAACTTTTTACCATTTATTCCCCAACACCAAAAGAAAGTACCACCCTATCAGATGCAGTCCTTTCGGTCGCACAAGTCCAGAAGAGGTCGGGGATCCTCCTTCCTCGCAGAGGTAAGGGCAGAGGCAAAAGAGCACCTGCTTCGGCAGGTGCCCAGGAACAAAAGTCCTCCCCGGCTACTCCAAAGCCCGCAGCATGACGCTGGGGCTCCCCTGAGGGAGTCCGCACCGGTGGGGTCACGTCTTCGACTTTTCAGCCAGGCCTGGGTCAGCTCAGGCCTGAATCCTTGGGTGTTGGAAATAGTTTCCCAGGGTTACAAACTGGAATTCGAGGAGGTGCCCCCGCGCCGATTTTTCAAATCGGCCCTACCAGCTTCCACATCGGAACGGGATGTAGTCTTAGCTGCAATTCAAACGCTGTGTCTACAGCAAGTAATAATCAGGGTTCCCCTGAACCAGCAGGGAAGAGGTTACTACTCAACCCTATTTGTGGTCCCGAAACCGGACGGTTCGGTCAGACCTATTTTGAATCTGAAGTCCCTAAACCTGTACATAAAAAGATTCAAATTCAAAATGGAATCACTCAGAGCAATAATAGCCAATATGGAGGAGGGGGGGGTTTATGGTGTCTCTGGACATAAAGGATGCGTACCTTCATGTCCCCATATATTCCCCCCATCAGGAATACCTGAGATTCGCTGTACAGGATTGTCATTACCAATTTCAGACGTTGCCGTTTGGGCTATCCACGGCCCCGAGGATTTTCACCAAGATAATGGCGGAAATGATGGTGGTCCTGCGCAAGCATGGAGTCACAATTATCCCATACTTGGACGATCTCCTAATAAAAGCGAGATCCAGAGAGAAATTGCTTAGCAGTGTGGCGCTCTCTCTGAGAGTGCTCCAGCAACATGGTTGGATTCTATATCTACCGAAGTCACAGTTGATTCCGACAACTCGGCTAACGTTCCTAGGTATGATACTGGATACGGAACAAATGAAGGTCTTTCTCCCACTGGAGAAAGCCCAGGACATCCAGAACATGGTCAGAGACCTGCTAAAAACGAAAAGGGTGTCAGTTCACCAATGCACTCGAGTTCTGGGAAAAATGGTGGCGGCCTACGAGGCCATTCCCTTCAGAAGGTTCCATGCAAGGACTTTTCAATGGGACCTTCTGGACAAGTGGTCCGGGTCCCATCTGCACTTACATCGGAAAATAACTCTGTCCCCAGGGGCCAGGGTGTCTCTCCTGTGGTGGTTGCAAAGTACTCACCTGCTGGAGGGTCGCAGGTTCGGAATTCAGGATTGGATCCTGGTTACCACGGACGCGAGCCTCCGAGGATGGGGAGCAGTCACACAAGGAAGAAATTTTCAGGGACTGTGGTCAGACCAGGAGTCCTGTCTACACATCAATGTGTTGGAACTCAGGGCCATTTACAACGGCCTTCGACAAGCGGAGAGTCTTCTTCGAAACCTACCGGTTCCGATTCAATCAGACAATGTCACAGCAGTGGGTCATGTGAACCGCCAAGGCGGGACAAGAAGCAGAGTCGCGAAGGCGGAAGCCACCAGGATTCTTCGCTGGGCGGAAAATCACGTAAGCGCTCTGTCGGCTGTCTTCATTCCGGGAGTGGACAACTGGGAAGCAGACTTCCTCAGCAGACACGATCTCCATCCAGGAGAGTGGGGACTTCATCAAGAAGTCTTTGCAGACGTAACGCGTCTTTGGGGAACTCCTCAAATAGACATGATGGCGTCACTCCTCAACAAAAAGCTTCGGAGGTATTGTGCCAGGTCTCGGGGCCCTCAGGCAGTAGCAGTAGACGCTCTGGTAACACCGTGGGTGTTCAAATCGGTCTACGTGTTTCCTCCTCTTCCTCTCATCATAAAGGTGTTGAGGATCATAAGACGAAGAAGAGTACAGACGATACTCGTGGTCCCAGACTGGCCTCGAAGGGCCTGGTACTCGGATCTACAAGAGATGCTCACAGGAGATCCCTGGCCTCTTCCTCTGAGGGAAGACCTGTTGCAACAGGGGCCCTGTGTATTTCAAGACTTACCGCGGTTACGTTTGACGGCATGGCGGTTGAACGCCGAATCCTAGCGAAAAAGGGGATTCCGGAAGGGGTCATCCCTACTTTAATAAAGGCTAGGAAGGAGGTGACGGTAAAACATTATCACCGTATCTGGCGAAAGTATGTGTCTTGGTGTGAGACCAAGAATGCACCTACGGAAGATTTTCATCTGGGTCGTTTTCTCCATTTCCTACAGACAGGAGTGGATATGGGCCTGAAATTAGGCTCTGTTAAGGTACAGATTTCGGCCCTCTCGATTTTCTTTCAGAAGGAATTGGCTTCTCTTCCAGAAGTCCAGACGTTTGTAAAGGGAGTGCTGCACATCCAGCCCCCTTTTGTGCCTCCAGTGGCACCATGGGACCTGAACGTGGTGTTGCAGTTCCTAAAATCACACTGGTTTGAACCGCTTAACAAGGTTGAGTTGAAATTTCTTACCTGGAAGGTGGTCATGTTGTTGGCCTTAGCATCAGCAAGGCGAGTGTCAGCATTGGCGGCTTTGTCACACAAGAGCCCCTACTTGGTTTTTCATGTGGATCGAGCTGAATTGAGGACACGTCCGCAATTTTTGCCTAAAGTGGTTTCTTCATTCCATATGAATCAACCTATTGTGGTGCCTGTGGCTACAAGTGACCTGGAGGATTCCAGATCCCTGGACGTAGTCAGGGCCTTAAAGATTTATGTAGCCAGGACGGCTAGAATTAGGAAAACAGAGGCTCTGTTTGTCCTGTATGCTGCTAATAAGATTGGCGCACCTGCTTCGAAGCAGACTATTGCTCGCTGGATCTGTAATGCGATTCAGCAGGCTCATTCTACGGCTGGATTGCCGGTACCAAATTCGGTTAAGGCCCATTCCACTAGGAAGGTGGGTTCTTCTTGGGCGGCTGCCCGAGGCGTCTCGGCATTACAGCTTTGCCGAGCGGCGACTTGGTCGGGGTCAAACACTTTTGCTAAGTTCTAAAAGTTTGATACCCTGGCTGATGAGGACCTAGCGTTTGCTCAGTCGGTGCTGCAGAGTCATACGCACTCTCCCGCCCGATTGGATGCTTTGGAATAAACCCCATGGTCCTTACGGAGTTCTCAGCATCCTCTAGGACGTAAGAGAAAATAAGATTTTAAACCTACCGGTAAATCTATTTCTCCTAGTCCGTAGAGGATGCTGGGCGCCCGTCCCAGTGCGGAAACTCTGCAAGACTTGTATATAGTTGTTGCTTACATAAGGGTTCTGTTACAGTTGGAATCGGTCTTGGACCGTTACTGTTATTGTTCATACGGTTAACTGGTTATGTATGATCCAGGTTACATGGTATGATTGGTGTGGGCTGGTATGAATCTTGCCCTTGAATTTCTAAATCCTGCCTTGTATTGTCCATCTCCTCTAGGCACAGTTCTCTAACTGAGGTCTGGAGGAGGGGCATAGAGGGAGGAGCCAGTGCACACCCATAGTAAAAGTTCTTTTTAGGTGCCCTATCTCCTGCGGAGCCCGTCTATACCCCATGGTCCTTACGGAGTCCCCAGCATCCTCTACGGACTAGGAGAAATAGATTTACCGGTAGGTTTAATATCTTATTTTTTACGGGAGTGAGGGTAGAAAGGAGAGTAAGAGAGGGGAGGTAGGAATCACTGCCGCCATGTGTGAATGGATGAGGTGTTGGATAAGTCAGTCATGTACAGGAGGGGCAGCCTGATATTGTCCAGTCCAGGAACATGGAAATTTGTATGGTGAATTCTGTCTGATACTAGTAATGTTTCTTCGTATAACTGACCTGCCATACTCTGCTGATGATGGAGTAGGGAGTGTGATTCTGGATTTCCCAATATAATGCGATCTGGGATTTGGTGGCACTGAGTATATGTGTTATCAGTCTCTGGATATCTTTAGAAATGTCCGGAATACTAAAAGTTAAAAGTGAATTGGGCAAATGTACATTAGTAATATGAGCGATTAAGCACTGTGCTACATTCCATAGGGGAAGCAATCTTTGGACAATGCCAGTAAACAGACATGGTGCCTTCATTCTTCTGAGACACCGGCATAATGGAGAGTAGGGGGGAAATAGCATGAAGTCTCTTAGGGGAGAGGTACTAGTGATAGTAAAGATTTGGGCCATTCTCACTGATCCACCCTATTTTAAAATGTTTCTCCCCAAGTCTTGTGTCCAGTTATCTGTCCGACCTGCACTTAAAGTGCCCACAACCATGGTCTGATTTGCAGATTCAGTGGATTTTTCCACCCAAGAAGCTGAGGCTTCTACTGGACCACTACGTGCCCATTGCCTGGTACTCCGCTAGCTGCAGGTCTGTTTATGAAGTAATGTAATGCTGGGCACACACTACTTCCCAGAGCCCCAGACAAAGGATATTGAGTGTACACAACCACGATATACAGGAGTCATCCCATGCTAGAGTTTTTCAGCTACTGGGTAGGAATTTCATGTGGGTCATTCTTCGTTCAACGTTCATAGTGTACACACTGGATGATATGCACCTTATCGATAACAACGGGATGCGGTCAAGATGCTGCCGGCCGGAATCCCGGCGGTCGAAATACCGACGCCGGAATCCCGACATATTCTCCCTCCGTGGGTGTCCACGACACCCATAGAGGGAGAATATAATAGTGTGCCGAGCGTGGCGAGCGAAGCGAGCCCGCAAGGGGCTGCGTTCCGCTCGCCACCCCTGTCGGGATTGTGTGGTCGGGATTCCGGCGTCGGGATTTCGACCGCCGGGATTCCGGCCGGCGGCATTTAGTACTGATCCCTTAACAACATTGCCAAAATTGACCTGCATGTACAGATGACAGAAGACCTCGCTAACGACCCACGGGAGCGCACATCATTAACAAAATAGTGTGTACACACTGGACGATATTACAAACGATACCACACAGAAGGGTTAAAATGAGCGATATTGTTTAAAATATCACCTAGTGTGTACCTGCTTTAGGTGTGTACCTAGCTCCTGCCTTCTGATACCTACATCCTGTGTTTAGTACACGCTCGAGTCACGTTATTATGACCACCAGCTAATAGCCAGAGAAACCGCCGTGTGCAGCACGGACAGCAGCTAGACGGGCTGAACTTTGTTTTAGACACACATCTGGTAGCACCAGATTCATTTTGATGGTAAGCTCCATTGTAGCGCGTCAGTCGTCCTTCACACATCTGCGTAGGTGACGTTCGCCTTTCACATCTATAAGACGTGGTGTGCTGCAGATTCCACATTGGTTATTTGCAATGGTTCCATTTGTCCAGTCACGATACACCTTCACCATAGCAGCGTTTCAAAAATACTTCCGCCCTTGGCCCGAAAGCCGATAATCACCCATTTGTGCAACTTGGATAAATCGCCCCTTTTAACATGACAGCAATGAGTGATATGTGTGCAGACGGCCTATCCCACACCTTATATACTGTACCCACCAAGCCAGCGCATGACACGTGATATACTTCATGGACTACAGACTGCTGACGGCAACTGTAGGAGGTGGCCATAACAATGTATTTCTCAACCATGTACAGGTTGAGTATCCCATATCCAAATATCCGAAATACGGAATATTCCGAAATACGGACTTTTTTGAGCGAGAGTGAGATAGTGAAACTTTTGTTTTCTGATTGCTCAGTGTACACAAACTTTGTTTCATACACACAGTTATTAAAAATATTGTATTAAATGACCTTCAGGCTGTGTGTATAAGGTGTATATGAAACATAAATGAATTGTGTGAATGTAGACACACTTTGTTTAATGCACAAAGTTATAAAAAATATTGGCTAAAATTACCTTCAGGCTGTGTGTATAAGGTGCATATAAAACATAAATGCATTCTGTGCTTAGATTTAGGTCCCATTGCCATGATATCTCATTATGGTAGGCAATTATTCCAAAATACGGAAAAATCCGATATCCAAAATACCTCTGGTCCCAAGCATTTTGGATAAGGGATACTCAACCTGTATAAGCGTTTATTATGTAATGCTCTATTAATATTGTATTGATTAATTAAACAGAGTATTACATGGTAATCCTCATACAAATAAAATATTCACAACTTCCGTAAGCAATGTTATGAGCAGCAGCTATCACCTTAATAACAAAGGGAACAAAATGGTAAATTACAGTGACTTGTAAAGTGCTAATCTGAATCTGATATGAAGCCCCCTTCTCATAAATCTCAAAGTATGTATGAGTCACATTGCTGGGCATCTTGTGCTTCATTATACATAGGTGTGGATTGATGCAGCTCAAGTACATTGCCAGCTGCCTGACAGTAATAGCTCATTAGGCTCCTGTAATATCCCTTTAATACTCTGAAGCCATATTTGATTTGATATTTGATTTCTACAGTACCTCTGACCAGCCATTTGGAGATACTACAAACGAGAGATTGTGGGCTTGTTAGTGCAGTGTAAGACAATCTGGCAACTCAGCGATGAAAGGAGTTCCATAAATATGATTCATTTTTATCAATGGCGCAATAGGAAATTACATGTCATTTCTCATATTTAACTGGGTCTTTCAATTCTCTGGTCTTTTGTTAAAGGAATTAACAAATTAATGCGATTTCGGCTTTTGAATAAAATGAAGGCTTTGTATCTTTATATCTTTGCTTATTATCATGTTTCATTAGTGACTGTATAAAAATGAAGCTAACCCAAGATTACAGAGCGCGGATGTAATGCTGAAGCTTTGCTGTACTGAACGCAGAAAGTCCAGCCAATGACCATTTCCACCTATTGCAACTATTGGCCAGAATGTCAGCAGTAGGGAGGCCAATCCCGGGCCATTTTTTCAATCCCGGGTATTGGGATTGAAAAATGGTCAATCCTGGGATTCCCGGGATTGGCGTTTCTCTGTGTGGCCGCCCGCCCCGCACAAATAACTCACCATACACTGGGGCGGACGGGTGGGACACATCTTCTCCTCTCTCCCAGAGGCTCCCAGCAGCGTATGACGGCGCAGCGTGACCTCTCACTGCACGTCACGCTGCGCTGAGGAGCCGCTAAGAGGAAGCCGGGCAGCGTCTGAGCGTCCTGAGGACACTCAACGCTGATCCCTCAATCCCCGGGATTGGAACTTCCAATTCCGGGATTGAATCCCGGCCATTTTTGGGCCTAAATCCCAGGATCCCGCCGATCCCGATCCCGGGATTGGCCTCCCTAGTCAGCAGTTTATACTGTATATAATTTACGCAAACTGAAAATAAGATTTGTTACAGGGATCAATTGCCCTTAATATACATTCACAACAACAATCTTCAAATTCCGAATCATCACTTAAAATAGGTATAGGGGCTAATTCATGTTGGATAGCAAATTCTGCTAATCATCAGAATTTGCAATCCTTTGTATCGCATGCAGGGGGCCGCCCATCGCAGGGCAAGACCACCCAGCATGCTGCCCAGAGCCTCCCCCAGTTGAACAAGCAGAAATTGCGGAGCGTTCGCAATTTCTGCTTGTTAGCAGAAACTGTGGGAGCCTCCTGGCGGCACAACTTTGCTGCGGCCGCAGGAGACTCGCCGCCAGTTTCCTGATCACAGCGGCTGCGTGACGTCATGCAGCCGCCGTGATCACGCCCATGACACACCCCTGTTTGTCCACCTCTGCCCCCCGTTCACAATGCACCCCTGCAACGCTCCGTCTCCTCCCTGGGAACGGAGCTTTGCCACCCCCCGCGACCGCCTCTGCCTGATTGAACGGCAGAGGCTATTGCATTTTCTGTGGCCCCCTCACATCTTTTCAGCAAAAATTCCACACTGCGATCCAACCTGAATTAACCCCATAGTACTTTACTATTAAGGAGCCTCAGATCAAACACATGTGACTTGGGTTCATTGAAATCTTGGCTTGCAGAAGCAATTAATGGAGCACTTCATAACTCAGTCCTACTGCCTGTCAACCTACAAATGAGATCATATTTCCAGAGATTGACAACGTTATTCTGCTCATAGGCATAACTATAGTAGGTTCAAGAGGTGCTGCTGCTACGGCCCTGGGCCACCTCTGGGGCCGTTTACGGGTTCCTTCCTGCCCTCCCCCTGCACCCAGTTATGCTGTTAGCCTCCCTGAGTCACTACTGATTAGTGCAGGTGACTTCTCTATTCTCCGTCTCCTCGCTGGTGCTGAGAAAAGGCCACCCGGCATCAGTGTGTGGGGGGATGACCAAGGGGGGGAGGGTCACCCGTGGGGCTCAGGAGGTGGACTACTAAGTAGTGCATGGGGTGCAGGGTGGGCCTATGTACATTTTCCTATGGAGCCCCACATAAGTCTAGTCACACCCCTGGTCCTGCTCTCATCATTTGGAAGATTATGTCCATCTTCTTTTTCTCCTAAAGACCAGTGCCTTATCAACCATTAGACTGGAGACTAGGGCACCAGAGCTTAGGTGTTACCATGCAGTTGGCAGCTGGGGAATAAAATGAAGATAAGCAACTTGTCAGCTATCCATTTGAGGAAAGTTCAACTTCTGACTAGTAGATGGCTGTGGCAATGTGACCATGTAACTTATTGCTAAAACCTTGACTTTATGTTACAGTGCCATTTGGGCGGCCTGAGGAGCTGCATGGGACTATCTTTAAATTCTTCCTTGTATTCTCCAGAAGCCAAAGTCTGCTTTACACGCAACAAACATCATTGGATCAGTAAATGCCAAGATCAAACGTCATCTGTATAACCTTCATTACCTACACATGCACAGTATGAATGGCGACATCCTGAGCGTGCATACACACTGTACTCTGTTTCAGAAGGTGCTACAAGTGTGATAGCCTAGGGCATCCAGAACCTTTAACCACTTGCCTGGCATAGTTGCATCTGATGTGACCAGTCTTCCAGTAGCTGGCACTCTCAGATGGACCTACTGGCACACTTTGCTTCCTGGTTCCCTCCCCCAGTGCCTGCCATGCAGATGATCACTGCTGGTCGGGGAGCCCAGCGGCACCCCCTCCACCACGCAACTGCAGAGATTAGATCATCAATGGTCCTATAATTTGGCCATGGATCTTTAAGCAACGGATTGGTTCTTTAAATTGTAAATATATATATATATATATATATATATATATATATTTATATATACACTGCTTAAAAAAATAAAGGGAACACTTAAACAACACAATGTAACTCCAAGTCAATCACACTTCTGTGAAATCAAACTGTCCACTTAGGAAGCAACACTGATTGACAATCAATTTCTCATGCTGTTGTGCATATGGAATAGACAACAGGTGGAAATTATAGGCAATTAGCAAGACACCCCCAATAAAGGAGTTGTTCTGCAGGTGGTGACCACAGACCACTTCTCAGCTCCTATGCTTTCTGGCTGATGTTTTGGTCACTTTTGAAAGCTGGCGGTGCTTTCACTCTAGTGGTAGCATGAGACAGAGTTTACAACCCACACAAGTGGCTCAGGTAGTGCAGCTCATCCAGGATGGCACATCAATGCGAGCTGTGGCAAGAAGGTTTGCTGTGTCTGTCAGCATAGTGTCCAGAGCATGAAGGCGCTACCAGGAGGCAGGCTAGTTCATCAGGAGATGTGGAGGAGGACATAGGAGGGCAACAACCCAGCAGCAGGACCGCTACCTCCGCTTTTGTGCAAGGAGGAACAGGAGGAGCACTGCCAGAGCCCTGCAAAATGACCTCCAGCAAGCCACAAATGTGCATGTGTCTACTCAAACGATCAGAAACAGACTCCATGAGGGTGGTATGAGGGCCCGACGTCCACAGGTGGGGGTTGTGCTTACAGCCCAACACCGTGCAGGACGTTTGGCATTTGCCAGAGAACACCAAGATTGGCAAATTCGCCACTGGCGCCCTGTGCTCTTCACAGATGAAAGCAGGTTCTCACTGAGCACATGTGACAGACGTGACAGAGTCTGGAGACGCCAAGGAGAACGTTCTGCTGCCTGCAACATCCTCCAGCAAGACCGGTTTGGCAGTGGGTCAGTAATGGCGTGGGGTGGCATTTCTTTGGGGGGCCGCACAGCCCTCCATGTGCTCACCAGAGGTAGCCTGACTGCCATTAGGTACCGAGATGAGATCCTCAGACCCCTTGTGAGACCATATTCTGGTGCGGTTGGTCCTGGGTTCCTCCTAATGCAAGACAATGCTAGACCTCATGTGTCTGGAGTGTGTCAGCAGTTCCTGCAAGACGAAGGCATTGATGCCATGGACTGGCCCGCCCGTTCCCCAGACCTGAATCCTATTGAGCACATCTGGGACATCATGTCTCGCTCCATCCACCAACGCCACGTTGCACCACAGACTGTCCAGGAGTTGGCGGATGCTTTAGTCCAGGTCTGGGAGGAGATCCCTCAGAAGACCATCCGCCACCTCATCAGGAGCATGCCCAGGTGTGGTAGGGAGGTCATATATAGGCACGTGGAGGACACACACACTACTGAGCCTCATTTTGACTTGTTTTAAGGACATTACATCAAAGTTGGATCAGACTGTAGTGTGTTTTTCCACTTTAATTTTGAGTGTGACTCCAAATCCAGACCTCCATGGGTTAATAAATTTGATTTCCATTGATAATTTCTGTGTGATTTTGTTGTCAGCACATTCAACTATGTAAAGAACAAAGTATTTAATAAGAATATTTCATTCATTCAGATGTAGGATGTGTTATTTTAGTGTTCCCTTTATTTTTTTGAGCAGTGTATGTATGTATGTATGTATATATATATATATATATAAAATTGTGTTAGATATGTTTTAAATATGTGTCCTTAACCTAATTCAGCCATTAAAAAAATGAGAGCGTTTTGTGGAAAAGTATTAGCCAGTTAAGTGGATAATCAGGTCCTGCTAAAGACTATATAGAGTGGTTGACTTCTGTAGCAATTTAGAATACAGCTATATGTGTGTCACGATGTTACAGTTGTGCAGTGCGAGTCCCTTCACAGCCCATCGCGTTCATCCGTACGCATGCAAGAAACCAGTTTATACATGTGCACTAACAGTGTTACGTTTTACAACTACAGAAGTAGTAGTGATAGAGATTGCATGGACACCTGATCCCCGGAACGGAGCAATGTTGAATTGCTCCAGTGTTTTAGTATCCCACTTGGATACTTAATGGTCACTGATGCTTTGCAGTTCTTAATAAATAGACCCAATAGTCATTAATATATAATATTATCCTGGTATATACATATATATTGTCATAGATATATATTGTCCTAGATATAACAGAAGTTGATTACATTTTGCTTTGTGTTGTTCTCCTGTAATTAGCCACACCTGTTGTTTCTGCGAATACAATACCTTCCTATTTTATCACGTTTGTGTTTTTAAGTGTTTTATTATCTGTGTGTTTTCCTCTGGTCATACATATTCTGCTTGTTTTGTACAGGTCTACTATGATATCCCTGCTGTTGGGATCCCGACCGCCGGAATGCCGGCAGTGGGGCGAGTTCAGAAGAGCCCATTGCAGGCTTGCTGCGCTCGCCACGCTGCGGGCACGGTGGCACGCTATTTATTCTTCCACCAGGGGTGTCGTGGATACCCCAAGAGGGAGAATAGTTGTCGTTATCCCGGCGGTTGGGATCCCGGCGCCAGTATGCCGAGTGCGGGGATCCCGACAGCCGGGATATCGAATCCTTCCCGTTTTGTACAAATAATGATTTTTGGATCTTAATCTATTTTTATAGAAGTGATATAGTTAATACTTGTCCTTGGTAATGATATTGTATTGGAAATGCTGGAACCATTATTAACGATCAAAATGAAATTGCTAATGCCTTGACATTGATTACCTGATGGAGTCATAAAAACAGAAGCTTCAGCACCGTACATTAGCAAATGTAGCTGGCTAAGGCCTTGTAGTGTTGGTTAAAAGGAATTATCAAAATCCACTGAGAAAATGTTTAGCCTGTTCTGCTAAGCGGGCCCTAGGGCCCTGTTAGCCACCTCTGCTGGTCATTTAATTTTTTTAAATTAATCCTCATTAGTAGGCAATGCCTGGGGACCGGATGAGAGGGGGTCTGCAAATATATGATTGTGCCCCGGGTCAGTGTCTAAAAGGTTAATGTCAGTGTGAATACTTTGGCCCGGTATCGATAGTGCAGCAGACAGGGCCCAGTTGATACTGAGGAGGCATGGCCAAATCATAAACATGTAAAATACTATGCTCACTGCTGTAAAATAGCACAGCATACTGCGGAGGGGGACACAGCAGCTGGCACGGGCCCCCGCCAGGTACCTACATCATGGCCCTCATTCCGAGTTGTTCGCTCGGTATTTTTCATCGCATCGCAGTGAAAATCCGCTTAGTACGCATGCGCAATGTTCGCACTGCGACTGCGCCAAGTAACTTTACTATGAAGAAAGTATTTTTACTCACGGCTTTTTCTTCGCTCCGGCGATCGTAATGTGATTGACAGGAAATGGGTGTTACTGGGCGGATACACGGCGTTTCAGGGGCGTGTGGCTGAAAACGCTACCGTTTCCGGAAAAAACGCAGGAGTGGCCGGGGAAACGGTGGGAGTGCCTGGGCGAACGCTGGGTGTGTTTGTGACGTCAACCAGGAACGACAAGCACTGAAATGATCGCACAGGCAGAGTAAGTCTGGAGCTACTCTGAAACTGCTAACTCGTTTGTAATCGCAATATTGCGCGTACGTCGGTCGCAATTTTAAGAAGCTAAGATTCACTCCCAGTAGGCGGCGGCTTAGCGTGTGTAACTCTGCTACATTCGCCTTGCGAGCGAACAACTCGGAATGAGGGCCCATGTACGGACAGGTGCTGTTAATACCTGAGGCAGTGTCTCTATTGGCTCAGCCTCAGTCACAGGATGAGTGTGTTGAGCCCTGATTGGAGGGAATTATTACCCCCGGTAGCTGTAAACAAGGTATTCGTAGACACAATTCTTTTTAGAACTACACAAATTCTTTACATCTGCAAACTATATGTTCCCCTGCCTGCATTTATGGCTGCTCATTATTCATAGTCCTTTGAGTGAATGCTGAGTGAACGTGGATGGAAAATGCCCTATTGCCTCCAGTGATTGGTTTTGTGTACTGCCAGCAGTTTCTGATAGGGTTCCATGGCATTCAGCAGGGTGAGTGGTTGCTGACTGCAGCCCAGACTGTAGGTACCATGGATGCAGTGGGAACACCCAGGTGCACATTCTTAGAGATAGACTTTTCTCTAACGTCCTACCTAGAGGATGCTGGGACTCCGTAAGGACCATGGGGATAGATGGGCTCCGCAGGAGACATGGGCACTTTAAGAAAGACTTTGACTCTGGGTGTGCACTGGCTCCTCCCTCTATGCCCCTCCTCCAGACCTCAGTTTGATACTGTGCCCAGAGGAGATGGGTGCACTGCAGGGAGCTCTCCTGAGTTTCCTGCTAAGAAAGTATTTTCTCTATCGTCCTAGTGGATGCTGGGGTTCCTGAAAGGACCATGGGGAATAGCGGCTCCGCAGGAGACAGGGCACAAAAAGTAAAGCTTTAGGATCAGGTGGTGTGCACTGGCTCCTCCCCCTATGACCCTCCTCCAAGCCTCAGTTAGATTTTTGTGCCCGGCCGAGAAGGGTGCAATCTAGGTGGCTCTCCTAAAGAGCTGCTTAGAAAAGTTTAGCTTAGGTTTTTTATTTTACAGTGAGTCCTGCTGGCAACAGGATCACTGCAACGAGGGACTTAGGGGAGAAGAAGTGAACTCACCTGCGTGCAGGATGGATTGGCTTCTTTGGCTACTGGACATTAGCTCCAGAGGGACGATCACAGGTACAGCCTGGATGGTCACCAGAGCCTCGCCGCCGGCCCCCTTGCAGATGCTGAAAAGAGAAGAAGGTCCAGAATCGGCGGCAGAAGACTCCTCAGTCTTCTTAAGGTAGCGCACAGCACTGCAGCTGTGCGCCATTGCTCTCAGCACACTTCACACGGCAGTCACTGAGGGTGCAGGGCGCTGGGAGGGGGGCGCCCTGGGAGGCAATGTTAACCTATTTTTTGGCAAAAAATACCTCACATATAGCCTCCGGGGGCTATATGGAGATATTTAACCCCTGCCAGAATCCGTTGAAGAGCGGGAGACGAGCCCACCGAAAAAGGGGCGGGGCCTATCTCCTCAGCACACAGCGCCATTTTCCCTTACAGAAAGGCTGGAGGGAAGGCTCCCAGGCTCTCCCCTGCACTGCACTACAGAAACAGGGTTAAAACAGAGAGGGGGGGCACTAATTTGGCGTTAGAAATATATAAAAAGATGCTATAAGGGAAAACACTTATATAAGGTTGTCCCTATATAATTATAGCGTTTTTTGGTGTGTGCTGGCAAACTCTCCCTCTGTCTCTCCAAAGGGCTAGTGGGTCCTGTCCTCTATCAGAGCATTCCCTGTGTGTGTGCTGTGTGTCGGTACGTGTGTGTCGACATGTATGAGGACGATGTTGGTGAGGAGGCGGAGCAATTGCCTGTAATGGTGATGTCACTCTCTAGGGAGTCGACACCGGAATGGATGGCTTATTTAGGGAATTACGTGATAATGTCAACACGCTGCAAGGTCGGTTGACGACATGAGACGGCCGACAAACAATTAGTACCGGTCCAGACGTCTCAAAAACACCGTCAGGGGTTTTAAAACGCCCGTTTACCTTAGTCGGTCGACACAGACACAGACACGGACACTGAATCCAGTGTCGACGGTGAATAAACAAACGTATTCCTTATTAGGGCCACACGTTAAGGGCAATGAAGGAGGTGTTACATATTTCTGATACTACAAGTACCACAAAAGAGGGTATTATGTGGGATGTGAAAAAACTACCTGTAGTTTTTCCTGAATCAGATAAATTAAATGAAGTGTGTGATGATGCGTGGGTTCCCCCCGATAGAAAATTATTGGCGGTATACCCTTTCCCGCCAGAAGTTAGGGCGCGTTGGGAAACACCCCTTAGGGTGGATAAGGCGCTCACACGCTTATCAAAACAAGTGGCGGTACCGTCTATAGATAGGGCCGTCCTCAAGGAGCCAGCTGACAGGAGGCTGGAAAATATCATATAAAAGTATATACACACATACTGGTGTTATACTGCGACCAGCGATCGCCTCAGCCTGGATGTGCAGAGCTGGGGTGGCTTGGTCGGATTCCCTGACTAAAAATATTGATACCCTTGACAGGGACAGTATTTTATTGACTATAGAGCATTTAAAGGATGCATTTCTATATATGCGAGATGCACAGAGGGATATTTGCACTCTGGCATCAAGAGTAAGTGCGATGTCCATATCTGCCAGAAGATGTTTATGGACACGACAGTGGTCAGGTGATGCAGATTCCAGACGGCACAAAGGTGTATTGCCGTATAAAGGAAGAGGAGTTATTTGGGGTCGGTCCATCGGACCTGGTGGCCACGGCAACTGCTGGAAAATCCACCGTTTTTACCCTAAGTCACATCTCTGCAGAAAAAGACACCGTCTTTTCAGCCTCAGTCCTTTCGTCCCTATAAGAGTCATATTTGCCCAGGGATAGAGGAAAGGGAAGAAGACTGCAGCAGGCAGCCCATTCCCAGGAACAGAAGCTTTCCACCGCTTCTGCCAAGCTCTCAGCATGACGCTGGGAACGTACAGGACCCCTGGATCCTACAAGTAGTATCCCAGGGGTACAGATTGGAATGTCGAAACGTTTCCCCCTCGCAGGCTCCTGAAGTCTGCTTTACCAAGGTATCCCTCCGACAAGGAGGCAGTATGGGAAAAAATTCACAAGCTGTATTCCCAGCAGGTGATAATCAAATTACCCCTCCTACAACAAGGACAGGGGTATTATTCCACACTATATTGTGGTACTGAAGCCAGAAGGCTAGGTGAGACCTATTCTAAATCTAAAAAAATTTGAACACTTACAAAGGTTCAAATCAAGATGGAGTCACTCAGAGCAGTGATAACGAACCAGGAAGAAGGGGACTATATAGTGTCCCGGGACATCAGGGATGCTTACCTCCATGTCCCAAATTTGCCCTTCTCACTAAGGGTACCTCAGGTTCGTGGTATAGAACTGTCACTGTCAGTTTCAGACGCTGCCGTTTGGATTGTCCACGGCACCCCGGGTCTTTACCAAGGTAATGGCCGAAATGATGATTCTTCTTCGAAGAAAAGGCGTCTTAATTACCCCTTACTTGGACGATCTCCTGATAAGGGCAAAGTCCAGGGAACAGTTGGAGGTCGGAGTAGCACTATCTCGGATACTGCTACAACAGCACGGATGGATTCTAAATATTCCAAAATCGCAGCTGATCCTGACGACACGTCTGCTGTGCCTAGGGATGATTCTGGACACAGTCCAGAAAAAGGTGTTTCTCCCGGAAGAGAAAGCCAGGGAGTTATCCGAGCTAGTCAAGAACCTCCTAAAACCAGGAAAAGTGTCAGTGCATCATTGCACAAGGGTCCTGGTAAAAATGGTGGCTTCCTACGAAGCAATTCCATTCGGCAGATTTCACGCAAGAACTTTTCAGTGGGATCTGCTGGACAAATGGTCCGGATCGCATCTTCAGATGCATCAGCGGATAACCCTATATCCAAGGACAAGGGTGTCTCTCCTGTGGTGGTTACAGAGTGCTCATCTTCTAGAGGGCCGCAGATTCGGCATTCAGGATTGGATGCTGGTGACCACGGAGGCCAGCCCGAGAGGCTGGGGAGCAGTCACACAAGGAAAAAATTTCCAGGGAGTGTGATCAAGTCTGGAGACTTTTCTCCACATAAATATACTGGAGCTAAGGGTAAATTTATAATGCTCTAAGCTTAGCAAGACCTCTGCTTCAAGGTCAGCCGGTATTGATCCAGTGGGAAAAACATCACGGCAGTCGCCCACGTAAACAGACAGGGCGGCACAAGAAGCAGGAGGGCAATGGCAAAAACTGCAAGGACTTTTCGCTGGGCGGAAAATCATGTGATAGCACTGTCAGCAGTGTTTCACTCCGGGAGTGGAAACTGGGAAGCAGACTTCCTCAGCAGGCACGACCTCCACCCGGGAGAGTGGAAACTTCATCGGGAAGTTTTTCCACATGATTGTGAACCGTTGGGAAATACCAAAGGTGGACATGATGGCGTCCCGTCTGAACAAAAAACGGGACAGGTATTGCGCCAGGTCAAGAGACCCTCAGGCAATAGCTGTGGACGTTCTGGTAACACCGTGGGTGTACCAGTCGGTGTATGTGTTCCCTCCTCTGCTTCTCATACCTAAGGTACTGAGAATTATAAGACGTAGAGGAGTAAGAACTATACTCATGGCTCCGGATTGGCCAAGAAGGACTTGGTACCCGGAACTTCAAGAGATGCTCACAGAGGACTTATGGCCTCTGCCGCTAAGAAGGGACTTGCTTCAGCAAGTACCATGTCTGTTCCAAGACTTACCGCAGCTGCGTTTGACGGCATGGCGGTGGAACGCCGGATCCTAAGGGAAAAAGGCATTCCAGAAGAGGTCATTCCTACCCTGGTCAAAGCCAGGAAGGAGGTGACCGCACAACATTATCACCACATGTGGCGAAAATATGTTGCGTGGTGTGAGGCCAGGAAGGCCCCACGAAGAAATTTCAACTCGGTCGATTCCTGCATTTCCTGCAAACAGGAGTGTCTATGGGCCTCAAATTGGGGCCCATTAAGGTTCAAATTTCGGCCCTGTCGATTTTCTTCCAGAAAGAATTGGCTTCAGTTCCTGAAGTCCAGAAGTTTGTCAAGGGAGTATTGCATATACAACCCCCTTTTGTGCCTCCAGTGGCACTGTGGGATCTCAACGTAGTTCTGGGATTCCTCAAATCACATTGGTTTAAAACCAGTCAAATCTGTGGATTTGAAGCATCTCACATGAAAAGTGACCATGCTCTTGGCCCTGGCCTGGGCCAGGCGAGTGTCAAATTGGTGGGTTTTTTCTCAAAAAAGCCCATATCTGTTTGTCCATTCGGACAGGGCAGAGCTGCGGACTCGTCCCCAGTTCTCTCCCTAAGGTGGTGTCAGTGTTTCACCTGAACCAGCTTATTGTGGTGCCTTGCGCCTACTAGGGACTTGGAGGACTCCAAGTTGCTGGATGTTGTCAGGGCCCTGAAAGTATAGGTTCCAGGACGGCTGGAGTCAGGAAAACTGACTTGCTGTTATCCTGTATGCACCCAACAAACTGGGTGCTCTTGCTTCTAAGCAGACTATTGCTAGTTGGATGTGTAATACAATTCAGCTTGCACATTCTGTGGCAGGCCTGCCACAGCCAAAATATGTAAATGCCCATTCCACAAGGAAGGTGGGCTCATCTTGGGCGGCTGCCCGAGGGGTCTCGGCTTTACAACTTTGCCGAGCGGCTATTTAGTCAGGGGCAAACACGTTTGTAAAATCCTACAAATTTGATACCCTGGCTAAGGAGGACCTGGAGTTCTCTCATTCGGTGCTGCAGAGTCATCCGCACTCTCCCGCCCGTTTGGGAGCTTTGGTATAATCCCCATGGTCCTTTCAGGAACCCCAGCATCCACTAGGACGATAGAGAAAATAAGAATTTACTTACCGATAATTCTATTTCTCGGAGTCCGTAGTGGATGCTGGGCGCCCATCCCAAGTGCGGATTATCTGCATTACTTGTACATAGTTACAAAAATCGGGTTATTATTGTTGTGAGCCATCTTTTCAGAGGCTCCGCTGTTATCATACTGTTAACTGGGTTCAGATCACAGGTTGTACAGTGTGATTGGTGTGGCTGGTATGAGTCTTACCCGGGATTCAAAATCCTTCCTTATTGTGTACGCTCGTCCGGGCACAGTATCCTAACTGAGGCTTGGAGGAGGGTCATAGGGGGAGGAGCCAGTGCACACCACCTGATCCTAAAGCTTTACTTTTTGTGCCCTGTCTCCTGCGGAGCCGCTATTCCCCATGGTCCTTTCAGGAACCCCAGCATCCACTACGGACTCCGAGAAATAGAATTATCGGTAAGTAAATTCTTATTTTAATTAGGTTTTTTATTTTCAGGGAGCACTGCTGGCAACAGACTCCCTGCATCGTGGGACTGAGGAGAGAGAAGCAGACCTACTTCTCTGAGTTTCAAGGTCCTGTTTCTTAGGCTACTGGACACCATTAGCTCCAGAGGGAGTCGGTACACAGGTCTCACCCTGGAGTTCGTCCCAGAGCCGCGCTGCCGTCCTCCTCGCAGAGCCAGAAGATAGAAGCCGGGTGAGTATGAGAAGAAAGAAGGCTTCAAAGGCGGCAGAAGACTTTGTGATCTTCACTGAGGTAACGCACAGCACTGCAGCTGTGCGCCATTGCTCCCATACACCTCACACACTCCGGTCACTGTAAGGGTGCAGGGCGCAGGGGGGGCGCCCTGGGCAGCAATATAAACCTCTATTATGGCATAAACACATATATACATGTACAGCTGGGCACTGTTCATGTATATAAAGAGCTCCTGCCATGTTTTTGAATAATTTGAGCGGGACAGAAGCCCGCCGCCGAGGGGCCGGGGCTTCTCCCTCAGCACTCACCAGCGCCATTTTTCTCCACAGCACAGCGCTGGGAGGAAGCTCCCCGGACTCTCCCCTGCTAACTGAGGTGACAGTGGGTTTTTCAAGAGGGGGGGGGGGGGGGGCACATAATTGGCGAAAAACAAGTTATTTCAGCGCTACTGGGGAAACATTCTGTGTTTTGCCTGGGTTATATAGCGCTGGGGTGTGTGCTGGCATACTCTCTATCTGTCTCTCCAAAGGGCCTGGTGGGGAACGGTCTTCAGATAAGTGCTTCCCTGTGTGTGTGGGGTGTGTCGGTACGCGTGTGTCGACATGTATGAAGTGGAAGGCTCACCTAAGGAGGAGGGGGAGTGTATGAATGTCAGATCTCCGTCGGCAGCGCCGACTCCGGACTGGATGGAGATGTGGAATGTCTTGAGTGCTATTGTAAATTTATTACACAAGAGATTAGACAAGGCTGAGGCTAGGGAACAGTCAGGTAGTCAGACCATGCCTGTCCCTGTGTCACCGGGACCTTCCGGGTCTCAGAAGCGCACATTGTCCCAAATAATGGACACAGATACCGACACGGATTCAGACTCCAGTGTCGACTATGAGGAGGCAAAATTACAGCCAAAAGTGGCTAAGGGCATTCGATATATGATTATTGCAATAAAATATGTTTTGCATATCACAGAGGAACCCCCTGTCCCTGACAAGAGAGTACACATGTATAAAGAGAAAAAGCCTGAGGTCACTTTTCCATCCTCGTATGAGCTGAGCGAGCTGTGCGAAAAGGCTTGGGAATCTCCAGACAAGAGGCTGCAGATTCCCAAAAGGATTCTTATGGCGTATCCTTTCCGGCAAACGGATAGGATACGATGGGAGTCTTCTAAGGTGGACAAGGAATTAACACGTTTATCAAAAAAGATAGCGCTGCCATCCCAAGATACGGCTACCCTCAAGGATGCTGCTGATCGCAGATAGGAGGTTACCATGAAGTCCATTTACACACATTCAGGTACAATTTTTAGACCGGTAATGGCGTCGGCCTGGGTTTGTAGTGCTGTCGCAGCATGGACAGACGCCTTATCTACGGAAATTGAGAGCCTAGATAAGGATACCATTTTAATGACCCTAGGGCATATAAAAGATGCTGCGTTATATATGAGGGATGCTCAAAGAGACATTTGTTTGTTAAGTTCCAGAATAAACGCTATGTCTGTTTCTGCTAGGCGAGTCTTATGGACCCGACAGTGGACGGATGATGACAACTCAAAGAGGCATATGGAGTCTTTGCCTTACAAAGGTGAGGAGTTATTTGGAGAAGGCCTCTCGGACCTCGTCTCCACAGCTACGGCAGGTAAATCGAATTTTTTGCCTTATGTTCCCTCACAGCCTAAGAAAGCGCCTCATTATCAAATGCAGTCCTTTCGTTCGAATAAAAGCAAAAGAGTACGAGGATCGTCCTTTCTTGCCAGAGGTAAGGGCAGAGGAAAAAAGCTGCACACAGCTAGTTCCCAGGAACAGAAGTCCTCCCCTGCCTTTGCAAAATCCACCGCATGACGCTGGGGCTTCCCTGGGGGAGTCCGCTCAAGTGGGGGCACGTCTTCGACCTTTCAGCAACATCTGGGTTCATTCACAGGTGGATCCCTGGGCAATAGAAATTGTTTCTCAGGGATACAAGCTGGAATTCGAAGAGGTGCCTCCTCGCCGGTTTTTCAAATCGGCTCTACCTGCAGCTCCCTCAGAGAGGGAGTTAGTGTTGAATGCATTACAAAAATTGTATCTTCAACAGGTAGAGGTCAAGGTTCCTCTACTGCAGCAAGGAAAGGGTTATTACTCAACCCTGTTTGTGGTTCCGAAACCGTACGGTTCGGTCAGACCCATTTTGAATTTAAAATCCCTGAAGCTATACTTGAGAAAGTTCAAGTTCAAGATGGAATCACTCAGGGCGGTCATCGCCAGCCTGGAAGGGGAGGATTTTATGGTTTCCATGGACATAAAGGATGCATACCTTCATGTTCCAATATTTCCTCCTCATCAGGCGTTCCTGAGATTTGATGTACAGGATTGTCATTACCAATTTCAGACGTTGCCGTTTCGGCTTTCAACGGCCCCGAGGATTTTCACCAAGGTAATGGCGGAAATGATGGTGCTCCTGTGCAAGCGAGGGGTCACAATTATCCCATACTTGGACGATCTCCTCATAAAAGCGAGATCTCGGGAGAAGTTACTAGACAGCGTGTCTCTGTCTTTGAAGGTGTTACAGCAACACGGCTGGATTCTCAATATCCCAAAGTCACAGTTGGTTCCTACGACGCGTCTGACCTTCTTGGGCTTGATTCTGGACACAGACCAGAAGAAGGTTTTTCTTCCAATGGAAAAAGCTCAGGAACTCATGACTCTGGTCAGGAACCTATTGAAGTCAAAACAGGTATCAGTGCATCACTGCACTCGAGTCCTGGGGAAAATGATGGCATCGTACGAAGCCATTCCCTTCGGCAGGTTCCATGCGAGGACCTTCCAATGGGACCTACTGGACAAGTGGTCCGGGTCACATCTACAAATGCATCAGAGGATCACCCTGTCCCCCAGAGCCTGCAGAGTGCTCACCTCCTAGAGGGTCGCAGGTTGGCATTCAGGACTGGATCCTGTTGACCACAGACGCAAGTCTCCGAGGTTGGGGAGCAGTCACACAGGGAAGAAATTTCCAAGGTCTTTGGTCGAGTCTAGAGACTTGTCTCCACATCAACATCCTGGAGTTGAGGGCCATATACAACGCCCTACGTCAAGCGGAGGCATTACTTCGCGACAAACCAGTTCTGATTCAGTCGGACAATGTCACCGCAGTAGCTCATGCTCATGTAAACCGCCAAGGCGGCACAAGGAGCAGGGGGGCAATGGCGGAAGCCACCAGGATTCTTCGCTGGGCGGAAAATCATGTAAGCGCACTGTCAGCAGTGTTCATTCCGGGAGTGGACAACTGGGAAGCAGACTTCCTCAGCAGATACGACCTGCATCCGGGAGAGTGGGGACTTCATCAGGAAGTCTTCGCGCAGATCACAAGTCGGTGGGGACTGCCCCAAATAGACATGATGGCGTCCCGTCTCAACACAAAGTTAAAAAGGTATTGCGCCAGGTCAAGAGACACTCAGGCGATAGCTGTGGACGCCCTGGTGACACCGTGGGTGTTTCGGTCGGTCTATGTGTTTCCTCCTCTTCCTCTCATACCCAAGGTGTTGAGAATAATAAGACAGAGAAGAGTGAGAACAATCCTCATTGTTCCAGATTGGCCACGAAGGACTTGGTATCCGGATCTACAGGAATTGCTCACAGAAGATCCGTGGCCTCTTCCTCTAAGACAGGACCTGCTGCAGCAGGGGCCCTGTCTGTTCCAAGACTTACCACGGCTGCGTTTGACGGCATGGTGGTTGAACGCCGGATCCTAGCGGAAAAAGGTATTCCGGATGAGGTCATTCCTACGCTAATAAAGGCTAGGAAGGACGTGACATCAAAACATTATCACCGAATATGGAGAAAATATGTTTCTTGGTGTGAGGCCAGGAATGCTCCTACGGAGGAATTCCATCTGGGTCGTCTCCTTCACTTCCTGCAAACTGGAGTGAATTTGGGCCTAAAATTAGGCTCCATAAAAGTTCAGATTTCGGCCTTATCCATTTTCTTTCAAAAGGAATTGGCCTCTCTACCTGAAGTACAGACTTTTGTGAAGGGAGTGCTGCATATTCAGCCTCCTTTTGTACCTCCGGTGGCGCCTTGGGTCCTTAACGTGGTGTTAAGTTTCCTGAAGTCACATTGGTTTGAACCACTCAAAACGGTGGAGTTAAAATATCTCACTTGGAAGGTGGTCATGTTGCTAGCCTTGGCTTCGGCTAGGCGAGTCTCGGAATTGGCGGCCTTATCACATAAAAGCCCCTTATCTGGTTTTTCATGTGGCTAGGGCAGAATTGCGGACTCGGCCTCAATTCCTACCTAAAGTGGTTTCATCGTTTCATATGAATCAACCTATTGTGGTGCCTGTGGCTACGCGTGACTTGGAGGATTCCGAGTCCCTGGATGTGGTCAGGGCTTTGAAAATTGACGTGGCCAGAACGGCTAGAGTCAGAAAAACAGAAGCACTATTTGTCCTCTATGCAGCCAACAAGGTTGGCGCTCCTGCTTCAAAGCAGACTATTGCTCGCTGGATCTGTAACACGATTCAGCAGGCGCATTCTACGGCAGGATTGCCGTTACCAAAATCGGTTTGGGCCCATTCCACTAGGAAGGTGGGCCCTTCTTGGGCGGCTGCCCGAGGGGTCTCGGCACTACAGCTGTGCCGAGCTGCTACTTGGTCGGGGTCAAACACCTTTGCAAAGTTCTATAAGTTTGATACCCTGGCTGAGGAGGACCTCCTGTTTGCTCAATTGGTGCTGCAGAGTCATCCGCACTCTCCCGCCCGTTTGGGAGCTTTGGTATAATCCCCATGGTCCTTACGGAGTCCCAGCATCCTCTAGGACGTTAGAGAAAATAAGATTTTAAACCTACCGGTAAATTTTTTTCTCGTAGTCCGTAGAGGATGCTGGGCGCCGGTCCCATGTACGGACTACTTCTGCGAGACTTGTATATAGTTATTGCTTAAATAAGGGTTATGTTATAGTTTCATCAGTTTTGGACCGAAACTATGTTGTTTTTCATACTGTTAGCTGATTAGTTTAACACAAGTTATACGGTGTGATTGGTGTGGCTGGTATGAATCTTACCCTTGGATTAACTAAAATACTTTCCTCGTACTGTCCATCTCCTCTGGGCACAGTTTCTCTAACTGAGGTCTGGAGGAGGGGCATAGAGGGAGGAGCCAGTGCACACCCAGAGTCAAAGTCTTTCTTAAAGGGCCCATGTCTCCTGCGGAGCCCGTCTATCCCCATGGTCCTTACGGAGTCCCAGCATCCTCTACGGACTACGAGAAAAAGATTTACCGTTAGGTTTAAAATCTTACTTTCTATGGTTGCTTTACAGTCTTACTGTTCTAAGTAAGTCATATGTGAGAACATATTCTCTAAAGCTGTAATATAGCAAAAGTAAAGATAATCTCTTCCTGGCGCTGGTCTCAGCCTTTGTATCCTCACAGCACACTGACTGACATCTTTTATGTACAGTACTTAAATATAAACACATTGAGGATTCCACAGAAATATGAGCTGAGCCAGCGGCCCTGTGTCAGTAGTCGGAGTATGACCTATGGGGATGCAGGCAGGTTCCTTAGTAACACTCTGGTATCTTGTACTGTTAGACATCCCAGGAGTACTGCAGCTTTAAACAAAAGTTAATAATACATACCTTTGGGTGCAACAACATTTCTATGTACAATAAACTATAGGTATGTAAATAAATGGGATGTTGTACAGGATGCCGGCAGTCAGGATACCGACGCTGGAATTCTGACACCTGTCACAAAATGTGGCTCCGGAATCCTGACAGCCGGAAATCCCAAATGGAAGTGTGCCGTGGAGGGTTAGGGTTAGTCTGCAGGGGGAGGGTTAGGGTTAGTTTGCGGGGGGAGGGTTAGGGTTAAGCTGCAGGAAGGGAGGGTTAGGGGTAGTTTAGTTTGTCACTCCTGTCGGGATTTGGGCAGTCGGGATAACGGTGGCAGTATTCTGACTGCTGGCATCCTGACTGCCGTTCTTCCGTACCCAACCCAAATAAAGTGTTACTTCTCAGTTATGC
Source organism: Pseudophryne corroboree (assembly GCF_028390025.1). Lineage (NCBI taxonomy): Eukaryota > Metazoa > Chordata > Amphibia > Anura > Myobatrachidae > Pseudophryne > Pseudophryne corroboree. The sequence continues at coordinate 169,439,798 of NC_086444.1, read as the reverse complement.
GCACTGTAATTACTTGTCAGGGCCATATAGTTTCATTTGTTTCCTTTCTCAAGCACTATAAATACATAAAAAATTACCACATACATTTTCAAACAGAATATCCAGACAGGGTGTGGATCGTTGGGTCGACAGTAACGAGGTCGACAGTCATTAGGTTGACCACTATTGCTCGATAGTGACTAGGTCGACACCTGAAATAGGTCGACACGGTCATTAGGTTGAGATGGAAAAGGGTCGACGTGTTTTTTTTTTTGGGTGTTGTTTTCTTCGTAAAGTGCCCGGGAACCCCAATTAGTGCACGCGAAGCGTATGGCTCCGCGCGCCATGCTTTGAGCAAGGCGCCTTGCTCCGCTACCGCTGCACTCGACACAGGTTACTATTCCCAATCGTAGTCCACGTGGATTGTAAAGTATGAAACAGTTAAAAAAAAGATATTTTTTTTCGACTTTTGCCATGTGGACCTACTGACCATGATTGTCGACCTAAGTGCTGTCGTCCTAAAGACTGGATATCATTCAGACATTGCGGAAGAGTCCAAACAGTAGACAGTTAGGGACTCTGAGGCTGGTTCTGAGCAGGATGGATCTCTATGTACTGGTGCATAGAGCGCACGTGCATATGCAAATTTTTGCTTATGTCCATCCTATTCTGCATTGAGCGGAACTTGGCTGGAGCTGTCATGTGAATTTCATGGCAGGAACAGGCTGGCGTCAGTGCGATCGCATGAAACCACCCTGACTTGAGGGAATGTCATGGGCGTGTCTCTAAAGCTCAGTGCGATTTGTGCATACAGGGAAAGGAAGCCTGTTTCTGATGGATCTCTTGCACCAGGCATGTGGCTCGGGCAAGTGCCTATACTAATAATGACAGTTCCACTTCCTGCAGATGGTGTAAAATCAGTGGGCGGCACCGCTTTCAGCATGCAGGAACACTGATCCTCACATTAGCTATATGGAATCTCGGATTAGCATAAGGTAGTAAATCTGGCTCCAATATAGGAAAAAGGGTGCAGGTGCACCATACACCATTAAAATTTTCTCTATCGTCCTAGTGGATGCTGGGGTTCCTGAAAGGACCATGGGGAATAGCGGCTCCGCAGGAGACAGGGCACAAAAAGTAAAGCTTTCCGATCAGGTGGTGTGCACTGGCTCCTCCCCCTATGACCCTCCTCCAAGCCTCAGTTAGATTTTTGTGCCCGGCCGAGAAGGGTGCAATCTAGGTGGCTCTCCTAAAGAGCTGCTTAGAAAAGTTTAGCTTAGGTTTTTTATTTTACAGTGAGTCCTGCTGGCAACAGGATCACTGCAACGAGGGACTTAGGGGAGAAGAAGTGAACTCACCTGCGTGCAGGATGGATTGGCTTCTTGGCTACTGGACATCAGCTCCAGAGGGACGATCACAGGTACAGCCTGGATGGTCACCGGAGCCTCGCCGCCGGCCCCCTTGCAGATGCTGAAACAAGAAGAGGTCCAGAATCGGCGGCAGAAGACTCCTCAGTCTTCTAAAGGTAGCGCACAGCACTGCAGCTGTGCGCCATTTTCCTCTCAGCACACTTCACACGGCAGTCACTGAGGGTGCAGGGCGCTGGGAGGGGAGCGCCCTGGGAGGCAAATGAAAACCTATTTGGCTAAAAAATACCTCACATATAGCCTCCGGGGGCTATATGGAGATATTTAACCCCTGCCAGAATCCACTAAAGAGCGGGAGACGAGCCCGCCGTAAAAGGGGCGGGGCCTATCTCCTCAGCACACAGCGCCATTTTCCTTACACAGCTCCGCTGGTCAGGACGGCTCCCAGGTCTCTCCCCTGCAATGCACTACAGAAACAGGGTAAAACAAGAGAGGGGGGGCAAAATAGTGGCAAAAATTATATTATAAAAGCAGCTATACAGGGAGCACTTATTATAAGGCTATCCCTGTCATATATATAGCGCTTTGGTGTGTGCTGGCAGACTCTCCCTCTGTCTCCCCAAAGGGCTAGTCGGGTCCTGTCTTCGTTAAGAGCATTCCCTGTGTGTCTGCTGTGTGTCGGTACGTGTGTGTCGACATGTATGAGGACGATATTGGTGTGGAGGCGGAGCAATTGCCAAATATGGGGATGTCACCTCCTAGGGGGTCGACACCAGAATGGATGCCTTTATTTATGGAATTACGGGATAGTGTCAACACGCTAAAGCAGTCGTTTGACGACATGAGACGGCCGGACAATCAATTAGTGCCTGTCCAGGCGCCTCAAACACCGTCAGGGGCTGTAAAACGCCCTTTGCCTCAGTCGGTCGACACAGACCCAGACACAGGCACTGATTCCAGTGGCGACGGTGACGAATCAACCGTATTTTCCAGTAGGGCCACACGTTATATGATTTTGGCAATGAAGGAGGCGTTACATTTAGCTGATACTACAGGTACCACTAAACAGGGTATTATGTGGGGTGTGAAAAAACTACCTATAGTTTTTCCTGAATCAGAAGAACTAAATGAGGTGTGTGATGAAGCGTGGGTTGCCCCCGATAAAAAGATGCTAATTTCAAAGAAGTTATTGGCTTTATACCCTTTCCCGCCAGAGGTTAGGGCGCGCTGGGAAACACCTCCTAGGGTGGACAAGGCGCTCACACGCTTATCTAAACAAGTGGCGTTACCCTCTCCTGAGACGGCCGCACTTAAAGATCCAGTAGATAGGAGGATGGAAAATATCCAAAAAAGTATATACACACATACAGGTGTTATACTACGACCAGCTATAGCGACAGCCTGGATGTGCAGTGCTGGAGTAGCTTGGTCAGAGTCCCTGATTGAAAATATTGATACCCTGGATAGGGACAATGTTTTACTGTCTTTAGAGCAAATAAAGGATGCATTTCTTTATATGCGTGATGCACAGAGGGATATCTGCACACTGGCATCACGGGTAAGTGCTATGTCCATTTCGGCCAGAAGAAGTTTATGGACGCGACAGTGGTCAGGCGATGCGGACTCAAAACGGCATATGGAAGTTTTGCCGTATAAAGGGGAGGAGTTATTTGGAGTCGGTCTATCAGATTTGGTGGCCACGGCTACAGCCGGGAAATCCACCTTTTTACCTCAAGTTACTCCCCAACAGAAAAAGACACCGACTTTTCAACCGCAGCCCTTTCGTTCCTTTAAAAACAAGAGAGCAAAGGGATATTCATATCTGCCACGAGGCAGAGGAAGGGGGAAGAGACAGCAACAGGCAGCTCCTTCCCAGGAACAGAAGCCCTCCCCCGCTTCTACAAAAGCCTCAGCATGACGCTGGGGCTTCTCAAGCGGACTCGGGGGCGGTGGGCGGTCGTCTCAAGAATTTCAGCGCGCAGTGGGCTCACTCGCAGGTAGATCCCTGGATCCTGCAGATAATATCTCAGGGATACAGGTTGGAACTAGAGACAGATCCACCTCGCCGTTTCCTGAAGTCTGCTTTACCAACGTTCCCCTCCGAAAGGGAGACAGTCTTGGAAGCCATTCACAAGCTGTACTCTCAGCAGGTGATAGTCAAGGTACCTCTTCTACAACAAGGAAAGGGGTATTATTCCACTCTATTTGTGGTACCGAAGCCGGATGGCTCGGTAAGACCTATTCTAAATCTGAAGTCATTGAACCTGTACATAAAGAAGTTCAAGTTCAAGATGGAGTCACTCAGAGCAGTGATAGCGAACCTGGAAGAAGGGGACTTTATGGTATCCTTGGACATCAAGGATGCGTACCTCCACGTTCCAATTTACCCCTCACACCAGGGGTACCTCAGGTTCGTCGTACAAAACTGTCACTATCAGTTTCAGACGCTGCCGTTCGGATTGTCCACGGCACCTCGGGTCTTTACAAAGGTAATGGCCGAGATGATGATTCTCCTTCGAAGAAAAGGCGTATTAATTATCCCATACTTGGACGATCTCCTGATAAGGGCAAGGTCCAGAGAACAGCTAGAGATGGGATTAGCACTGTCTCAAGAAGTGCTAAAACAGCACGGGTGGATTCTGAATATTCCAAAATCCCAGTTAATGCCAACAACTCGTCTGCTGTTCCTAGGGATGATTCTGGACACGGTTCAGAAAAAGGTTTTTCTCCCGGAGAAAAAAGCCAAGGAGTTATCTGAGCTTGTCAGGAACCTCCTAAAACCAGGAAAGGTGTCTGTACATCAATGCACAAGAGTCCTGGGAAAAATGGTGGCTTCTTACGAAGCAATTCCATTCGGCAGATTCCACGCAAGAATTTTCCAGAGGGATCTGTTGGACAAATGGTCAGGGTCGCATCTTCAGATGCACCAGCGGATAACCCTGTCTCCAAGGACAAGGGTATCTCTTCTGTGGTGGTTGCAGAGTGCTCATCTATTGGAGGGCCGCAGATTCGGCATACAGGATTGGATCCTGGTGACCACGGACGCCAGCCTGAGAGGCTGGGGAGCAGTCACACAAGGAAGAAACTTCCAGGGAGTGTGGACGAGCCTGGAAACGTCTCTTCACATAAACATTCTGGAACTAAGAGCAATCTACAATGCTCTAAGCCAGGCAGAACCTCTGCTTCAGGGAAAACCGGTGTTGATCCAGTCGGACAACATCACGGCAGTCGCCCATGTGAACAGACAGGGCGGCACAAGAAGCAGGAGTGCAATGGCAGAAGCTGCAAGGATTCTTCGCTGGGCAGAGAATCATGTGATAGCACTGTCAGCAGTGTTCATCCCGGGAGTCGACAACTGGGAAGCAGACTTCCTCAGCAGACACGACCTTCACCCGGGAGAGTGGGGACTTCATCCAGAAGTCTTCCACATGCTGGTAACCCGTTGGGAAAGACCAATGGTGGACATGATGGCGTCTCGCCTCAACAAAAAACTGGACAGGTATTGCGCCAGGTCAAAAGATCCGCAGGCAATAGCTGTGGACGCGCTGGTAACGCCTTGGGTGTACCAGTCGGTGTATGTGTTTCCTCCTCTGCCTCTCATACCAAAAGTATTGAGAATTATACGGCAAAGAGGCGTAAGAACGATACTAGTGGTTCCGGATTGGCCAAGAAGGACTTGGTACCCGGAACTTCAAGAGATGATCACGGAAGATCCGTGGCCTCTACCTCTAAGGAGGGACTTGCTTCAGCAGGGTCCCTGTCTGTTTCAAGACTTACCGCGGCTGCGTTTGACGGCATGGCGGTTGAACGCCGGATCCTAAAGGAAAAAGGCATGCCGGAAGAAGTCATTCCTACTTTGATTAAAGCAAGGAAGGAAGTAACCGGGCAACATTATCACCGCATTTGGCGAAAATATGTTGCGTGGTGCGAGGATCGGAGTGCTCCGACGGAGGAATTTCATCTGGGTCGATTCCTACATTTCCTGCAATCAGGATTGTCTATGGGTCTCAAATTGGGATCTATTAAGGTTCAAATTTCGGCCCTGTCGATTTTCTTCCAGAAAGAATTGGCTTCAGTCCCTGAAGTCCAGACTTTCGTTAAGGGAGTGCTGCATATACAGCCTCCTGTGGTGCCTCCAGTGGCACCGTGGGATCTCAATGTGGTTTTGGACTTTCTAAAATCTCATTGGTTTGAACCACTAAAAAATGTGGATTTGAAATATCTCACATGGAAAGTGACCATGCTACTAGCCCTGGCTTCGGCCAGGAGAGTGTCAGAACTGGCAGCTTTATCTTACAAAAGCCCATATCTGATTTTCCATTCGGACAGGGCGGAACTGCGGACTCGTCCGCATTTTCTCCCTAAGGTGGTGTCAGCATTTCATCTGAACCAGCCTATTGTAGTGCCTGCGGCTACAAGTGACTTGGAGGACTCCAAGTTACTGGACGTTGTCAGAGCATTGAAAATATATATTGCAAGGACAGCTGGAGTCAGAAAATCTGACTCGTTGTTTATATTGTATGCACCCAACAAGATGGGTGCTCCTGCGTCTAAGCAGACGATTGCTCGTTGGATCTGTAGCACAATCCAACTTGCACATTCTGTGGCAGGCCTGCCACAGCCTAAATCTGTAAAGGCCCACTCCACAAGGAAGGTGGGCTCATCTTGGGCGGCTGCCCGAGGGGTCTCGGCATTACAACTTTGCCGAGCAGCTACGTGGTCAGGGGAGAACACGTTTGTAAAATTTTACAAATTTGATACTCTGGCTAAGGAGGACCTGGAGTTCTCTCATTCGGTGCTGCAGAGTCATCCGCACTCTCCCGCCCGTTTGGGAGCTTTGGTATAATCCCCATGGTCCTTTCAGGAACCCCAGCATCCACTAGGACGATAGAGAAAATAAGAATTTACTTACCGATAATTCTATTTCTCGGAGTCCGTAGTGGATGCTGGGCGCCCATCCCAAGTGCGGATTATCTGCAATAATTGTACATAGTTATTGTTAACTAATTCGGGTTATTGTTGTAGGGAGCCATCTTTTAGAGGCTCCTCTGTTATCATACTGTTAACTGGGTTTAGATCACAAGTTGTACGGTGTGATTGGTGTGGCTGGTATGAGTCTTACCCGGGATTCAAAATTCCTCCCTTATTGTGTACGCTCGTCCGGGCACAGTACCTAACTGAGGCTTGGAGGAGGGTCATAGGGGGAGGAGCCAGTGCACACCACCTGATCGGAAAGCTTTACTTTTTGTGCCCTGTCTCCTGCGGAGCCGCTATTCCCCATGGTCCTTTCAGGAACCCCAGCATCCACTACGGACTCCGAGAAATAGAATTATCGGTAAGTAAATTCTTATTATAACAACCGTAATATTTGAGGTTCTTAGCATATATTGGCCAGTATATGAGCCTGCCCACCTGCTTCACAGTGACCTCGTCGAACAGGTCACTAACATTATAGGGGTTCCCCTCTGGGGCGCAGAGCATCCCCAAACTACCCCAGCCATACTAACCCAGGGCATCACACAGAAAAGGGATAGAAGTGAGAGATAAGTGCTAGGCAAATTAAAGAGGCTGCTGAGTGTTAAAGAAAAAATCTGTAAAAGTAAATCTGCCTCCCACTGCTGCCTGCAAATACAGCCACATTGCATGTCACTAGAATCAGCCCCACTAGCTTACCAGTCAGTAGTCTGTATATGTGAATTCTGACGTCCTGCACTAGAATGGATACAATGGTTACAAATCTGTGTTTACGGGTAGGGAGCTTTACACTGAAAGATTGAAAATCATTACCATACTTTTAAAAATAGCCTATTTCACTACACAATGGCCGCACTTGGGCCAAATGATTACAAAAATTACATTAAAATGTACTGGTACTGAGTAAGTAGGAATGATGGATGTGCTAGCAGTTTTTAGCAGCCGTGCAAACGCTATGCCGCCTCCCACTGGGAGTGTATTGTAGCTTAGCAGAAGTGCGAACGAAAGGATCGCAGAGCGGCTACAAAGTTTTTTTGTGCAGTTTCAGAGTAGCTCAAAACCTACTCAGCGCTTGCGATGACTTCAGACTGTTCAGTTCCTGTTTTGACGTCACAAACACGCCCTGCATTCACCCAGCCATGACTGCCTTTTTCCTGGCACGCCTGCGTTTTTTTCGAACACTCCCTGAAAACGGTCGGTAGACACCCAGAAACGCCCACTTCATGTCAATCACTCTGCGGCAACCAGTGCGACTGAAAAGCTTCGCTAGACCCTGTGTGAAACTACATCGTTCGTTGTAATAGTACGTCGCGCATGCACATTGCGCTGCATACGCATACGCAGAAGTGCCTTTTTTTGCCTCATCGCTGCACAGCGAACGAATGCAGCTGGCGAACAACTCGGAATGGCCACCATAGTAAAGAGATTAAACTGGCTGAAAATGAGCTAAATTTATAGATCTGTATTTGATCTGCACCCATGATTTATAATTCTTATAAATCAGCAGATGTATGCATGGGTGTGTGTGACGTAACCTAGAGTATGAGAATGTTTCATTAATTTACTGAGGTTATTAATGGATTTTATTTTGACACCTAATATCACAAAGACATTTGACTGATTCTTGTCTGTTTTAAGATAAATGTTTACATATAAAATAGTGAAATAACGTGATATATAGGGTATAGTACCCTCTACAGCACATATAAACATCTTCCAAGCAGTTTCATGATAATATCCAAGCTTTGATACTTATCATGGACCTTTAAGGGGTATATTCAATCAGTGTTGGAATTTCCGACAAGGCGGAAAGACGGCACATTCCGCCGATAATCTGCACTTTTCGACACTTCAATATTAGCTCTGGTGTATATGGAACACTGTTGAAACCACTGTGGAGTCCACGGAAAAGGAAGGAGCCCACAGAGCAGGAGCAGCATCAAGTTGTCAGTAGTAGATGTTACAGCGAGGAATAGACACAGAGACATAGGGGTATATTCAATTAGGGCAGAATATTCCGACAGTCGGAAAATCGGCACTAATTCAACCTGTGGGTATTTAATAGCGGGCGTTTTCAACAGTTTTTGGTCCATTTTCGCCCATACCTTTTGGTGGTTTTTTTTTTAGTCAGATAGGCATGGGCGAAAATGGACCAAAAACTGTCAAACGTCCGCAAATTCAACAAATTTGTGTATTGTCAGTGAATTTGCCAATACACGTGGTTTTCGCCCATGCCTGATTTTTCGACCAGTCGAAAAAACAGCATGGGCATTGAATAGGTCGATTGTCAAAAACGGTCAAAAAAACTGTACTGATTGAATACCCCCCATAAACTGTACAATGTAACAAAATGTCAATGGGCAAACATCACAATACATCAGTAGCAAAACTTTGTATAGTTTAGTAAATACAGTAACAATAGTGCGATTTGTTTTACAGGTATCCGATCATGGGAAACGGATCTCAGCCAATGCAACTTAGATCAAGAACTGAAACTATTTGTATCCCGTCACTCAGCTAGGTTTTCTCCAGAAGTTAGAGGTGAGTTCTGGACCTAGAAGGGAAAAGCGTTTCCAAAAAAAAAAAAATTTCAACTTTGTTTTGTGATCCACCATATGTATCTATCTTTGTGTTGTTTTACAGAGCTTATAGGAAAAGCAGTTCTGTTTCCTTATTACATGAGATAATAATTAGTGACATTACTGGAAAGTGCGGACTATTGTGACAATGACTTTGGTTATGGAAGCTGTTTTAAAAAGATCATTCAAAAAGATAAAATGATTGAAAAATAAGTTTATCTATATTTTTACACCATATTTGAGGCAAATTCAGCCTTTATTGACATACATTTTTTTAAAAACTTAAAACATTTGAGCCCTGATGTTTGTCAGTAATATTATTCTACTCAGGTACTCGATGAGTGAAATGTAGGTAGGGAGGGGTACTGATCCCCATGGGAAAATGTGTAGTCTCTAAATACAGGGTATGTAGCCATTCAGAATGTCGACACTCTAATGTTGACACACAAGAGTTATACTGGTAAATCTGTAACTGCAGAACTGCTATAACCATAACAAGAAACTGTGACGCCCATAGAAGTGCATATTACTATCTGCTGATTTTGATCAGAATACAAGAGTGCTGTTTATATCTACAGTATTTATTAATAATAATGTTAATGATTATATGACATTTTCAGGTGTATGGAACGTTATACATAGATGGAATTATGCTAGTGCACAGTGCCCATGATGAAACAGCAAAGACCATGATTTATCCATTGTTCTCAGTGTGTTAAATAGGGAGAACAAAGAAATGATTTCTCCATGATATTTTTTTTGTTTTTGTTTGGTTTTTACAAATAGACCCATAATCCTTACCACCCAACTGGTCCGATTCCAGCGGGACAGTCCCACTATTCGGACACGGCCCCTCACAATGCCAAAAACGGGTCCGGGACGCAAGGCCACGCCCCTCCCACCAGACCACGTCCCTTTTTGGGCCCTGCACAGCTACACCGTGCGACAGTCCCAATTTTAGATGCCAAAGAGTTGGGAGGTATGCCTAATTCCTATCAGTCCACTATACTGAATATGACTTTCCATTTCTTGGACTTTATGGATCATTGATGGCCACCGTTAACTTAATTATTTTACAAGTCGTCAATCTCTATTACGGTATGTTTTGATCACAAGGAAAGTTATTACACTCAGACTGCATACAGAAGAGAGACAGTAGAAGGATGCATTAGAAGCTAGTTTTCATGTATAATTAGCCATGAGAAGTAATATAGCAACACAAAATATATTATATGTTTGTTTTATAGAAACATAGAATTTGACACTTGGCCCATTCTAGTCTGCCCCTTTTTTTTTACCATATTTTTATCCCATGCATGTTTAAATTGCTCTACTGTCTTAGCCTCTACCACATCTACTGGGTGGTTATTCCACTTGTCCACTACCCTTTCTGTGAAGTAAATTTTCCTCAAATTTCCCCTGAACCTCCCTCCCTCCAGTCTCAGTGCATGTCCTTGTGTTCTAATACTTATCTTCATTTGAAGAATGTTTCCCTCCTGGACTTTATTAAAACCATTGATATATTTAAAAGTTTCTATTGTGCCCCCCCCCCCCCCCCCCTTTCCCTTCTCTGCTCCCAACTGTACATATTGAGATTTTTTTAGTCTTTCTGGGTATGTTTTTTTGATGTAGGACATGCATCATTTTAGCTGCCCTTCTTTGTACAATCTCTAATGTATTAATATCCTTCTGAAGATACAGTGTGGCCTCCAAAATTGAACACAGTATTATAAATGAGGCCATACCAGTGACCTATACAGTGGCATTATTACTTCTTTCTGCTGCTGATTCCTCTCCCTAGGCAGTCAAGCATCTGACTAGCCTTCCTCATTGCTTTGTTACATTGCTTACCTTCATTTAAGTCACCTGAAATAGTGACTCCTAGATCACTTTCCTCCTCATTAGTTTCCAGTATAGTGCAATTTATACTGTATTTAGCCTTTGGATTTTTGAGACCCAAGTGCATGATTTTGCATTTTTGGGCATTAAACTGTAATTGCCACACTCTTGACCATTCCTATAGTCTACCTAGATAATCAATCCTTTGTTTTACCCCTCCTGGTGTGTCTATCCTGCTGCATTTAGACACAGGCAAATAAACAGTACCTCTGTGACAATAATGCATTCAGCTACAGGCAGCTAGACTCTAGACCACGCATGTCCAAACTGCGGCCCTCCAGCTGTTGTGAAACTACATATCCCAGCATGCCCTGACACAGTTTTGCTGTCAGAGCTGTCAGAGCATGCTAAAGCTGTGTCAGGGCATTCTGGGATGTGTAGTGTCTCAACAGCTGGAGGGCCGCAGTTTGGCCATGCCTGCTCTAGACTGTACCTCTATGAAATCACAATGCATTCAGATGCAGGCAGCTAGAGAGTACCTCTGCGAAATCACAATGCATTCAGCTGTAGGCAGCTAGACTACGTCTGTGACATCACAGTGCATTTAGATGCAGTAACCTAGACAGAACATCTGTGACATCATGGTACATTCAACTGCAGGCAGCTAGACAGTGCATTTGTGACATTGCAATGCATTTAACTACAGGCAGTTAGACAGTACCTCTGTGTCATCACAATCCATTCAGCTGCAGGCAGCATGACAGTACCTCTGTGATATCACATTGCATTCAGCAGCAGGCAGCTAGAGAATTCCTTTGTGACATCATAATGCATTCAGCTGCAGCCAGCTACAAAGTACCTCTGTGACATCACAATGCATGCAGATGCAGTAACCTAGACATACAGTCTGTGACATCATGGTACATTCAACTGCAGGCAGCTAGACAGTGTCTCTGACATCACAATGCATTTAACTAGAGGCAGGTAGACAGTACCTCTGTGACATCACAATGCATTCAGTTTCAGGCAGCATGACAGTACCTCTGTGACATCACAATGCATTTAACTACAGGCAGCTAGACAGTACCTCTGTGACATCACAGTGCATTCAGCTGCAGGCAGCTAGACAGTGCCACTGTGACATCACAATTCATTCAGATTCAGGTAGCTAGACAGTGCCTCTGTGACATCACAATTCATTTAGCTAAAGTCAGCTAGACAGTACCTCTGTGACATCACAATGCATATAGCAGCAGGCAGCTAGACAGTGCCACTGTGACATCACAATTTATTCAGCTGCAGACAGCTGCAGACACCTAGACAGTACCTCTGTGACATCACAGTACAATCAGCTGCAGGCAGCTAGACAGTGCCACTGTGACATCACAATTCATTCAGATTCAGGTAGCTAGACAGTGCCTCTGTGACATCACAATTCATTTAGCTAAAGTCAGCTAGACAGTACCTCTGTGACATCACAATGCATATAGCAGCAGGCAGCTAGACAGTGCCACTGTGACATCACAATTTATTCAGCTGCAGACAGCTGCAGACACCTAGACAGTACCTCCGTGACATCACAGTACAATCAGCTGCAGGCAGCTAGACAGTGCCACTGTGACATCACAATTCATTCAGCTGCAGGTAGCTAGACAGTGCCTCTGTGACATCACAATGCATTTAGCTAAAGTCAGCTAGACAGTACCTCTGTGACATCATAATGCATATAGCTGCAGGCAGCTAGACAGTGCCACTGTGACATCACAATTCATTCAGCTGCAGGTAGCTAGATAGTGCCTCTGTGACATCACAATGCATTTAGCTAAAGTCAGCTAGACAGTACCTCTGTGACATCACAATGCATATAGCAGCAGGTAGCTAGTCAGTGCCTGTGACATCACAATGAATTCAGCTGCAGGCAAGGCAGCTAGACAGTGTCTCTGTGACATCACAATGCGTTCAGCTGCAGGTAGCTAGACAGTACCTCTGTGACATCACAGTGCAATCAGCTGCAGGCAGCTAGACAGTGCCACTGTGACATCACAATTCATTCAGCTGCAGACACCTAGGGGTAAATTTACTAAGATGGGAGTTCTATTTAAGGTGGGATGTTGCCCATAGCAACAATCAGATTCTACTTCTCATTTATCTAGCACCTTCTAGAACATAATACCTGGAATCTGATTGGTTGCTATGGGCAACATCCCATCTTAAATAGAACTCCCATCTTAGTAAATTTACCCCCTAGACACTACCTCTGTGACATCACAGTGCATTCAGCTGCAGGCCGCTAGACAGTGCCACTGTGACATCACAATTCATTTAGCTTCAGGTAGCTAGACAGTGCCTCTGTGACATCACAATTAATTCAGCTGCAGGTAGCTAGACAGTGCCTTTGTGACATCACAATGAATTTAGCTGCAGGCAACTAGACAGTGCCTCTGTGACATCACAAGGCATACAGCTGCAGGCAGCTAGATAGTAACTTTGTGACATTTCAATGTGTATTCAGCGGCAGGCAGCTAGACTAGCTCTGTGACATCACAATGCATTTAGCTAAAGTCCGCTAGACAGTACCTCTGTGACATTACAATGCATACAGCTGCAGATAGCTAAACAGTGCAACTGTGACATCACAATTAATTTTACTGCAGGCAGCTAGACAGTGCCTCTGTGACATCAAGATGCATTCAGCTGCAGACGACTACAAAGTACCTCTGTGACATCACAATGCATTGAGCTGTAGGTAGCTAGAGAGTTCCTCTGTGACATCACAATGCTTTCAGCTACAGGCCGATAGACTACCTCTGTGACATCACACTGCATTTACTACAGGCAGTTAGAGAGACCGTCTATGACATCATGGTACATTCAGCTGCAGGCAGCAAGATAGCGCCACTGTGACATCACAATTCATTCAGCTGCAGGCACCTAGACAGTGCCTCTATTACATCACAATGCATTCAGCTGCAGGCAGCTAGACAGTGTCTCTGTGACATCACAATGCATTCAGCTGCAGGTAGCTAGACAGTACCTCTGTGACATCACAATGCATTCAGCTGCAGGTAGCTAGACAGTACCTCTGTGACATCACAATGCAATCAGCTACAGGCAGCTAGACAGTACCTTTGTGACATCACAATGCATTCAGCTACAGGCAGCTAGAGAGTACCTCTGTGACATCACAATGCATTGAGCTGTAGGTAGCTACAGAGTTCCTCTGTGACATCACAATGCATACAGCTGCAGATAGCTAGACAGTGTCTCTGTGACATGACAAATCAATCAACTGTAGGCAGCTAGACAGTGCCTCTGTGACATCACAATGCATTCAGATGCAGACTGCTAGACAGTACCTCTGTGACATCACAATGCATCCAGCTGCAGGTAGCTAGTGTCTCTGTGACATCACAATGCATTCAGCTGCAGGCAGCTATATAGTGCCTCTGTGACATTACAATGCATTTAGCTACAGGCAGCTAGACTACCTCTGTGACATCATACAGCATTTACTACAGGCAGCTAGACAGTACATCTGTGACATCACAATGCATTCACCTGCAGGCAACTAGACAGTGCCATTGTGACATCACAATGCATTCAGCTGCAGGTAGCTAGTGTCTCTGTGACATCACAATGCATTCAGCTGCAGGCAGCTATATAGTGCCTCTGTGACATTACAATGCATTTAGCTAAAGCCCAGCTAGACAGTATTTCTGTGACATCACAATGCATACAGCTGCAGACAGCTAGACAGTGCCTCTGTGACATCACAATGCATATAGTTAGACAGTGGCTCTGTGACATCACAATGAATTTAGCTGCGGTAAAATGAGGCAGGTGAGGCAGAGCCTTTCCTGTTATACTAACATATAAGGCAGAGTATTGACAATATAAAGTACATGAAAAATACAAACAATATATTAGAAACAGCCTCTTTGTATTATTCTAATCATTTTTATAGCCAAAACTCTGGAGTAAAAATTCTATCTTTTCTGAACATTTCTGCTCAAAACGCAACAAATTTCCAACAGTATACAGTGCTTCACCTTGTATAATTGGGGTCATTCTGACCTGAACACTCGCTGCAGTTCTTTGCAGAGCAGCGTTCAGGTCAGAACTGTGCATGCGGTGCTGGCGCATGGCTGACAGCCGACGGCTGTCACTGCCTAGCGATCGCCTCTGCCTGATTGACATGCAGGGGCGGTCGCTGGGTGGGAGGTGGCGGCACGGCGGCATTTGCCCGCCGTTTTGTGAGCACGGTCCAGCCAATGCAGGCGTGGCCGGATCGTGCAGGGGCGGGCCACAGCGGCTGCGTGATGTCACACGCAGCCGCTGCAAGCCGGGCAGCGACGAGTAGCTCCCGGCCAGCACGCAAAAGCTGCGCTGGCCGGGAGCTACTCCTGAGGTACAAAAGCATCGCCGTTGTGTGATGCTTTTGTGCTTCAGCAACGGGGCAGGGACTGACATGCGAGCCGGGCTAGCCCTGTGCAGGGCATCCCCCCACATGTCTGTGTTCCTGATCGGAGCTGTGCTAAATTTAGCACAGCTACAATCAACTCTGAATGACCCCCAATGTCCACATGATCCCTTTGGCTCATATATTGCGTGTAAATCTGCATTTGGTACTAGCCAGTACCTCCTGAACCGTTACCTCACAGCACGTCCCTGCTGTGACATCACAATGCATTCCGCTGCAGGCAGCTAGAGAGTAACTGTGACATCACAATGTGCATTCAGCTGCAGGCAGCTAGACAGTACCTCTGTGACATCACAATCCATTCAGCTGCAGGCAGCTAGACTACCTCTGTGACATCACAATGCATTTAGCTAAAGTCAGCTAGAGAGTACCTCTGTGACATCACAATGCATACAGCTGCAGATAGCTAGACAGTGTCTCTGTGACATGACAAATCAATCAACTGTAGGCAGCTAGACAGTGCCTCTGTGACATCACAATGCATTCAGATGCAGACTGCTAGACAGTACCTCTGTGACATCACAATGCATCCAGCTGCAGAGTACCTCTGACATCACAATGCATTGAGCTTTTGTTAGCTAGAGAGTTCCTCTGTGACATAACAATGCATTCAGCTGCAGGCAGCTAGACAGTACATTTGTGACATCACAATGCATTCAGCGGCAGGCAGCTAGACAGTGCCACTGTGACATAACAATGCATTCAGCTCCAGATAGCTAGTATGTCTGTGACATCACAATTAATTCATCTTCAGGCAACTAGATAATGCCTCTGTGACATTACAATGCATTCAGACGCAGACAGCTAAACAGTACCTCTGTGACATCACAATGCATTCAGCTGCAGGTAGCTAGACAGTACCTCTGTGACATCACAATGCAATCAGCTACAGGCAGCTAGACAGTACCTTTGTGACATCACAATGCATTCAGCTGCAGGCAGCTAGAGAGTACCTCTGTGACATCACAATGCATTGAGCTGTAGGTAGCTACAGAGTTCCTCTGTGACATCACAATGCATACAGCTGCAGATAGCTAGACAGTGTCTCTGTGACATGACAAATCAATCAACTGTAGGCAGCTAGACAGTGCCTCTGTGACATCACAATGCATTCAGATGCAGACTGCTAGACAGTACCTCTGTGACATCACAATGCATCCAGCTGCAGGTAGCTAGTGTCTCTGTGACATCACAATGCATTCAGCTGCAGGCAGCTATATAGTGCCTCTGTGACATTACAATGCATTTAGCTACAGGCAGCTAGATTACCTCTGTGACATCATACAGCATTTACTACAGGCAGCTAGACAGTACATCTGTGACAGCACAATGCATTCACCTGCAGGCAACTAGACAGTGCCATTGTGACATCACAATGCATTCAGCTGCAGGTAGCTAGTGTCTCTGTGACATCACAATGCATTCAGCTGCAGGCAGCTATATAGTGCCTCTGTGACATTACAATGCATTTAGCTAAAGTCAGCTAGACAGTATTTCTGTGACATCACAATGCATACAGCTGCAGACAGCTAGACAGTGCCTCTGTGACATCACAATGCATACAGTTAGACAGTGGCTCTGTGACATCACAATGAATTTAGCTGCGGTAAAATGAGGCAGGTGAGGCAGAGCCTTTCCTGTTATACTAACATATAAGGCAGAGTATTGACAATATAAAGTACATGAAAAATACAAACAATATATTAGAAACAGCCTCTTTGTATTATTCTAATCATTTTTATAGCCAAAACTCTGGAGTAAAAATTCTATCTTTTCTGAACATTTCTGCTCAAAACGCAACAAATTTCCAACAGTATACAGTGCTTCACCTTGTATAATTGGGGTCATTCTGACCTGAACACTCGCTGCAGTTCTTTGCAGAGCAGCGTTCAGGTCAGAACTGTGCATGCGGTGCTGGCGCATGGCTGACAGCCGACGGCTGTCACTGCCTAGCGATCGCCTCTGCCTGACTGACATGCAGGGGCGGTCGCTGGGTGGGAGGTGGCGGCACGGCGGCATTTGCCCGCCGTTTTGTGAGCACGGTCCAGCCAATGCAGGCGTGGCCGGATCGTGCAGGGGCGGGCCACAGCGGCTGCGTGATGTCACACGCAGCCGCTGCAAGCCGGGCAGCGACGAGTAGCTCCCGGCCAGCACGCAAAAGCTGCGCTGGCCGGGAGCTACTCCTGAGGTACAAAAGCATCGCCGTTGTGTGATGCTTTTGTGCTTCAGCAACGGGGCAGGGACTGACATGCGAGCCGGGCTAGCCCTGTGCAGGGCATCCCCCCACATGTCTGTGTTCCTGATCGGAGCTGTGCTAAATTTAGCACAGCTACAATCAACTCTGAATGACCCCCAATGTCCACATGATCCCTTTGGCTCATATATTGCGTGTAAATCTGCATTTGGTACTAGCCAGTACCTCCTGAACCGTTACCTCACAGCACGTCCCTGCTGTGACATCACAATGCATTCCGCTGCAGGCAGCTAGAGAGTAACTGTGACATCACAATGTGCATTCAGCTGCAGGCAGCTAGACAGTACCTCTGTGACATCACAATCCATTCAGCTGCAGGCAGCTAGACTACCTCTGTGACATCACAATGCATTCCGCTGCAGGCAGCTAGAGAGTAACTGTGACATCACAATGTGCATTCAGCTGCAGGCAGCTAGACAGTACCTCTGTGACATCACAATCCATTCAGCTGCAGGCAGCTAGACTACCTCTGTGACATCACAATGCATTTAGCTAAAGTCAGCTAGAGAGTACCTCTGTGACATCACAATACATACAGCTGCAGATAGCTAGACAGTGTCTCGTCTCTGTGACATGACAAATCAATCAACTGTAGGCAGCTAGACAGTGCCTCTGTGACATCACAATGCATTCAGATGCAGACTGCTAGACAGTACCTCTGTGACATCACAATGCATCCAGCTGCAGAGTACCTCTGACATCACAATGCATTGAGCTTTTGTTAGCTAGAGAGTTCCTCTGTGACATAACAATGCATTCAGCTGCAGGCAGCTAGACAGTACATTTGTGACATCACAATGCATTCAGCGGCAGGCAGCTAGACAGTAGAGATGAGCGGGTTCGGTTTCTCTGAATCCGAACCCGCCCGAACTTCATGTTTTTTTACACGGGTCCGAGCGACTCGGATCTTCCCGCCTTGCTCGGTTAACCCGAGCGCGCCCGAACGTCATCATCACGCTGTCGGATTCTCGCGAGGCTCGGATTCTATCGCGAGACTCGGATTCTATATAAGGAGCCGCGCGTCGCGGCCATTTTCACACGTGCATTGAGATTGATAGGGAGAGGACGTGGCTGGCGTCCTCTCCGTTTAGAAATTAAAATAGATAGGAGAGTGAGAGTGAGACACTTCATTTACTTACTGGAGCTTAGGAGGAGTTATACTAGTGACTGATGACCAGTGACCTGACCACCAGTGCAGTTTTATAATTTATTATTATTTAATAATCCGTTCTGTTCTTGTTCTCTGCCTGAAAAAAACGATACACAGTGACTCAGTCACACTCACATACCATATCTGTGCTCAGCCCAGTGTGCTGCATCATCTATGTATAATATCTGACTGTGCTCACACAGCTTAATTGTGGGGGAGACTGGGGAGCAGTTATAGGTTATAGCAGGAGCCAGGAGTACATATTAAACAGTGCACACTTTTGCTGCCAGAGTGCCACTGCCAGTGTGACTGACCACTGACCACTGTGACCAGTGACCTGACCACACTGACCACCAGTATAGTATATTGTGATTGAATGTCTGCCTGAAAAAGTACACTCGTCGTGTGACTTGTGTGGTGTTTTTTTATTCTATTAAAATTAAAAAACTCATTCTGCTGACAGACAGTGTCCAGCAGGTCCGTCATTATATAATATATACCTGTCCGGCTGCAGTAGTGATATATATATATTTTTTATATCATTATTTATCATCCAGTCTATACTAGCAGCAGACACAGTACGGTAGTTCACGGCTGTAGCTACCTCTGTGTCGGCACTCGGCAGTCCATCCATAATTGTATACCACCTACCCGTGGTTTTTTTTTTCTTTCTTCTTTATACATACTACATCTCATTATCATCCAGTCTATATTAGTAGCAGACACAGTACAGTACGGTAGTCCACGGCTGTAGCTACATCTGTGTCGGCACTCGGCAGTCCATCCATAATTGTATACCACCTACCCGTGGTTTTTTTTTTCTTTCTTCTTTATACATACTACATCTCATTATCATCCAGTCTATATTAGCAGCAGACACAGTACAGTACGGTAGTCCACGGCTGTAGCTACCTCTGTGTCGGCACTCGGCAGTCCATCCATAATTGTATACCACCTACCCGTGGTTTTTTTTTTCTTTCTTCTTTATACATACTACATCTCATTATCAACCAGTCTATATTAGCAGCAGACACAGTACGGTAGTTCACGGCTGTAGCTACCTCTGTGTCGGCACTCGGCAGTCCATCCATAATTGTATACCACCTACCCGTGGTTTTTTTTTTCTTTCTTCTTTATACATACTACATCTCATTATCATCCAGTCTATATTAGCAGCAGACACAGTACAGTACGGTAGTCCACGGCTGTAGCTACCTCTGTGTCGGCACTCGGCAGTCCATCCATAATTGTATACCACCTACCCGTGGTTTTTTTTTTCTTTCTTCTTTATACATACTACATCTCATTATCAACCAGTCTATATTAGCAGCAGACACAGTACAGTACGGTAGTCCACGGCTGTAGCTACCTCTGTGTCGGCACTCGGCAGTCCATCCATAATTGTATACCACCTACCCGTGGTTTTTTTTTTCTTTCTTCTTTATACATACTACATCTCATTATCAACCAGTCTATATTAGCAGCAGACACAGTACAGTACGGTAGTCCACGGCTGTAGCTACCTCTGTGTCGGCACTCGGCAGTCCATCCATAATTGTATACTAGTATCCATCCATCTCCATTGTTTACCTGAGGTGCCTTTTAGTTGTGCCTATTAAAATATGGAGAACAAAAATGTTGAGGTTCCAAAATTAGGGAAAGATCAAGATCCACTTCCACCTCGTGCTGAAGCTGCTGCCACTAGTCATGGCCGAGACGATGAAATGCCAGCAACGTCGTCTGCCAAGGCCAATGCCCAATGTCATAGTACAGAGCATGTCAAATCCAAAACACCAAATATCAGTAAAAAAAGGACTCCAAAACCTAAAATAAAATTGTCGGAGGAGAAGCGTAAACTTGCCAATATGCCATTTACCACACGGAGTGGCAAGGAACGGCTGAGGCCCTGGCCTATGTTCATGGCTAGTGGTTCAGCTTCACATGAGGATGGAAGCACTCAGCCTCTCGCTAGAAAACTGAAAAGACTCAAGCTGGCAAAAGCACCGCAAAGAACTGTGCGTTCTTCGAAATCCCAAATCCACAAGGAGAGTCCAATTGTATCGGTTGCGATGCCTGACCTTCCCAACACTGGACGTGAAGAGCATGCGCCTTCCACCATTTGCACGCCCCCTGCAAGTGCTGGAAGGAGCACCCGCAGTCCAGTTCCTGATAGTCAGATTGAAGATGTCAGTGTTGAAGTACACCAGGATGAGGAGGATATGGGTGTTGCTGGCGCTGGGGAGGAAATTGACCAGGAGGATTCTGATGGTGAGGTGGTTTGTTTAAGTCAGGCACCCGGGGAGACACCTGTTGTCCGTGGGAGGAATATGGCCACTGACATGCCTGGTGAAAATACCAAAAAAATCAGCTCTTCGGTGTGGAAGTATTTCAACAGAAATGCGGACAACAGGTGTCAAGCCGTGTGTTGCCTTTGTCAAGCTGTAATAAGTAGGGGTAAGGACGTTAACCACCTCGGAACATCCTCCCTTATACGTCACCTGCAGCGCATTCATAATAAGTCAGTGACAAGTTCAAAAACTTTGGGCGACAGCGGAAGCAGTCCACTGACCAGTAAATCCCTTCCTCTTGTAACCAAGCTCACGCAAACCACCCCACCAACTCCCTCAGTGTCAATTTCCTCCTTCCCCAGGAATGCCAATAGTCCTGCAGGCCATGTCACTGGCAATTCTGACGAGTCCTCTCCTGCCTGGGATTCCTCCGATGCATCCTTGCGTGTAACGCCTACTGCTGCTGGCGCTGCTGTTGTTGCTGCTGGGAGTCGATGGTCATCCCAGAGGGGAAGTCGTAAGCCCACTTGTACTACTTCCAGTAAGCAATTGACTGTTCAACAGTCCTTTGCGAGGAAGATGAAATATCACAGCAGTCATCCTACTGCAAAGCGGATAACTGAGGCCTTGGCATCCTGGGTGGTGAGAAACGTGGTTCCGGTATCCATCATTACTGCAGAGCCAACTAGAGACTTGTTGGAGGTACTGTGTCCCCGGTACCAAATACCATCTAGGTTCCATTTCTCTAGGCAGGCGATACCGAAAATGTACACAGACCTCAGAAAAAGAGTCACCAGTGTCCTAAAAAATGCAGCTGTACCCAATGTCCACTTAACCACGGACATGTGGACAAGTGGAGCAGGGCAGGGTCAGGACTATATGACTGTGACAGCCCACTGGGTAGATGTATGGACTCCCGCCGCAAGAACAGCAGCGGCGGCACTAGTAGCAGCATCTCGCAAACGCCAACTCTTTCCTAGGCAGGCTACGCTTTGTATCACCGGTTTCCAGAATACGCACACAGCTGAAAACCTCTTACGGCAACTGAGGAAGATCATCGCGGAATGGCTTACCCCAATTGGACTCTCCTGTGGATTTGTGGCATCGGACAACGCCAGCAATATTGTGTGTGCATTAAATATGGGCAAATTCCAGCACGTCCCATGTTTTGCACATACCTTGAATTTGGTGGTGCAGAATTTTTAAAAAAACGACAGGGGCGTGCAAGAGATGCTGTCGGTGGCCAGAAGAATTGCGGGACACTTTCGGCGTACAGGCACCACGTACAGAAGACTGGAGCACCACCAAAAACTACTGAACCTGCCCTGCCATCATCTGAAGCAAGAAGTGGTAACGAGGTGGAATTCAACCCTCTATATGCTTCAGAGGTTGGAGGAGCAGCAAAAGGCCATTCAAGCCTATACAATTGAGCACGATATAGGAGGTGGAATGCACCTGTCTCAAGCGCAGTGGAGAATGATTTCAACGTTGTGCAAGGTTCTGATGCCCTTTGAACTTGCCACACGTGAAGTCAGTTCAGACACTGCCAGCCTGAGTCAGGTCATTCCCCTCATCAGGCTTTTGCAGAAGAAGCTGGAGACATTGAAGGAGGAGCTAACACGGAGCGATTCCGCTAGGCATGTGGGACTTGTGGATGGAGCCCTTAATTCGCTTAACAAGGATTCACGGGTGGTCAATCTGTTGAAATCAGAGCACTACATTTTGGCCACCGTGCTCGATCCTAGATTTAAAGCCTACCTTGGATCTCTCTTTCCGGCAGACACAAGTCTGCTGGGGTTGAAGACCTGCTGGTGAGAAAATTGTCAAGTCAAGCGGAACGCGACCTGTCAACATCTCCTCCTTCACATTCTCCCGCAACTGGGGGTGCGAGGAAAAGGCTCAGAATTCCGAGCCCACCCGCTGGCGGTGATGCAGGGCAGTCTGGAGCGACTGCTGATGCTGACATCTGGTCCGGACTGAAGGACCTGACAACGATTACGGACATGTCGTCTACTGTCACTGCATATGATTCTCTCAACATTGAAAGAATGGTGGAGGATTATATGAGTGACCGCATCCAAGTAGGCACGTCACACAGTCCGTACTTATACTGGCAGGAAAAAGAGGCAATTTGGAGGCCCTTGCACAAACTGGCTTTATTCTACCTAAGTTGCCCTCCCACAAGTGTGTACTCCGAAAGAGTGTTTAGTGCCGCCGCTCACCTTGTCAGCAATCGGCGTACGAGGTTACATCCAGAAAATGTGGAGAAGATGATGTTCATTAAAATGAATTATAATCAATTCCTCCGTGGAGACAGTGACCAGCAGCAATTGCCTCCACAAAGTACACAGGGAGCTGAGATGGTGGATTCCAGTGGGGACGAATTGATAATCTGTGAGGAGGGGGATGTACACGGTGATATATCGGAGGATGATGATGAGGTGGACATCTTGCCTCTGTAGAGCCAGTTTGTGCAAGGAGAGATTAATTGCTTCTTTTTTGGTGGGGGTCCAAACCAACCCGTCATATCAGTCACAGTCGTGTGGCAGACCCTGTCACTGAAATGATGGGTTGGTTAAAGTGTGCATGTCCTGTTTATACAACATAAGGGTGGGTGGGAGGGCCCAAGGACAATTCCATCTTGCACCTCTTTTTTCTTTAATTTTTCTTTGCGTCATGTGCTGTTTGGGGAGGGTTTTTTGGAAGGGCCATCCTGCGTGACACTGCAGTGCCACTCCTAGATGGGCCCGGTGTTTGTGTCGGCCACTAGGGTCGCTTATCTTACTCACACAGCTACCTCATTGCGCCTCTTTTTTTCTTTGCGTCATGTGCTGTTTGGGGAGGGTTTTTTGGAAGGGACATCCTGCGTGACACTGCAGTGCCACTCCTAGATGGGCCCGGTGTTTGTGTCGGCCACTAGGGTCGCTTATCTTACTCACACAGCTACCTCATTGCGCCTCTTTTTTTCTTTGCGTCATGTGCTGTTTACGGAGGGTTTTTTGGAAGGGACATCCTGCGTGACACTGCAGTGCCACTCCTAGATGGGCCCGGTGTTTGTGTCGGCCACTAGGGTCGCTTATCTTACTCACACAGCTACCTCATTGCGCCTCTTTTTTTCTTTGCGTCATGTGCTGTTTGGGGAGGGTTTTTTGGAAGGGACATCCTGCGTGACACTGCAGTGCCACTCCTAGATGGGCCCGGTGTTTGTGTCGGCCACTAGGGTCGCTTATCTTACTCACACAGCTACCTCATTGCGCCTCTTTTTTTCTTTGCGTCATGTGCTGTTTGGGGAGGGTTTTTTGGAAGGGACATCCTGCGTGACACTGCAGTGCCACTCCTAGATGGGCCCGGTGTTTGTGTCGGCCACTAGGGTCGCTTATCTTACTCACACAGCTACCTCATTGCGCCTCTTTTTTTCTTTGCGTCATGTGCTGTTTGGGGAGGGTTTTTTGGAAGGGACATCCTGCGTGACACTGCAGTGCCACTCCTAGATGGGCCCGGTGTTTGTGTCGGCCACTAGGGTCGCTTATCTTACTCACACAGCTACCTCATTGCGCCTCTTTTTTTCTTTGCGTCATGTGCTGTTTGGGGAGGGTTTTTTGGAAGGGACATCCTGCGTGACACTGCAGTGCCACTCCTAGATGGGCCCGGTGTTTGTGTCGGCCACTAGGGTCGCTTATCTTACTCACACAGCTACCTCATTGCGCCTCTTTTTTTCTTTGCGTCATGTGCTGTTTGGGGAGGGTTTTTTGGAAGGGACATCCTGCGTGACACTACAGTGCCACTCCTAGATGGGCCCGGTGTTTGTGTCGGCCACTAGGGTCGCTTATCTTACTCACACAGCTACCTCATTGCGCCTCTTTTTTTCTTTGCGTCATGTGCTGTTTGGGGAGGGTTTTTTGGAAGGGACATCCTGCGTGACACTGCAGTGCCACTCCTAGATGGGCCCGGTGTTTGTGTCGGCCACTAGGGTCGCTTATCTTACTCACACAGCTACCTCATTGCGCCTCTTTTTTTCTTTGCGTCATGTGCTGTTTGGGGAGGGTTTTTTGGAAGGGACATCCTGCGTGACACTGCAGTGCCACTCCTAGATGGGCCAGGTGTTTGTGTCGGCCACTAGGGTCGCTTAGCTTAGTCATCCAGCGACCTCGGTGCAAATTTTAGGACTAAAAATAATATTGTGAGGTGTGAGGTATTCAGAATAGACTGAAAATGAGTGGAAATGATGGTTTTTGAGGTTAATAATACTTTGGGATCAAAATGACCCCCAAATTCTATGATTTAAGCTGTTTTTTAGGTTTTTTGGAAAAAAACACCCGAATCCAAAACACACCCGAATCCGACAAAAAAAATTCGGTTAGGTTTTGCCAAAACGCGGTCGAACCCAAAACACGGCCGCGGAACCGAACCCAAAACCAAAACACAAAACCCGAAAAATTTCCGGCGCTCATCTCTACTAGACAGTGCCACTGTGACATAACAATGCATTCAGCTCCAGGTAGCTAGTATGTCTGTGACATCACAATTAATTCATCTTCAGGCAACTAGATAATGCCTCTGTGACATTACAATGCATTCAGACGCAGACAGCTAAACAGTACCTCTGTGACATCACAATACATTCAGCTGCAGGCAGCTAGACAGTACCTCTGTGACATCACAATGCATTCAGCTGCAGACAACCTCAAAGTACCTCTGTGACATCACAATGCATTCAGATGCAGTAACCTAGACAGAATGTCTGTGACACAATGCATTCAGATGCAGGCAGTTAGAGCGTATCTCTATGACTTCACAACGCATTTAGCTGCAGGCAGCTAGACAGTAATGCTGTGACATCACAATGCATTCAGCTACAGACAGCTACAAAGTACTTCTGTGACATCAAAATGCATTGAGCTGTAGGCAGCTAGATTTCGTCTGTGACATCACAATGCATTCAGATGCAGTAACCTAGACATAATGTCTGTGACATCATGGTACATTCAGCTGCAGGCAGCTAGAGAGTGCGTCTGTGACATCACAATACATTTAGCTAAAGTCAGCTAGACATTACCTTTGTGACATCACAATGCATACAGCTGCAGGCAGCTAGACAGTACCTGATGTTACAAATATGTGCGGATTGCAGGGGCGGATTGGGAACAAAAAGCGGCCCTGGAAAAATTTGTACTAGTGGCCCCACATGGGCAGCACCAGAGGTGTAAGGTCTAGCCATGGGCCATGGCAGCAGCACCCTCCCCCCAAGACTTTCCAGATAGTGGGCATGTCCAGCATCAAGGGGGAAGTTAAAAAGAAATACAATTAAATGTTATGAGCACATTATATGATACACCTTCAGAATTTAGGAAACTATATCATTCTTTAGAAAGATATATTTTCTTGCTTATTACACCAACCGTATCCCAATCACTATTCACTCAATCTTATATGTCAGCCAAGCAGGCAGACAGAGCATACACTAGATCATCTGCAATCACAGGCTAAGTGGCAAAGTCATTTTCATCTTATTCATTATGTCTATAAAAAGGACCACATGTCCTCAAACAAAACAGGCCCCACGGGTGCGCCGGCCCACCGGGAATCTTCCCTGTAGACCCTATGGCCAATCCGCCTCTGGCGGATTGTCACCTACAGGCATCTGCTAAGTTGCTGAATCCACATCTGATCATGTTACAGCACAATCACTGCATCTCATCTGAATGACTTAAGTGAGCTCAAAGAGACGATAAGAAATAGTTTTCACTTCAGTCTGGTTTGGAACACACACAACTGCTGCCAGAGTGTTATACAAAGAGAGCAGCTTAGTGGACCTCCATATGTGCTGTATTATTTAATGGCAGTTATCCAGGACTGTAGCTGTGGCTGTGTAAGGGGGTTAGTCGCTCAGGGTCGAGTCTGCAGAAGAATTCTCATTTTGCTTAATATGTTTACAAATGAGAGACATCAGTTTTCCTTCCTACCCCAGTGCTAACATTTCTAGTTACATTGCTTGCCTTTTATTCCAAGAAGGGAAACATAAGACATTTAATATGC
Source organism: Pseudophryne corroboree (assembly GCF_028390025.1). Classification (NCBI taxonomy): domain Eukaryota; kingdom Metazoa; phylum Chordata; class Amphibia; order Anura; family Myobatrachidae; genus Pseudophryne; species Pseudophryne corroboree. The sequence goes on along the minus strand of NC_086444.1, from coordinate 169,412,852 downwards.
TTGTCGGAAATGTAACTTCCAGGATGGGTCAGCATACATTTAGCAGCAGGGGTTAAATTGTTTTCAGGCTGTGGCGCTTACAGGTCTGCTTAGTAAAATTGTAATCGTAATCTAATTAAAAAAATCTACATTTTTCGCAAATAAAATTAAATCCTTTTATATAAATATAGCCCGGCGATCACCTCCATTACATCCTATTATTATTATTATTATTATTATTATTATTATTATTACTAGTACTATTAATTTTATTATTATTATTACAATTTCTTATATAGTGCAGCAAATTTCATTGCGCTTTACAATTGGAAACAACATTCATGAAACAAAACTGGGTAATAACAGACAGACATAGCGGTAGGAAGGCCCTGATCGCAAACTTACAGTCTATAGGGAAATACTCATTAATACATAAGGGTAGATGTTATTCATTGCATAATGGTCCACCAGATTGCAAAGATTCTTGGTGGGCCGCATGATATGGTCACACAGTGACATTGGCCTGGGGTCAAGAGGATTGGAAAGTGAAAAAAAGAGAAAATATGTGAGTATATGTGTGGACTGTACAGTGGGGATGCAGTTGGATAGGAAAGTTTATGAAAGTTATGTGGGCGGTTCCAGAATTTGATAAGCTTGCCTGAAGAGGTGAGTTTTCAGGGAACGTTTGAAGTTTTGGAGACCAGAGGAGAGTCTTATTGTGCATGGGAGGGCATTCCACAGAGTGGGTGCAGCACGAGGAAAATCCTGCAATCGTGAATGGGAGCAAATGAGTGTGAGATCTGCACATTCTTCACTGATAGGTGAAAAGTCAGAGAAATCAGTGAATTCTCTGGACTTTTCAGTGTACTTAATTATGGAGTTAACTTAAATATTGCATTCTCCAGCTAAGAAGCTGGAGAAATGTTAATAATGGATTTACTAAATAGACACCATAGTCATGGCACTTTTCTGTACTCGGGCCTATCAGTGTGTTTTGGGTATGTTGGGAGTGTGGTTTAGTGTTTACTATACTATTTAGTGTTTACTAAAATATTATTTCCAGGGCAGGGGTTCTCTTGCTTCTTCGTACATCCCCTTCCCCCTGTTATTGTTTGGTTAGTTGTTGGCTTTCTTGTTGCGGGAAAGACCAGTAGCAGTCTTGTTTTAGGTCTTGAGGTGCTCTCCCCACCAGTACATGGGTTAGGCTGATGCTACCCTACTGAGCTGCACCATCAGTCCACGTGTGCTTCTTCTGTGTTATTGGGAGGGCAGTTTGAGTGATTTTCGATGGGCTGGCAGTTGCCCCACATCTAAGATTTGAGTTTGGTGATGGGCTGGCAGTGCCCCTATGGTGATGATATTGGGATCCCAGCACATGGGATGCCGGCAGTCAGAGGACTGAAAGTGACATCATGATGCCCAGAATACCGACACCCAGTGGAAAATTTCTGATTAGGCACGTGCCTAGGGGCGACACTTGGATGTTTGTGTTGGTACTGTCAGTCCAAAAAGTACCAGTAACTGCAAAATTTCTCTGACGTCCTAGTGGATGCTGGGGACTCCGTAAGGACCATGGGGAATAGACGGGCTCCGCAGGAGACTGGGCACACTAAAAGAAAGATTTGGTACTACCTGGTGTGCACTGGCTCCTCCCTCTATGCCCCTCCTCCAGACCTCAGTTAGATTTCTGTGCCCAGCCGAGCTGGATGCACACTAGGGGCTCTCCTGAGCTCTTAGAAGAAAGTATATTTTAGGTTTTTTATTTTACAGTGAGACCTGCTGGCAACAGGCTCACTGCAACGAGGGACTAAGGGGAGAAGAAGCGAACCTACCTGCTTGCAGCTAGCTTGGGCTTCTTAGGCTACTGGACACCATTAGCTCCAGAGGGATCGACCGCAGGACCCGTCCTTGGTGTTCGTTCCCGGAGCCGCGCCGCCGTCCCCCTTACAGAGCCAGAAGCAAGAAGATGGTCCGGAAAATCGGCGGCAGAAGACTTCAGTCTTCACCAAGGTAGCGCACAGCACTGCAGCTGTGCGCCATTGCTCCTCATACACACTTCACACTCCGGTCACTGAGGGTGCAGGGCGCTGGGGGGGGGCGCCCTGAGCAGCAATAATATCACCTTGGCTGTCAAAATAACCACAATATATAGCCCCAGAGGCTATATATGTGGTAACTACCCCTGCCAGAATACAGAAAAAAGCGGGAGAAAGTCCGCCGAAAAGGGGGCGGGGCTTCTACCTCAGCACACTGGCGCCATTTCTCCCTCACAGTTCCGCTGGAAGGAAGCTCCCTGACTCTCCCCTGCAGTCTACACTACAGAAAAGGGTAAAAAAGAGAGGGGGGGGGGGGCACAGATTTGAGGCGCAGTAAATATTATAGCAGCTATAGGGGACATAATTCAGTTAGTTCCTGCATTATATAGCGCTCTGGTGTGTGCTGGCATACTCTCTCTCTGTCTCCCCAAAGGGCTTGGGTGGGGTCCTGTCTCCTTTAAGAGCATTCCCTGTGTGTGTGTGCGGTGTGTCGGTACGGCTGTGTCGACATGTTTGATGAGGAGACTTATGTGGAGGCGGAGCAGATGCCTATAAATGTGATGTCACCCCCTGCGGGGCAGACACCTGAGTGGATGGACTTATGGAAGGAATTACGTGCAAGTGTCGACTCCTTACATAAAAAATTTGACGACATGCCAAATGCGGGACAGCCGGCTTCTCAGCTCGTGCCTGCCCAGGCAATTCAAAGACCATCAGGGGCTCTAAAACGCCCACTACCTCAGATGGCAGACACAGATGTCGACACGGATACTGATACCAGTGTCGACGACGATGAGTCAAATTTAATGTCCACTAAGGCCATTCGTGGCATGATTGAGGCAATGAAAGAGGTTTTACACCTTTCTGATATAAACCCAGGTACCTCAAAAAAGGGTATTATGTTTGGGGAGAAAAAACTTCCAATAGTTTTTCCCCCATCTGAAAAATTAAATGAAGTGTGTAAAGAAGCGTGGGCTTTCCCTGATAAGAAATTGGTGATTTCAAAAAAATTACTAATGGCGTTCCCTTTCTCGCCAGAGGATAGGTCACGTTGGGAAACTCCCCCTAGGGTGGATAAAGCGCTCACACGTTTGTCTAAAAAGGTGGCACTACCGTCTCCGGATACGGCCGCCCTAAAGGAACCTGCTGATAGAAAGCAGGAGGCTATCCTAAAGTCTATATATACACACACTGGTGTTATACTGCGACCAGCTATTGCTTCAGCGTGGATGTGCAGTGCTGCTGCTGCTTGGTCAGATTCCCTGTCAGAAAATATTGACACCCTGGACAGGGACACTATATTGCTAACCGTAGAGCATATAAAAGACTCAGTCTTGTACATGAGAGATGCACAGAGGGAGATCTGCCGGCTGGCATCTAGAATAAGTGCATTGTCCATTTCTGCTAGGAGAGGCTTATGGACTCGGCAGTGGACAGGGGATGCAGATTCTAAAAGGCACATGGAAGTTTTGCCTTATAAGGGTGAGGAGTTATTCGGGGTTGGTCTCTCAGACCTTGTTTCCACAGCAACAGCTGGGAAGTCAGCATTTTTGCCCCATGTCCCCTCACAGCCTAAGAAAGCGCCGTATTATCAGGTACAGTCCTTTCGAACCCAGAAAAACAGGCGGGGAAAAGGCAGGTCCTTTCTGTCTAGAGGCAGAGGAAGGGGAAAAAAGCTGCACCACGCAGCAGGTTCCCAGGAACAAAAGTCCTCCCCCGCTTCTTCCAAGTCCGCCGCATGACGGTGGGGCTCCACAGGCGGAGCCAGGTACGGTGGGGGGCCGCCTCAAAAATTTCAGCGATCAGTGGGTTCGCTCACGGGTGGATCCCTGGATCCTTCAAGTACTATCTCAGGGGTACAAACTGGAATTCGAGGCGCCTCCCCCCCGCCGTTTCCTCAAATCGGCCTTACCGACGACTCCCTCGGGCAGGGAGGCTGTACTAGAGGCAATTCACAAGCTGTATTCCCAGCAGGTGATAGTCAAAGTACCCCTACTTCAACAAGGACGGGGTTACTATTCCACACTGTTTGTGGTACCGAAACCGGACGGTTCGGTGAGACCCATTTTAAATTTGAAATCCTTGAACACATACATAAAGAGATTCAAGTTCAAGATGGAATCGCTCAGGGCGGTTATTGCAAGCCTGGACGAGGGGGATTACATGGTATCCCTGGACATCAAGGATGCTTACCTGCATGTCCCAATTTACCTTCCTCACCAGGAGTACCTCAGATTTGTGGTACAGTATTGCCATTACCAATTCCAGACACTACCGTTTGGACTGTCCACGGCACCGAGGGTGTTTACCAAGGTAATGGCAGAAATGATGATACTCCTTCGAAAAAAGGGTGTTTTAATTATCCCGTACTTGGACGATCTCCTAATAAAGGCGAGGTCCAGGGAGCAGTTACTGGTCGGAGTAGCACTATCTCGGGAAGTGCTACAACAGCATGGCTGGATTCTAAACATTCCAAGTCACAACTGGTTCCTTCCACACGCTTACTGTTCCGGGGGATGATTCTGGACACAGAACAGAAAAAGTGTTTCTCCCGCAGGAGAAAGCCATGGAGCTGTCATCTCTAGTCAGAGACCTCCTAAAACCAAAACGGGTATCGGTGCATCACTGCACACGAGTCCTGCGAAAAATGGTGGCTTCGTACGAAGCAATTCCGTTCGGCAGGTTCCATGCAAGGACCTTCCAGTGGGACCTCTTGGACAAGTGGTCGGGATCGCATCTTCAGATGCATCAACTGATAACCCTGTCTCCAAGGACCAGGTTGTCTCTGCTGTGGTGGCTGCAGTGTGCTCATCTTCTAGTGGGCCGCAGATTCGGCATACAGGACTGGGTCCTGGTGACCACGGATGCCAGCCTTCGGGGCTGGGGCGCAGTCACACAGGGAAGAAATTTCCAGGGACTTTGGTCAAGTCAGGAGTCGTCCCTACACATAAACATTCTGGAACTGAGGGCCATTTACAATGCCCTAAGTCAGGCAAGGCCCCTGCTTCAAAACCAGCCGGTTCTGATCCAATCAGACAACATCACGGCAGTCGCCCATGTAAACCGACAGGGCGGCACAAGAAGCAGGGTGGCCATGGCAGAAGCCACAAGGATTCTCCGATGGGCGGAAAATCACGTACTAGCACTGTCAGCAGTGTTCATTCCGGGAGTGGACAACTGGGAAGCAGACTTCCTCAGCAGACACGACCTACACCCGGGAGAGTGGGGACTTCATCCAGAAGTCTTCCTACTGTTGGTAAACCGCTGGGAACGGCCACAGGTGGACATGATGGCGTCCCGCCTCAACAAGAAGCTAAAGAGATATTGCGCCAGGTCAAGGGACCCTCAGGCGATAGCTGTGGACGCTCTAGTGACACCGTGGGTGTACCAGTCGGTCTATGTGTTCCCTCCTCTGCCCCTCATACCAAAGGTGCTGAGAATAATAAGAAGGCGAGGAGTAAGAACGATACTCGTGGTTCCGGATTGGCCAAGAAGAGCTTGGTACCCGGAACTTCAAGAAATGTTATCAGAGGACCCATGGCCTCTACCGCTCAGACAGGATCTGCTACAGCAGGGGCCCTGTCTGTTCCAAGACTTACCGCGGCTGCGTTTGACGGCATGGCGGTTGAATTCCGGATCCTAAAGGAAAAGGGCATTCCGGAGGAAGTCATTCCTACGCTGATAAAAGCCAGGAAAGAAGTAACCGCAAACCATTATCACCGCATTTGGCGAAAATATGTTGCGTGGTGTGAGGCCAGGAAGGCCCCTACAGAGGAATTTCAGCTGGGTAGTTTTCTGCACTTCCTACAGTCAGGAGTGACTATGGGCCTAAAATTGGGTTCCATTAAGGTCCAGATTTCGGCTCTGTCGATTTTCTTCCAGAAAGAACTGGCTTCACTGCCTGAAGTTCAGACTTTTGTAAAGGGAGTGCTTCATATTCAGCCCCCTTTTGTGCCTCCTGTGGCACCTTGGGATCTCAATGTGGTGTTGAGTTTCCTAAAATCACATTGGTTTGAACCACTTAAAACCGTGGATCTCAAATATCTCACGTGGAAAGTGGTCATGTTATTGGCCTTGGCTTCGGCCAGGCGTGTGTCAGAATTGGCGGCTTTGTCATGTAAAAGCCCTTATCTGATTTTCCATATGGATAGGGCAGAATTGAGGACTCGTCCCCAGTTTCTCCCTAAGGTGGTATCAGCTTTTCACTTGAACCAACCTATTGTGGTGCCTGCGGCTACTAAGGATTTGGAGGATTCCAAATTACTGGACGTAGTCAGGGCCTTGAAAATTTATATTTCCAGGACGGCTGGAGTCAGGAAAACTGACTCGCTTTTTATCCTGTATGCACCCAACAAAATAGGTGCTCCTGCTTCTAAGCAGACTATTGCTCGCTGGATTTGTAGCACAATTCAGCTGGCGCATTCTGCGGCTGGATTGCCGCATCCTAAATCTGTGAAAGCCCATTCCACGAGGAAGGTGGGCTCATCTTGGGCGGCTGCCCGAGGGGTCTCGGCTTTACAACTTTGCCGAGCTGCTACTTGGTCAGGGGCAAACACGTTTGCTAAATTCTACAAATTTGATACCCTGGCTGAGGAGGACCTTGAGTTCTCTCATTCGGTGCTGCAGAGTCATCCGCACTCTCCCGCCCGTTTGGGAGCTTTGGTATAATCCCCATGGTCCTTACGGAGTCCCCAGCATCCACTAGGACGTCAGAGAAAATAAGAATTTACTCACCGGTAATTCTATTTCTCGTAGTCCGTAGTGGATGCTGGGCGCCCATCCCAAGTGCGGATTGTCTGCAATACTTGTATATAGTTATTGCCTAACTAAAGGGTTATTGTTGAGCCATCTGTTGAGAGGCTCAGTTGTAGTTCATACTGTTAACTGGGTTTAATATCACGAGTTATACGGTGTGATTGGTGTGGCTGGTATGAGTCTTACCCGGGATTCAAAATCCTTCCTTATTGTGTCAGCTCTTCCGGGCACAGTATCCTAACTGAGGTCTGGAGGAGGGGCATAGAGGGAGGAGCCAGTGCACACCAGGTAGTACCAAATCTTTCTTTTAGTGTGCCCAGTCTCCTGCGGAGCCCGTCTATTCCCCATGGTCCTTACGGAGTCCCCAGCATCCACTACGGACTACAAGAAATAGAATTACCGGTGAGTAAATTCTTATTATTTCCACTGTACTGTATAATATACCATCTTGAATAGGTAGGGCATGCACATACTGCCCCTGTAAGCTATCCCAATTTGTGAATATGTATACATAATAAAAAAAAAATTGAGGGCTTATAACCAATCAATAAAAATAATAAAATTAGGCAAATTGGGAGCGGGCATTACTGTTGTGCATAGGGGTGGCTTCACCCTACAGCCATTCCTGCCGACACATGCTAGGTAAGTATAGTAACCCTCCATCTCTATCCCCCAACCCTCTCTACTCGTAGCTTAACCCTAACCCTCTCGTCCCAGAGCCTAACCCTCCCCCTTTTGAGCCTAAACCTGCAGCCTAACCCTAATCTTCCTCTCCCCACCCGCAGCCTAACCCTAACCCTCCTCAGCATACTTACAATCGGGATGCCGATAGTCAGGATCAATGTCGGGATCCCGGCATGCAACGTAGTGGTGGCACTCCGAGAGTAATTAATCAGTAAATAATACAGAAAAATATCTGCTGCTTTGAAGGACCCAATGAGCACAGTGGCCTCCATCATCTGTAAAGGGAAGAAGTTCGGAACCACCAGGACTCTTCCTAGAGCTGCCCGGCCATCTAAACTGAGCTATCGGGGGAGAAGGGCCCTAGTCAGGGTCGGGAGGTGACCAAGAACCCAATGGTCACTTTGTTAGAGCTACAGCATTCCTCTGTGGAGAGAGGAGAACCTTCCAGAAGGACAACCATCTCTGCAGCAATCCACCAATCAGGCCTGTATGGTAGAGTGGCCAGACGGAAGCAACTCCTTAGTAAAAAGCACATGGCAGCCCGCCTGGAGTTTGCCAAAATGCACCTGAAGGACTCTGGTCTGATGAGACAAAGATTGAACTCTTTGGCGTGAATGCCAGGCGTCATGTTTGGAGGAAACCAGGCACAGCTCATCACCAGGCCGATACCATCCCTACAGTGAAGCATGGTGGTGGCAGCATCATGCTGTGGGGATGTTTTTCAGCGGCAGGAACTGAGAGACTAGTCAGGATAGAGTGAAAGATGAATGCAACAATGTACAGAGACATCCTGGATGAAAACCTGCTCCAGTGCGCTCTTGACCACAGACTGGTGCGAAGGTTCATCTTTCAGCAGGACAACTACCGTAAGCACACAGCCAAGATAGCAATGGAGTGGCTTCAGGACAACTCTGTGAATGTTCTTGAGTGGCCCAGCCTGAACCCAGACTTGAATCCGATTGAACATCTCTGGAGAGATCTGAAAATGGCTGTGCACCGACGCTTCCCATCCAACCTGATGGAGTTTGAGAGGTGCTGCAAAGAGGAATGGGTGAAACTGCCCAAAGATAGGTGTGCCAAGCTTGTGGCACACCTATCTTTGCCTTTGCACTTCTGCAAGGGGGGGCCGACACTGACATGCGGGGTGGACTAGCCCTGTGCTAGGCATCCCCCCGCATGTCTGGGAATAAGATCGTAGCTGTGCTAAATTTAGCACAGCTACGATCAACTCGGAATGACCCCCATTGTTATCTATCTATCTATCTATCTATCTATCTATCTATCTATCTATCTATCTATCTATCTCTATCTAATATCTCATTTGGGTGATTCTCCAGACCTTTTAAACTGGTCTGTTAAGAAATTGTTGTTAAATGAAAACTTGATTGCTTAGTAGCAATGCCTTACCCTATAACTTAAGACCCACTAAAATCTTGGTATTTTGGAGAAGTACATAATTTGAATTCGTGTAGCTGTCCCGTGCATCACGGAGAATCGCCTATTTGGTGTCTGTGCTTTTATTTACCCTTTCCCATCAATGCCCTTTTTGAACTTTTCCCTTATACAATTCACTATACCATGTTGTGATCATTATTCCCTAGATACCACTGTCACCTGCTGTACATTAGACTTATATTATTTATACTGTAGAATTGCACTGTAGAAGCTCAGCAATCCCCCCCTTAGTGTTGTTTTTTTTATTGTCTCAATTAACATCAATATTTTAATTTGCTCATCAGTGTTTGTAATAATAAATTATTTTTCAGTTCATTCGTACTAAGGGTCTGATTCAGAGTTGCGACTACTTTACGTGTTCAGCCAGGGCCGGATTAGGTCTGTGGGGGCCCTTGGGCAACCAACTTGTGGGGGCCCCTATCAATAAAATTATCGATTATATATATATATATATATATATATATATATATATACACACAGAAAAAACCACAGCACTCACCACACCAGAAGCGGGGCACAGCTATGCACTTACCACCACACTTATTTATATATATTTCTCTTACGTCCTAGAGGATGCTGGGGACTCCGTAAGGACCATGGGGATAGACGGGCTCCGCAGGAGACATGGGCACTTTAAGAAAGACTTTAGGTATGGGTGTGCACTGGCTCTTCCCTCTATGCCCCTCCTCCAGACCTCAGTTTACTACTGTGCCCAGAGGAGACTGGGTGCATTACAGGGAGCTCTCCTGAGTTTCCTGTCAGAAAGTATTTTGTTAGGTTTTTTATTTTCAGGGAGCCTGCTGGCAACAGACTCCCTGCATCGAGGGACTGAGGGGAGAGAAGCAGACCTACTTCTGTGAGTTTCAAGGCTCTGCTTCTTAGGCTACTGGACACCATTAGCTACAGAGGGATCGGTACGCAGGTCTCACCCTCGCCGTCCGTCCCAGAGCCGCGCCTCCGTCCTCCTCACAGAGCCGGAAGAGAGAAGCCGGGTGAGTATGAGAAGAAAAGAAGACTTTAAAGGCGGCAGAAGACTTCATGATCTTCACTGAGGTAACGCACAGCGGTGAAGCTGTGCGCCATTGCTCCAATACACCTCACACACGGCAGTCACTGTAAGGGTGCAGGGCGAGGGGGGGGGGGGGGCCCTGGGCAGCATATAAACCTCTTTCTGGCAAAAATAGATATATATACAGTTGGGCACTGTATATATAATGAGCCCCCGCCAGTTTTCAGTATATTTGAGCGGGACAGAAGCCCGCCGCCGAGGGGGTGGGGCTTCTCCCTCAGCACTCACCGGCGCCATTTTCTCCACAGCACAGCGCTGAAAGGAAGCTCCCCGGACTCTCCCCTGCTTAACCACGATGAAAGAGGGTTTTGAAAAAGGGAGGGGGGGGCACATAATTTGGCGCATTTATATATGTACAAACAGCGCTACTGGGTAAACATATATTTATATAGTGTCTTTTCCTGGGTCATATTGCGCTGGGTGTGTGCTGGCATACTCTCTCTCTCTGTCTCTCCAAAGGGCCTTGTGGGGGAACTGTCTTCAGATTAGAGGATTCCCTGAGTGTGTGGTGTGTTGGTACGCATGTGTCGACATGTCTGAGGTAGAAGGCGTCCAGGGGGAGGAGGAGGAGAGAATGAGTGTGGTGTCTCCGTCGACAATGCCGACACCTGACTGGATGGATATGTGGAAGGTTTTAAGTGCTAATGTAAATTTATTGCACAAAAGATTAGACAAAGCTGAAGCTAGGGAACAGCAAGAGAGTCAACCCATGTCTGTCCCTATGTCGCAGGGACCTTCGGGGTCTCAAAAGCACCCACTATCCCAAATTGTAGACACAGATACCGACACGGATTCTGACTCCAGTGTCGACTACGATGATGCAAAATTACAGCCAAAAGTGGCTAAATGTATTCAATATATGATCATTGCAATAAAAGATGTTTTGCATATCACAGAGGAACCCCCTGTCCCTGACACGAGGGTACACATGTATAAAGGAAAGAAACCTGAGGTAACCTTTCCCCCCTCACCTGAGTTGAACGAATTATGTGAAAAAGCTTGGGAATCTCCAGACAAAAAACTGCAGATTCCCTAAAGGATTCTTATGGCGTATCCTTTCCCGCCAACGGACAGGATATGGTGGGAATCCTCCCCTAGGGTGGACAAGGCATTAACACGCTTATCCAAAAAAGTAGCGCTGCCATCCCAAGATACGGCTACCCTCAGGGACCCCGCTGACCGCAAGCAGGAGGTTATCCTGAAGTCCATTTACACTCATTCTGGTACCTTACTCAGACCGGCGATTGTGTCATCCTGGGTTTGTAGCGCGGTAGCAGCATGGACAGATACCTTATCAGCGGATATTGAGACCCTAGATAAGGATACCATTTTATTGACCCTAGGGCATATAAAAGATGCGGTCTTATATATGAGAGATGCTCAAAGAGACATTCTACTGGGTTCTAGAATCAACGCGATGTCCATTTCTGCTAGACGAGTCCTATGGACCCGGCAATGGACAGGTGATGCCGACTCAAAGAGGCATATGGAGGTTTTACCTTACAAGGGTGAGGAATTGTTTGGGGAAGGTCTCTCGGACCTGGTCTCCACAGCTACAGCGGGTAAATCAAATTTTCTACTTTATATTCCCTCACAGCCTAAGAAAGCACCACATTATCAAATGCAGTCCTTTCGATCACAAAGAAACAAGAAAGTACGAGGTGCGTCCTTTCTTGCCAGAGGTAAGGGCAGAGGAAAAAAGCTGCACAACACAGCTAGTTCCCAGGAACAGAAGTCCTCCCCGGCCTCTACAAAATCCACCGCATGACGCTGGGGCTCCCCTACAGGAGTCCGCCCCAGTGGGGGCACGTCTTCGAATTTTCAGCCACATCTGGGTTCACTCACAGTTGGATCCCTGGGCAATAGAAATTGTTTCCCAGGGTTACAAGCTGGAATTCGAAGAGGTGCCTCCTCGCCGGTTTTTCAAATCGGCCCTACCAGCTTCTCCCCCGGAAAGGGAGATAGTGTTAAATGCAATTCACAAATTGTATCTTCAACAGGTGGTGGTCAAGGTTCCCCTGTTTCAACAAGGGAGGGGATATTACTCAACCCTATTTGTGGTCCAGAAACCGGACGGTTCGGTCAGACCCATTTTAAATGTAAAATCCCTGAACCTATACTTGAAGAGGTTCAAGTTCAAGATGGAATCGCTCAGAGCGGTCATCGCCAGCCTGGAAGGGGGGGATTTTATGGTATCTCTGGACATAAAGGATGCATACCTTCATGTTCCCATTTATCCACCTCATCAGGCGTACCTGAGATTTGCGGTACAGGATTGTCATTACCAATTTGGGCTTTCCACGGCCCCGAGGATTTTCACCAAGGTAATGGCGGAAATGATGGTGCTCCTGTGCAAGCAAGGTGTCACAATTATCCCGTACTTGGACGATCTCCTCATAAAAGCGAGATCAAGAGAGCAGTTACTGAACAGCGTGTCACTTTCACTGAAGGTGTTACAGCAACACGGCTGGATTCTCAACATCCCGAAGTCGCAGTTGGTTCCTACGACTCGTCTGACTTTCTTGGGCATGATTCTGTATACAGACCAGAAAAAGGTTTATCTTCCGATAGAAAAAGCTCAGGAACTCATGACTCTAGTCAGGAACTTATTGAAGCCAAAACAGGTGTCAGTGCATCACTGCACTCGAGTCCTGGGAAAGATGGTGGCATCATACGAAGCCATTCCCTTCGGCAGGTTCCATGCGAGGACTTTCCAATGGGACCTATTGGACAAATGGTCCGGGTCGCATCTACAAATTCATCGATTGATCACCCTGTCCCCCAGAGCCAGGGTATCTCTCCTGTGGTGGCTGCAGAGTGCTCACCTTCTAGAAGGCCGCAGGTTCGGCATTCAGGACTGGATCCTGGTGACCACAGACGCGAGCCTCCGAGGTTGGGGAGCAGTCACGCAGGGAAGAAACTTCCAAGGTCTTTGATCAAGTCAAGAGACTTGTCTTCACATCAACATCCTGGAACTGAGGGCCATATACAACGCCCTACGTCAAGCGGAGACCTTACTGCGCGACCGACCAGTTCTGATCCAGTCAGACAACAAGGCGGCACAAGGAGCAGTGTGGCAATGGCGGAAGCCGCCAGGATTCTTCGCTGGGCGGAAAATCATGTAAGCGCACTGTCAGCAGTGTTCATTCCGGGAGTGGACAACTGGGAAGCAGACTTTCTCAGCAGACACGACCTGCATCCAGGAGAGTGGGGACTTCATCAGGAAGTCTTCGCACAGATTGCAAGTCAGTGGGGACTGTCCCAGATAGACATGATGGTGTCCCGCCTCAACAAAAAGCTACAGAAGTATTGCGCCATATCAAAAGACCCTCAGGCGGTAGCTGTAGACGCCCTAGTGACACCGTGGGTGTTCCAGTCGGTCTATGTGTTTCCTCCTCTTCCTCTCATACCCAAGGTGTTGAGAATAATAAGAAAAAGAGGAGTGAGAACAATTCTCATTGTTCCAGATTGGCCACGAAGGACCTTGTATCCGGATCTGCTGGAAATGCTCACAGAAGATCCGTGGCCTCTTCCTCTACGACAGGACCTGTTGCAACAGGGGCCCTGTCTGTTCCAAGACTTACCGCGGCTGCGTTTGACGGCATGGCGGTTGAACGCAGGATCCTAGCGAAAAAAAGCATTCCGGATGAGGTCATTCCTACGCTGATAAAGGCTAGGAAGGACGTGACAGCTAAACATTATCACCGTATATGGCGAAAATATGTTTCTTGGTGTGAGGCCAGGAATGCTCCTACGGAAGAATTCCATCTGGGCCGTTTCCTTCACTTCCTACAGACTGGAGTGAATTTGGGCCTAAAATTAGGCTCCATTAAGGTTCAGATTTCGGCTTTATCCATTTTCTTTCAAAAAGAATTGGCTTCTCTCCCAGAAGTACAGACTTTTGTGAAGGGAGTGCTGCATATTCAGCCTCCTTTTATACCTCCGGTGGCGCCTTGGGACCTTAACGTGGTGTTGAGTTTCCTTAAGTCGCACTGGTTTGAACCACTTCAAACGGTGGAGTTAAAATATCTCGCTTGGAAGTTGGTCATGTTATTAGCCTTGGCTTCGGCTAGGCGAGTGTCGGAATTGGCGGCTTTGTCTAATAAAAGCCTTTATCTGGTTTTCCACATGGATAGAGCGGAATTGCGGACCAGTCCTCAATTCTTGCCTAAGGTGGTGTCATCTATTCATATGAACCAACCTATTGTGGTGCCTGTGGCTACGCGAGACTTGGAGGATTCCGAGTCCCTTGATGTAGTCAGGGCATTGAAAGTTTACGTGGCCACAATGGCTAGAGTCAGAAAAACAGAAGCACTGTTTGTCCTATATGCAGCCAACAAGGTTGGCGCCCCTGCTTCAAAGCAGACTATTGCTCGCTGGATCTGTAGCACGATTCAGCAGGCGCATTCTACGGCTGGATTGCCGTTACTAAAATCGGTCAAGGCCCATTCCACTAGGAAGGTGAGCTCTTCTTGGGCGGCTGCCCGAGGGGTCTCGGCACTACAACTATGCCGAGCTGCTACTTGGTCGGGTTCAAACACCTTTGCAAAGTTCTATAAGTTTGATACCCTGGCTGGTGAGGACCTCCTGTTTGCTCAATCGGTGCTGCAGAGTCATCCGCACTCTCCCGCCCGTTTGGGAGCTTTGGTATAATCCCCATGGTCCTTACGGAGTCCCCAGCATTCTCTAGGACGTAAGAGAAAATAAGATTTTAAACCTACCGGTAAATCTTTTTCTCGTAGTCCGTAGAGGATGCTGGCCGCCCGTCCCAAGTGCGGACTACTTCTGCAAGACTTGTATATAGTTTTGCTTACATAAGGGTTATGTTATAGTTTTCATCGGTCTTGGACTGATGCTATGTTGTTTTCATACTGTTAACTGGTTAGTATATCACAAGTTATATGGTGTGATTGGTGTGGCTGGTATGAATCTTGCCCTTGGATTAACAAAAATCCTTTCCTCGTACTGTCCGTCTCCTCTGGGCACAGTTTCTCTAACTGAGGTCTGGAGGAGGGGCATAGAGGGAGGAGCCAGTGCACACCCATACCTAAAGTCTTTCTTAAAGTGCCCATGTCTCCTGCCGAGCCCGTCTATCCCCATGGTCCTTACGGAGTCCCCAGCATCCTCTACGGACTACGAGAAAAAGATTTACCGGTAGGTTTAAAATCTTATTTTATATATATATATATATATATATATATATATATATAGGCAACCATATTAAAAATATTACGTTTTATGCCATCGGTGACAGTGCGGGAGTCACCAAGCTGCATACCTGGCATCCAAGCGCCGACGATATGCACCACATGAGGGAAGGAGTCCAGAGCCACGGCGTCCAGCTCTTTCATGCCTGTGCCGCAGCGGGTCTGGTTATTTGATGTTGATTGATTTGATGTCATTATCCCGCGAGGCACTGACTAACCAGAGCCGCTGCGGCACAGGCAGGAAAGAGCTGGTCGTCGCGGCTCTGGACACCGTCCCTCACAATGGTGCACATCGTCGTTGCTGACTGTAGGGAAGCTCCTCAGCGGCACTGCTGTTAAGAGGACAGCTGAGCCGCTGAACAGTGAGTCTGGGGGACAGATTGTGGGGGCCCCTAATGTGTGGGGGCCACAGGACGACCTCCCCTGTCGCCCCTCCTATAATCCGGCCATGTGTTCAGCAATACATGCGGATATCTGCCTGTATGCAGAGTTGGTTGCATCAATGTGACCACACTGCCCCCATTCATGTGCTAATGAAACCAATCATTATCATCCGCCGTATATTTGATGCTAGAGAACGGTCTAAAGCATACCTCCCATCTGTCCCGATTTTTGCGGCACAGTCCCGTTTTTTTGTCCCCGTTGTCCCACCTGCGGGTCGCAGTGTCCTGCGGTTAAGGGGGGCAGTTGGGAGGCTCCTGTCACTCAGAGCAGCGGTGAATTGACACTGTGTGCAGCGTTTATTCACAGGAGGGAGAGGAGGCATGCCACCAGCTCACAGAGTGGCAGGCATACCCCCTCGGGGATGAAAACGTGGGCATGGTTTGCGATCGCGGAAAAGTCCCAATTACCCTATAAAAAAATGTTGGGAGGTATTGTCTAAAGTCAGATGGATCCCTCACCCCCCAACACATGCAGGGGGAATGGCAGTGTGTACAATGTGTACAATGGCAGTTAGAATCTTGGTGGTCATTCCGAGTTGTTCGCTCGTTGCCGATTTTCACTATGCTGCGATTTGTTGCTAAATGCGCATGCACATGGTACGCAGAGCGCATGCGCTAAGTTATTTAACACAAAACTTAGTAGATTTGCTGGTGTTCCTGCGGCGCTTTTCAGTCGCACTGCTGATCGGTTAATGATTGACAGGAAAGGGGTGTTTCTGGGTGGTAACTGAGCGTTTTCCTGGAGTGAGCTAAAAAACGCAGGCGTGTCAGGGAAAAACGTGGGAGTGTCTGGAAAAACGGAGTGGCTGGACGAACGCAGGGCGTGTTTGTGACGTCAAACCAGGAACTAAACGGACTGAGCTGATCGCAATCTAGGAGTAGGTCTGGAGCTAGAAACTGCAAGAAAATATTTAGTAGCAGTTCTGCTAATCTTTCGTTCGCTATTCTGCTATGCTAAGATACACTCCCAGAGGGCGGCGGCCTAGCGTTTGGAATGCTGCTAAAAGCAGCTAGCGAGTGAACAACTCGGAATGACCACCCTTGTTGGTTGGTATGGGTAAATTCTCCACTTTAGCTACAAGATTTGTTAACTCTCCTCCACAGCCTGCTACAAATTGAGAGATCTGAACACAGAGGTAATTGTGTGAAGCTCTGATCAGGCCCTAGGTGTCTTTTTCTCCATGTTAATTATTTTCACATATATCCTCGCCCTGATAAGGTGCTGTACAGGTTTTCATATATACACAAAACAAAACGCTTCCCTTTCCTATCCTTGCAAAACAAGTTCTAGACCTCTAAATTCAGTGTCCAGTCACGTCTTCATCCAGCAAAGTCTCTGTTATACCCAATGTATTCCAGTTCTCCTTCAACATCACTTATTCTAGGTCACCTATTTAACTTAGAAGCCTTCCAGCTTTTGTACCTTATATTTGATATTTTTACGGACACCTTTCAGTTTGTCCATCTCCTTATTTCCTCTTCTTATTCCTCCCGTACTCATCGCCATGTCCCTTGACAAAGCCCTGTTCTCTGTTTACAATATCTTCTGTCCATCCCTCCCAAGTAGCTCATTTAAAGTCTCCTACATCCGTCAAACATCTTCTCCCACAGCACAGTGGAATCAATATGATCAATGAGTGGGTTTCAGTCCATGATCCTCAGTAAAGATGAAAGCTGTTCATATGGTATAAATTCTCCTAATGCCTTTTTCTTCATAATATCCTGAAAGCAGCGAGTGTTAGAGATGTATAAGTGCAGTATATACAGTAACGACTCACTTAAGGCTTTTCTGTGTTTCATATGATATCAGGAAAAGCTGCAGTCATATTGATCTGATCATCTGATCCAGCCCAAGCCTAGTAATGTCACAAGTACGGTATCTCAAGGGAATAATAACGTCTCCCATTTGCTATTTGACTCCAGCTGCTGTCATGATGCCACACAAATAAGTGGCATTGTATTACACACAGAAGAACTCAATGGAGGAGTAGAAATAAAAGAATTTGACCCGCAGACAAAACACTGTACAAGGGCCTCGTTGTTTATTTACTGAGCATTCAGAAAGTGGGTATTTGCCTATACACATACGCAGCTGGCAAACATCTCCCAGATTTATTAAAATTGCTGTTTACTTTGTCACTTTGTGTTGAGATTGCAAATCATAGCCTTGTGCTTGCCTAATAATCTGTAATAATATAATTCAGGGTCTCAATTAGCTCTATTTTTCCCTGTTGCTACATATTTATTACAATGTTAGCTACATAAATGTAAACCATTTTTATTCTGTTGCTACAGCATTACATTTAGTAATGCGCCAATGATTTCCTTCACGAATGTAGCCAATTATTTGTTGAGAGAGTACTGGCAACTCTTTGTGAGTACTGACACTTTTCCTGCCAATGACCCTAATGTTGTTGGAGAAGATTCTAGTGTACATACATGTGGGCATTATACACAGGTACAGCAGTATATACATGTGGGCATTATACACAGGTGCAGCAGTATATTCATGTGTGCCTTATACACAGGTGCAGCAGTATACACATGTGGGCATTATACACAGGTGTAGTAGTATATACATCTGGGCATTATACACAGGTACAGCAGTATATACATGTGGGCATTATACACAGGTGCAGCAGTATATTCATGTGTGCCTTATACACAGGTGCAGCAGTATACACATGTGGGCATTATACACAGGTGTAGTAGTATATACATGTGAGCATTGTACACAGGTGCAGCAGTGTATACATGTGGGAATTATACACAGGTGCAGCAGTATATACATGTGGGAATTATACACAGGTGCAGCAGTATATACATGTGGACATTATACACAGGTGCAGCAGTATATACATGTGGGCATTATACACAGGTGTAGTAGTATATACATGTGAGCATTGTACACAGGTGCAGCAGTGTATACATGTGGGAATTATACACAGGTGCAGCAATATATACATGTGGGAATTATACACAGGTGCAGCAATATATACATGTGGGCATTATACACAGGTGCAGCAGTATATACATGTGGACATTATACACAGGTGCAGCAGTATATACATGTGGGCATTATATACAGGTGCAGCAGTATATACATGTGGGAATAATACACAGGTGCAGCAGTACCGTATATACATGTGGGAATTATACACAGGTACAGCAGTATATACATGTGGGCATTATACACAGGTGCAGCAGTATATACATGTGGGCATTATACACAGGTGCATCAGTATATATATGTGGGCATTATACATAGGTGCAGCAGTATATACATGTGGGCATTATACACAGGTGCAGCAGTAAATACATGTGGGCATTATTCACAAGTGCAGCAGTATATACCTGTGGGCATTATACACAGGTGCAGCAGTATATACATGTGGGCATTATACACAGGTGCAGCAGTATATTCATGTGGACATTATACACATGTGTAGCAATATATACTGCTGGGAATTTGGTGAGCTTTGTTTAGAGATGTGCAGAAAAGATAGGAAGGGGAGGCACTGCCTCATCTGTCATAGACTTCTTATTCCAGAGTTTTGACTATAAAAATGTTTAGAACAATACATATAATATATTACTAATATATTCTTTGTATGTTTCATGTACTTTATATAGTCAGAACTCTGGTTGTCAAAAAAATACTGAAGAGACCAAATATTTAATCTGTGCCTTTAATAATGAAATAATAATAAGTAGTATACACCATACTTATTTAGTGTTATTGAATAAAATATACCCCATACATGTGCTAGCGCATTCCTTTATGAGTTCTTTCCCTAGATATTTTTTGTAGTAAACGACGTAGACCTATTTATTATTTATAGCCTGTTAAAAATGTAAATTCTCGTTAATAATGTATATATTTTAGCTGTACACTAAGTGCTAAGGCTAAGTGTCTGCTTCAGTGATGAATGTCAGTGATCAAAGTAAGAATTTTCCTTTTATTTTTAGTTTCACATAAAGCTTTAGTATTTATTTAACAGGGAATTGGCATCACTTGTGATGTTACACCAAATTTTGTTCAACTGAGCACCGTGAATAATACAGTAAAATTCTAATTAACATTGATATGTTAGATAATAGGCTAATACATAAAATGTAGGCCATAGGAAGGCTTTAAAGATGGAAACATACATTTTAGAGCCTGGCTGCATTACCTCATGTTCAAGATGGTACTATTGATGAGATGCACCAAGGAAAATATGTCTGCCTTATGCAAAAGGTTATGTCATGCCATTGTGAAATGATGTATACTGTATTGGATTAACCCATTTACACAAACAGCCATGATGTAACCTATATGAGCGTCCCATTAGACTGCACTAGCGAAGTAAATAGTGCACTTATCCTTAGGACAAGCCCTTGATTGGCATAAGGCATGTACTAAAAGCAGGAGTAATTTACTCTTAAAATGTGTCACATCGTTAACTGTTAAAATGTGTCACTGTATTAACGCCTGAGACAAAAGAGCTTTGTCACCAAAAATGTAAGTCCCTCCTACAGTGTTCTGTAGCTTGCCACACATACTGCAAAATGACAATTTAACTCAAGGGTACTGCTTAATTAGATCCCTTTAAATCCAAATTGTGGAGAATGATTTAAATTTTATCCTTGTGGATTACAATCTGATGGCGGCTATTAACAGTGAGACTGACTCAAAGGCATGTTTGCAAATAACAGAGATCAGCCATGCCCTGCGGGCTTGTTCTGCTTAACTAATACAGCACTGCTTAAAACAATTGATAATTAGCTGCATTTCCAGCTAACATGCTGATATGATCAATAACAGCTCCTGGCATCAGGATGCTGTTGTACAATATGATTTCAGTGAATTTAAGATAAATTGTATAACAGACTTGCTTATGTAATTGAGCTTAATTGGTGCATGGTAAGTTGCGTTCCAGTTGTGCTATGCAATGTTATGTACAGGGTAAAAGGGAGGCCATCACTATGTGTTTTATTTCAATATTTGTATTTTTCGTTTTTGTTTTTTTACTTCCTCTGGGCAGTCCTCCACTAAGCTGCTCCCCCACACCTGGCTGCACAATTATAGATCTTGCTGTGCGGCCTTCAGTTTCTATAGGATCCGGCCCCATGTAATGAATGTGGAAGACACACTGTTGTCACATTATGCTCTTCTATACTGGCAAGGCCTTATTTTTATTCAGAGCTAACATTTTACGAAATTGGAGAAAATCATGGTTAACGCACAGTACAAACACAATTTTGTAGCCAATCATGTCTGGATGTTCACTGGTACAGTATGAACAAAGCAAGTCAAAAAGAAAAAGTGACTTATGGTGTAGGACATGGAGGAAAAAGGGGTGTTTGCACACCCTATTTCTAAGGTGCTATCATGCTGAGGCTTCTAGTACTATGCTGGAAAAGAATAATGCTGATGAATACTCTAAGCACTAAGAACACTGATAGTAAAAATTATTTTGCTAAACCCTCACAATTAACATGGAGTATAAGTGAAGTTCTTAGCACACATTTGCACATATATATGGGCCCATCCACCGCATCCAGGTGACTTAATTACATGGGTTCCTAACATCTCTAATACTATCACATTATATAAATGTATCTAGGTCTTACCTTCAAATAGAGCTCTTATTGATGTGTGGTCAGCAATGTAGGAAGTTGGAACCTGTGCTAATTAAAAAAGGGAAGATAGGAGGGGTGCCAATACCAGGGGGAGGGAGCCTTGCCTCCCAGTGCAATATATACACAGATATAGAGGAAAAAGTGGGAAATGGATTGCACACCATATTTCTGCGCACAGGTTCCTGCATTGCTGACCTCACATTAATATGAGCTCTATTTGAAGGTAAGACCTTGATAAATGTATATAATGTGATAGTATTAGAGATGTTAGGGACCCATGTAATGAAGTCACCTGGTCGCGGAGCATGGGCCCACATATTTGCGCAAATGTGTGCTAAGAACTTCACTTATACTCTATGTTAATTGTTAGGGTTTATCTAAATTATTTTTACTTTCAGTGTTTCGTAGTGCTGAGAGTGCGCATCAGCATTTTTTCCCACGGAGTAGGACTTGTATAAGGTATATAAATATTGTTGCATCAACAGTCATAAGACCCAAATAAGCAGCTTGACGACTGAACCCAAAAGTTTGGTGCCGTTGTAGATAGTAGGTAGATGATGGTAAAAGTGAAGGAAGAAAAAGCACATGAGGGAAGAGGGCCCTGCTCATGAGAGCTTACATTCTAAAAGGGAGGGGCAGACAGACGGGGTGACACAGAGGGGAGAGACAGTGAGCAAAGAGCATGGAGCAGTGGATTAGGATGTAGGATGGAAGGCTTTGATAAAGAAGTGCAATACAGTATGCAGAGGATTAGGTTACTGGATTCCAGGAAAACATTACCATGCTTGAATATACGATATAGGGGGAGATATATCAAACCTTCCAGTGAGACAGTGTATATGTTGCCCATAGAATCTAATTTTTTTTTTTTTTGTATTCTCAGCAGAATTCTTATATTGTAATTACAAACCTGTTGCTGGAGTCACAGCTACTTTTACCACCTGGTTTAAGCAGATGAGGAGGTGACAATGCAGAAGAGGTTGACAAGGCTTGGGACGTGATTCATGTCATAAAGCGGGTGGGGTAATTATTTCATCCCCATCCACCTCAGTACACAACTCAGTGATGCAGAAGTAGTCACAGTGATCTTATCTTTCTTAAAGTGCTTATGGCCAGGTATAGGGTGGATCACATACTAGTAGGTAGGTACAGGGTTGATCACATACTAGTAGTATAATATATATATATATATATATATATAGAGAGAGAGAGAGGGGGAGAGAGAGAGAATCCCATGCAATATCATCAGGAATATAATGAAACTTTCTGCCATCGATATTCCCCTGATTATATCCTTTTGTTCAAAGTAACATTCTCTTTTTTCAACCTCAAAAACTATTTGTTCATCGAGTTCAACCTATAGTATTAGTCTTAAAATATTGCAGTATAGGAGATCACAAATTTTAACTTTGGTGAATGTTTAACTGTTATATCCATTCCTCTTATTTTATAGTTATTTTATTTTATTACTAAAGTGCATGATTTACCCACCATAAGCCTGAATATCCTTATCCATTAGGAATTTATCTAGCCCATTCTTAAAAGTAGTGACCGAGTCCGCCACTACTACTTTCTCAGACAGGGAATTCCAAGTACGTATTGTCCTTACTGTGAAGAAACCCTTCCATCTCAGATTGCTAAATCTCTTCTCCTCTAACCTAAGCGGGTGTCCCCGTGTCCTTTGTGGTGATCTTATGAAAAACAAATCCCCCGCTAGCTCTGTGTATTGACCCCTTACATACTGTATTTGTAAATATTAATCATATCCCCTCTTAATCTCCTTTTTTCCAGTGTAAACATGCCTAGCCTATCAAGCCTTTCCTCGTAATCTAGTGTCTCCATCCCCTTAATCAGTTTGGTTGCCTGTCTTTGAACCTTTTCTAGTTCCAGGATATTCTTTTTATATTATGGTGCCCATAGTTGTGCACAGTATTCGAGATGTGGCCGCACCAGTGTTTGTACAATGGCAGTATAGCACTCTCATCCCTTGCATCAGTTCCACGCTTTATGCATGCTAATATCTTGTTTGCCTTTTTTGCTGCATTCCTACTTTGGGTACTACTGCTAAGTTTGTTATCAATGTGAATACCTAAATCTATTTCCAGTACAAAATCCCCCTAGTTTCTCCCCATTTAGTATGTAGGTAGTATATCTGTTCTTGCTACCAAAGTGCATTACCTTACATTTGTCTACGTTGAACCGCATTCTCCATTTTGCTGCCCATGTTTCTAATCTAAATAAGTTGTTCTGTAGAGACTTAGCATCCCCCTCCAAATTTATAACCATACACAGTTTGGTATCGTCTGCAAAAATTGACACTGTACTCTCTAGACCCACATCTAGATCATTTATGAAAATGTTAAACAATAGTGGTCCAAGTACAGACCCTTGTGGCATGCCACTTAGTACTTCAGTCCAATTTGAAAACATTCCATTATCACCACTTTCTGCCCCCTTTTATCCAACCAATTTCTAACCCAAGTGCATATTGTGCTCTCTAGCCCAAGTTCTCTTTTTTGTAGATGAGTCTCATGTGAGGTACTGTATCGAAAGCTTTTGCAAAGTCTAAAAAGATTACATCCACCTCTTTACCCTTATCTAGGTTCGCACTAAACATTTCATAAAAGCCTATTAAGTTAGTTTGACATGATCTATCCTACACAAATCCATGTTGGTTCCTATTAATAACTTCATTGGTTTAGAGGAACTCCTGTATTCTATCCCTTAAAATACCTTCCAGTACCTTCCCCAATATAGATGTAAGACTTACTGGTCTATAACTACCCAGTTCAGATTTACTTCCCTTTTTAAATGTCGGCACTACATCCGCTATACGCCAGTCTTTGGGGACCATGCCTGATGTAAGTGAGTCAATTAAAATCAAGTATAGGGGTCTTGCTAATTTCGGAGTGTAGCTCCATGAGAACCCTTGGGTGAATTCTGTCGGGACCAGGTGACTAATTAATCTTATTTTTTTTTTTAATCGGTCTCTGACTACTTCCTCACTTAAATAAGCATTAAGCAGTGGGACATTATCATTGCTGAAGTTATGCGTCAATCCTGCCATCTGGTCCTCACTCCTCTCTTGTGAATACTGATGAGAAAAACTAATTTTTCCGCTATGTCATTGTCGGCTTTGATTAGGACACCCAAATTGCCTTTTAAAGGGCCTATACTCTCTTTCTTTAATCTTTTGCTGTTGATGTATTGAAAAAACTTTTTGGGGTTTGATTTACTTTCATTTGCTATTAGCTTTTAGCTTTTCCATTTCTATTTTGGACGCATATTTTGTTACAATTCTTATAGTACTGAAATGAGTCCGCCTTCCCATCTAATTTATACTTCCTGAAAGCTCGCCTCTTTTTGGCCATTAGTTCCTTAATCTTTTTGTTAAGCGACATTGGTTTGGAATTATTACTCCTTTGTTTGCTGCCCTTGGGAATGAATTTACGAGTATAACTAGTGAGCAATGTTTTTAATTCATCCCATTTCTCTGTAGTATTCTTGCCTTGAAACAAAATTTCCCATTCAGTGTCACTTAAAGCTTCGCTCATCACGTCAAAGTTGGGTTTGCTAAAGTTTAGGGTCTTAGTTGGGCCAATATAGGGCTGCTTTTGAAAACTGATGTTGAATGTGACCATATTGTGGTCGCTGTTTCCGATGGGCTCCTATACTATAATATTTGATATCAAATCCCCATTGTTCGTTAATACCAGGGGGTAAATTTACTAAGGTGGGAGATTTTTAGAACTGGTGATGTTGCCCATAGCAACCAATCAGATTATATCTATTATCTGCTAGAAGCAGCTAGATAAATGGTAAGTAGAATCTGATTGGTTGCCATGGGCAACATCACCAGTTCTAAAAATCTCCCACCATAGTAAATTTATCCCAAGGTCTAAGATTGCATTGTACATATTTGGTTCCTCAATTAGTTGAAGTAAGTAGTGATCATTTAGTGTTTTTAAAAACCTATTACCCCTAGCATTATCACATGAATCATTTGTCCAATTAATCTCTGGATAGTTAAAATCTCCCATCACTATTACATCTCCTAATCCTGCCGCTTTTTCGATTTGCATTAGTAACAATTCCTCATCAGACACATTAATATCAGGCAGTTTGTGGCATATTCCTATAAGTATCTTTTTCAGTCCCTTTCCCCCGCATGCAATTTTTACCCATAAAGTTTCCACAGTATTTACGGTCCCTTTGCAAATGTCTTCCTTTATATCAGGTTTTAAAAAAGGTTTTACATAGAGACATACCCCTCCACCCCTTTTATTTAATCTGTCTCTCCTGAACAGCGTGTAATGGTGCCGATACACTTGTGAGATAATCGGTGCTAATCTTCAATTTCGACCTCATCAGTGAGAGAAATCGAAGGATTGTATGCACATTTTAGGTACCTTGAGATGGGATGCGCGGGCACGCCGCTCGAATGTCGCATCTCAAGATATTATGTGCGGCACTTAATATTTCTCGCATCGCAGTGCGATCGCATGTGGCTTTAAAACCACATAAGATATATCGCACTGCGATGGGCACCCGCCGGGAACGGCCAGAGGCCGCTCCCACTCGGCGGTGACATGCCAATCACGTGATTAGCGGAGCATCGCACAAGTGTATGGGCACCATACCCCTACAGATTAGCTGTCCAATCATGAGATTCGTCCCACCAAGTTTCAGTAATACCTATAATATCATACTGTCTGTTTGCTGCAAGGACTTCTAGTTCCCCCTTTTTCTCTGTAAGGCTTCTAGCATTTACATACATACAATTAAGATAAGTATTCCATCTAATGCTAGGAACTTTATTTTCTATGTGCATTATCGTCGATCCATGTTCATCGTTAATTTGTGATTTGCCAGTACCCTTGGTAACACCCTGGCTGGCTGCTTTTTCCCTCCATCCCTACTGTATCCTCTACGATTTCTTCACTGACAGGTCTCAACAGAAACCCAAGATCATAGTCCAAATAACCTTTTGTTAGAGGCCATAGTTTGCATCCCAAAAAAAAATGGAATTAGCACTGAAATGTGACCTAAATATACAATAAGCATTATAATAAGCAAACTGCTTAGAATGTATATATGCTGCATGTTTCATAGATGCAGGCACACTCCTCTGTGGCACAGGACTTATGCTAGAAACTCAGGGAAGTTATAGGTCAGCCTGCTTTGGATTTACCCTGCGCTGTGAGCATCAGACAGTCAATGCAGCATCAGCCCTTGCTGAGATAGCAATGTTATGGTTACTGTAACAAGAACCATAGGCGCCGTAATGGGGCGGGCAAGGGAGCAGCATGCCCCTCCCAAACATGTCAGAGTCGCAGGCGTGGGGAGGGTGAGCGCTTACCCCCAGATCACTGCGGAGACTCTGACTTTAAAACTTCGGCGCCGCAGTGTGCTGCCCCGTGTCCTGTCCAGCTGGCTCTTCACAGAGGCATTACTGGGAGAGGCGGGAATGTCCCAGCAGGCTTAGCATGGCCACGCCTCCTCCCAGTAATGTATCTGCGAGCCGGCTAGGATAGGAGGACATGGGGAAGCACGCTGCGGTGCCGGAGTTTTGTAGTCAGATTCTCTGCGGTGGTCTGGGGTGTAAGTGGTCCCCGCATGGGGTAGGGGGTGGATAATCGTGGGGCTGGGAGTGCCAATTTTTTTTTTTATATACGCCTCCCCCCCCCCTTCCCCCCCCAACCACAACACGTTCTGGCACCCCTGACAAGAACTAACTATACACTGTACTGTAGGTTTATGAAATGCAGGAAGGATTATGGATACAGCTTGTTACCTCTTTGGTTCATCTGACGTGTAATAAAACTGGTTTGTGCATAGTTACAACAGTTGTTGTCATAGCGATCAATACAGGAATATTTCTACAAGCGCTGATGCAGGACATGTCTGAGAATAGCTGTGAGAAAGGACCTTACACTGCTGAGACTGGAAGCCATAAGGATAAGCTGTCATCCTAGGGTTCAGGAATGTTGGTTCCGATCGACGAGTGAACATATCATTTTGTTAGATTCTTATGATTAAAGTTATAATTAGAAGGTGTGGGTGTTGTTTTTTCCTCTCTCTAGGCTACTGCATGGCCTACTATACTAACCACCATAGGCTTGGCACTGAATGCTTAATAATTGCCTTCAGTTCTATAGGAAATGTCTCTGCTAAAAATAAACACAGAGCAAAGTATGAGAGAAGGAGGCAACCTCTGTTACATGTCAATGGGGGCTTTGTTTTCAGTAGAAAGTAAAATCAGAAAATGAATGTGATCTAAATAATTAATAAATGAGAGAAATATCTAATGTATGGCAGCGACTAGGGTGTCAGTCTTGTTAGTTACAATATTCTCGTCCCTTATGGTACCGCCTGATTCACAGATTTTTGTTTGCAGCCCTACTGCATACAAAAATCCCCGAATCTGGGCTGCAAGGGGGTTGGGTTCCGCAGCTATTGCTGGTGTTTGTACACATTGCAATAATAGCTACTCGCCCTCTCACATGCAGGAACGGGGTAATTGGATTGATCACTAGGTCTTGTTTATTTGATTCCTTTCTTAAAACTTTCCTTGCTTTTACAGCTCTGAGACACATGAAAATCACTCATTGTATGATAGTCCTACATTGCGTATACATTCAGCAGTGTCTAGGCAGATTGCTTTGTGGTAGGTACAGCACAAGGACACCACCGAATACCACTGGCACAACAAGGGCAGTATGGTATAGTCACTCGGCATTAAAGCCTACAAATTCTGTATTTCTATGATAATCTCTCATTAAAAAGTGGTAGAGGCCAAGATTGTAAAGCAATTTAAACATATATAAAATGACATATCCTTTGCAATCTATGTAATGCATTAACTCACTTGTCTTATCAAGCAAGGTAACATTCATATGTCTTTGATCTTCCTCTGTACAAACATCTCACTTACAATTGACAATGTTGATGACTGCCACGCAGTAGGTATGTACAAAGTAGGGTTATTTACTCAACCAGCCAGTCAGGTAATAGCAGTATCACATTGGGGGTACCTACCCATGGCAGAGGGAATCTGTATCATAAATGTGGACTCTGCATTCACCAAATACACCATATACATAAATGTACAGTATATATCATACCAACAAATAGAGCCTGGGAGGCTGTATACTCCCAAAGTTCAGGAGTCTCCCAGACTAGATAGATAGATAGATAGATAGATAGATAGATAGATAGATAGATAGATAGATAGATAGATAGGACTCTAAAGCCTATTTGTATTCATTCTCATTGATTTGCTTGACCTTTGCCTGTCCTATGTAGTGTGATAGATGAAATGTGCGCTGCATGTCTGTGAGAGAGATGTACACTGCATATGTTATTAACATATTTGACAAGATTCTGTAGAATTCATTCAGCTGTGACCTTGAGAATTAATGAAGGTTTGTAAGCACATAGGGGCCATGGTTACTATCACTACACATACATCATATTACCTACTGGAGAGCACTCTCCACTTTTGTGTGTGATGTTACTGACAGCATTATTGTGACTGTATTATTTACATGGAATAAATTCGCAATAAAAGCTTCCTCAGAATAGTTTAGAGTGTGTGTGTGTGCGGGTGTGTGCGTGTGTGTGTGAGAGACATGAATATAGGGTAAGACACAAGGTAAGATATCCTAATTTACTATAAAATCTCCTGTAGGCTTATATTTGGTAGTAGTGTTGTCTGTTGTCACGTGTAGTGTTCTGTGGTATAATGGAGGTAAATCACCTGGATAGGAGGAAATACTTATATAACCATGAATCCTTTTTCAAATTGTAATCTGTGCAATAAAGGAAATTCTCCATCTCGTCTTTAAGATACAAGGCAAATTAGAGATGGACTCATGTTCTTTTGTCTTTTGGGTGGTCAGAAAGTATGTTTCATTGAACCTGTGGCAAGTGACAACATATCACAACCTCTGCCGTGTACAGACTTCAATATGATCTATTTCTGCACATTTAATAGTTGAATTTAACAGATTGAGAAAGTAGTGAATGTGGCGTGTGTAGTTGGGAGCTATACGTCAGAATTTCCAATGCTAGATCTGGAAGAATATCTGATAGAGCAGCTTGTAAACTGGTCACATATGCAAAAGTTTAGATGACACAGGAGTAGGTGTCCACAGTGCAGCACAAAATGCACGGAAGAGATGACAAATTAAACTTTTCATACGGTTTCATCAGAAAGTGTATGTAGCAGTGCTTCATCCTATTAAAAAAGATGGTATCCTGTCTATAGGTCTACACTAAAAAGGTCTACCGCTAATGGTCATCATGCATTAGGTCAACAAGGTCAGAAGGTTAACATATAAAAGGTAGAGAGAGTTCAAAGGGTCGACAGGGTCAAAAGGTCGACATGATAATTGTCGACGCACATAATATGGTCAACAATTTTTTTTTTTTGTTTTTTTTATATTTTTCTACTTTTTCATACTTTACCATCCACGTGGACTACGATTGGTAATAGTAACCTGTGAGCAGCGAGTGATACGAGGGGACATGGGGGGTAATTCAGAGTTGATCGCAGCAGCAAATTTGTTAGCAATTGGGAAAAACCATGGGGGTCATTCCGAGTTGTTCGCTCGTTATTTTTTTCTTGCAACGGAGCGATTAGTCGCTAATGCGCATGCGCAATGTCCGCAGTGCGACTGCGCCAAGTAAATTTGCTATGCAGTTAGGTTTTTTACGCACGGCATTACGAGGTTTTTTCTTCGTTCTGGTGATCGGAGTGTGATTGACAGGAAGTGGGTGTTTCTGGGCGGAAACTGGCCGTTTTATGGGTGTGTGCGAAAAAACTCTACCGTTTCTGGGAAAAACGCGGGAGTGGCTGGAGAAACGGAGGAGTGTCTGGCCGAACGCTGGGTGTGTTTGTGACGTCAAACCAGGAACGACACTGACTGAACTGATCGCAGATGCCGAGTAAGTGTGGAGCTACTCAGAAACTGCTAAGAAGTGTCTATTCGCAATTCTGCTAATCTTTCGTTCGCAATTTTGCTAAGCTAAGATTCACTCCCAGTAGGCGGCGGCTTAGCGTGTGCAAAGCTGCTAAAAGCAGCTTGCGAGCGAACAACTCGGAATGACCCCCCATGTGCACTGCAGGTGGGGCAGATATAACATTTGCAGAGAGAGTTAGATTTGGGCGGGTTATTTTGTTTCTGTGCAGGGTAAATACTGGCTGCTTTATTTTTACACTGTAATTTAGATTTCAGTTTGAACACACCACACCCAAATCTAACTGTCTCTGCACTTGTAATATCTGCTCCCCCTGCAGTGCACATGGTCTTGCCCAACTGCTAACAAATTTGCTGCTGCGATCAACTCTGAATTACCCCCATGGTACACTAATGAGGCTTGTTTGTGGCAGAAAAGTACCAAAACACTAAATAAATAAATTGTCTATCTTTTTTGTGTCGATCATTTCCATGTAGACCTTTTGACCCTGTTGACCTATTGCATGTCGACCATTAGTGGTCGACCTATTGACTATAGACCTTTTTTACTGTAGCTATAATAATCCACATCCAAAAAAGATACCGATACTCAGAAAAAAAGGGGGTTGGTACTCACCTGAAGCTACAAGTTCATACAAGATGTATAGTGGCTTCAACACTCTGAGTAAGGTCTTCTGATGCTTATTTTATTAATTTCTTGAAATGGTATCACCATTTTATTTCTGCTTCTAGAACTATTTATAAGGAATTACACCAAACAAGCTATTGCTGAGTACTATTGAGTACTGAGTTAACAGAAATTTGGTTTGGTTCCGCACAGGAAAAATGTGGTAATGATGAACATAGATTAATACACAGATTGTAGAAAACTGTTCAGGGAATGACCAACGATACTAAGTTTAAATTTAAAGATTCTTAATGAAGACATCTAAATAATTATTTGAGTTGGTGGTGCTCCCAGAGTCAGTAATGGTTAAGCAAAGAGAAGAAAAAAGAAAGACTCTGTGTTGGGGCACGCTTAGAAATTTGAAATAAGTTTATTAAAACTTAACATTTAATTAATAACGAATAAAAGTAATGAGGAGTTTGATACAAAAAAATTGTTCAAGAACACAAAGTAAACATATATATTGACAGAAATCAGGATAAGCCTGATACAAAATTATGGGCACCTGTGGTGAAAAATATACTGAAAAACATAACAAAATAAAAAAAAAATAATATTATTAAGGTGCCTGAGTTAATCAAAATTCAAAATTGGAGTAGAGGTAAATGATATGTACATATAATCACCGCAGTGATAATTGTAGGTAAGCACCTAGTCTAAAACCTCATGAGAATAGATGAGAGGCACAAAGGTTCATAATTGAAATGTCAAATGACTGAGGGTAATCACCTGGTAGAGATTCTGTTTGCTAAAAGGCTAGATCCTTATAGATAACAAAGCATTTAAGATAAAAGTATGATTATTAAAGATACAAAAGAGCATTGATAAATAAGCCTAAAGGCAAAGCCAATTGTAGATAAATAGAAGGTTTGCGGGAAAGTTGGATAAGGAATAGGTAAGTTTCAGAAGTTGCTCTAACACTTCTGCTGTTTGTGATCAGAGGTCACAATCTTACTGCACCTGATATTCCCAAGAGGTCACCCTACTAGGTACTGATCAGGCTTATCAGCGCTTAGCTTCCAAGGTCGGATGAGATTGGGCGTTGCTGCTGAAATATGGCAGTAATAAACACTAGGACACAAATGAGAGAGTGTAATGAGTAGTGAGCAACAAGGTACTTCTGCTGTCCAGTTTCTAGCGCAGATTCTCTGTTGCTGTGAGCATTGCAGAGAGTGGTCTCGCATCTGGATGAGAGGGTACTAAAAATAGAAGTGAGATATGCTCAGAATAGGGAGGAAACCCTGCCTTCTGCTGTCCACTGTCTTATATAGATATATAGCGGACAGTGGATGAGAGAGGTGGGCTAGGCTTACCTATTGAAAAAAAGGGTGGTGGGAAAATTAGAAGAAGGAGAAGAAATGGTAATGTGGTGAGATCACAAATTAACAAAAAATTAAGTAAATTATGAAATAAAACAATCATGAAATCAACGATTAATTGGAAAAAGGAAAGTAAACACAGGCTGCATGGTAAAGGCTTACCAAAATGGATATAAGACCCTGTTTATGCAGAAAGGATTCTGCAAAAAAGTATTACATTTAAAAGGAAATACCAGAAAATGGTTTAGAACAATAATTAAGGATCAAAAATAGCAAACATGGAAAAAAACAATATTGATTATATATCAGTATCAGGTAAATAACTGGAGTCCAAATGGGCACATACAATACCAGGGAGTCCCAAAAGTGATCTGAGCTAGAAAGAGTTCAGCATCACTGAGCACAGACGGACCGTTTCACCGGACCGTTTACTTAATTTTTTGTTAATTTGTGATCTCACCACATTACCATTTCTTCTCCTTCTTCTAATTTTCCCACCACCCTTTTTTTCAATAGGTAAGCCTAACCCACCTCTCTCATCCACTGTCCGCTATATATCTATATAAGACAGTGGACAGCAGAAGGCAGGGTTTCCTCCCTATTCTGAGCATATCTCACTTCTATTTTTAGTACCCTCTCATCCAGATGCGAGACCACTCTCTGCAATGCTCACAGCAACAGAGAATCTGCGCTAGAAACTGGACAGCGGAAGTACCTTGTTGCTCACTACTCATTACACTCTCTCATTTGTGTCCTAGTGTTTATTACTGCCACATTTCAGCAGCAACGCCCAATCTCATCCGACCTTGGAAGCTAAGCGCTGATAAGCCTGATCAGTACCTAGTAGGGTGACCTCTTGGGAATATCAGGTGCAGTAAGATTGTGACCTCTGATCACAAACAGCAGAAGTGTTAGAGCAACTTCTGAAACTTACCTATTCCTTATCCAACTTTCCCGCAAACCTTCTATTTATCTACAATTGGCTTTGCCTTTAGGCTTATTTATCAATGCTCTTTTGTATCTTTAATAATCATACTTTTATCTTAAATGCTTTGTTATCTATAAGAATCTAGCCTTTTAGCAAACAGAATCTCTACCAGGTGATTACCCTCAGTCATTTGACATTTCAATTATGAACCTTTGTGCCTCTCATCTATTCTCATGAGGTTTTAGACTAGGTGCTTACCTACAATTATCACTGCGGTGATTATATGTACATATCATTTACCTCTACTCCAATTTTGAATTTTGATTAACTCAGGCACCTTAATAATATTCATTTTTTTTAATTTTTTATGTTTTTCAGTATATTTTTCACCACAGGTGCCCATAATTTTGTATCAGGCTTATCCTGATTTCTGTCAATATATATGTTTACTTTGTGTTCTTGAACAATTTTTTTGTATCAAACTCCTCATTACTTTTATTCGTTATTAATTAAATGTTAAGTTTTAATAAACTTATTTCAAATTTCTAAGCGTGCCCCAACACAGAGTCTTTCTTTTTTCTTCTCTTTACTATTGAGTACTGCCAGAAAACAATTCAGTGGTCTGAAATACAGTATGTAAAATAAAACTTAGAGGTCAGTTCAATTAAGGGCAAGTTTTCTCGCCACTGTGAGTGAGTGTGGTTATATGCTGTATTAAGGGTACAGCTGGACTCGCTGATATTTGTTCACAACTTCATAGGGCTGCATACAAAAACCAGCGAGTCCGGTGCGAGATCAGATTATAAGGGGGGCGAGTTCAGTTGCCCCCTGCGCTCCTAATTGAATTAACCCTTTATTCAAGCTAGAATTGTTTTGGAAGAAAGTGCTTTGGACTGATGTAATAAGAATTACACATTTTGTAAACAACCAGAAATGGTACATTTTCAGATTATGTATTTGAAGAAAATCTATTATGATCTGTTATGTTTAGGGTTGCATGTTTGCCAAGGGGAAATATTGTTCCCGTTAGATCAGCGGCGCATGCTGCAAAGGACCAAAGTTCAGTACTTTGCGCTTGCACTGGACCCGTACTACTACTCTTGTGCAGTGCGGGTCTGCGACGTTGGACATAGGTCGGTAGCAGACTGTCAGTGATTGACAGTCAGCTGCTGTTTAGACTCGGGGAGAATGCAGTGATGGCCACCTTTTCCAAAATGGCGGTGTATCATCTCCGTTTTGGGGGTGTGGGGAGGCCTAAATCCCTGTCGCAAGACAGAAATTTCCTGGCCTCTTTGTTGGATCTGTGACAGCTGGCTTGTGTGACCTCATGGGTCACGCAGACGGCCAATTGTGTAACATGTGGTCCGATGCTGCATCCTGGGACCCAGCACGGATCACTGATGCAAGCAGGAGGTGTCTACTTATATCAGATGCCTCCTACTGCATTAACATATTAATGCTATTGCTGCGCTTCCATGTAAGCGGCAGAGCTAGCATCTCTAACCACATCTGAATCAGACCCATTGTCTGGGTAGAACAGTGTTTCCCAACTCCAGTCCTCAGAGACCCGTAACAGTGCATGTTTTACAGATCTCCTCAGTATCACAAGTGAAATTATTAGCTTCACCTATGGATTTTTGTAAAATGTGTCAGCCAGTGATGACTACACCTGTGCACCTGCTAGGAGATCTGTAATGCACTGTTATGGGTCCCTGATTACTGGTGTTAGGAAACACTGGCGTAGAAGATAGAACATCTTCAATTTTAAATAAACCCTAAATGCTAATGCCACAGAGTCAGTGAAGGTGTAAAAGCAAGATATTTGATAATGGTCTAAAATCAACCATTATGTACTTTCAGCAACAAAAGTTACGTTTTTAGAAATACTGTCTTCAGAGACTGAAAATCTGTGCGGAGATTTCAAACATACAGTGTAGGCAAGAAGACTAGTAAATTACAGGATATTATGGGCGGGATGTACTAATGTACATCGCCGCCCATCTCCGCCCTGCGCCACGATGCTGATCGCATATGTACTAACATATGCGATCAGCATTGCGGAGGACAGCTCTTCCGATAAGAGCTGTCCTCCGCGATGCGCAGCGGCAGCCTGACTTCCGGGATTCGGCCCCAGAAGTCAGTCTGCGCATGCGCGGGGTGATGGGGGCGGCCGCAGGGCATGCTGGGAGGGATCCGATCGGATCCCTCACACAGCGCCACGAAGAGAAGCCCATAGGCTTCTATGGACGTACGCCAGCTAAAGCTGGCGTACCCCGCCGCGGCGCTGTCCTGCCGGCCGGGGGTTAGTACATCAGGAAAATGCGGTAAACAGGGAGTTTACCGCATTTTCCGCTTAGTACATCCCGCCCTATATATGGTTACTGTACCATGACATTCCTGTCAAAGTTTGTGGGTGGGTGTAAACTGTTGAACTACATAAAGTTATTATTGCAAATAGCAGCCAATCAGATGGTATCTGACTGTATCTGACTTTTTGTAGTGAGGTTTAAAAAAATGTCAAAGTGACGTGAGCAGTTGCTAGGGATAATTCCACCTGTTACCCCCTCCACCCCTTGTCATTTCCAATACAGCCCATTTACCTGGTCACTTGTTCACATCTGGTGTGAACAAAGTGCAGCATCTTGAAATCCAGTTGATGGTCCCATTTCCTTTCCTTAATGTACATGACAAAGAAAATCAATACATTACAATCTGAAACATATAACAAAAGGAGTGGTACCCAGTGATATGTACATAGACCAAAGACTCAAAGGGAAAACAACAAGCATTTTCAGTAGCACTCCTGTAAAGGTCTATACCTCTACTATTGTACATACGCAGCCAGATGGCATCATGGGTAATATCCAGACTCCAGGGCCTTCCCTGCTGCTAGACTGCATTGGCATGAGCATCTATGGCTGTAGTTATAATGGAACTGAAGCCAAATATACTACCATTTGGGAGTTGTGAATCTAATATAAGAGTATTGTGTAAAGTGGACTCAATAACTCAGATGCTGATTCAGATATATCACCGACTACATTCATGCCACAATCCCTATCCAAAATAAGCAATGTAAGGTACAGCAACAAGAGAAAATAATGCATATACAGGAAGGCTAAACATTATACATGTCAGCAGAAATATGTTATGGGGAAGATTACTACCTATTTGTAATCTATTACCTTTCAAACTTAGCTGCAAGTAAGCATGTGTAAGCCACTGGGTTTCCCCAGCCTTGTACAATATATATATCCAGTTGTTTACACACTATTCCCTCAGGTTGTCCTTGTCATGGTCAGACCTCATAATATTGGTATAAATTGCTGTTGAATAAACAGCATGAGGATGGTTCAATTACTAGTGATGTGCAGCGGAGTGGCTCTGGAACAGTTGGGAAGAAAGACTCCCTCCACTCATTTTTCCACACTCATCTTAAATGTGCACAGAAAAACTCTGGCTACCATAATAAATGATAATGTGCTTGGCCGGATACTGCAATTCTGCCTGGGTGGACATCGAGAGCAATTGAATCCCCCCCCCCCCCCCCCCCCCCCATGTGTTATATTTCTGGATCCCAAAACAGCTGAGCTTTCTTGCAACTGTAACCAAGGTATAAGCTTATCATTTGTTTTATTAAGTTGCTTCAAGTTATGGCAGTTGTTTGTTTTATTATAATACAGTATGTTAGCGATTCATGTTTTTGTCCAGAATACCAATTAATTCCCTTCATTAAATAATGAATCTCAATAGAGAAACGTTTCTGATTATAAATAGATACAGTCAAATAATTTGCAACCCTGTAAAAGTCCATGCACAGATTTGTATACTATTACTACAGTGAGTTGTTAGACTTTCTAGAAATACCTTTTCTTATAGAGTGAAGTCTTGTTCAAGTGCCTGGTTTGAATTATTCTGGTGTTGGGCAGATGAGATGGTAATGAGATGGTAATCTCCTTGTGCAGCAACAACAGAGGGACCAGAAACTCAGATAAACATGAGCTATTTTTGGTACGGTACTGTATATCGAACACAGTTGCCCTTAACAAATATGGCAATTATGTTATAAATAAGTGAAATGCATGATGCCCATAAAAGTCACATTAATTAACAGCTATATGGTATGTGTTATTGTACACTTGTAACTGTGCGCAGAGGAAGAGGCAAATTATCACCCATGAACAATAAATTTAATGAGCACTGTGCAGTGGTGACGATACGGATTAATGGTTGTGTGTTGGCAAGTTAGAATGTTCTGTTTTCTTGCTATTTTAGTTTCAGCTTATTATTTGATTATGGAATACTTCTTTTGCAGTATTCAAGTTTTAGGAATACATCCTTAGTAATATCTGCCAGAGCCAAATAGTTTAAGAAAAGTATAATATAAAAATATATTGCATACGGTATGCACATTGCTTCAGCAATTACTGTAGAAATAACAAAACATAATGCAATTAACTAAAAGCTCCTGTGCCAAAATATAGCTGCTCATAACTTTCTACACATTTTATAATTACAAAGGCACATTTTTTCCATCTTTTGCTAATTGGTCAATGTTTACAATTTCTCAGCGCACCCAAAAGATCCACAAATAATTCCAGGATATAGCCAGTGTAGGAAAAGAGCAAAAACCAATTAGCTTCTGTCATTTATCTAGCACACTCTATGAAATGACAGAATCTGATTGGTTGTTATGGGCAACTAACTTCTCCATTTTATCTTTCCCAAAGGTGTGATACATCTCCCCCTAAATCTATCTGTGGCCTGTCCCATTTATCATATGTTTTTCTGAGAGAATGTATTTTCATATTAAAGAGTGCAATTTACATAAAAAGAAACCTCTCATTTTGTAAGTACTGCAGTATTTCACTGTCAAGCCAGACCAAATACACAAAGTACGTACATGTTACTTTTGGCATTGTGATGCACATGTTCTTTTGTTTTCATGGAAATAGTAAGTCCATGGCAGAGTGAGTAAATGCAGGTGCAAACGCAGGATTTATAGAGGGGGTTTTCAAATGCAATCCCCAGCCTCCCACTCTGCGGAACATTGGAGCAAATGCG
This sequence comes from Pseudophryne corroboree, assembly GCF_028390025.1. Classification (NCBI taxonomy): domain Eukaryota; kingdom Metazoa; phylum Chordata; class Amphibia; order Anura; family Myobatrachidae; genus Pseudophryne; species Pseudophryne corroboree. Next base: position 169,374,640 of record NC_086444.1, on the reverse strand, counting down.
GGAGTCTGGGGGAGCTGTAGAAGAGCATAGTAACGACCCTGGACATTAATGTAAACATTGATCTTTTCATACACTGGATACTGTATAGAATACAGTATTAATATTTAACACTATAGATTGTCTATAGTAAAGGCTGTATCAAGTATATTTAAATAATATAAGTAAATGATTAGGAAAGAGTAAACATACCATAATAAATAAATACACAAACATCATAGAATCTGTACTGCATTTTCGAAGCACACATTCTTCCACCTCATGGTAAGGCTCCTGTCTCTTCATCCTGGTAGCTGGTCTCTTGTTTAGTGCACTGCTTGAGGACTCAGATCCACACACACTGCAAACTTGGTACAAGAAGCGGCTACCACTGGGCATGTGCAGCAGCTCTGCTCTGTCTCTTAAACAGCATGATGTGGTGGCAGTTATAGTAATTGTATTACCGTATTTGCCGGCGTATAAGACGACTGGGCGTATAAGACGACCCCCCAACATTTCCACTCAAAATATAGAGTTTGTTATGTACTCGCCATATAAGACTACCCCCTCTTCCGCACACCTTCCACACACCAAATAAAACGTAAAAGAACATCAGATTTGATTTGATTTCTCAGGAACACAGGCAGGCAGCCCACAACCCAGAGGAACTCTGGCAACACACTGTAGAAGACTAGAAGAAAAACAGCGGGCGCCACCTCCTCGTGTATAACCTTTTAATAGATCCGTAAAACAGAGATAAAACTTATACTCACAAACATAGGAGTATGACAGGCAAATCAAGAGTATAAACACTGGATCAACAAAGCCACGTGTAGGAGCCGGACTTCACACAGCTTCACCCGCCGGCAGCGCCGTACACTCACCGTACAGATAGAGGCACTTCACGGGGGAAGTGGGGTGGGCAGCCAACATCATCTTCTTAACCCCCTGGATTGCTGAAAACGGCGGTCCGACCGCGAGGCCACGCCCCCTTATGCTAGGCCACGCCCCTGTTTCACGACTTCCGACAGCGCGACTTCCCGCCCGGCGTATAAGACGACCCCCGGCGTATAAGACGACCCCCCGCTTGGAGGCATGTTTTTCAGGGGGAAAAAGTCGTCTTATACGCCGGCAAATACGGTATATACCATTGCTATTGTCATTATTTGAGCCACTAGCCGAGAGGAGGGGGGTGTTTGCCGATGGAATGTGTCCAATACTAGTCATTGTACACCCATGGTCACAACTAGTGGGTCAGTGCTTTGTGCTTTGATACAAAATGACAATTTTTCTTTATAAGTTAATCAGGCAGAGGTGATGATTCTAGACATCTGCAATCCCTCCTGCACTTATACCTCCTATACATTTTGCAGCTCTGGCAATGTCATTGGAATTTCATTTTTAAACCTCCAATTTGTGTCACTTTGTGTTTAACAAAAGAGAATATGTTCTATTCAGTGCGTACATCATCTTCCTTCAACAGAAAAGGTGTCAGAAAAGCATTATTTCCATGGATCTCTCATTGGCCCTCATTCCGAGTTGTTCGCTCGCTAGCTGCTTTTAGCAGCATTGCACACGCTAAGCCGCCGCCCTCTGGGAGTGTATCTTAGCTTAGCAGAATTGCGAACGAAAGATTCGCAAAATTGCAAATAGAAATTTCTTAGCAGTTTCTGAGTAGCTCCAGACTTACTCAGCCATTGCGATCAGTTCAGTCAGTTTCGTTCCTGGTTTGACGTCACAAACACACCCAGCGTTCGCCCAGTCACTCCCCCGTTTCTCCAGCCACTCCCGCGTTTTTCCCAGAAATGGCAGCGTTTTTTCACACACACCCATAAAACGGCCAGTTTCCGCCCAGAAACACCCACTTCCTGTCAATCACACTCCGATCACCAGAACGAAGAAAAATCCTCGTAATGCCGTGAGTAAAATACCTAACTTTTGAGTAAAATAACTAAGCGCATGCGGTCTGCGAACATTGCGCATGCGCAGTAAGCGACTAATCGCAATATAGCGAAATTCGGCAACGAGCGAACAACTCAGAATGAGGGCCATTATGTGATAAGAAAATGCATCTTTCTAAATAAGACACTGGCAGAAATGTATATAGCAATTATCTCCCTATAACACTGTTTTTGTGCTTAAATACAATTTAAAAATAACTATAACTATTTATCAATGTGAGTGGTAGCTCTCACATAGCTTCCAGGCTGTTGTGTAATGAAATACCAGGCTCCAAAGGAACAAAAAATCCATAGACAATGATAGAATGCTTGCTGCCAGTAACTATGGAGAAAGCACAGGTGTCCCATCATTTAGAATACAACCTAAAGTATTAATTTCCTATAGTCCACCTGTTGTCAAGTTGCCAAGGATATTTGGATGAATTTAGGGGATTTTGGGGTTGCTGAATTAAAAAACGAAAGTCATTTTTTCAAATTGCCTTTGTAATAGATACCCTCAATTATTAATAGGGAACTTAGCCATAATGCGCGTATATGAGAATTTATCAGAATTAGAGCAAGAGGAACAAATATTCTAGGTGTTTATTTTGTAATCATTCTAGAACAGTGGCTCTCAAACATGGTCCTCAGGACCCCATCCAGTTCATGTTTTCCAGGTCACCTGTGGATCTTTGACAGTTGGTCATACACCTGTGCCCAGCTAGGTGACATAGAAAACGTGAACTGCGTGGAGTCCTGAGTACTGAGTTTAAGAACCCCAGTTCTAGAATATTCTCCCTCCGAATATAAGTGATCGCCAACTGTTAGTTTACTTGGCATTTGATTAGTTCGCATTGTCTATTATCGTTTTCTTGTTTCTCATCCGTGTATCTCAAGAATTGGGTCCAATATAGCAAATCCTTTGTCATATTCGGAATCATGTATGCAAAGTTAAACCAAAATCTCTCTAAGGTGATTGGCAATAAAATGAGTGTTGATCAGTGTTATACTGTAGAATAACATTATGAGTAGAGAGAGAAACACAAGGCACGTACAATTAGGGTGTGTTCGTATAATGATATGCATGCCAGTAGTTGTACGTGTTGGTGCGGGGTTGGGTATGGATGACCGGCAGTTGGGATATCGCCGGTCACCATACTGATGCCGGGATCCTGATGTTTAGATTGGTGGCGGGGGAGCGAGCTCAACAGGTGTCATGGACACCCATGAGTAGGAATAGTCCCTGTCTAGCTTTCCACCCGGCGGGATTCCGGCGTAGGTATAGTGACATAACCGCATCCCATTGGTGCATACTTGCCGATATTCTGGCTGCCTTCTCCAGGAGGCAGCCAGCTTGGTATGGCTGGGGGCCGTGCTATGTTATATTGGGGGCGTGATGGAGGGGAGGTGATGCTGGGATAGGGGCGGAGCGGATGCGTGTCCGTAAAATTGTGTCATTGCGGACCCGCCCCGGCTACTCAATGCAGAGATTACAGGCAATGTGAGGCAGGGGGAGGGGCCACGATGTGATTCACCATGCATCACGTCAACAGCCCACTGTCTGCGGGAGGCTGTGTGCGGGAGGCTGGTGCAAGAAGTCCGTTCTGAAGATGATTCTGTTTTTGACAGCTGAATGGAGGATGGATGAAATGTTATAAAGGGATCAATTTTCCCTATGTATGCAGCATTGAATCACCATTGAGACTATCGGTTGTGACTCGTGTTGGTAGCAGGCCTCAGTAAGCCTGCCCATCGGATCCAAACAGCCAGATCCAAGAAGTCTTCCTCTGACAACACAGCCTAAAGGCCTGGCATGCATATAAAATGGGGTGACGTGCCCCCATTTTGAATAACTGCTTGGTTGCCGTTCCTGCCCCCAAACACCACAGCATGAGAATCATGCTGCAGCTAAGAGGGGGTCTGCAAGTGATCTCGTAAGACCTGCATATGCGCAGAACAGATCTTGTCCCTGCGCAGACCCACAAACCATCAGATATTTATGTAAGCCATCAGGTTTGCGTACAGTTCCGATTCGGGCCCTATGGTCCTTCATCCCTGCTCTGTTATCTGCTTTAGAAAGACCACCAAGTGCAATGCACCAGCAGCAGGTCTACAAAGAGATCACTGATCCCTATTTGAGATCCTGTATTTTTCCCATGCTGCGGACTTACAGAGACATCACTGTTTTCTCTGTGAATCTGCCAGTCAGTACATATTGTACTAACCTAGTCTTCAGCTGGTCTTTAGCTAGTCCACTGTCCACAGTCTACGTAATGCAAGTTGTAGAACTTCCGCCTTTAAAAATAGTAACTTCTAGGCCAGAAAAGGCTTGGACACATTGCGTACAGCAGAGGTTCCCAAATTGTGCCGTGGCTCCCTGGGGTGCCTCGGGACACTTGCAGGGGTGCCATGGGTTGGTGGTCCAGGACCAATTCAAATTATTCATGGTCAATATAATAGGCAAAACCAGTGCTGACGGCTGCCAGTCATAAAATATGTGGACAAACAGAAGCAAATCTTGTCCCTCACCACTCAACTGACCCTAAGGATGACATATAAACGCGATCTACTTAATGTAATATTTATTTCTAAATTTCTCAATAAGAAATTTTTGGCCATGGGGTGCCATGAAAAAAATTCTGATATTCTAGGGCGCCATGATTCAAAAAAGTTTGGAAACCACTGGCGTACAGGATAGATTTAGTTAGCTAGGAAATGTATTTACTGCAGTTACACATAGGCTTTGTTACAGTATATATAAAGTCAAATAGCAGATACAAAAGTCAGTAGATTTAGGCTTTTGTTTTTTAATTATCTTCTGCAAACTCTTCTTGAAGTCACTTGGCCGATCGTTCGCTTTCTCTCTCACCTTTAATTGGATGCAGGCACAGCACTTAGTCATCCAGGTTCTAATAACAGTTCAGTTCATGCTCCTCTTGTTCTTTTGTCTGCATTACAGTGGAAAATATCTCACCCTGAACAATCACTTGGATGTTACTCAACGGATTTTATTCTGTCACCTAATTGTATCTCCCACTTAATCACAGAGAAAATGAAAGCTTCTGTAATGTCCTAGGATAGGCCTGTAAATGTGCAGTTAGAATATGCTCAGGTGTGTATTTGCCGAATAGAGTGGAAATATGTGCAGTACATTCAATATCTAGGGCTGACAGTTATCATTTACTGTAACGAAACACTCTGACTGGCAATGTAAGCAGTTACCCCAGCTTTACATATCTGCCTCTCCTGCTCTGTCCTTTGACTTATGTTAGGCCAGAGGCTACCATCATTTTTTGTTTATTTACCCGAAACAGCAACTATCATTGCAATTTTGTTGTGCCAGTGTGTCATGTTTCTGGGTACTGATGTGACAGTGTGGCATATTTCTGGGTCCCAAGCATGAGTGCCATTTTTTTTTTTTGTCTGAAGTGTTAGTGTGCTACTTTTCTGGGGCCAGAGTTCTGAGTGCCATTTTGCTGTGGCCCTTGTGAGAGTAAGTGTGTCACATTTCTGGGACCCGAACTGCCAATGTGTCACATTTCTGGGACCTACAGTAAAAGGGAAGTTCACAATATAGGCCCACGTTTTCAGAGTTGCGCACAATTAGTGTCTTAAATGCAATTGTAAAACGTGCATTTTGTCATGTGTGGAGAGGTACAGACAAATACTATGCTATGAAGAATGTGTTTCGAAAGACTATCTGGTCACTATGGGGAGATGTATTTAGCCTTGCAGAGTGATAAAGTGGAGAGAGATGAAGCACCAACCAATCAGCTCCTATCTGCCATGTTACAGGCTGCATTTGACAAATGACAGGAGCTCATTTGTTGGTAGTTTATCTCCCTCCACTTTATTACTCTCCAATACTTAGTAATAATATAAATTTCATAAATCATATGAGTGTCGTTGCCGCAGTATTTACATGACACTTGGCAATCTGAAAATCATTATTAGTAAATTAAGGAAAAACATTAAGTAAAATAACTCAAACAGCCAAATGTGGGATTTGGAAAGTCCTGGGATTTCTGCAGATTTTTCGCAGTTAAATTTAACTGTTTAGTAAAGTAAAACCAACCAGGCATAAAGTGTCTTATAGGTAACCAGAGTGATGAGCAAAGTGGCTATAAATGGTGTTTCCATGCTGTAAGGCATCTTTGCAAAATAGGTTGCAATGGGGCCTGTGCCGTGGGATGTCTTTGTAAAACGTCTGGTTTAGAATGATTAAAACATAAGGCTTGGGACTACTGCTGATCTCCGAAGCAAGTGCTGCCATGTCCCAATTTGCACAAAGTAGTCCCCATTTCTTCCACTACAGATATTCAGCTCACAATGCTTCATTTCCAGAAATCCAGTCCTTGGGGTACCTAAAGTAAATGGATAATTAGGGATTGGTTGCTATAAGTTTTTTTTAATCTTATGTTAGCACTGAAAGGAAGTAAAGGTGGAATTTGTTTTATCTGAATATACATCAGGGTACATCCCAATTGACTTGATATGAATATGTATGCATGCATGGTCCTAGTATAGCAATCAGTCTTCGCTTATTTTCATAAAATGCAGAAATCATAGGTTTGCTTGTCTGACTATGCTTAGCAATGTTATTGCAAATGTATTTGTATTTATGTTCCTATTTCTGTTCATTTCCTGTAGGTCAAAAAATCCTGCACCATAGGAGCGATGTCTTAGAAACAGTTGTGTTACTTAATCCTACAGATGAAGCCGTCAGTACAGAAGTAAGTTATTAGTAGTATCTTGAATAAATTATGTACATTCAGTTACAGTTGTACAGTATGTATGTAGAGAAGATTCTTGAGATGTCTGTCATTGTGGTAACTTTAGTACATAATGTAAATATGGCGTGGCCACAAAAGATTGTGAACCATGGTGTTTTGGAAAGTTTAGAGATGAGCAAAATTCTCAAAAACTACCAGCAAAACATTTACCTGTTTATCATATGGCTGTAGAATATTTTGTGTTGTGTGCGGAATTCCCAGTTTGTTTTGTTCCACTCAGACCTCTAATTGGAGCAAATTGCACATAATGTAACTTATCCATTATCATCATCCTACTATCTGTATTTATGTTTATCCAACTGTAAGTAAATTGGTTCTGCCCCTTTTGGCTCTGCCTCCCCTTCAACATCATCATTATAATGATTTACAGAACCAGAACTTTGCATTAGTGCTGCAGAATTGTGGATTTGGAAATCTCTTCTTTGACTGATGCGCAGAGATAAACTTCTGGTCTGTTTGAGGTAACTGCTGAAAATAATAGTTTCAAGCAATAGTCTACAGCCATTCCAAGGATATAATACACTTAATAATGCTGCACTATGTAAATGCCTATGTCTTCCAGTATTTGATGAACTGTGGATGTTTGTGCTGTCACCGTAGGTACGCTTGATGATCACAGATGCTGCACGACACAAACTTCTAGTGTTGACTGGACAATGCTTTGAAAACACAGGAGAACTTATTCTTCAGTCTGGATCCTTCTCTTTCCAAAATTTCATTGAAATCTTCACAGATCAGGAGGTATGAGACAGGCACCATGGGCCAGGCATTATCCTGACTATCTGTTCCTGTATTTTCTCTGGCATATTTAAATATTGCCTTGCATTGTCTTTTGTCTTTATAGTAAAAGTTATAAAAGTCTGATTATTTAAAGACTGAAGGATGGAAGCCTCTTTAGACATACCTTCCAAATATCCTGATTTAGGTGGAACCGTCCCAAATTGGGAGGATAGTGCCAGGGTCACATGAACAGGGCTTTTGTCTAAGTTCCAGGGCAGTTGGGTTATGTGTCCTGCTAATGGGTGGCCTTTTAAAATCAGGCCTGCGCAACATTGAAGGAATGTTTGTAAAGGAGGAAAAGGGACTGGGTAGCATGTTCATACCCCCTTTTTTTAGGATACACATTGTCCCAAATGCACAAAAACTAAAAACCCTTGTAGCATGATAAACCCCCAATTTTAGAGAGTGCACATTGTCTCGCTTGCACAAGATTTAAAAGTATGTTTACATATATGCGACGGCTATAAATTGGTACTGACTTGCATCCCGTCACCAGTCTTATGTTGTTGCTGACAGGAAGCAGGCGTGAAGAGTATGTTTACATATATGTGACGGCTATAAATTGGTACTGACTTGCATCCCGTCACCAGTCTTATGTTGTTGCTGACAGGAAGCAGGCGTGAAAAGTATGTTTACATATATGTGACGGCTATAAATTGGTACTGACTTGCATCCCGTCACCAGTCTTATGTTGTTGCTGACAGGAAGCAGGCGTGAAAAGTATGTTTACATATATGTGACGGCTATAAATTGGTACTGACTTGCATCCCGTCACCAGTCTTATGTTGTTGCTGACAGGAAGCAGGCGTGTCAGCCTACATCAAAGTGGAATGTAGTATGCTGTGTATTCATAGAATCTGCTTTTCTCTATACTAACATAGGAAATGTGTTTTTTTCTGTTTCAAACTCTAGATTGGTGAACTGTTGAGCAATAATCACCCTGCAAATAAGGCAAGCCTTACATTGTTTTGTCCTGAAGAAGGGCACTGGAAAAATTCTAATCTAGAGAGACACAACCTTCAAGATTTCATAAACATCAAACTCAATTCCTCTTCAATTTTGCCCGAAATGGAAGGACTTTCTGAATTTACAGAATACCTGTCTGAATCTGTAGAAATACCTTCCCCATTTGACATTCTGGAGCCACCAACATCAGGAGGCTTCCTAAAGCTTTCAAAGCCATGTTGCTATATTTTTCCAGGAGGAAGGGGAGATTCTGCTTTGTTTGCAGTAAATGGATTTAATATGCTCATTAATGGTGGATCGGAGAGGAAATCTTGTTTCTGGAAGCTCATTAGACACTTAGACCGGGTGGATTCTATATTACTCACCCATATTGGAGATGACAATCTGCCAGGTATTAATAGTATGCTCCAGAGGAAAATGGCTGAACTGGAAGAAGAACAGTCTCAAGGGTCAACTGCTAACAGTGACTGGATGAAAAACCTTATTTCTCCAGACCTTGGAGTTGTGTTTCTCAATGTTCCTGACAATCTCAAAAACCCAGAACCCAACTTTAAAGTAAGGAGAAGCATAGAAGAAGCTTGTTTTACACTTCAGTACTTAAATAAATTGTCCATGAAGCCTGAACCTTTATTCAGAAATGTAGGAAATTCAATTGAACCCATAATTTTATTTCAAAAAATGGGCGTAGGAAAACTCGAGATGTATGTATTGAATCCAGTAAAAGGAAGCAAGGAGACTCAGTACTTCATGCAGCAGTGGTCAGGCAGCAGTAAAGAGAAAGCTGGCCTACTACTTCCTAATGGTCAGGAAGTTGAAGTTCCTGTTAATTATTTAACTTCTATTTCCTCTCTTATTGTATGGCATCCATCAAACCCTTCAGAGAAAATAGTAAGAGCTCTGTTTCCAGGAAATACAACACAATACCAAATACTGGAAGGCCTTGAAAAGCTCAAATATCTAGACTTTCTGAAGCAGCCTGTGATCACTCAAAAGGACCTGAGTGACAATATTTCAAGCCCTGCAGTAAAACAAGCAAAGATGAAACAGAGAGCAGAAAGCAAAGAGAGCCTAAAAATGTCCACAAAAACAACATCCAGCAAAACAGTTAAGAAAGAATCTAAAGAAGAGCTACCTGATACCTTAAAGAGTGGCCAGATTGAACAAGCTGAAAAAATGGAGAACAAAGAAAAAGTCTCTGTGAAAAAGACTCAGAAAAATGAAGCAAAACCAGAGAAAAATGTATTGATCAAAGACGATCCGATCATTAAACCAGAAGTTGTTGAGAAGCAAAAAGCTGATGTGAAGCCTAAAGTTGCAAAAGAGAAAACAGTGAAGAAGGAGGTAAAAGCAAAATCTGAAGATGTAAAAGAGGATAAAGAAAAAGTAAAGAAGGATGCACCTAAAAAGGAAGATAAAACACCAGTAAAGAAAGAAGAAAAACCGAAAAAAGAGGCTAAGGAAGACAAACCTAAAAAAGAGATTAAGGAAGAGAAATTAAAAAAGGAGATAAAAAAAGATATAAAGAAGGAAGAGAAAAAAGACTTGAAGAAAGAAGTTAAAAGAGAAACACCACAGAAAGAAGTGAAGAAAGAAACCCCTTCCAAAGAAGCAAAAAAAGAAGTTAAGAAAGACGATAAAGAAAAGGATTTAAAAAAAGAAGTTAAGAAACCCGCTAAAGAGGCAAAGAAATTATCAGCAACTCCTTCTGACTCTAAAAAGCCTGCTGTTAAAGCAAAAGTTCAAAAGAAAGATGAGCCTGCTAAAAAGGAATCTGCAACTACAGGCAAAACAAAGGAAAAGGCAAAGGTAACCAAGAAAGTTAGTGAGAAAAAGCCTTTGGCAGCTGTAGGTGCAGTTGCTGCCACTGCAGCTGTTGCTGCAGCAGCTTCTGTTACAGCTTTAACTGCAGCTACTGGAAATGTAGCAGATCTAGTGGCAGAAAGATCTCTCATGTCATCACCAGAAGACTTAACAAAAGACTTTGAAGATCTCAGAGAAGAAGAAGTAGTCATATTAAATGAGGAAATTAAGCCTAAACTACAGGCACTTTCGCCAAGAGATGAAGTGGTTATATTACAGACCGACTCTTATGTTATAAAGAAAGACAACACAAGCAGCGAAGAACCTTCAGATTCACCAGATGAAGGTATAACTACCACAGAAGGTGAATGTGAACAAACACCAGAAGAATTGGAAATAATTGAGAAACACAGGGTGGATGAAAATGATAAATTTGAAGATGAAGGGACAGGGTTTGAGGAGTCATCTGAAGCTGGTGACTATGAAGAAAAAGCAGAAACAGAAGATGTTGAGGAACAAGTAGAATACACTGAAGAAACAGTCTCAATGGGAAAACACCCAGCAGGCGAGTTAGTTGAAACTGAAGAAGAGATCGATATTCATGCATTTAAACATTTCAAAGGCAAACATGACAGCCATGAAAACATTGCTGATTTGGAGGCAGCAGATGAACAAGGCGAGGAAGATATTGATGAAGGTGTTGAAAAGGGAGAAGCTGAAGAAACAGAGGAAGAGGTAGATGAAGACAAAACAGATGATGCAAAGGATGATGATGATCAGGAAACAGAAAAGTTGGAAGCAGACGACCATTATATTACTGGTACAAAAGAGATTATTAGTGATACTGAAGATAAATATATATTGTCTTCTACACCATCTAAGACCTCTGAACCTCAGTCACCAGCTGTAGAGCCAGGTGCTTCTATTCATGATGAAACCTTACCTGGTGGCTCTGAAAGTGAAGCAACTGTGTCTGATGAAGAAAATAGAGAAGATCAGCCTGAGGAATTTACTGCTAATTCTGGATTTACTCAGTCAACCATTGAAATATCTAGTGAACCAACACCAATGGATGAGATGTCTACACCTAGAGATATAATGAGTGATGAGACAAACAATGAGGAAAGTGAGTCACCATCTCAGGAATATGTCAATATTTCTAAATATGAAGCTAATTTGTATTCCCAGGAATATAATAAAACTAGAGAATCTCCACTACCTGATGCTCTGAACGGGTTGTCTGATGTCTCAAATACAGATGCAACTGATGGCAAAGAATACAATGCTTCAGCTTCAACAATTTCACCACCATCATCCCTAGAGGAAGACAAATTCAGCAAATCAGCATTACGGGAAGCATATGTGCATGGAAACATTGATTTAAAAGGTTCCTCAAACCTGGAAATACAAGATGATTATGAGCCTCAAGAAACACTAAGCCCAAGTAAGAGTCCAGTGCCTCCATCACCAATATCTAAAACACCTTTAAGTGAAAAAAGTGTTAATTTCGATCTTACACCTAATGAAATTAAAACATCTGAGCTTGGTGTCTTACCACCATTGCATGATGAAGTGCAAGAAATAATGGAACAGTGTCCTAGCCCAGACGACAAAACTTTGGAAGTAGCATCTCCTTCTCAGTCTGCAGCTGGAAGTGCTGGTCACACTCCGTACCATCAGTCACCAAGTGATGAAAAAGCTGCAATTCTAGCTAGAGGCTCTTTAGAAAAGACTCCTGTCGCTGTTGTGTTTGAATTTTATGAAGATAAAGAAAAGAGTGGAAGCCCTAGAATAAGTCCTATGGATGAGCCAGTGCCAGATTCAGAATCTCCTATCGAGAAAGTTTTATCCCCATTACGCAGCCCACCTTTGATAGGATCAGAAACACCCTATGACATGTTTTTATCTACTAATCTTAAAACATCATCTGGGCATGGTAGTATAGTGGATGAAGAACATTCTCCTTCGCAGACTAGTCCAGTATCTGAAATGTTGTCTCATTCTACTGCCCAAGAACATGATAAAAAGAGTGAGTTTTCATCAAGCAAAGCATTTGGTGCAGAAACAAGTAATTTTGAAATTAAGAGTGGATCATCTCGTGTATCAGAAGGAGGAAAGCTTGCAGGGGAATTTTCACCAACTCAAATAAATACTAACCCATTTATCTTGTTTAAAGAGGACACAAAAATGTCAATTTCTGAAGGCACTGCATCTGATAAATCTGCCACTCCTGTAGATGAAGCTGTAGCAGAAGACACATATTCTCACATAGAAGGTGTTGCCTCAGTTTCCACAGCCTCTGTTGCTACTAGTTCATTCCCGGAACCAACCACAGATGATGTGTCTCCTTCTCTTCATGCTGAAGTTGGTTCACCCCATTCCACTGAAGTAGATGACTCCCTCTCAGTCTCTGTTGTTCAGACACCTACCATATTTCAAGAAACAGAAATATCACCATCCAGGGAGGAATGCCCCCGTCCAATGTCTATATCTCCACCAGATTTCTCACCCAGAACAGGAAAATCCACATCATCACTACAAGAGCAGCGGTCACCTGAGCAATCCACAATGGAGTTCAGTCAGGAATCACCAGAACAATCTTTTGCAATGGATTTTAGTAGACAATCTCCAGAGCATCCTGTGGTAGCCTCCGGTATGTTGCATATATCAGAAAATGGACCCACTGAAGTTGAATACAGTCCCTCTGACCAACATGATTCTTATTTTGGCAATAAGATTTCAGTTGACAATGGGTACTTTTCTGTAGACAAAGGTCAAGAAAAAGTAGTTGCTGAATCTCAGGTAGAGGCTTCTCCTTCTACATCTTCTGCTCACACACCTTCACAAGTGTCTTCCCCTTTAAAAGAGGAAGATTCTTTGAAAGATGTGGTTGAAAACTCAGACATGCCACTCTACTCTCCACCAATACTTGAGCAAGAGTTTTTCATGGAAGGAAAGCTTTCTCCTGAAACAGATGTTTCTCCATCAACGCCAACACCATCTTCAGTGCGGCAATCACCTGGTTTAGTATACCCTCCATGTATAACCAAGGGGCCTTCAACTGATCATAGCTCAGCAGCCACATATCTTCCAGTTTCCTCAGATGAACCATATAGCTTTCAGACTAGAGCTCTAAACTCAGCAGTTAAGGAGCCATCAGTTCTGCACAACACAAACCCATTTGCTTATGCAGCAGACCTAGATGACAGGGATAACGTATGTGATGCTTATTGCTATTCTAGGGAAACACATGATAGATTTTCTGTATCTGACAAGTCACCCTTTGCTGAAAATAGACAAGAGGTGGACCTTTGCCTTGTCTCTGCATGCGAATATAAGCACCCAAAAACAGAACTGTCACCTTCTTTCATTAACCCAAATCCTCTGGAATGGTTTGCAAGTGAGGAACAATCTCAGGAACAAGAAAAGCCATTAACCCAATTTGGAGGAGAGCAACCGCCTTCTGGAGGAAGACAGAAAGCCCGCCAGTGTGATGAAACTCCCCCAACCTCGGTTAGTGAGTCTGCCCCATCTCAGACAGATTCAGATGTTCCACCAGAGACTGAGGAATGTCCTTCTATAACAGCAGATGCAAACATAGATTCTGAAGATGAATCTGAAACCATCCCTACTGATAAAACAGTAACTTACAAACATATGGACCCTCCTCCAATTCCCATGCATGATCCAAGCCCATCTCCCAGGCACCCTGATGTCTCAATGATGGACCCAGAAACAATGCCTGTAGATCAGAGTTTAGGCAAGCCTTTGAAAAAGGACATAAAAGAAAAAGGAAAAACCAAGAAAGTTGGAAGCAAGACCAAATCGTCTTCACCTGCTAGGAAAAGTGATAGTAAATCAAAGATTTCAGCTGCTTCACCAAAGCCTGGACCCATCAAAGAAACATTAGAGAAGAGTTTAAAGACTGTCGCCCCAAAAAAGAAAGATTCTGTAGGGAAGGGTCCAAAGAGTAGTTCAAATGAAGATCACAAACCTTCAAAGTTAGAAGAGAAAGATAAAGAGACCAAGAATGCTACCAATACAAACACAACAAAATCATCAAAAACTGGTACCACAGGTAAATAAATGCTCAGGTCTATGTAAAACTTAATTGTTTAGTGCATAAGGAGAATTATTAAATTATATTAAAAGTTAAAGCAGTTTATAATCAGACAAGAAGTAGACACAGCCACAGCCAAGTATAACTGAGTTTGTAAGATGTTGGAGATACAGTATGTCCACCCTCAGTGATATATTTTCGCTTTCTGAATTCTATATATAATGTACAGTATACCGAGAATGTTATTTGCTTCAAATGCACACTTATATCTGAATATTAATACATGAATATGTAGTAATAATTTAGTTGCAACATTTTACCTAGATTCTAGAAAGGTGTTGCCTGTGAGATAAACTCTGTAAGCAGAGAGCAGTTATGTCTCTATCTCATGATCCTTTTATCTCCTCTTCCAAGTCTTCTGTCAGTCAGTCATATGAGATAACACCATCACAATAAGTAATAGCGTGGCCTTTAGCTTCTATTAGAGATGTGTGGTATAACAGCAAGAATGCTGCTGATTGTGCTATGCATGTAAACCATCCATAATCATGTAGAATACAGGGGGATATTTGTTAAAGCTTGGAGAGAGATAAAGTACTAGCTAATCAGCCCCTAGTTTCAAATACAGCATTTAACATGACAGAAACTGATTGGTTAGTACTTGATGTCTCTTCACTTTATTGCTCTCCAAGCTTTGATAAATCTTCCCCAAAGTCCATAAACTACCATTTTCAGTAATGCTGTGCTAAGCTTTAATTTTGACAATAATTATGTATCTTAATTCAATGATTATATTACTGGATTTGAAACAACCACCTGGCATGCATTTTTAATTAGATACTTTTTTCACTATAGGGGGAACAGTGGGTTTACTTTGCAGGGGAGTTAGGAGCAAATCCAGCAGAAATTATTCAAATCTGCACCTAGGCAAACCATCTTATGATTCAAGGGATGCACAAGCAATTTTTGGAACCTCCAATTCTACATAAGTTTTCAATTTTAACCCCAAAGAACTCTTCTGCATGATTGTTTTGCCAAGGTGCAAACTTGTACCGTATAGGGTGTAATCTCTCACAGGGCCGTTTCTTGGGGCAGGCGAGCAGTGCAACCGCACTGGGCGCCCGCCGTGGCACTAACTGTGGCTCCCTGCTTCCCCCTCCTATTTCTCCCCGAGTAACCCGCTCGGGGGGCGGAGTTTCACGGAATGACGCGGTTGCGTCGTTACGTCATGACGCAACCCCGCCACTCCGCGAAACTCCCCCCCCCCGGCGGGGTACAGAAGGGGATCCAAGTTAGGAAGAGGGAAAGGCCGGTGCGAGGGCGACTGGTGAGGCGGGCCGAAGAGCGGTAATCGCCTCTGTAAGTATTCTCTCTCTCTCTCAATGTGTAAAATGGGGACACCTGCCGTAATGTGTGAAATGGGGACTCTTGCCTGCCATAGTGTGGGGATTTAATGTATCAAGGGCATTGCAGTGTGTGGTATAATATGGTGCAGGGGGAATTACTGTGTGGGGCTTAATATGGTATAATTTTTTTCCCCTGTGGTGGTCGTGATCTGTTGGAGCAGGGTCAAAAACTGGATTGTGAGTTAGTCTTTTCAGATGAGGCCATGCCCATTTAAAAGAGGCCACACCCATTTAGATGAGGCCACGCCCCCTTGCCATGTGCACACGCAAGTTTTTTTTTAAATCTAGGTGTGTGTGTGTGGGGGGGCACATTTTTTAATGTCATGGGGGGGCGCATTTTTAAATCTCGCACTGGGAGCCAAATTGACTGGAAACAGCCCTGATCTCTCATTAGTAGGGCTCCTTTTCCATGTGCTTTACTTCCTAACCCTGCCCTGTCTCTTATGTTTCTGAGCACTGACCTTGCTCATGTAGGTGCTACTTTTCACTGTTCTCAACAGCTGGATCTGCAGTACTGTATTCTTTTGATTGGTCATTGAATGATTTTGTATTGTGGTATTATGTATTACTGGTATTTTGGACCCATTATTTGTCAGGTCACTAGATATTGTGGTGTGCACCCTTATCTCTCCAGCCCCATCCTTCAATGTTTTCTGCGATCTCATCACCCTTTTGCCCCCACCCCCCTCAACTGTATTTCTAACCTCATGCTGTGGGCTATGTCTCACCATCTCATGCCCTGCCTGCCTCTCCAACCAGATGCCCCACCAGTGTCTCTTCAGCCTCATGCCCCCACGTGTCTCTCCAGCCTCATACCCCCATGTGTCTTTCCATCATCATGCCCCAGCCCCCCTCCCCCCTCAGTGACTCTCCGGGTTCAAGCCACCCCTGTGTCTCCCTATGCAACCAAAGGGCTGCACTGATGTATGCAACGTGAAATGTGTGCACTTCACCATGTGTGCGAATGTCAATGTTTGCAGTGTGCATGGAAACATTGGCTAGGAGAAGTCCATGGCACCTCTGCAGGTAGGTGAGTGTGCTGGCTATGGGTTGCTTCAGTGAGTGCCAAGGGGAGGAAGGCCTACACTTCCCTTAGGCTTTCATTGTTCACATAGGGTAATTGGGAGCAGGAGTAGCTGGGGGCTGCACTGCCTGTCAGTTCTAGCAGCCAACGCTCTGGGGGACTGGGCCTTCCCTCATCTCTAGTGCGCAACTGCTATAATATAATAATAATAATAATATCAATCTATTATGGTCATCTTCTGGGATTTGCTGATAATGTGTCATTAAGTCTGTAGTCTAATTATTGAAATATATATGACATTCAGTACTCACATGCACGTACACGCATATGTATCTAAGAATCGCTCCAGGTGATCATCTGTTTTTTTTTGTAGCAGTGACGCTACAGTACTTGTGGAAAAAATGCAGTATATGTTGTGAAACAACAGATTGAAGATTTATTTTGAACCTTTATGTAATGACTATTTTCAGGAGGTGGAACTACCAAGACATCAAAATCAACTCCTGTTCCTCCAGGACCCCCAGTGTACTTGGACCTGGTATATATACCAAATCACAGCAGCTGCAAGAATGCAGACGTAGAGTTTTTCAAACGAGTCCGATCTTCATACTACGTAGTGAGCGGAAATGATGCAGCAGCTGGAGAACCCAGCCGGGCCATTCTGGATGCTCTTCTGGAAGGCAAAGCTCAGTGGGGAAGCAATATGCAGGTATACTCTACTTCAAAAGCTGACAACTATGTTCAGCATCTTATTGTTTGCATTTAACTGTTCATAGTCATGATCAAATAAAATAAAATGTCATCTTTAAAGCATCAGTTGTATGGAGAAGACAAACAAAGTACTCAGTGGTGGTTCCTTATAATCCACCAAAATTAAACTCATGTCTTAATGTGCTATTCATTATCTTTAGTCATAAGACACACACACCGATTAAACTTCAAGTTATTACCGACATTTTTAGTATCCATTTGATTAACTTTTGCCTTTTTTCCTCCAAAGTACTACTTATTAGTGCCTCATTGTGTCTGTTTTCCTTTTGTGAGGTAATCAAGGTAGGCATGCTCTCTCCTGGGGGAGATGAGCACTTCCAAACACACAGCAGCCAGGAAACAGTACACCCATCAAGGATTTTCGTGCACTCTAGCCATAAATAGTTTTATTGTGCAGTACAGAAAATATAAAACATAAAAATTAATCCTAGCAGGTCTGGGCACTAACTAAACCATACAGAGTCCCCTCTCTCAGACTGGTAGGACCTAATACCCCTGCCACAAATGTAGGCATATGCACAATACTCACAGTCAATAAATCACAGTGTCTCATAACAAGCTTGCTGCCTGTTCCCTGAGGTAGTCAGACCCTAAGTAAAGCACTGACACACCATATATCAACCTCTTATGGGTGCAGGTACTAATTACCCTGCTTTCAGGCTGAAGAAACAAAATGGGCCGAATGGATGGAACCCTAACCCTAATACCTGCTGGGTCCTTTGAGAATTACCATAATTATATTTGGCACAATCAGTTTTTTTTTTTCAATCATAAAATTTTTATTGAAAATACAAACAGTTACAAACGGTTACAGAGATGACAGCTAAGGGTCAAATGGTAGCAAACAAATGCCCGGAGTAAGTGAGTAATTTATTCAATACATGCGTACAATAATAAGAAAGAGAAAAAAAAAAAAAGGAAGGTGGATGCGTGCACGCGCACACGTACGCGCACACACACATACACCCACACAAGCATGCACACATGCATCGTCAAATAAGACATCTCTGTATAAAAAAGAAAATGTACATATAAAGTGAACCAAAAAAAAATCCCCTATCATATAAACAATAATAATCAAATTATAAAGAGACCTTGTCAGCTAATATTTTTTCTTAGCGAAAGGTAGGTAAAAGGTGTCTGGAAAATTTGTTGAAAAACAACTATAAACATAACTCAGAGAAAGACTATAAGCTGGGGGAGTGGGGGAATAGGGGAAAGTAGGGAAGAGTAGGAGAGGAAGGGTAACGGTGAAAGATGAAAAGAGAAGGTCCCCAACAGGTCGGGGAAAAAAAAAAGAGGGGGCGGAGAGAGCGGGAAGGAGTCAAAGCCTTAACCAAGACCTGGAAGAGGAGTATTGTGAAGCCTATACCAAGGGAGCCATACGGAGTGAAACTTTAGTACCGTATTATTTTGTATGCTGGTTATAAATTCCATCCTTGAAATGAACCAGATTCTGTTCAGTAGCTCCTGTTTGTCAGGGGCTGTAGCAGCTTTCCAATTACGCGCTATTTGGTATTTAGCCGCGCCCGAGATATGGAGAATCAATTTGTTTGTTTTAATGGAGACATTGTCTATTGGGGCACAGAGTAGTAAGTTCACTGGAGAAGGTGGTGTTGTGGGCTCAACGAGGGCATTAATAAGGGACCTAACCATACCCCAATAACGGGTAATCACATGACCACCAGATGTGGTAGAATGAACCCACTTCCCCACAATGTCTCCAGTATAAATTGGATGTATTTGGATAAATGCGAGGAAGTTTGTCAGGTACTAAGTACCATCTGGTATAGACCTTGTATGCATTTTCACGTATGGCCACACTTATGGAACATTTAGATATCGCTGTATGAATTGAGTCCCATTCCTCTGTTGCCAGATGTAACCCTAAATCCGTTTCCCAATTCTGTTCATGAGGTTCAAGAGGAGGGGGGGGGGGGGTCTAAGGTCAAAATGGATTTATATAAAAATGAGATAGCCCCCTTATCGTTAGAGTTGTACATGCAAAATCTTTCTAGGGGGGTCGGAATTTGCAATGGGTACGATAGGTGGAGGGATGATATAAAGTGACGAATTTGTAAGTACTGAAAATGCAGAGAATTAGGAATTCCGAATTTTTCTTGGAAATCCGCAAAAGACTTTAGAGCGTGCCTGTCCACAATGTGATGAACTCGCGTGATCCCCAATGAGGTCCAGGGAAGAGCCATCGCGGGCAAAAGTCCCGGTGGGAAGGCGGGGTTAAACCAAAGAGGGGTTAGAGGGGACGGGGAAGTGGCTAACTTCAACCTCTTATTAAGTGACACCCAGTGTTGCAAAGTTAGCCCTGCCGAAGGAGAGGAAGCAATAGCTTGGGCATAATGTGTGCAGTGCAGCCACGGTAAATAAGAAATCGAAGGAATAGCAGCCAAGTCACTTTCCAGGTCGACCCATCATTTAGTGTGTCGAGGGGAATGCCATGCAATCATCTGACTAAGACGGGCCGCATCATAGTAACGTTGGAGTGTTTAGCCAGAATATCGGCACAGTCAGTTTTTAATGTTTATTTGTGAAAGTTTCCTATCAGCCATAATTAAGAATAAATCTGACTTCTTTCTATATATTTTTATTCATCTGTCTATAAATGTATTACTGTTTGAGAATTTAATAGAAGACTGTGATTAGTCCTCATTCTCTAAATATTGTTTTGTTTTCCTTGTAGGTAACATTAATTCCTACCCATGATTCAGAAGTGATGCGAGAATGGTACCAGGAGACGCACGAGAAGCAGCAGGACCTCAATATAATGGTGCTAGCTAGTAGCAGCACAGTTGTTATGCAAGATGAATCCTTCCCAGCATGCAAGATTGAACTGTAAGGAGACTGCAGCCCACTCCTTCACCTTAACACAGCTGATTATTACTGGAAATATCCTTACAGATTAAAAATGACTGCTGAACTATATACTGCCCAATGCTAGCCTGTGCCATGCAGACACAGATGTCAGTAATATATCATCTCCATGGCAAACTACAATGTTCACATCACTGCAAGCTCAGCTATCCAGGTTTAATATACAGGTTTGTAGGACATGCTCTTGTACCCATTTATTCACCGCAGCCCGGGATGGTTGGGGACTTTGCTTATGAGGAAAGACATTGAGAGAGAAGATCATCAGAAGAAGGATCCTTTGATGGGACACTGTTGTGACATCACTTTATTAGTAACCAGTTAATTTCTATAGCACTTTGTGTTATACAATATGATATTTTGCCCAGAAACTCTATACAACAACCTTGGCAGCTTGTGATTTGCAATATGGCACTCGGAAGGATTGAACAGGACAGTCCAAGATTATTCCACTATTTGGTACCCTAATATCCCGGTGACAAGGTTTGAGCCTTGCTCTCCCACCTTCCACGACCACATATGTTGGGAATCATTTCATAATGAAGTTAGTGAGAATAGTAAAAACTAAAATAACCCTGTCACTTCTAGATCTGTGATAGGTTGCATTGTGTGTTTTAACTATTATACCTGCTACAGATTAAATCATGCCATTGAAAAAATATACCTTATACAGGGTGAAAACAGAAGCGTTGAATCTAAGGCATACTCCCGTTAAATTCATCCTGCCAAATCTCAAAATTTCGCACATTGTGATTCACAGTCGGTACACAGAAGCAAATACCAAAGCATTCGGGAGTACATTCGGTAGAATTTGCCTTAGAAAGTGACTTGAATGTACAAAGATACTTAATGCACTTATTTTTTAACATAAGACAGCAAGTGTACAAAAAAGAAGTATGCAGGGGTTGTATTTACAGACGTGTGTGCGTGCTAGAGAGCTGACGTAACACACCGATGGGAAATCTCTTACTGAAAATGCATTAATGTGTAATGAGTGGCTGCTTTCTCAGGCAAGTTGATTGATGAGTGTCATTTTGTTTTCAACTGTTACAGACTAGATCCTCACCTTTTTACATTTTTTTTTTAAAGAATTGCTAACAGATGTACAGACCCTTTTTATTATATGTACAAAAAAACCCTTCTTGTTAGATTTTAAATTTGGTATTGCTGCAAAATAACTTTATTTGCTTGCAGTTTATGTACAATGATTAATGATTGTTCCTTGTATTAAATGAGGAGTAGGGATCGGACAAATTTCAATTTTAAGAGGTCGGTGAGACATTTTTCATTTTTTTCTTTTTTTTACAATAATTTATTTAAGCCAACTATTATTCCCAGTATTTATATCAGTTGATGGTACGTTGATTGCATATGATTCATCCAGGTATCACACATTCTGATTATACAAATTAAATTGGGTCTAGATGCAGTATAAAATATACTATTTTCCCAGCTTTATGCAGTCGATCAATTAACGAGGAACTAGTGACACCACAACGATTGGCTGTCTTCGCTAAAAGCTGTTGTTAATTCATATACCTGGTTCAATACTGCCGGTTTAAGAGTAATGGGATTAATATGCAAAGATTTTATTGGATAAACCAATGCATTAAATTAAAGTAAAATGACTTACTCTTAATTAATACCCTACTCGCCTTACGTGAGATACAAAATTTGCCATGCCAATGAAGTAGTTTCTTTTTTAATTCTTTGTATATTTATTTTGAGAGGTAACACTATTTTGTTATAATTTGCACTGTTATTGTTTATGAATTTTGGTACTGTTTTGGGCTTGATCAGTCCTTTTAATGCTGTGAATTAGGAGAAACTTTTTTTTTATAAGCAATGATATTTATTGCTTTGCTGTTTATGTAAGTTTATACAGTGTTTTATGTTATGTTATACCGATTGCACAGAAAGTTGTTTTTTTCTTGTTTTTTTTTTTTTACTGTCATATATATACTTTGCTAGCCTCATGCTCATACTGTAGGTGTTAATTTCACACGGTCAATGCACCTTTGTGACAAGATGGGATCAGATGCACAGTAACGTACAATTATTGAAGAGCGCTGTGCTTCCTGTAAATGTAGCCCGTAGTCATTTTTGCATTGAATTGCATATTTTGATAATGGAATTTGTTAATGAAACCTAATTCATTGGAACGAAACCAGAACACCTGTAACTACATTCCGGCTGTGTTCAGGTGCGCTCACCTTTAATGCATTTAATTTAATTTAATGTGCATTTGAGAAGAGTTACATAAAATGATCAACACTTCTAAATGGTTAGTGTTAAATAAACTTTTTTTTTTTTTGGTGTGCAAAGTCAGAGAAAGTTATGTTTTCTGAACCATGGGCTCCAAAGTGCTTTGCTGACCGATTGCCTTGAATGATTAGTAACTCTGAACCATTAAGACATTATTTTCACAGTCCGGATTTAGCATCCTAAACCTGACCAACCTAAATAATAATAATTAATCAACAGAGAGGTAACCGGACGTTTCAGGGAGTCTATTCAACCATAATGTAATTGTATGCCATGGTACTGATGCATGGAAACTCCGATCCATGTCTTCACCCCACCTAAGTATATACTGAGACCCTATTTCCCACGCATGCTGACTTAAAAGGGAAGATTTGCTCACTTTAAAATAAAAAATATTATATAAATATATATGAACAGAGATTTCCAATTGTTCTCTTAGTGGTGGACTCATACTTTATTCAGACTTTTAGTAAATGTGCCACATGAACCTTATTTCCTGAACTAGCTACAGTTATTAGAATTATGCACATAAATAGGTTTTGTTTCTTCTGACGCCACTAAATGTATTTTATAATTTGTAGGAATAAAGAGTGATTGCAGGACAATAATGTATACTGAATATAGATCACGTCTCAGATAAATAAAGCAGATTTATGCTTTGTACCTGTGATAAGGGGTACAAATTTGCTAGTTGATGCTTTTTCTTGTAATCTTTGCCTACAGGAAATTGGTAACCTGACGTGACCTCACTTTGGAGTGGACTGATGACAATCTAGCTGAAGCACAGTGATGTGTTATTGATGTGTCATCCACACAGCGCAGCAGCCATGTTGAGATCTGATGGTTATGATGATGCACCTTATCAATTCACTAGGAACTCTGCTGCGTTGACACTACCTTACTGATGTCACCAGGTCTTGTAGAATTGATAAGTTGTATATTGGCTGGCCGCATTCACTGCGTCTATGTGACAAGACCACTTTTAATCTATTGATGTAGTAGTACTAGTGTGTAGCAAAATCAGATCAATATCTGTAGAATTGGCTATCCCAACTGGCCACTCACCGTACCCTAAATGATCTGATCTATGACTATGACTCCCACACAGTTAAGGCTGGAAATGCATGTTGGGCATTGGAGTTGAACTGTAGAACTACTCTTTGCTTTCAACTGTCAGGATCAGAGCTGCTTATCATGGAATGGGTAATGGGATCACATACTTTAGATTGGAGTCCTTTGAAGGCCTCCAGACAAATAGCTATTGCCATGGAACCTTAATGTATGAAGCTGTGAGCTTCCCATGGATTTTGTATGACTGCTTTGTAGCATATCAGTACATGCAGCTTGATGTCAAGAGAGAATCTCCGGCTGTATCGCTAACATGTCCTTCACTGTAATGGTACTGAATGTTCATAAGAAAGTATTTTCTTCTTGCATTTTTTTTTATTATTTGTAATATATGTAGGCATACCCTGTAATTATTTCAGGTCAGTGACACTGCCCTTTACCTTTAAGGGTCAATGACTCATTGGGATGAATTTCTCGTATTTGGATACCTATTAAGGATTTAAAGGATGATGCCAGGTACAAATCAACACAAAGTGTATATTTCCTCACAGTGAACAAAATAATAATAATAAATAATAATAATAATAAAAATATATATATATGCTCTAATTTTGGAGTACAGTAAGCAACGTCGGGCTTTGTTCATAGTTTTGAATTCAGAGAAAAAGAATTCTAGAACACAAGTGAATGAAAATGATTCCCACAAGCTTCTCTGCACTACTTTAGCTTCAGGCTCCAGACTCTAAAGGGCCACGAGTAACATTCCCTCAAGACTGGGCTGTAATAACAAGGATATAATGGCAGCAATGAACTATGCTTTATAACACGTATGCATGCCGCGGTCTATCTTCCAACTGTTGAACAGGAACAGTCTTGTGGTTGGCTGGGAAGGTCCTCACACTCTCTCATTCTGAATGGTGTTTGTGTCAGTCTGCAGCTGTGTATGGTATTGTCTTATAATCCCGCATCACCTCTATTCTACCAATTCATATCTAATGTAGAACATTAGTTTACAGTGAAGTAATATGTAGTGCTTTTATGATATTTGTGTGCAATACCCCACTTCCACTGAGGATATTTGATGTAAAGGAAACAAACTTGGTTCCACAATAAAATACAAATGTAGTAGTATTTACTTGTTGTGTTTTCATTTCAATTGCCATTTTTCTCTCCATATCAACACTGTGATCATTGCTGGCACACTGAGGCACCCCAGCTCACCCACCGCAAGTGAAAAATAAAGATTTTATATAAACAAAGAGACTTCTGCAGGTGGTCCCATGAGGACACTTGCCTGGTAGGAGAACTTCCGCTAAGGTCTATGGCAAACCTGCTCCAGTAGGCAGCCATTTTGTGAGAATGACAACCAGTTTATGCCTCAATTACATGTTTAATTCTCCTGATTA
Organism: Pseudophryne corroboree; assembly: GCF_028390025.1. Classification (NCBI taxonomy): domain Eukaryota; kingdom Metazoa; phylum Chordata; class Amphibia; order Anura; family Myobatrachidae; genus Pseudophryne; species Pseudophryne corroboree. The sequence goes on along the minus strand of NC_086444.1, from coordinate 169,349,499 downwards.
ATGGCTCTCCTCAAAATTGCTACATACAACCAACCAGTCAGCTCCTGTCATTTTTCAGGCGTCCATATACTAACTGAGAAAAGGGGATCAAATGAAAAAACCCTAGAAAATCCCTGTACATATCGCTTCACACTATGTACTATAGGCATTTGCTCCTCCTTCTATATGTTAGTGATATCAGCAGGCTAGAATATCACACTGCCATAAGCACCTGTGGTAGCACAAAGCCACCCAGGTGTTACAAACTAGAAATGTCACTACCAGTCAGCTGTCTTTTCCAGCAATGGCTTCCTCACCTCTAGCTGCCAGTAGCTGCCTCTCCTCACTTGGGGTCTATTTCCTAATCCTTGGATGGAGATAAAGTACCAGCCAATCAGCTCTTACCTGACATTTTTCAAACCCAGCCTGTGACATGGCAGTTAGGAGCTGAATGGCTGGTACTTTATCTCCGTTCACTTTACCTCTGTCCAAGGTTTAGTAAATAGACCTCTTAAAGACCAGTGTGAGAAGTATGAACTTCCAGGAAGTGAGCATTCTGCCATTTTTTTCTTGATTTCAATAAAGTTTTGAGAGAAAAAAAGGTTACTGGCTGCTGCAGCTCAATAGAAGAGAGTCTGGGTCCACAGTCTCTACTCTGCTGCCTGTCACAGCCGAGATGTAGTCTTATACCTCTTTTCCACTGCTGCAGTAACCCGTGTTATTGCCAGGTCTACCCGGATCATGGCTCAGTAGAAAAGGGTCCTAGCAAAATAACCCAGGTCCAGTAACCTGGGAATCTACCCCGTGTAGCTATCAGGGTTGGACCCAGGTAACGGTACAGTGTAAACGAGTGACCAGGATTAACCGACCAATGTGTCATTGCAAGCATATGGAGAACTGAATCACCAGCGCTTGGAGATTATTTCATCTCCAAGTGCAGGCAAAACAGAATAACTGCACATGGGTTTAGTGTAAATAAGGTTGGCCCAGGAATAACCTGGGTTGAAGTTGCGGTGTAAATAGGGTCTAACTTTGGTTGGAATTTGTGTTCAAAACCTAGGTCACAGTTGGACACAGAATGATTTAAATTCTGAATTGGTGAGAAGCTACAAAGAAGGCAGGTGTAATGATCTGAGGAATATATCTGGACAGAGTGTTGCAGAGAACTGGATATTAGGAGGTGATGAATAGATAACTTGACACGAAGAATGGTGGCGAGCTTGACACATAGTTGATCTTTTGACGATAACCCCAGATGCCTGGGTGTAAGACTCGTAGAGTAACACTCAGCATGTCTTCATGCCTATAAGAGCCGCTTTTCCCATAAGACTTTATATGTCTACCAGTACTGGGATGCCCACCAGGACTTACACCACTGGCGACAGTATGAGCTTACCCCCTGAGACCAGTGTTATCAGTTGGCAGAAAAGACAGGGACAGAAAGAGAAAGACTGAGACCAAGTTTGGGTCAGAGGGACAGGCTAACAGAGAGGAGACTAAGGGGGTAATTCCAAGTTGATCGCAGCAGGAATTTTGTTAGCAGTTGGGCAAAACCATGTGCACTGCAGGGGAGGCAGATTTAACATGTGCAGAGAGAGTTAGATTTGGGTGTGGTGTGTTCAATCTGCAATCTAATTTGCAGTGTAAAATAAAGCAGTGAGTATTTACCCTGCACAGAAACAAAATAGCCCACCCAAATCTAACTCTCTCTGCACATGTTATATCTGCCTCCCCTGCAGTGCACATGGTTTTGCCCAACTGCTAACAAAATTCCTGCTGCGATCAACTCAGAATTACCCCCTAAGTACAGGAAAGAAGAGGTATGCAAGAGACACTTATGCAAGGAGCTGTGGTGATGAAAGGTAAATGTGGTGATAATGTATGAAGCAGCTGAATGTAAATAACAATGATAATGAACTAGAGCAGATACACCAAAGAGAAAGACAAGAAGGACAAGGTATTTATGCTTTTTTTTTTTTTACGTAGATTGCTACCCCTCCTCCGATTTTTCCCATTCTGTCCTTCCTAAATAAAGTATATCCCGGTATAGCTATGTCCTAGTCATGATGTTCATTGCGCCATGACCCTGTAATTGCCACAAATTTGTAGATTATCTCCAGCAATTTACAAGAGTTGCAGATTATGTTAAATCCAGCAATTTACAGGATCCCAAACAGCATGGATTCACTGGGGGGAGATCATGTCAAACAAATCTTATTGACTTTTTTGACTGTGTGACTAAAGTGATGGATAAAGGTGGTGCCGTGGATATAGTTTATCTAGACTATAGTAAGGCTTTTGACACTATTCGACATCTCAGACTGCTAAATAAACTTGAAATCTTGGGATTGGATACTATGATTATTGAATGGATAAGATCTTAGTTGCAGGATAGAAAACAGAGTTGTGGTAAATGTATGCATTCATAGGAGGAAAATGTTACCAGTGGAGTACCCCAGGGATCTGTACTTGGACCAGTGCTTTTTAATATCTTTATTGGTGACATTGCAAATGGCATTAATGGGAAAGTATGCCTTTTTTGCAGATGACACAAAAGTATGCAACAGGGTAGACACACCAGGAGGGGTAAAACAAATGATTGAGGATCTAGGTAGACTAGAGGAATGGTCAAGAGTGTGCCAATTACAGTTTAATGCCAAAAAATGCAAAATCATGCACTTGGGTCTCAAAAATCCAAAGGCTAAATATGGTATAGTATTAATGGCACTATACTGGAACCTACTGAGGAGGAAAGGGATCTAGCAGTCACTATCTCAGGTGACTTAAAGGCAGGTAAGCAATGTAACAAAGCAATGAGGAAGGCTAGGCAGATGCTTGGCTGCATTGGGAGAGGAATCAGCAGCAGAAAGAAGTAATAATGCCACTGTATAGGTCATTGGTATGACCTCATTTAGAATACTGTTTTCCATTCTGGAGGCCATGCGGGTCATTCCGAGATGATCGTAACTGTGCTAAATTTAGCACAGCTACGATCATTCACACTGACAGGCGGGGGGACGCCCAGCACAGGGCTATCCTGCCCCGCATGTCAGTGGCGCCCCCCCCCCCACAGAAGTGCAAAGGCATCGCACAGGGGCGATGCCTTTGCACTTCAAGAGTAGCTCCTGACCAGCGCAGCTTTAGCATGCTGGCCTAGAGCTACACATCGCTCCCCGGCCCGCAACGGCTGCGTGTAATGTCACGCAGCCGCTGCGGCCCGCCCCCCGTTCGGTGTGGCCGGACCGCGCCCACGAAGCGGCGGCCAAACGCCGCGTTCTGCCCCCCTCGCCCAGCGACCGCCTCTGCCTGTCACTCAGGCAGAGGCGATCGTAGCGGCCTGACGGCCTTCGGTAGTCTGGCGCCAGCATACTGCGGCGCTGGCGCATGCGCAGTTCTGAGCCGATCGCACCGCTGCGATAAACTGCAGCGTGCGATCGGATCAGAATGACCCCCCATATCTTCAAAAGGATATTAATACAACAGACACAAAAGTCCAGGACGGAAACATTCTTCAAATGAAGAGAAGCAATAGGACACGAGGACATGCACTGAGACTGGAGGGGGGAGAGGTTCAGGGGAAAACTGAGGAAAAATTACTTCACAGAAAGGGTAGTAGACAAGTGGAATAGCCTCCCATCAGAGGTGGTAGAGGCTAACACAGTAGAGCAATTCAAGCATGCATGGGATAGATATAAGGATATCCTTACAAAGAAATAAGGATCAAATAAGGTTTGAGATAATAGCTACCGATAAATCCTTTTCTCCAAGTCCGTAGAGGATGCTGGGTTCCACTTCAGTACCATGGGGTATAGACGGTTCCGCAGGAGCCATGAGCACTTTAAGACTTTTCAAGGGTGTGAACTGGCTCCTCCCTCTATGCCCTGACAATGCTAAATTCCTTTGTCGTATAAACAACCCTTTATGAAGTCTAAGAACACTGTACGCTGCTTACTTAAGGAGTACCGTAAGGGTACGCTATTTGCGTAACGATCGCTCAGCCGTAGGCGAGACGCTCAAGCGTCACGTTCGCTCACGGCCCAGTGATCACAGGACAACACGTTATTGGTTATGACTAGAGTAATGATTCGCTATGGCGTAGCGGACGCTCGAGACCACGAAGAGATCACCAGCGGCGCAGACGCTCACAACGCTATACCTTTATGTCTAAACCTTATACCAATGAAATGCACAGAATACCTTAATGTGAGTACAGGGTGTAAGTGCAACCTTGTGTAACCTGACTAACTACAAAGCTGCTTGAGCGTCACCGACGCTCAAGTGAACACTTAACACTATAGAAAATACACAGATACTGGTTTAGGGTCCAAAGCCTATTAACTGTATTATATCTAATATACTTGTAAAAGGGGATAACAGTACAAATGATACACTACAATATAACAGAGACTTCCTAACCAAAATATAATACTATCTAATACAATTCAATACTAGTCTAGGGGAGATGTGAGAGAAAAGAGAAAGGAGAGAGAGAGAGAGAAATGGAGAGAGATGAGAGAAATTGGCTCACAGTAAGACAATGATTACGGAGAGAAACTTACGCACAAGGGTAAACGATCGCATGCGCCTGGACATCCAGCACCCGATTTTCAGCAATGAGAACCGTTGAAGAGTGAGAGCTGGATGTGGTCGGCCTGCCTATTTATGCCCCACACACAATGCAATCTCATAGTCCCTACAATCCCATTGTCCATTGGACGTCGGAATTCGGCCCTGCATCATAACAAAAGGTCATAGGTTGATTCATACAGGTGGGCTGTGACGATTTCAAACAGCTCAGGTGGGTGGGGAACTAGGTTTCCCGCCGCATACCTGAGTATGAGTAAATAGTAGAAATGGACATAAACTTCTTATGTCCATAACTATTCGCACGAGCGATTAATACCCTCCAAACCAACACCGGAATATTGCTATTTAAATACTCTTCCGATGGGTACCAAACACTACTGCATGACTCCTGTTAGACCCTTCCTACGATACAAAGAGGGATTCCTCAGCTCAGGGACATTCTATGTTAACCAAACTTTCAGAATCTATCAAAGGGACCATGATCTACAAACTACATTATTACTGAAAATATGTAACGAATGAGTCGCACGCTACGATTACATAAACTCTACCGTAAATACGCATACCGTGCGCCCGCGGGTGCACGCTATTGCGGGTATGCGCCTTCACGGGAGAGCGTACGCATGCGCAGCGCGGACCAGTGTGCGGTGCCAATATGGCAGTGTGTATGGGGATATTTTTCTGACTTTGACAGTCCACCCTTTGGCAGTCAATAATAACTGCCACTTCCTGAAAACATTTCAAAAGGAGAAAAATATATGTCAGGGGTTAATTCATTTCCATGGTTGGGTAAGGGAGGAGAGAGGAGAAGGTGTGAAGAGGGTATGACCTAGTGAGATAGCAGAAGCATGTGTGTATGAGTCCATGTTTGGAGGGTCATGTATCATCGTGCCATACGTGTGGTAAATCAAGCTTCGAGGTATTGCGAATTATACATTTGAATTCCTTCTTATCCTGTGGTACAGGTCTGTGGATGGGCTGTCAAACTTTACCGAGCTCTTTTCGGATTTTTTTTTTTTTGAACAAAATGGGGAGCACATTTTAGTTGATGATACATGAATGGGGGAATATGTGGTTGCTGATATCTGTGCCTGTATTCCCTATCGCCTATGTGTGTCATTACCTGAGGGTTGTAGAGATGAAGATAAAGAACACTTATGGAAAATGCAATGATATTCTATGTCAGGGAAATGTACATCTGTCGTCGAAGTTTTGTTCGGTATCAGTTGAAAGTCGTCTTCTTTGCGCTGTATTGCTCCTTGGGCATGAGCAAATAGCTTTGTCAGTGCCATCAGATTTACAAAAATGTTGGGCTAGCGTGAGTTTAAAAATACTAGGGAAACTGGGGATCCATGGCAAAGTTCATCAAGTGTCCATATCATAGGTTGTCAAAACTTCATCTTTGGTGCTTGTCTGTTGTCTGTATAGCGTCTCGTCAACTTCCTCGTCCAAGGGGGTCTTCGTATCTTGGAGAAAAGCAGAAAAACAGGTGAAAGAAACGGACCGTATAATCGCATTTTCATCACATCATGGTTTCTATCATTGGGTCATAAATCAAATCCAGGTTAATTACAGTTTCCTCACTCCTCAGGCTCATCACTTTTGTACTTTGTTTGCACCTCATTAAAGCCTGCCCGCATCTAAATATCAATCCAATAAATATAACAACACCTAAGATACATAGTAGAAACTTTCCAACATCCATTATGACTCCTTGAGCCCAGTCTCCTAAACCGGAGAACCAATTTCGCGGGTTCAACCATGACACCCAACCAGTCAGCTCATTACCTACAGCAGCAAGGGTGAGATTGTGTTTCCGACGAAATTCCCACTTCAATTGGAGAATATCGTCCATCTTTTGGTCTATGACCTCTACCGGATCCTCGGTGCTATTTGTGATATACGTGCAACACTTTATGCCATACTGTGTTGCCAATGTAACACAATATCCGCCTGTTACTGCTGTAAGATAATTAAGAACCATCCTATGCTGAACTAGTTCTGTTTTGTACGCTTGAAGTTCTCTTCCAGTGTATCTGAACGTGTCATCATACATTTCAGTGATATTATCTAACAAATTGGCGAGTGCGGAAATGTATCTATAATTCATCACTCCTCGAGCGGTGCGAGTGAAATCTAACGCTACCAGAACCTGAATCCCGGTGGATTCATGGATAAGATCAGAGGCCGGATGCTCTAACCTTTCTGACAGTTGTCTTTTAACTCGGTGCTCGTAATGAGTGTGAGTATAAGGAGCTTGGGCACCACGGTGTATGTCCTTCATTTTGTCATGTGTAACAGTCATCACTTCAGGCAATACTTTTCCAATATAACACAATCCTTCAGAGTTTGGGGCAAGCCACTTGTACGCCTTTCTCCCGCATATGAAATATGCGTCATCGGGGAGAACATATGGGACGGAGAAGGACATGACCATGTTACAAACCTTCCAGGTGAAATCTCCTGACCCTAATTCTTCCATCTGCTTAAGGCACGTATCAGTTTGTACGATATGTGCACAGTATCCTGGTGATACTTCTCCAACTCTAGTAATCCTATTTCCTAAGGTATATCGATACCGGAAAGATTTTCCTCTACTGGCTATGTGGCGTACAAGCTCTGTATCTGTAGGCATTCTATCTGCTCTGTGTGAAAAGGTCATGGTAAGGTTGCTCCATGACACTTCCCAATTTCCCGGCTTACGGGGATTGGAGATATTAAAACATAAGAGGGACCTATCCACATGGTATTGGTGGAGCTTCAAACTAGGAGGGCTGGAGATGTTAAATCTCCGGTCCACCGGTCTCCCACCACTTAGCTCAAGTACCTCCCCTAACGTTAAAGGAAATGGTACTAGCCCTGATTTGCTATGACCCTGAGGTACTTGAGAGCATACCCAACAATCTGTTTTGTTTAACACATTACCCACTAAAGAGTGATAGTCACTCAATGGATGCCGGTCCATATGGATATTAAAACTGGATTGGCATTTCTTTATGCATCCATCCTCTACCAGATTGTCACAGAGCCTACAGATACAATTTTCTTTTTGAACTAACAATCCTTCACAATTGTTTACAAATAACATGGTTGTTAGAACGTGCCCGGTACTCGCCTTTGCTTGGTGATTGGGTTGCTATTGGAAATTTACACCTCCGTCTCAGTCATCAGGACCTTTCTGGATCCTTTCTCGACCTCGCTGGTACTCTCACCGAAACAGACTGCTCTGGTCAACATCATGGTCAACAGGAAAATCCATATCACAGTCTCTTGGGGCAAGTCCATCTTACAGGAGGAGAAAAGAAGAAATTTGTAAAGGGGGTATAAGAAATCAGTTTGAGGGGGAGAGAACTTGTTACGATAATAAGTTCTCTCGTCTTGTTGTTCTTCTTGTTCTGCTGTCCTCTCAAAGGTGCTGTCTCTCAGTCTTCCAAACGAACATTCTGGTGATGCAATATTCCTTCCCAACCGACGATCTTTCTGTAAGGAGCAAAAATCTGGCATTACCATTGGTCCAACTGAGGGGTGACATAGCATCTTTAAACCATGGAAACATGAGTGGGAAGAGAGAGACAACAAAAAAAAACAAAAGAGATAGAGAACAATTCATGTGCATATATACATTACATAACTCGACAATAACCATCAATAAGAAAAGAGAAACAAAGCATTTTTAAACATTGTCAACATTAAGAAAACATTGTTAGCATTAGAAAAACATTGTCAGACTTATTAGGCTGTCATATCTATGTGTCTAATGGTCTCCTTGAGCAGTCCCTCCCCACCAGCACCTGCATTACTCCACTGTCTGTATCTGGCCAGAAATACATTGTGGCGGAGGTCATGCTGGGGTTTGGTAGACTTCTGCAAGGACCAAGTGGATATGCAATGTGTGAATTCTTACCACTACTCGTCAGAGATGGGGATAGAGAGAGAGAGAGAAAAAAAAAACATTTTTCACAAATACATTTACAACTTTTCACCTGGTCATTCCTGTGTCTTCAGTGAATGACCTCCCACTTTGTTAACCGTTACCTCAGGCTTACCATCAGTCCTAATGATCACCTTTCCTGACTATATATTATGGGTGTGGCCCAAAATTCTTCCTATATGATCCCTGATTATAATGGTGTGTGTTGTAATTTTGCTCATTTCTTGGTCTAGGGGGTCTAACTTTATGTGGGTTTTTACACTTGTTGGCATAATGCCCTTCTCTTCTACAATGGTAACAGATCCTTGGCTTTCTCCGAGTGTCAGTGAACTGGGGTCTTGGCTGATTTGATGCCTCCTCTAACGCTCGGATGCTCATCATCATCAACCGTTTCCCCTGTTCTTCCCTGATTCCTTGGATTTCATGATTATGGTGTTGTCTTTCTCTTGATCTACAATCTCTTGCAAAGTGTCCCTTTTTATGACAATTGTAACAGACTTCCATATCTGGATTTCTCGCAGGGGTGTGGGGCTTTTGTTGGGGTGGTCTTGTGGTTAGGGCCTGTATATTTGCTGCCATTAACTTATCTCTTAGTGACTCTCTGTATCTGGTGATATTCTGATCATGATTAATGACGGCCTCTCTTAGTGCGGTCACCGAGATATCTCTCCAGTTTGGGTTGGTGGTCTGTACCTTTGTTTTTAATTCATCCTTTAAACCATTCATTAATACCTTAACCGCTATTCCTTTATGTTGTGCATTTGTCTTGATGTCTGCGATCCCAGTGTTTCTAGCCATTATTTGCAGTGCTCGATTGAAATAATTAGAAACATTTTCCCTTTCGTTTTGCCTTATGGAGAAAATGTCATTCCACTTGACAGCGGCTGGGAAATATATTCCTAACTGTCGGTTAATCTGCCTAATACATTCCTGATTGTGTTCCTCCATACAAGGTACCTCCGTGTCTAGTTTACAAACAGCAATGAATTTTGCAGGGTCAACACTGGAGGGCAAACATGCCCTCAGCACTGTCCGCCACTCTTGGTTGGTGGGTCCTGTGGCGTTTCCTAGTTCTTTAATAAACCTTTGACATTTGGCTAGATTTTTCCTAGGATCAGGAAATTCAGACATAATTGATCTCAATTCGGTCCGGGACCAGAGACAGTGCATTGCACTGTCCTTGACGGGAATGATTCCCTGATCGTCAGTCTTCCCATTGGGGACTGAGATCACCCTGGCCAGATCGAACTCAGTTACATCATCTTGTGTTGGTCTTATAATATGGGGTACATTTGTTTGTGCGTGATATAAAACATTGTACGTACCTGTGGACACGACCTCACCTGACCCTTCGTTAGGGGGTTTGATTATTGCCTTTACCAATTTGGTCGCGTCCACCTGGATGGCTTTTGTGATGGTTGCTGGAAGAGGTGCTGACATCGTTCTGGGCTCACTTTCTTGTTTGTATTCCTGAGGGAAGTTTGACATGGGGTGCAACTTGCATAGGTTAATAGTTGTACATTCAACAGTATTACAATAATCATTGTTACATTTATTACACTTATTCTTATAATCTATATTACAGTTGCTAAGAGCGTTTTTATTGTTCCACCTTGTGCTTTTCTCTGCAACCACAATCCTCCCTGCTGCCATATCTCTCCCCTCAAGATAAGAGTCAGAAAAGTCAATTGAATCTCTTTGTAATTCACCTTCCTGTTGCCATAACTGCAAATAATCATAATGTTTACTTCGTCTCTTTGTTGGTTCAATGAGACATATCCTCCTCCTTAAATTTTGTAACACTTTTGGACTGGAGCTACCTATTCTTGGGAACTTCTCCCCATCATGTACAGTCATTCTCTCCCATTCATCACATAAAACTTCAGCGTGATTTCCATATTTCTTACACATCACATATCGTGCCGACCCGACTGGCCGGTTCCCTAAATCAACCCGAACCGAGGTTGATCGCCCCCTACCTGAACAACTGGCCCCCATAATCTGCAGGTGTTGCTTACTACTCCTTTGATCTTTATATCAAGGTTTTCAGCGAACCCTTACAAACAAACCAAGATGTCCTGGGCAGGCTGGCGGTGGCGGTTTACCAAGTACCCCACTCACTTCTCGCCCACGTTGGCCAGTACTGCAATCACTGTAACCAGAGCTGCTGTACCCAACTCAGGGCCCCTGTGAACCTGTGTTTACTGGAACATATGAGGGTTACCCGCAGGACACTTACTCTTTCCAGTAAAGGTGGGGTTGTTAGATAGTTCCTGAGTGACCAGCGAACTTCCCTTTAAAAATAAAAAATTACACAAATCACGTCAGAATGTACAAATAGCGTTTGTGACCACTTTACTCTAATGGTATTAGGTCAGATTACTAACTACTGCACACAATTACGTGCGGTCCAATCGTTCAGTACATAAGCACTACCTGTTATGTACTGAGAGATTAATGGAATCGATGTTTCCGGCCGCGATTCCTTCAGCATGAGCTTATGGCCTATATGGGTTCTGCACCAACACCCCAGGCGTTGTGCCTCTTGTACCTTTATAGCGGACCTCTTTGTCTATTTTACCTGTTACCTTATGACCTCCTGGTCTGTTACCTTATGACCTCCTGGTCTGTTACCTTATGGTCCGCTATACTCTAATGCTCAAATATTATTTAACCAGGGATGCCTCCCTAGCCACCGTATATGTCACTTACACGTGTGTCCCTTGACGAGTACCCGACTTTCCTTTTGGTTCAACCTCTAAGTTATATAAACTTATGTGATAAAAACACACTCACTCGACACATGTACACTTTGTTTCTATATCTATTTCTGCGCAGAAATTTTTCTTCAGCCCAGCAGTGTTACCAATTTGGAGCAGGATCTGTTAAACTAAATTTCAGATTTTTCCAAAAATAGATTTGCGTTATTTACCGCGTCGCGTTATTTACCGCTGTGCGTTACTTATCGCCTTTGCGCTAATTATCGCTTTGCGCTAATTCAACTTTTCGTGACTTGAGCTACGTGGGCGTAACCGGACGCTACGTTGCGTAACGTATGCTGCGTGCGTCTGCCTTTGGATTGCGTACGCAAGTCTTTTGTTAGGGACACGTGTACGCAAAACAAAGATCCACCGTAACACAATTTCTACCTTTATCAATGTAGATGATCCCTGATCATCTACCGCACACCACACTGACTGCCTTATCTCCCAGACAAGCCGTGTGTTGGTCTATATTTTAACTATTACCTCTACTATGAAATAACAGCAAATCTCTTTTTAGCACTTTCTATCAACTATAAAAATTGGCAAACAGGAATAGTGATATACGAAATTTGAAAAAGAAATGCAGATATATATGTATGCGTGCGTGTATACGCAAGACAGAAGAGAAATACAGTTTTAAAAGACACAAGCGTTTTGTTCTTACTTCCGGTTCCCGGATTCCTTCAGCACTCTTTATCTAAGCGAAGCAGACGCTTATCCCGTCAGCACTGCGAGACAACCTCCCACCCTTTGCTGGGGGATAATGTCTGCTGATCTACCTAGTGCAGATATGAGAAGGACAGGACGAGTCCCCCAATTGACAATGCTAAATTCCTTTGTCGTATAAACAACCCTTTATGAAGTCTAAGAACACTGTACGCTGCTTACTTAAGGAGTACCGTAAGGGTACGCTATTTGCGTAACGATCGCTCAGCCGTAGGCGAGACGCTCAAGCGTCACGTTCGCTCACGGCCCAGTGATCACAGGACAACACGTTATTGGTTATGACTAGAGTAATGATTCGCTATGGCGTAGCGGACGCTCGAGACCACGAAGAGATCACCAGCGGCGCAGACGCTCACAACGCTATACCTTTATGTCTAAACCTTATACCAATGAAATGCACAGAATACCTTAATGTGAGTACAGGGTATAAGTGCAACCTTGTGTAACCTGACTAACTACAAAGCTGCTTGAGCGTCACCGACGCTCAAGTGAACACTTAACACTATAGAAAATACACAGATACTGGTTTAGGGTCCAAAGCCTATTAACTGTATTATATCTAATATACTTGTAAAAGGGGATAACAGTACAAATGATACACTACAATATAACAGAGACTTCCTAACCAAAATACAATACTATCTAATACAATTCAATACTAGTCTAGGGGAGATGTGAGAGAAAAGAGAAAGGAGAGAGAGAGAGAGAAATGGAGAGAGATGAGAGAAATTGGCTCACAGTAAGACAATGATTACGGAGAGAAACTTACGCACAAGGGTAAACGATCGCATGCGCCTGGACATCCAGCACCCGATTTTCAGCAATGAGAACCGTTGAAGAGTGAGAGCTGGATGTGGTCGGCCTGCCTATTTATGCCCCACACACAATGCAATCTCATAGTCCCTACAATCCCATTGTCCATTGGACGTCGGAATTCGGCCCTGCATCATAACAAAAGGTCATAGGTTGATTCATACAGGTGGGCTGTGACGATTTCAAACAGCTCAGGTGGGTGGGGAACTAGGTTTCCCGCCGCATACCTGAGTATGAGTAAATAGTAGAAATGGACATAAACTTCTTATGTCCATAACTATTCGCACGAGCGATTAATACGCTCCAAACCAACACCGGAATATTGCTATTTAAATACTCTTCCGATGGGTACCAAACACTACTGCATGACTCCTGTTAGACCCTTCCTACGATACAAAGAGGGATTCCTCAGCTCAGGGACATTCTATGTTAACCAAACTTTCAGAATCTATCAAAGGGACCATGATCTACAAACTACATTATTACTGAAAATATGTAACGAATGAGTCGCACGCTACGATTACATAAACTCTACCGTAAATACGCATACCGTGCGCCCGCGGGTGCACGCTATTGCGGGTATGCGCCTTCACGGGAGAGCGTACGCATGTGCAGCGCGGACCAGTGTGCGGTGCCAATATGGCAGTGTGTATGGGGATATTTTTCTGACTTTGACAGTCCCTCCTCCAGACCTCAAATATATAGGAACTATGCCCAGGGAGACTGACATTTCGAGGAAAGGATTTACTTTTATGCTAATGGTGAGATTCATACCAGCTCACACCTCAACCATGCCACACAACATGGCATTCAACATAACACACGCCAACAGGCATGAACCATTTACAGCAACATGCTGAAAACAAATGTAACACAACTTGTGTAACTATAATGAACAAAACTGCAGGTAAAGTACGCACTGGGTCGGGTGCCCAGCATCCTCTACGGACTAGGAGAAAAGGATTTACCGGTAGGTATTAAAATCCTATTTTCTCATACGTCCTAGAGGATGCTGGGGTCCACTTCAGTACCATGGGGTTATAACAAAGCTCCAGTATGGGCGGGAGAGTGCGCATGACCCTGCAGCACCGATTGACCAAACTTGAGGTCCTCATCGGCCAAAGTGTCAAACTTATAAAATTTAGCAAATGTTTTTGACCCTGACCAAGTAGCTGCTCGGCAAAGTTGTAAAGCCGAGACGCCATGGGCAGCTGCCCAGGATGAGCCCACTTCCCTAGTAGAATGGGCCTTCACCGACTTCGGTATCAGCAATCCTGCCGTAGAATGAGCTAGCTGAATCGTGCCTCTGATCCAGCGCGCAATAGTCTGCTTAGAAGCAGGACACCCAATCTTGTTGGGAGCATACCGGACAAACAGAGCCTCTGTTTTCCGTATCCGTGCTGTTCTTGCGACATAAATCTTCAAAGCTCTAACCACATCTAGAGACTTTGACTCAGTGAAAGTGTCAGTAGCCACTGGCACCACAGTAGGTTGGCTTACTTGGAAAGATGAAACCACCTTTGGAAGAAAATGTTGGCGAGTTCTCAACTCTGCCCTATCTTCATGGAAGATCAGGTAAGGGCTCTTGTGAGACAAGGCCCCCAACTCAGACACCCGTCTTGCGGATGCCAAGGCCAAAAGCATCACCACTTTCCAAGTGAGAAACTTCAATTCTATCTCCTGCAGAGGTTCAAACCAATCCGATTGAAGGAACTGCAACACCACATTAAGGTGCCACTGGAGGCACAAATGGAGGCTGGATGTGCAGAACCCCTTTCACGAAGGTCTGAACTTCTGTAAAGGAGGCCAATTGTTTTTGAAAGAAAACTTATAAGGCCGAAATCTGGCCTTGATTGAACCTAATCAAAGGCCCGCATCCACACCAGCCTGCAGAAAATGGAGAAAACATCCCAACTCATACTCTTCCGTAGGAGCCTTCTTGGATTCACACCAAGACACATATTTTCTCCAAATACGGTGGTAATGTTTAGACGTTACTCCTTTCCTGGCCTGAATAAGAGTGGGGATGACTTCCTTGGGAATACCCTTTCGGACTAGGATCCGGCGCTCAATAGCCATGCCGTCAAACATAGTCGCGGTAAGTCTTGATACACACACGGCCCCTGCTGTAGTAGGTCCTCTCTAGGAGGAAGAGGCCGAGGAGCTTCTATGAGCAACTCCTGAAGATCTGGATACCAAGCCCTCCTTGGCCAGTCTGGGGCAATGAAGATTGCTCGAACTCTTGTTCTTCTTATTCTTTTGAGAAGTTTTGGAATCAGTGGAAGTGGAGAGAAAACATATACCGACCGAAACACCCACTGGGTCACCAGTTCATCCACTGCTATTGCTTGAGGGTCTCTTGACCTGGAACAATATCTCTGAAGCTTCTTGTTTAGACGAGATGCCATCATATCTACTTGAGGAACTCCCCAAAGACTTGTCACCTCTGCACAGACTTCTTGGTGGAGGCCCCACTCTCCTGGATGGAGATCGTGTCTGCTGAGGAAGTCTGCTTCCCAGTTGTCCACTCCCGGAATGAAAATTGCTGACAGAGCTCTTACATGTCTTTCTGCCCAGAGGAGAATCCTTGTCACCTCTGCCACTGCTGCTCTGCTTTTCGTTCCGACTTGCCTGTTTATGTACGCGACTGCTGTTACATTGTCCGACTGGATCTGCACGGAATGATCTTGAAGAAGATGTACCGCTTGTAGAAGGCCGTTGTAAATGGCTCTCAACTCCAGAACGTTTATGTGAAGGCAGGTTTACTGACTTGACCATTTTCCTTGGAAGCTTTACCCCTGTGTGATAGCTCCCCAGCCTCGGAGACTTGCATCCGTGGTTACCAGGACCCAGTCATGAATCCCAAACCTGCGTCCCTCTAGTAGGTGAGAACTGTGTAGCCACCACAGGAGCATAATCCTGGCTTCGGATGACAGGATTATCTTCCGGTGCATGTGTAGGTGGGACATGGACCACTTGTCCAACTGGTCCCACTGAATACTTTGGTATGAAATCAGCCAAACTGTATGGCCTCGTAGGCCGCTACCATTTTCCCCAACAACCGAATGCATTGATGGATCGACACGCTTGTTGGTTTCAATATTTGCTTGTCCATTTTTCTGGATTTCCAGAGCCTTTTCCACTGGAAGAAAAACTTTGTACTTCTGTGTCCAGAATCATCCCTAAAAAGGACAATCTTGTCGTTGGTTCCAACTGCGACTTTGGAAAATTCATGATCCAACCGTGTTGTTGGAGCATTGAAAGGGAGAGTGCGATGTTCTGCACCAACTGTTCCCTGGATCTCGCTTTTATCAGGAGATCGTCCAGATAAGGAATTATATTGACTCCTTTTTGACGAAGGAGGACCATCTGGAACTGGTAATGGCAATCCTGTACTGCGAATCTCAGATAAGTTTGGTGAGGAGGATAAATGGGAACATGCAAGTACGCATCCTTCATGTCTACTGACACCATGAATTCCCCCTCCTCCAGACTGGAAATCACTGCCCTCAGGGATTCCATCTTGAACTTGAACCTTTTCAGGTAGAGATTCAGATTTTCCAGGTTTAAAATCGGTCTGACCGAGTCGTCCGGCTTCAGAACTACGAAGAGGCTTGAATAAAAACCTTCTCCTTGCTGTGACAAGGGTACCAGGACAATGACCTGATCCTGACATACATTTTTTTAAATTGCAGTTGTTACTGCCTCTCTTTTTGGAAGAGAAGCTGGCAAAGTCGATTTGAAAAATCGGCATGGGGGGACGTCTTGAAACTCCAGTTTATACCCATGGGACACTATTTCTAAAACCCATGGGTCCAGGCCAGATTGATCCAGATTTGACTGAAAAGTTTCAGACGTGCTCCCGCCCGAGCTGACTCCCGCAAAGGAGCCCCAGCGTCATGCTGTAGATTTGGCAGAAGTAGGGATTGACTTCTGCTCCTGGGATCCTGGAGACACTGTGGATTTCTTTCCTTTTCCGCTTTCCCTACCTGCAAAGAAGGGGGAACCTTTGGCCTTTTTGTATTTGTTGGGCCGAAAGGACTGCATATGAGAGTGATGTGTCTTTTTCGCCGGTGCAGGAGCATAAGGCAAGAATGTCGACTTACCTGCGGTAGCCGCCGAGACTAACGCATCCAGCCCATCACCAAATAAGGCCTCACCTTTATACGGGAGATCCTCCATATTTCTTTTGGAATCTGCATCAGCATTCCACTGGCGAATCCACAACGCCCTCCGAGCCGATACTGCCATGGTAGCGGCTGTTGAACCCAAGAGTCCAATATCCTTCATAGCTTCTAGCATGTATGCAGCAGCATCTTTGATAGGACCTAACGTTAGGAGTATTTTCGATAGCACGACTCCCCCACGCTCAAGCAATGGTGGGTCTGAGCAGCGTACCATTGGCCACATAAATAGATTTTAACGTGGTCTCCATTTTACGGTCTGCTGGCTCCTTTAGTGAAGCCGTCCCAGGTGCAGGGAGAATCACCTTTCTGGTTAACCTTGACAGCACTGTCTAACACCGGGGGTGATTCCCATCTTTTCCTGTCCTCTAATGGGAAAGGATAAGCAACCTGAATCCTTTAGGGAATATAAAATTTCTTTTCAGGATTCACCCAAACTCCCTCAAAAAGAGTATTTAGCTAGTGGGAAGGAGGGAAAGTAACCTTACATTTCTTTTCCTCATAGAAATAAGCCTTCTCCTGAGGTACAGTAGGGGCTTCTGTAACTTCTAAGACCTCCTTTATAACAACAATCATATATTGTACACATTTTGCCAATTTGGGATCTATCCCCCTGGAATCACTATCGTCGACACAGGAATCAGAGTCCGTGTCTGTATCAGTATGTACAATGTTTGCAATTTCTTATGTGACCCCGAGGGGTCGCCTGCGGATGAAAGGGCAAACTATGAAAAATCACATCTTCCTTGATTTTCTCCAGCTTTCTGCAGGAGACTCAGACTTATCTAATCTCCTACTGATATGATTCACACTATCACATATTTCTTTCACCCATTCAGGCTCGTGGTGTGCTGGCAGCGCCACCACATTACAACTCTGTGTCCCTAAAATGGCTCCTACAGAGGAAGGACTCCCTGCCTCAGACATGTCACACACATGCACAAACACACCACAGACACTCCGGGACTTATAGGGGACAAACCCACAGTAAAATCTGTCAGAAGGACACAGATAGGAGCAGCCAGTTCACAAACCCAGCGCCAGTAACACAATGCCTGTGAAACACCAAAATGCCCACTGACATGCAGCGCTTTTTTATAATGTCAATACACAATATAAAGCACCAATTTCACTGTTTTGCACCCTGATACTTGTATTCAGTAGTGTAAGAGGACCAGCGTTTTCTCTGCAGCCTGAGGAGAGAGAGAAAATGGCACTAAGCAGTGTGCTGGCTGACTGAGGAGGAATGGCGCATTTCTCCTCAGCATTTCTGAGGTAAATTTTTATACTGGCGGGGGTAGGACTGTGCCTCGGCATCTTTTCAGCCAGTTTTATAAGGTATCATGCTGCCCAGGGCGCCCCCCCCCTCCACCCGCACCCTGCAGTGCCTGTGTATGTGTGGGCAACATGGCGCGCTGCGCTCCTGCCAGCCGCGCGGTACCTTTAGCCGTCACCTTGATTGAAGATCTCTCTTCTAACACTCACCTGTCTTCTGACTTCTGGCTCTGTGAGGGGGGTGACGGCGTGCTGTGGGAGTGAGCATCTAGGCACAGCTAGCGTTCAGTTCCCTTCAGGAGCTAATGGTGTCCTGTCAGCCAGAAGCAGAGCCATGAAACTCTTCAGGAAGTTGGTTCCTACTTCTGCCCCCTCAGTCCCACGAAGCAGGGAGACTGTTGCCAGCAGTCCTCCCTGAAAATAAAAAACCTAAAATAAGTATTTTCATGTCCTAAAAAAAGCTGCAGGGTTTATGGCCTTGTCACCGGGAACACCTGTGGTTTGTCTGGGGGATTTCAATAATGTATTAGATGTAGCGATGGATAGATTCTCTACTGCTCCCTCGGGTCCATGCTCTGGAAGGAATGGCTTTGCTGATGTTGTGTCGGGGTTGGGCCTGGTCGATCCCTGGAGACTGAGACATTCATCTGTTAAACAATACTCATGTTTCTCACATTCCCATTCCTCGTTCTCTAGGATTGACCTGGCCCTTCTCTCGAGCGACTTGGTTCCCAGGGTTCGGGATAGTAGATATGAGACTAGAGGTATATCGGATCACTCACCTTTAACTTTGATTTTGGATTTTAACTGTTCCAGAGGCCAGACTGTGTGGAAGTTCAATCCGTTCTGGCTTGTACATATGGGCGATGGCTCCGAGTTGGTGGCTGCATGGCGGGAATTTTTTGAGTTAAACAAGGCTGGGCAGTCTATCTCTAATTTATGGGATGCGTTTAAGGCCTTTTTGCGGGGAACCTTAATTAAACGAGTGGCTAATCTAAAATCCTTTTTTAGGCACCGGGAGTCCGAACTGGAGACCCTAAGTATTGCTGCAGAAGCACAATATTTACAGGATTGTTTGGATAGTTCCAAATCTGCATGGTTGTCAGCCCAGGGGGAATGGAGGGAATATCTCATGGAAAAGACTCAGCATAGACTCCTCTTCTCCTCCCATGCCTTTTATGCTTCTGGGGATAGGCCGGGGTCGTATTTAGCCTCTCTGGCACGGGGTGAGAGATCCTCTAACACCGTGGTTGAAATTGAGGCCTCAGATGGTACCATTTTATTGCAGACTCCACATATTGCATCTGAATTTGTGTCCTATTATAGGCGATTATATAGCTCAAAATTAGACTGTACCCCAATGCAGTTAGATGAATATTTACAGTCTATACAGATCCCCTTACTGACTTGTGAGGCGCACGACTTCCTCGAGGCACCGATTTCGCCTGAGGAGATTGTGGCTGCTATCAATGCTGCTCCCAATGGGAAGGCTTCAGGACTAGACGGCATACCGTCTGAGCTCTATAAACGTCACTTAGATTTTTTTGTCCCCCAATTACTTGAGTTATATAATCAGATGTTTACACAGGAATCCCTCCCATTATCTATGGCGGAGGCATTGATTATTGTCCTTCCGAAGCCAGACAAGGATCACAGGAAGGTTGATTCTTATCGACCTATCTCCCTTTTACCGACCGACATTAAAATTCTGGCCAAAGTCCTGGCATGTAGACTGAATCAAGTCATTACGCAACTTATACACCCCGATCAGACAGGGTTTATGCCCAATAAATCAACCTCCATTAACCTCAGACGTTTATTTACCCATCTACAGATCCCCCGTGAGGCACCCTCCTCCATAGTTGTATCATTGGACGCCGCTAAGGCCTTTGATTCCGTGGAGTGGGACTACTTGTGGAGCATCATGCGCAAGTTTGGTATAGGTCCTAACTTTATTAAATTTGTTCGGTTGATGTATTCCTCTCCCCTGGCCAGAGTGGCGGTGAATGGTTTTGTATCACATTCCTTCCCTTTGTCTAGAGGTACACGTCAGGGGTGCCCACTGTCCCCTACCCTGTTTGCTATGGCCATTGAACCCCTTGCATGCCTTATACGGGCGAACTCTGAGATTTTTGGTTATAAAGTGGGCACTAGGGAGGAGAAAATAGCTTTATATGCCGATGATGTTCTGCTATTTGTGGATCGCTATGCTGAGTCTATGCCTAAGATTTTAGAAATTATTAACAAGTTTGGGTGTTACTCTGGGCTCCTGATTAATTGGGAAAAATCCTCCATTATCCCACTTCAGGGCGAGGTCCCTGTCTCCCCATTGATTACTCTCCCATTAAGATGGGTGAACTCCTTTAAATATCTGGGCATATGGGTATCTAATGACCCTCACAAATTTACCTCCCTCAATGTTACACTGCAAATAACTTATCTTCGCACTAAAGTGAAGGTCTGGGGGAAATTGCCCCTGACAGTTACAGGGAGGGTTAACATGGTGAAAATGGTCTTCCAGCCCAAACTCCTGTATATTCTACAACAATCCCCTGTATACATCCCTCAGAAGATTTTTAAACGAATTGATGGTTTGCTATCTTCTCTGATCTGGGCTAGTAAACGGACACGGTTGAAACGTAATACTTTGACCAGGTCCAAAACTTCAGGGGGTTTGGCTCTTCCCAATTTTCGTTTTTATTACTTTGCAGCACAATTAGCACATCTTTGGGAATGGGTTAATGATTCTGACACTTCAAATCTACACTCACAGTTAGTATTGCAGGAATACCCAGGTGGTTCCCCATTGAGACTGCTTCTCTGTGGAAGCGTCAAAATGTCAGCACTACCACTCATAAAACAATATATTACTATTTGGAGGCTGGTACACCGTATACTGCAAGGACAGGGCACTGACCCTGACACTCCACTGGACAATAAATATGGATTGCCCGAGTTATGTCAGCTTCAAGTCAGGAGGGTGTGGGAACCATGGGGAGTGATCTCATTGGGACACTTATATACTGACGTTTTTTTTAGATCCTTTCAACAGCTTCAACATGAATTTAATGTCCCCTCTGCATATTTTTTCCGCTTCCTTCAACTGCGACATGCTATGTCTGCCCAATTCCCTGATGGCCCTCCGGCGCTTACTGATTCTCCGGTCAAATTATTATTGAAAACAGTGGGACCTGGACATTTAGTCTCCAAAATATACGGCCGTTTACTTCAAATGCATCATATAGACCCCCTTGTCTCCCTTAAGATTAAGTGGGAGTCTGATCTGGGTCCATTGTCGGATGATATATGGGAGGGTGCTCTGGGATCGTGCCGGCTTTCAACTTCATCTGCCCGGTATCAGCAAATTCAGTTGTTTGTGCTACATAGGGTATATATGACCCCGGTGAGGCTGTCGCATATAGGGGGATCCCATAGCTCAAAATGTCCCAAATGTGGTAGTATGGGAGCAGACTTTTGGCATATGATCTGGCTATGTCCCTTGGTGTCGGTTTTTTGGGAGGAGGTTATGCGTGCTATAGTTAATACAGGTGTCCCCTCTTCCGTACTTACACCTATCTCCTGTATATTAGCGACTATAGATGAGGAGGTTCTGGATCCGCCCAGTCGACGCTATGTTGTGAACCTCTGTGCTTTGGCCAAGGTTTGCATAGCCAGACTGTGGTTGGCTAATGAAGCCCCAGCCCCACAATCCTGGATTTCTCTGGTTAACACTTCTGTTACACATGAAAAATTTGTAAACCTGGCCAGGAATGCGGAAAAAAAGTTTACTGCTATATGGGGAAAGTGGATGAGCTCTCGCTATTTCATTTCACGGATAAGTACTGCTGAGCCCTAGAATTATTTAATCAACTGTCATGAGTGCCTGCTGTGGGAGGTCTGTGGGGTGTGTGGCCCGCGGCCGGCCAGGTTCAAACGAATGTTAATACCGTGGCAACGTGTAATACGCTGTGGATAAAATATATAGTAACGATGGGTCATCACTGCTCTGTTGATATATGACTTTGACTGGGATACGTGTCCACACGTCCCGATATGCGCTCTATACAGAACCGTAACCCTGTTGTTAATTTTATTGCTCTTTATTTGCTTTATTGTTTTAGTTTGTATTTTGTATGTCTGTTATGTATTGCCCTTGGCAATGTTTAAATGTTAAATCAATGTAAAACCCAATAAAATTTTTTATTGAATTTAAAAAAAAATAAGTATTTTCAGAGAAACTCAGTAGAGCTCCCCTGGAGTGCATCCAGTCTGCCTGGGCACATTTCTAAAACTGAGGGCTGTAGGAGGGGCATAGAAGGAAGAGCCAGTTCACACCCTTGAAAAGTCTTAAAGTGCCCACGGCTCCTGCGGAACTGTCTATACCCCATGGTACTGAAGTAGACCCCAGCATCCTCTAGGATGTATGAGAAAAATATGGTAAGAAAAAAAATAAGAATTTACTCACCGGTAATTCTATTTCTCGTAGTCCGTAGTGGATGCTGGGTACTCCGTAAGGACCATGGGGAATAGACGGGCTCCGCAGGAGACTGGGCACTCTAAAAGAAAGATTAGGTACTATCTGGTGTGCACTGGCTCCTCCCTCTATGCCCCTCCTCCAGACCTCAGTTAGGGAAACTGTGCCCGGGAGAGCTGACACTACAAGGAAAGGATTTGGAATCCAGGGTAAGACTCATACCAGCCACACCAATCACACCGTACAACTCGTGATAACTATACCCAGTTAACAGTATGAATAACAACTGAGCCTAATTGAACAGATGGCTCATAAGAATAACCCTTTAGTTAAGCAATAACTATATACAAGTATTGCAGAAAATCCGCACTTGGGGCGGGCTCCCAGCATCCACTACGGACTACGAGAAATAGAATTACCGGTGAGTAAATTCTTATTTTCTCTGACGTCCTAGTGGATGCTGGGTACTCCGTAAGGACCATGGGGATTATACCAAAGCTCCCAAACGGGCGGGAGAGTGCGGATGACTCTGCAGCACCGCATGAGCAAACTCAAGGTCCTCCTCAGCCAGGGTATCAAACTTGTAGAATTTTGCAAACGTGTTTGACCCCGACCAGGTAGCAGCTCGGCAAAGTTGTAATGCCGAGACCCCTTGGGCAGCTGCCCAAGAAGAGCCCCCTTCCTCGTGGAATGGGCTTTTACTGATTTAGGATGCGGCAGTCCAGCCGCAGAATGTGCAAGTTGAATCGTGTTACAGATCCAGCGAGCAATAGTCTGCTTAGAAGCAGGAGCACCCAGCTTGTTGGGTGCATGCAGGATAAACAGCGAGTCAGTATTTCTGACTCTAGCCGTCCTGGAAACATAGATTTTCAGGGCTCGGACTACATCCAGCAACTTGGAGGCCTCCAAGTCCCGAGTAGCCGCAGGCACCACAATAGGTTGGTTCAAATGAAACGCTGATACCACCTTAGGGAGAAATTGGGGACGAATCCTCTGAGAGACAGAGGCCATGGGTCCTCCGAGATCATTTCTTGTAGTTCTGGGTACCAAGTTCTTCTTGGCCAATCCGGAACTACGAGTATAGTTCTTACTCCTCTCTTACTTACTATCCTCAGTACCTTGGGTATGAGAGGAAGAGGAGGGAACACATAAACCGACTGGTACACCCACGGTGTCACTAGTGCATCCACAGCTATCGCCTGAGGGTCTCTTGACCTGGCGCAATACTTTTTTAGCTTTTTGTTGAGGCGGGACGCCATCATGTCCACCTGTGGCCGTTCCCAACGGGTTCACAATCTGCGTGAAGACTTCTGGATTAAGTCCCCACTCTCCCGGGTGGAGGTCGTACCTGCTGAGGAATTCTGTTTCCTAGTTTTCCACACCCGGAATGAACACTGCTGACAGTGTTAGCACGTGATACTCCGCCCATCGGAGAATCCTTGTGGCTTCTGCCAACGCCATCCTGCTTCTTGTGTCGCCTTGTCGGTTTACATGGGTGACAGCCGTGATGTTATCTGACTGAATCAGCATCGGCTGGTTTTGAAGCAGGGGTTCTGCTTGCCTTAGGGCATTGTAAATGGCCCTTAGGTCCAGAATATTTATGTGTAGGGAAGTCTCCTGACTCGACCATTGTCCTTGGAAGTTTCTGCCCTGAGTGACTGCTCCCCTACCTCGGAGGCTTGCATCCGTGGTCACCAGGACCCAGTCCTGAATGCCGAATCTGCGGCCCTCGAGAAGATGAGCACTCTGCAGCCACCACAGCAGAGACACCCTGGCCCTCGGGGACAGGGTGATCAGCCGATGCATCTGAAGATGCGATCCTCACTTGTCTAACAGGTCCCACTGAAAATTCCTTGCATGGAACCTGCCGAAGGGAATTGCTTCGTAAGAAGCTACCATCTTTTCCAGGACTCGCGTGCAATGATGCACCGACACCTGTTTTGGTTTCCGGAGGTCTCTGACCAGAGATGACAACTCCTTGGCCTTCTCCTCCGGGAGAAACACCTTCTTCTGTTCTGTGTCCAGAAACATGCCCAATAGCAGCAGACGCGTCGTAGGAACCAGCTGCGACTTTGGGATATTCAGAATCCAGCCGTGCTGTTGTAGCACTTCCTGAGATAGTGCTACTCCGATCAACGACTGCTCCTTGGACCTCGCCTTTATAAGGAGATCGTCCAAGTACGGGATAATTATAACTCCCTTCTTTCGAAGGAGTATCATCATTTTGGCCATTACCTTGGAACACACCCTCTGTGCCGTGGAGAGACCAAACGGCAACGTCTGGAATTGGTAATGGCAGTTCTGTACCACAACCTTGAGGTACTCCTGGTGAGGTGGGTAAATGGGGACATGTAGGTAAGCATCCATGATGTCCAGTGACACCATAATATCCCCCTCTTCCAGGCTTGCAATAACCGCCCTGAGCGATTCTATTTTGAACTTGAACTTCCTTATATAAGTGTTCAAGGATTTCAAATTTAGAATGGGTCTCACCGAACCGTCTGGTTTCGGTATCACAAACATTTGGAATAGTAACCTCGTCCCTGTTGAAGGAGAGGAACTTTGATTATCACCTGCTGGAGGTACAGCTTGTGAATTGCCGCCAGTACTACCTCCCTTTCCTTGGGAGTAGCAGGCAAGGCTGATTTGAGGTAACGGCGAGGGGGAGACGTCTCGAACTCCAGCTTGTATCCCTGAGATACCTGTAGAACCCAGAGATCCACCTGTGAGCGAACCCCCTGGTCGCTGAAGTTCCGGAGACGGGCCCCCACCGCACCTGGCTCCACCTGTGGAGCCCCAGCGTCATGCGGTGAACTTAGTGGAAGCAGGGGAGGATATTTGTTCCTGGGAACTGGCTGTCTGGTGCAGCTTTTTCCCTCTACCCCTGCCTCTGGGCAGAAAGGACGCGCCTCTGACCCGCTTGCCTTTCTGAGGCCGAAAGGACTGTACTTGATAATACGGTGCTTTCTTAGGCTGTGAGGGGACCTGAGGTAAAAAAGTCGACGTCCCAGCTGTTGCTGTGGACACGAGGTCCGAGAGACCGTCCCCAAACAATTCCTCACCCTTATAAGGCAAAACTTCCATGTGCCTTTTAGAATCAGCATCACCTATCCACTGCCGAGTCCATACTACTCTCCTGGCAGAAATGGACATTGCATTAATTCTAGATGCCAGCCGGCAAATGTCCCTCTGTGCATCTCTCATATATAAGACTACGTCTTTAATATGCTCTATAGTTAGCAAAATAGTATCTCTGTCAAGGGAATCAGACCATGCTGCTGCAGCACTACACATCCATGCTGAAGCAATAGCAGGTCTCAGTATAGTACCTGAGTGTGTATACACAGACTTCAGGATAGCCTCCTGCTTTCTATCTGCAGGCTCCTTTAAGGCGGCCATATCCTGAGACGGCAGTGCCACCTTTTTTGATAAGCGTGTGAGCGCTTTGTCCACCTTAGGGGATGTCTCCCAGCGTAACCTATCCGTTGGCGGGAAAGGGTACGCCATTAGTAACCGCTTAGAAATGACTAGTTTCTTATCTGGGGAACCCCACGCTTCTTCACACAATTCGTTTAACTCATCAGATGGGGGAAAAGTCACTGGCTGCTTTTTCTCCCCAAACATAATACCCTTTTTTGTGGTAACCGGGTTAATGTCAGAAATGTGCAACACATTTTTCATTGCCGTAATCATACATCGGATGGCCCTAGTGGATTGTATATTTGTCTCATCCTCGTCGACACTGGAGTCAGACTCCGTGTCGACATCTGTGTCAGCCATCTGAGGTAGCAGGCGTTTTTGAGCCCCTGACGGCCTCTGAGATGCCTGGGCAGGCGCGGGCTGAGATGCCGGCTGGCCCAAAGCTGCGTCATCGAACCTTTTATGTAAGGAGTTGACACTGTCGGTTAATACCTTCCACATATCCATCCACTCAGGTGTCAGCCCCGCAGGGGGCGACATCACACTTATCGGCACCTGCTCCGCCTCCACGTAAGCATCCTCATCAAACATGTCAACACAGCCGTACCGACACACCGCACACACACACAGGGAATGCTCTGACTGAGGACAGGACCCCACAAAGTCCTTTGGGGAGACAGAGAGAGAGTATGCCAGCACACACCACAGCGCTATATAATCAGGGATGTACACTAACACAAAGTGATTTTTCCCTATAGCTGCTTTACATATACAATTTGCGCCTAAATTTAGTGCCCCCCCTCTCTTTTTTACCCTTTGAGCCTGGAAACTGCAGGGGAGAGCCTGGGGAGCTGTCTTCCAGCGGAGCTGTGAAGAGGAAATGGCGCCAGTGTGCTGAGGGAGATAGCCCCGCCCCCTTCTCGGCGGCTTCTCCCGCTCTTATATTTATATTATGGCGGGGGATTTTGCACATATATAGTTTATTGGACTATATTATGTGCTTTTTGCCATAGAAGGTACTCTCTCCCCTCAGTCCCTCGTAGCAGTGAGTCTGTTGCCAGCAGATCTCACTGAAAATAAAAAACCTAACAAATACTTTCTTTAATAGAAGCTCAGGAGAGCCCCTAGTGTGCAACCAGCTCGGGCCGGGCACAGATTCTAACTGAGGTCTGGAGGAGGGGTATAGAGGGAGGAGCCAGTGCACACCAGATAGTACCTAATCTTTCTTTTAGAGTGCCCAGTCTCCTGCGGAGCCCGTCTAT
Organism: Pseudophryne corroboree; assembly: GCF_028390025.1. Lineage (NCBI taxonomy): Eukaryota > Metazoa > Chordata > Amphibia > Anura > Myobatrachidae > Pseudophryne > Pseudophryne corroboree. The sequence continues at coordinate 169,322,083 of NC_086444.1, read as the reverse complement.
TCCCCATGGTCCTTACGGAGTACCCAGCATCCACTAGGACGTCAGAGAAAAGGGGACAGACTAGATAGGCCAAGTGGTTCTTATCTGCCATCAAATTCTATGGTTCACTTCGTTTCTCTCCTCCTAAACATCTTCTGTGGAAACGGTTGGCATGTTCTCTGTTGTTGTTAGTATAATTTACTACGTAGTGACTAGTGTACTATGAGTAATATTGGCAACAATTCACCTTAGAATAATAACTACATTTTGTAAATTACTGAGCATGTCCATTTTTACACACAATGTCCACACATATTACAGCATATCCAGAGCCGCAACTAGGTAAGGGCTAGGGGGGCAGGTGACCTGGGCGCCGGATTGGAGGGGGCGCCGAGACCCCCTAACATGCTCTCCCTATACTACAACGGTAGCAGTTCAGAGCCGTCGGAGCTGCCGCATTTCACTGAGTAAACTGAAAATAAACTACAGCTCCCAGCAGCCCTCGTGAGCTGTAGTTTACTTTCAATTTCCTCTCTGCAGTCAGTGGCGGACAATCAGTGCTTCCGCCTCCTCACAGTCCCGCTGCCCGTCACCCACCTGAACACCTCTCATTTCTCCCCACCCCCGCTGCCTGACTCCCGCCTGAACACCTTTCTTTTCTACCACCCGCTGCCCGTCTCCCGCCCGGAAACCTCTCATCTCTCCCCAGCTCTGCTGCCCGTCTCCTGCCTGAACGCTTCTCCTCCCGACTGTCTCCTGCCCGTGATGAGCAGTGTGCGAGGAGCATACAATATGTGATCTTTCTGGCAGAGGAGATTGACGGGGCGTGCAGTCTGGCTCAGGACAGGTGGGCAACAAGAGAACATAAAAGTTTCTTAGTATGTGTGTGTGCATATGGCTGTGTACGTTTGTGGCTGTGTGTGTATGCGCGCGCATGTGTAGCTCTGTATATGTATGTGTGTGTGTGCGCGCGCGCGCGAGCACTTGTGTGTCTTTGCATATGTGGCTGTGTGTGCATATGGCTGTGTGTATGTGAGACTTTACATATGTGTGACTGTGCATCTGCATATGCCGCTAAATTTAATATGGATCCAGCTTGTGAACCCACATCCACTATATAGTACTGTCCACTATTAAATCCACACTGTGTATTACATCATTTGGGGATATTTATCATATTTATCAAAACTGGCGCACAGGTTTAAGTAAAGTTGCCCTTAACAACAATGGAGAAAATTGTGTACTGTACTGTTTGCCTAATACAGACCTGATCGCTGTTGTGCAGCGGCCGATTATTAAATGACTGCGCATGCGTATGAATCGTAATGTGGAGACGCGACGCCAAACAGCTATAAAAAAAATCCTGCGTCCTTTTTAATAACTAGGCGAATGCATGCTGATTGACAGGAAGCAGGCGTTTGTGGGTGGTAACTGCACATTTTCTGAGAGTGTCAGGAAAAACACAGGCGTTCCCAAGCGTTTTCAGGAAGGGTGTGTGACGTCAGCTCTGGCCTCAATCAGCCTGTTTGTATCGTACTGTAGGAGTAAGTCCTGGGCTACGCACAGACTGGAAAAATCATTACATGGTGAGTGAGGTGCGAACGGATTTGCAGATGTCCACTGTGTGGCGAGGTTTTTGCAGAGCCAAGGATGCACCTGCCGCAAACAGGAAAGCTGGAGAGCAGGACGGGAGGAGAGAGATCCTGCAGAATGGGAGGTATGTGTGCACCTACCACACACACATGCAGGTCCCTGCTAAAATTGCTAAGGCAATTTTTCATGTAAAAAAAAAAAGTTTTGAAATATATATATATAAATATATATATAAAATACTTTTTATATATATTTTTTTCTTTCTTTATTCTAATTATATATATATATATATATATATAGATATATAGATAGATATATATATTTAATTTTATTTATCATTATTATTTATTTTGGGGGGGCAAATGACTACCTTGCCCCGGGTGACGAAAATCCTAGTTTCGGCCCTGGCATATCATACAGTCCCCAATATTCTTACTATAACATATTAATGTCCATCATTGCTCCCATCACATAATGATAACATTACTCATTAGGTCACTGGCTGGGGAGGCACACATGGGAGTGGGTCTAAGTGCCGGGAGCCTGTATCACCCCCTACTTACTGTAACTCTCCACTCACTACCCTGCACCCATGCAAACACAGGGAGAACATACATAATAAGTAGCCAGGTCAGCCGTGAATTTTTCCGTAAGGAGATGGCATTGCCTAGTGGTGCGAGAAAATGTGTGTATACTGGCTACTGGGTGCAGTAGGAGTAGGATTTAGTAATGGAGATATTTGATGGCTGAAGGTCTCCAGAGGAATTTAAATGTATTGGTCAGTGTTGTTTGCAGTTGAGGGGTAACATTTAAGGCGAGGGCTTCAGACCTGTTATGGTTTAATTTGTAGCACTAGAGGGAACCATGTATAGTGAGTGGGAAGGTGGAGCTAAATTTATGAAACATGATATAATAAATTGTAGAAGATGTGCAAGATTTATATACTGTAACCATTGTAAAGATCAACAATTTTCTGGTATAAATCTGTCCTGATCATTAATAATTTATTATATTTATTATTACTACTACTACAGGTTGAGTCTCCCTTATCCAAAATGCTTGGGACCAGAGGTATTTTGGATAATAAGAATTTACTTACCGATAATTCTATTTCTCGGAGTCCGTAGTGGATGCTGGGGTTCCTGAAAGGACCATGGGGAATAGCGGCTCCGCAGGAGACAGGGCACAAAAGTAAAGCTTTTACAGGTCAGGTGGTGTGTACTGGCTCCTCCCCCTATGACCCTCCTCCAGACTCCAGTTAGGTACTGTGCCCGGACGAGCGTACACAATAAGGGAGGATTTTGAATCCCGGGTAAGACTCATACCAGCCACACCAATCACACCGTACAACTTGTGATCTAAACCCAGTTAACAGTATGATAACAGAGGAGCCTCTGAAAGATGGCTTCCTAAACAATAACCCGAATTAGTTAACAATAACTATGTACAAGTATTGCAGATAATCCGCACTTGGGATGGGCGCCCAGCATCCACTACGGACTCCGAGAAATAGAATTATCGGTAAGTAAATTCTTATTTTCTCTATCGTCCTAAGTGGATGCTGGGGTTCCTGAAAGGACCATGGGGATTATACCAAAGCTCCCAAACGGGCGGGAGAGTGCGGATGACTCTGCAGCACCGAATGAGAGAACTCCAGGTCCTCCTTTGCCAGGGTATCAAATTTGTAAAAATTTTCAAACGTGTTCTCCCCTGACCACGTAGCTGCTCGGCAGAGTTGTAATGCCGTGACCCCTCGGGCAGCCGCCCAAGATGAGCCCACCTTCCTTGCGGAATGGGCCTTAACAGATTTAGGCTGTGGCAGGCCTGCCACAGAATGTACAAGTTGAATTTTGTTACAAATCCAACGAGCAATCGACTGCTTAGAAGCAGGTGCACCCAACTTGTTGGGTGCATACAGTATAAACAGCGAGTCAGATTTTCTGACTCCAGCCGTCCTTTAAATGTATATTTTTAAGGCTCTGACAACGTCCAACAACTTGGAGTCCTTCAAGTCGTCTGTAGCCGCAGGCACTACAATAGGCTGGTTCAGGTGAAACGCTGATACCACCTTAGGGAGAAAATGCGGACGCGTCCGCAGCTCTGCCCTATGTCGAATGGAAAATTAAATAAGGGCTTTTATAAAACAAAGCCGCCAGTTCAGATACTCTCCCGGCCGAAGCCAGGGCCAGTAACATAGTCACTTTCCATGTGTTCAAACCAATTGGATTTGAGGAAATCTAAAACTACATTTAGATCCCACGGTGCCACCTTAGGCACCACAGGAGGCTGTATATGCAGTACTCCTTTGATAAAAATCTGGACCTCAGGGACTGAGGCCAATTCTTTTTGGAAGAATATTGATAGGGCCGAAATTTGAACCTTAATAGATCCCAATTTGAGACCCCTAGACAATCCTGATTGCAGGAAATGTAGGAAAACGACCCAGTTGAAATTCCTCCATCGGAGCACTCCGCTGCTCGCACCACGCAACATATTTTCGCCAAATACGGCGATAATGCTTTCGCGGTGACTTCCTTCCTTGCCTTTATCAAGGTAGGAATGACTTCTTCTGGAATGCCTTTTCCTTTTAGGATCTGGCATTCAAACGCCATGCCGTCAAACGCAGCCGCGGTAAGTCTTGAAAAAGACAAGTACCCTGCTGAAGCAGGTCCCTTCTCAGAAGTAGAGGCCACGGATCGTCCGTGACCATCTCTTGAAGTTCCGGGTACCAAGTCCTTCTTGGCCAATCCGGAGCCACTAGTCTTACTCCTCTTTGCCGTATAATCCTCAATACCTTTGGTATGAGAGGCAGAGGAGGAAACACATATACCGACTGGTACACCCAAGGTGTTACCAGCACGTCCACAGCTATTGCCTGTGGATCTCTTGACCTGGCACAATACCTGTCCAGTGTTTTGTTGAGGCGAGACGCCATCATGTCCACCATTGGTTTTACCCAACGGTTTAATAGCATGTGGAAAACTTCTGGATGAAGTCCCCACTCTCCCGGGTGAAGGTCGTGTCTGCTGAGGAAGTCTGCTTCCCAGTTGTCCACGCCCGGGATGAATACTGCTGACAGTGCTATCACGTGATACTCCGCCCAGCGAAGGATCCTGGCAGCTTCTGCCATTGCCCTCCTGCTTCTTGTGCCGCCCTGTCTGTTTACATGGGCGACTGCCGTGATGTTGTCCGACTGGATCAACACCGGTCTTCCTTGAAGCAGAGGTTCCGCCTGGCTTAGAGCATTGTAGATTGCTCTCAGTTCCAGAATGCTTATGTGAAGAGACTTTTTCAGGCTCGACCACACTCCCTGGAAATTTCTTCCCTGTGTGACTGCTCCCCAGCCTCTCAGGCTGGCCTCCGTGGTCACCAGGATCCAATCCTGCATGCCGAATCTGCGGCCCTCCAATAGATGAGCCTCCTGCAACCACCACAGAAGGGATACCCTTGTCCTCGGCGACAGGGTTATCCGCAGGTGCATCTGAAGATGCGACCCTGACCATTTGTCCAACAGATCCCTTTGCATGGAATCTGCCGAAAGGGATTGCTTCGTAAGAAGCTACCATTTTTTCCCAGGACTCTTGTGCATTGATGTACAGACACCTTTCCTGGTTTTAGGAGGTTCCTGACCAGGTCAGATAACTCCTTGGCTTTTTCTTCGGGAAGAAAAACCTTTTTCTGAACTGTGTCCAGAATCATCCCCAGGAACAGCAGACGAGTTGTCGGCATTAATTGGGATTTTGGAATATTCAGAATCCATCCGTGCTGCTTTAGCACCTCTTGAGATAGTGCTAAACCCATCTCTAGCTGTTCTCTGGACCTTGCCCTTATTAGGAGATCGTCCAAGTATGGGATAATTAATACGCCTTTTCTTCGAAGAAGAAATATTATCTCGGCCATTACCTTTGTAAAGACCCGAGGTGCCGTGGACAAACCAAACGGCAGCGTCTGAAACTGATAGTGACAGTTTTGTACAACGAACCTGAGGTACCCCTGGTGTGAGGGGTAATTGGAACGTGGAGATACGCATCCTTGATGTCCAAGGATACCATAAAGTCCCCTTCTTCCAGGTTCGCTATCACTGCTCTGAGTGACTCCATCTTGAACTTGAACTTCTTTATGTACAGGTTCAAGGACTTCAGATTTAGAATAGGCCTTACCGAGCCATCCGGCTTCGGTACCACAAAAAGAGTGGAATAATACCCCTTCCCTTGTTGTAGAAGAGGTACCTTGACTATCACCTGCTGAGAATACAGCTTGTGAATGGCTTCCAAAACCGTCTCCCTTTCTGAGGGGGACGTTGGTAAAGCAGACTTCAGGAAACGGCGAGGTGGCTCTGTCTCTAATTTCAACCTGTACCCCTGAGATATTATCTGCAGGATCCAGGGATTTACCTGCGAGTGAGCCCACTGCGCGCTGTAATTCTTGAGACGACCGCCTACCGCCCCCGAGTCCGCTTGCGAAGCCCCAGCGTCATGCTGAGGCTTTTGTAGAAGCCGGGGAGGGCTTCTGTTCCTGGGAAGGAGCTGCCTGTTGCTGTCTCTTCCCTCGTCCTCTGCCTCGTGGCAGATATGAATAGCCCTTTGCTCTCTTATTTTTAAAGGAACGAAAGGGCTGCGGTTGAAAGGTCGGTGCCTTTTTCAGTTGGGGAGTGACTTGAGGTAGAAAGGTGGATTTCCCGGCCGTAGCCGTGGCCACCAAATCCGATAGACCGACCCCAAATAACTCCTCTACGCATCGCCTGTCCACTGTCGTGTCCATAAAGCTCTTCTGGCCGAAATGGACATAGCACTTACCCGTGATGCCAGTGTGCAGATATCTCTCTGTGCATCACGCATATAAAGAAATGCATCCTTTATTTGTTCTAACGACAGTAAAATATTGTCCCTGTCCAGGGTATCAATATTTTCGATCAGGGACTCTGACCAAACTACCCCAGCACTGCACATCCAGGCAGTCGCAATAGCTGGTCGTAGTATAACACCTGCATGTGTGTATATACCTTTTTGGATATTTTCCATCCTCCTATCTGATGGATCTTTAAGTGCGGCCGTCTCAGGAGAGGGTAACGCCACTTGTTTTGATGAGCGTGTTAGCGCTTTGTCCACCCTAGGAGGTGTTTCCCAGCGCTCCCTAACCTCTGGCGGGAAAGGGTATAAAGCCAATAATTTCTTTGAAATTAGCAGTTTTTTATCGGGGCACCCCACGCTTCATCACACACGTCATTTAATTCTTCTGATTCGGTAAAAACTACTGGTAGTTTTTTCACACCCCACATAATACCCTGTTTAGTGGTACCTGTAGTATCAGCTAAATGTAACATCTCCTTTATTGCCAAAATCATATAACGTGTGGCCCTACTGGAAAATACGGTTGATTCGTCACCTTCACCACCGGAATCAGTGCCTGTGTCTGGGTCTGTGTCGACCGACTGAGGCAAGGGGCGTTTTACAGCCCCTGACGGTGTTTGAGGCGCCTGGACAGGCACTAATTGAGTGTCCGGCCGCCTCATGTCGGCAAACGACTGCTTTAGCGAGTTGACGCTATCCCGTAATTCCACAAATAAAGGCATCCATTCTGGTGTCGACCCCCTAGAAGGTGACATCCTCATATTTGGCAATTGCTCCGCCTCCACACCAATAACGTCCTCATACATGTCGACACACACGTACCGACACACAGCAGACACACAGGGAATGCTCTATACGAAGACAGGACCCACCAGCCCTTTGGGGAGACAGAGGGAGAGTCTGCCAGCACACACCAAAAAGCGCTATATATGACAGGGATAGCCTTATGATTAAGTGCTCCCTTATAGCTGCTTTTATATTAATATATTGCCATTTATTTTGCCCCCCCTCTCTGTTATACCCTGTTTCTGTAGTGCAGTGCAGGGGAGAGACCTGGGAGCCTTCCTGACCAGCGGAGCTGTGACAGAAAATGGCGCCGTGTGCTGAGGAGATAGGCCCCGCCCCTTTTCCGGCGGGCTCGTCTCCCGCTATTTAGTACATTTAGGCAGGGGTAAATATCTCCATATAGCCTCTGGGGCTATATGTGAGGTATTTTTTACCTTTTTAAAGGTTTTCATTTGCCTCCCAGGGCGCCCCCCCCCCAGCGCCCTGCACCCTCAGTGACTGCCGTGTGAAGTGTGCTGAGAGGAAAATGGCGTACAGCTGCAGTGCTGTGCGCTACCTTAAGAAGACTGCAGGAGTCTTCAGCCGCCGATTCTGGACCTCTTCTTGCTTCAGCATCTGTGAGGGGGCCGGCGGCGTGGCTCCGGTGACCATCCAGGCTGTACCTGTGATCGTCCCTCTGGAGCTTCATGTCCAGTAGCCAAGAAGCCAATCCATCCTGCACGCAGGTGAGTTCACTTCTTCTCCCCTCTGTCCCTCGTTGCAGTGATCCTGTTGCCAGCAGGAATCACTGTAAAATAAAAAACCTAAGCTAAACTCTCTAAGCAGCTCTTTATGAGAGCCACCTAGAATTGCACCCTTCTCGGCCGGGCACAAAATCTAACTGGAGTCTGGAGGAGGGTCATAGGGGGAGGAGCCAGTACACACCACCTGACCTGTAAAAGCTTTACTTTTGTGCCCTGTCTCCTGCGGAGCCGCTATTCCCCATGGTCCTTTCAGGAACCCCAGCATCCACTTAGGACGATAGAGAAATGGGATTTTTCCGTATTTTAGAATAATTGCATACCATAATGAGATATCATGGTGATGGGACCTTAGTCTAAGCACAGAATGCATTTATGTTACATATACACCTTATACACACAGCCTGGAGCTCATTTTAGCCAATATTTTTTATTACTTTGTGTATTACACAAAGTGTGTGTACATTCACACAATTCATTTATGTTTCATATACACCTTATACACACAGCCTGAAGGTAATTTAATACAATATTTTTAATAACTGTGTATTAAACAAAGTTTGTGTACATTGAGCCATCAAAAAACAAAGGTTTCACTATCTCACTCTTACTCAAAAAAGTCCGTATTTCGGAATATTCCGTATTTCGGAATATTTGGATATGGGATACTCAACCTGTATTATTATTCGTAATGTTAGGAATTATTCTCTTCATTGTTTTAGCAAAAATTACTAAAACCAATCTGGAAAAGTTAATACTTTGTGGTTTTTTAATTTATAATTCAGAAATGCAGTCATGCAGATACAAACAAGACCTGATCAATGCCTTGGAGAACATTGCTAATGTACAATAGAATGTTCTCCAACAATGTATGGACTTTATAAAAGTCCAGTTATTTTAGTCTAATAATTATCTTGTGATTATTTCCCAAATATACAATATGCAAGTAGTTTCTGATGTTGGTAGTTAAGAGAGAGGTTTCATTTAATGAATTTATAAAAAGTTCTAATCTTATTTTAGCGTTTGGCTCTACTGCGCTGGGAAAACCAATAGCTAAATACATATCCAGATAAAATATTCCCTCAGTGCACAGTAAGCAAGTATACATAGCTTTGGAGGAGCCATACTAGAAAATAGCTATGCTGGTGAGTGCAAGGGCTCATATTGTGTAACATGTTCCTGGGAGGTGATCTGTGTTAGACACTGCAGCTTGAGCCTTAGTACAAATAAGGATAATTTCAAGCATTGGAAAGATTATCAAGAAAACAGATCAACTAGCTGGTGCGTAGCACCCAAATCTCTTTCAGCATCAAAGTAGGCTGCTACAGTACAACAAAACCATTGTATACTGGAAGACTAAGGATTGCCCAGGAGCTTCCAGAGAGGGTCTAAACAAAGTGGGCAAGTGTGATCTAAAAGTATTTTTAGTCCAACAAAGTGTGCAGTATATACCAGTGGTGTGTCTGGTCAGCGAGGATAATAATGTAACTCAACAGTGTATATGGAGACCCTGACTCATACTTAGATAGCAAATCTCCACATTTATTTGAGCAGCTCTTTTTAGATAATTTATTGTGGCTAACAGTGTAGCGCAGGCCTGGCCAACCTGTGGCTCTCCAGATGTTGTGAAACTACACATCCCAGCATGCCCTGCCACAATTTTAGCATTCCCTAATAGCAAAACTGTGGCAAGGCATGATGGGACTTGTAGTTTTACAACAGCTGGAGAGCCACAGGTTGGCCAGGCCTGGTGTAGCGCTAACAACAGTGGCCCTCATTCCGAGTTGATCGCTACCTGTTTTCGTTCGCAGCGCAGCGTTCAGGCAAAAAATCGACAATTCTGCATATGCGGCGCAGTGCGCATCGTACTTTCACAAAAGCTGATGCAGTTTTACACAAGCTCTAGCGACGCTTTTCAGTCGCACTGCTGGCCGCAGAGTGATTTACAGAAAGTGGGTGTTTCTGGGTAGTAACTGACCGTTTTCGGGGAGTGTGTGAAAAAATGCAGGCGTGCCAGATAAAAACGCAGGAGTGGCTGGAAAAACGTAGGCGTGGCTGGCCGAACGCAGGGCGTTTGTGACGTAAAACAGGAACTAAATAGTCTGAAGTGATCGCAAGCTAGGAGTAGGTCTCGAGTTACTCTGAAACTGCACAATCTTTTTTTGTAGCAGCGCTGCGAACCTTTCGTTCGCACTTCTGCTAAGCTAAGATACACTCCCAGAGGGTGGCGGCTTAGCGTTTGCACGGCTGCTAAAAGCAGCTAGCGAGCGAACAACTCGGAATGAGGGCCAGAGTTTCTGCTGCGGGGTACACTGGGCTCCACAAGGATTAACATCGGGGGGTGTACAGTAGGATCTTGATCCGAGGCACCAACAGGCTCAAAGCTTTGACTGTTCCCAAGATGCACAGCGCCACCTCCTCTATAACCCCGCCTCCGTGCACAGGAGCTCAGTTTGTAAGTTGGTGCCATGCAGTAAGCAGGCACATAACAGGAGGGCTGCCTTTTGCAGCCTATTGATAGCTTTTTTTGAAGAAATAGAAAGAAGAATACTTCTACAAGACTTCAGGGCTGCAGCGTGTAAAGTCACATAGACTTTTCTGACTGCGGCTTCATCACCCCCAGCGGCGCTGTATAATCCTGCGCCCTGGTTGCTGGGTCACTGCAGCGGAGGCTCCAGTTCTTTCCAGCATCAGTCACACACACACACCGCTGTCCTCCTGGATCGCGTGGCCACAGGTACGGGGGAGGTAGGGAGTCTCCTTGGCCACACTTTACCGTGATCCAGCGTGGCCATGGGAGGCAGGTCGCGCGCGCTGGCATGGACACTGTTATTGGGCAGCCGCTCCGCAAGCCACCAGGGACATTTGGCACAGGTCTAGGGGTTTTTACTCTCAAATAACCCCGTTTTCAAAGCCCGCAGTGCTCGGTGGGGATGCCAGCAAGGGGAGCAGGCCTAACCTGTAGCCCCTCCCCCAGCCCCAGGGCGCCATTTCTGTAAATGTTCCCGCCCTGGAGCTGCATTTTTCTCCCTCACTCCCTGTCAGCAGCCATCACAAACGGAGCTGAGCTGTTCCTGGGACTGCTGGGGCAAATCCTCCTCTGTAAAGCCGCCTGATCGCCAGCGCTGTGCATATTACAGGACACTTAAGTATTCTACCTGTCACTGGGACAGTGTTAGTTAAGAACGAGTGCATACTTAGGGTTGTGTGGTACTGTGCTTTGTTATATCTACTGTTGACACATATAGCCATACTGAGTATTACTTTGTATTGCTAGTCCAGTGCAGTTTTATGGTACATCATTTCTGCATGGTACGCCTGTGACTATATATGTGTGCATGTAGCTGCTGCGTGGCTGCCTTATTGGGTATTTCACTCAGCGTGCTACTCTTATATTCCTATACCTGAGGGGGCCAAGTGTATCAGGTTTTTTCTGTATAATATAGTATTTGTTTCACAAGATATACTTGCTGTGTATTTTTACTTGTGATCTATAGTCACCCTATATATCTCTTGAACTCCCGGTTTGTGCTGTCAGTCACACTTCACTTGTACCAGGTTGCCCAATATTGTGCATATTAGTATGTCAGCTACACGAGGCAACGGAGCTGGGGCTTCTCCCACATTGCGTGGTGGTGATGCCGCAGACGCGTTGGAGGAAAATATGGCAGCTGAGAGTTCAGGTTCAGGGGGTTCCTTACCTCCCAGTGGGTCTGTAGCACCGGGGGCATCACAGGACCCACCTTGGGCTACCTTTTCCACACTGTTAAGCACGCTTGTAACTAAATTGGCACCCCCTGTGGGACCACCTGTGCCACTGCAGCAGTTTATGGTCCCTGATATTAATCCGCCATGGGCAGATCAAATCTCCACTCAGCAGTTACAGCATTTGAACCGGTCATTGATTAAATCTAAGTGTCACTCTCGCCTGCCTAAGACTAAGTCGTCTTCACAAACGGGCCATTAACTACTCACAATCCACTGCTGTCCCAGACATGTCCTACTGATCTCACAGACACTGACTCAGATGTTTCTGATGGGGAAGGGAAGTCATTGGTGGATGTCCCGGATTTGATTGAGGCAATTAGGCTCATTCTTCAGGTGTCAGATGAGGCCGTCTCTAAAAAGCCAGCTAGATTTAAACGTGAGAAGGTGGTTAAACATGTTTTACCATCTCAACACCTGGCTGACATACGTCAGGAATCCTGGGAAAATCCGGGGACAAAATTCACACCAAATAAGAGGCTGTTGGCTCACTATCCCCTCTCTGCGGAGCTGTGTAAAAATTGGGAAACTCCTCCACTTGTAGATTCTCATGTGGTGCGCATGGTAGTTTCCTCTGCTCTGCCAGTAACTACCGTCACCTCTCTGAAGGAACCGACGGATAGACGTGTGGAGGGTTATATGAAAGCGATTTACACCCTAACGGGGGCTATACATAGGCCAACTATTGCAGCGACTTGGGCTGCTGAAGCTGTTGAGGCGTGGGCTCAGGAGCTAGAGGTGGAGCTACCTTCTAATGCTTCTGAGCATGCTCAACAATGTCTCTCATATATTACCACGGCTTCTCTATACCTTAAAGAGGCGGCCTCTGATGCAGGGGTGCTGGCAGCCAAGGCTGCTACTACGTCCATCTTGGCCAGACGTATCCTTTGGTTGAGATCATGGTCGGTGGATATGGATTCCAAGAAAACCCTGGAGGTGCTTCCTTTCAAGGGAGACATTCTCTTTGGAGAAGACCTCAATAAGATTGTGGCTGATCTGGCTACTGCTAAAACAGCTTGCATACTTAGTACAGCTCCTTCCACGCAGAAGGCTAAAAGTACTTTCCCTCTGCCCTTTCGTCCACCAGGTAAAGCAAAAGGTCAGGCGTACCCAAAGCAAGCTTGTGCTTCCAGACGTGCCAAGCCCAGACCGAAGCGAGCCTGGGCTGCCCGTCAGCCTGCTTCCAAAACCGTCAAGCCTGCCGCATGACGGTGTGGGCCTCCCTCTGGGGGATCCCAGGGTGGAGGGCCAACTTCTAGGTTTTGCCCAGGAATGGTGAAGACCACTTCAGATACCTGGGTAAGGAAAGTCGTCACTCGAGGTTACGCCGTACCCTTCAAGAATCGTCCCCCTCATTGAGTTTGTCTGACAGATGTTCCTCTGGACCCGGCAAAAGTAAACACTCTGCATTCGGTGGTACATCCCTTCCTGACCATCAGGAGTGGTGGTACAAGTGCCTCTGGCTCAGAGAGGCAAGGGGTACTATTCACTGCTGTTTCTAGTCCCGAAGCCGAATGGGTCCTCGCGGCCCATTCTCAAACTGAAGTCCTTGAACAAGTATGTGCGGTTCTCCAAGTTTCGTATGGTACTCTACGCACTATTGTTCTGGCCTTGGAGCCTGGGGACTATATGGTCTCCCTGGGCATACAGGATGCCTACCTGCATATTCCCATTGCAGTGTTTCATCAGCAGTACCTGAGGTTCGCGGTGGGCAACCTTCATTACCAATTTTGGGCATTACCCTTTGGTTTGACAACGGCTCCCCGAGTTTTCAGCAAAGTAATGGCGGCCATGATGGCTTCACTTCACCGTCAAGGGGTCAGGATACTACCTTACCTAGACGATTTGTTGATCCTGACAAATTCCCCAGAAGTTCTCCTGTGTCATCTAGATCTGACTGTCCAGGTCATGACAGCCCACGGGTGGCTTGTCAACTGGAAGAAATCATCCCTGGTTCCTGATCGGAGCATGGTACACCTGGGAGCGTTATTGGACACTCACAACCAGTGGTTGTTCTTGTCTCAGGAGAAAGTCCTGAAACTTCAGGACAAGATCCGATGCTTCCTATCTCGTCTGCAAGTGTCGATTCATTCGGCAATGCAAGTGCTAGGTCTCATGGTGTCGGCTTTCGACATGGTGGAGTATGCTCAATTCCATTCTCGCCCTCTGCAGAAGTTGATTCTGTACAAGTGGGACGGCCTGTCTCACCGGATCAGATCTCACATGATCTCCTTGTCTCCGGAGGTCCGCCTGTCACTGAGCTGGTGGCTTCAGGACCAACGATTGAGCAGGGGCCGTCCCTTCTGGATATCCAACTGGGTCCTGCTGACGACGGATGTCAGCCTGAGAGGTGCGGCACGGTGTTGGAACAATACTCTCTCCAGGGTCGGTGGACCGAGGAGGAGTCTCTACTCCCGATAAACATTCTGGAACTGCGGGCAGTGTTCAATGCGTTGACAATGGCCCAGCATCTGATACAGAACAGCACTGTTCTAGTACAAATCGGACAATGCCACCACAGTGGCGTACATCAATCATCAAGGCGGCAATCAAAGCCGCATGGCAATGAGGGAAGTATCAAGGATTCTTCAGTGGGCAGAACGCCATCTGCCGGCCATATCAGCAGCCCACTTCCTAGTAAAATGAGCAGGATGATTTGCATCACCCACTTACTGCCATCTGCTTCTTCTCCCAGGGAGGGGTACTATACAGGGTTTGTAAGTACGGCTTAATTTACTTTAAGGCCAATATATAGGGGTGATAAAGTTTATGACTAAAGCATTAGGGGTTTGAATTGGGACATCCTTCGATGACTGATTACCTGGAAAGTCTATGTCCGCTCTACTAACAGAAGTTGAATCCTTATAATTGTTGTAGTTTACCACTGTCTGCACCAAGGACTACTTAAAACAACAGCCGAACACAATGATATCAATCAGGGGGTAGCCACCCTTTTGGCCACACTCCCGAGACATAAACTTCACTTTGCCTGATCAATCCTGCTGATATGTTCCACATTATGTAAGTTCATATTTGTGCTGGTATAAGACTGTTTGCTCCTAATTTGGATTCCAATTTACAAAGACATACTTTTAACAACCATATTTCTAATTATATATAATTATTTACTGTATTATAATTCAGCGTGGCAAGAATAATAATAATAATTTTATTTATATAGTGCATTAAAAACAGGGTACATTGTACAAATAATTTAGATTTACAGCAAGTTCAAAACCACACAGAAACAAACAATTAAGAACAACAAACACCTAGAGAGAACAATAAACATAATGCAGGGTTTGGTGCAGACATTTTGGGTAACAACTTCCGCGGGTTGTGCATTCCACCCACAAAAGGTACCAGGTGAGACAGCCATGTTAGGTGCACTACAAAGGATTATCCTGGGTGGAATAGGTCATGCCTAGGAGAGAAACACAAAATAGGATGATTGCAGCATCCTAACACTCGGAGTAGGGTCCCAGTATAACCATCAGGTCCATGTGTTTTTCATCCCATCCATGAGCATATCAGGTGAGGCAGCCTTGTTTGGCGCACTACGGAGGTTACACTTTGGGAGATAAGCTATACAAGCAAAGAACTAAAGAACCCAACAGTCAACAGCAGATTCAGCAAGCAGTATACAGGCATAGCATACATTGGGGCGGTAGTACAAGGTATAATTTTTTTTTTTTTTAAAGGATAGTGATAAACCTAAATACGTAAACAATAACAATAGGCCCAAGTTCAGAACATGGGACCCCTGACCTATCAGTTTCTCTAATGGGAATAATAACCTGTGGCACGTGAAGCAAGGGTACAATTTTTAATGTTCTGAACAAGTTAAATAATGTTCTGAATCAGTTTAGTTATGCTAATCCAGGGGGTCCCATGTTCTGAACTTTAACCAATCAGACTAGAGTAAAATATAATAGCCTGCTATGGTCCAGTGTAGGAAACTGCCAGTCTGTTGTCACTGTCCCTCCCTGCAGAGCTACTTCAGCATGTGCTGACTGTTATTGTCCAGGTGGGCAAAGCAGCCCTATAGCATGGAGGTGGCCGGGAAGGGGAATGGGTGGTAGGTTGGTAGTCAGACTGATCCTCTCCTTTCCTGCAGAGCAGTCCTAAGGGGTCTGGTGGCAACGGCAATGAGAAGCCGGCTGTGATGGCAGAGAAGGATAACAGTATTCCGCAAAATGGCAGGAATAGATTTTTCAGAGCTATTTAATAAAGTGAATGTTTGATACTGAAACATTTATTACTATAGAATATGCTTAAAAAAAAACAAAAAAAAAAAAAACTTTATATTGTATTAGCATGTTATTTGTATGGTATTGCACAGCTGCTTCCATTTCTGGATCAGGCCTACGGTGCTTTATCAGAGGGTCAAAAGTCTATTTACTGCAGAAAACTAGTGTTTTCCCTGGTAAAAAAAAAAACTTGTTTTTGTACCTGTCCATACAATACAGTAGTTGCTGCTGATGGACTTAGGAGATCCTTCCCGGTGGGGGAGTCTATCAAACATCAAGGAGGTAATCCAGAGCATGGTATGGTATGGTAACCTCACATGGAGTTACCAGAACATAAACATTGAAAAAAAATATTATTGCATTAAAAAAAGGCTTTGTTTTAAGAATATTTTGTAATTAATATATCTACGGGTTTATGAATAAAACAAGTACTTTTTTAATGAATGGGTTCCTCTACTATGTATAATAATTGGGTTTCAACAAATCCACTGAAAGAAATATAGGGCCATTCCATGAAAATTAGTAAATATGTCACATTTGTGGCACTGTAGAAAGGAAAATATACGTTATGGTAAGAAGTTACCGTTGATAACAGTATTTCTCCTAAATCCACAGGATACATTGGGATATGGTGGAGCCACAGCGGATCTGGATCAAACAGTCAAAGCTTTCTGGCCTCCCAGCATGGAGCGGGCCCGTCCATATATCCCCGCATCCTGGCTCAGGCAAATCAGTTGGTTTCCAAAGCTCAAGGCAGGACTATCATGTAGAGGCCTAATCAGGCAAGAACACATGCACACCCTTCCGTACAAGAAGGAAGAGGTTAGTGAGTAAAAGTATCCTCAAATCAGGTGCGTCAGGGTGGGATCCCTGTGGAACCTGTGGACTTAGGAGAAATACTGTTATCAACGGTAAGTTCTTACCATAACGTATATTTCTCCTGCAGGGTCCACAGGATAAATTGGGATGTCCCAAAGCAATTTAGTGGTGGGGACGCTCCTGATTGGACAGGAGAATCCTTTGCCCCAATTCAGTGTCCTGAGAGGCAAAGATATCCAAGGCATAATGTCTAATGAATGTGTTAATGGAAGACCATGCGGCTGCCTTACATATCTGTTCTGCTGAAGCACCACGTTGTGCTGTCCATGATGGACCTACCTTACGAGTAGAGTGAGCACAGACATTATCCGGAACAGGGAGATCAGCTTGAGAATATGCTTCTGAAATAGTCATCCGAAAGCCACCTCGCCAGTGTCTGCTTATCAGCAGGCCATCCTCTCTTATGAAATCCGTAGAGAACAAAGAGAATCTGTCTTTCTGATAGCACTGGTAAGTAGTGATGTGCACCGGAAATTTTTCGGGTTTTGTGTTTTGGTTTCGGTTCCGCGGCCGTGTTTTGGGTTCGAACGCGTTTTGGCAAAACCTCACCGAATTTTTTTTGTCGGATTCGGGTGTTTTTTTTCAAAAAACCCTAAAAAACAGCTTAAATCATAGAATTTAAGGGTCATTTTGATCCCATAGTATTATTAACCTCAATAACCATAATTTCCACTCATTTTCAGTCTATTCTGAACACCTCACAATATTATTTTTAGTCCTAAAATTTGCACCAAGGTCGCTGGATGGCTAAGCTAATCGACACAAGTGGCCGACACAAACACCTGGCCCATCTATGAGTGGCACTGCAGTGTCAGGCAGGATGGCCCTTCAAAAAAATTGTCCCCAAACAGCACATGATGCAAAGAAAAAATAAGAATTTACTCACCGATAATTCTATTTCTCATAGTCCGTAGTGGATGCTGGGGACTCCGAAAGAACCATGGGGGACAGCGGCTCCGCAGGAGACTGGGCACAAAAGTAAAAGCTTTAGGACTACCTGGTGTGCACTGGCTCCTCCCCCTATGACCCTCCTCCAAGCCTCAGTTAGGATACTGTGCCCGGACGAGCGTACACAATAAGGAAGGATTTTGAATCCCGGGTAAGACTCATACCAGCCACACCAATCACACCGTACAACTTGTGATCTGAACCCAGTTAACAGCATGATAACAGAGGAGCCTCTGAAAGATGGCTCACAACAATAATAACCCGATTTTTGTAACAATAACTATGTACAAGTATTGCAGACAATCCGCACTTGGGATGGGCGCCCAGCATCCTCTACGGACTATGAGAAATAGAATTATCGGTAAGTAAATTCTTATTTTCTCTAACGTCCTAAGTGGATGCTGGGGACTCCGAAAGGACCATGGGGATTATACCAAAGCTCCCAAACGGGCGGGAGATTGCGGATGACTCTGCAGCACCGAATGAGAGAACTCCAGGTCCTCCTCAGCCAGGGTATCAAATTTGTAGAATTTAGCAAACGTGTTTGCCCCTGACCAAGTAGCTGCTCGGCAAAGTTGTAAAGCCGAGACCCCTCGGGCAGCCGCCCAAGATGAGCCCACCTTCCTTGTGGAATGGGCTTTTACAGATTTTGGCTGTGGCAAGCCTGCCACAGAATGTGCAAGCTGAATTGTACTACAAATCCAACGAGCAATAGTCTGCTTAGAAGCAGGAGCACCCAGCTTGTTGGGTGCATACAGGAGAAACAGCGAGTCAGATTTTCTGACTCCAGCCGTCCTGGAAACATATATTTTCAGGGCCCTGACTACGTCCAGTAACTTGGAATCCTCCAAGTCCATAGTAGCCGCAGGTACCACAATAGGCTGGTTTAAGTGAAACGCTGAAACCACCTTAGGGAGAAATTGAGGACGAGTCCTCAATTCTGCCCTGTCCGTATGAAAAATTAGGTAAGGGCTTTTATAGGATAAAGCTGCCAATTCTGAGACACGCCTGGCTGAAGCCAGGGCTAACAGCATTACCACTTTCCATGTGAGATATTTTAAGTCCACAGTGGTGAGTGGTTCAAACCAATGTGATTTTAGGAACCCCAAAACTACATTGAGATCCCAAGGTGCCACTGGAGGCACAAAAGGAGGCTGTATATGCAGTACCCCCTTGACAAACGTCTGAACTTCAGGAACTGAAGCTAGTTCTTTCTGGAAGAATATCGACAGGGCCGAAATTTGAACCTAAATGGACCCTAATTTTAGGCCCATAGAAAGTCCTGTTTGCAGGAAATGCAGGAAACGACCCAGTTGAAATTCCTCTGTAGGGGCCTTCCTGGCCTCACACCACGCAACATATTTACGCCAAATACGGTGATAATGTTGCACAGTTACATCCTTCCTGGCTTTGATCAGGGTAGGGATGACTTCATCCGGAATGCCTTTTTCCTTCAGGATCCGGCGTTCAACCGCCATGCCGTCAAACGCAGCCGCGGTAAGTCTTGGAACAGACAGGGTACCTGCTGGAGCAGGTCCTTTCTTAGAGGTAGAGGCCACGGGTCCTCCGTGAGCATCTCTTGAAGTTCCGGGTACCAAGTCCTTCTTGGCCAATCCGGAGCTACGAGTATAGTCCTTACTCCTTTCCTTCTTATGATTCTCAGTACCTTGGGTATGAGAGGCAGAGGGGGGAACACATACACTGACTGGTACACCCACGGTGTTACCAGAGCGTCCACAGCTATTGCCTGAGGGTCCCTTGACCTGGCGCAATATCTGTCCAGTTTTTTGTTGAGGCGGGACGCCATCATGTCCACCTTTGGTTTTTCCCAACGGTTCACAATCATGTGGAAGACTTCTGGGTGAAGTCCCCACTCCCCCGGGTGGAGGTCGTGTCTGCTGAGGAAGTCTGCTTCCCAGTTGTCCACTCCCGGAATGAACACTGCTGACAGTGCTATCACATGATTTTCCGCCCAGCGAAGAATCCTTGCAACTTCCGTCATTGCCATCCTGCTTCTTGTGCCGCCCTGTCTGTTTACGTGGGCGACTGCCGTAATGTTGTCCGACTGGATCAACACCGACTGACCCTGAAGCAGAGGCCTTGCTTGACTTAGGGCATTGTAAATGGCCCTTAGTTCCAGGATATTTATGTGAAGTGACGTTTCCATGCTTGACCACAAGCCCTGGAAATTTCTTCCCTGTGTGACTGCTCCCCAGCCTCTCAGGCTGGCATCCGTGGTCACCAGGACCCAGTCCTGAATGCCGAATCTGCGGCCCTCTAGAAGATGAGCACTCTGCAACCACCACAGGAGAGACACCCTTGTCCTTGGAGACAGGGTTATCCGCTGATGCATTTGAAGATGCGATCCGGACCATTTGTCCAGCAGATCCCACTGAAAAGTTCTTGCATGGAATCTGCCGAATGGAATCGCTTCGTAAGAAGCCACCATTTTTCCCAGGACCCTTGTGCATTGATGCACTGACACTTGGCCTGGTTTTAGGAGGTTCCTGACTAGGTCGGATAACTCCCTGGCTTTCTCCTCCGGGAGAAACACCTTTTTCTGGACTGTGTCCAGAATCATCCCTAGGAACAGCAGACGTGTCGTCGGAATCAGCTGCGATTTTGGAATATTTAGAATCCACCCGTGCTATTGTAGTACTACTTGAGATAGTGCTACTCCGACCTCTAACTGTTCTCTGGACCTTGCCCTTATCAGGAGATCGTCCAAGTAAGGGATAATTAAGACGCCTTTTCTTCGAAGAAGAATCATCATTTCGGCCATTACCTTGGTAAAGACCCGGGGTGCCGTGGACAATCCAAACGGCAGCGTCTGAAACTGATAGTGACAGTTCTGTACCACAAACCTGAGGTACCCTTGGTGAGAAGGGCAAATTGGGACATGGAGGTAAGCATCCTTGATGTCCAGAGACACCATATAGTCCCCTTCTTGCAGGTTCACTATCACTGCTCTGAGTGACTCCATCTTGAATTTGAACCTTTGTATGTAAGTGTTCAAGGATTTCAGATTTAAAATAGGTCTCACCGAGCCGTCCGGCTTCGGTACCACAAACAGCGTGGAATAATACCCCTTTCCCTGTTGTAGGAGGGGTACCTTGAGTATCACCTGCTGGGAATACAGCTTGTGAATGGCTTCCAATACCGCCTCCCTGTCGGAGGGAGACATTGGTAAAGCAGACTTCAGGAACCGGCGAGGGGGAGACGTCTCGAATTCCAATTTGTACCCCTGAGATACTACCTGCAGGATCCAGGGGTCCACTTGCGAGTGAGCCCACTGCGCGCTGAAATTCTTGAGACGGGCCCCCACCGTGCCTGAGTCCGCTTGGAAGGCCCCAGCGTCATGCTGAGGACTTGGCAGAAGCGGGGGAGGGCTTCTGTTCCTGGGAAGAGGCTGCCTGCTGCAGTCTTTTTCCCCTTCCTCTGCCCCGGGGCAGATATGAGTGGCCTTTTGCCCGCTTGCCCTTATGGGGACGAAAGGACTGAGCCTGAAAAGACGGTGTCTTTTTCTGCTGAGAGGCGACCTGGGGTAAAAAGGTGGATTTCCCAGCCGTTGCCGTGGCCACCAGGTCCGATAGACCGACCCCAAATAACTCCTCCCCTTTATACGGCAATACTTCCATATGCCGTTTGGAATCCGCATCACCTGACCACTGTCGCGTCCATAACCCTCTTCTGGCAGAAATGGACAGCGCACTTACTCTTGATGCCAGAGTGCAAATATCCCTCTGTGCATCTCGCATATATAGAAATGCATCCTTTAAATGCTCTATAGTCAATAATATATTGTCCCTGTCCAGGGTATCAATATTTTCAGTCAGGGAATCCGACCAAGCCACCCCAGCACTGCACATCCAGGCTGAGGCGATTGCTGGTCGCAGTATAATAACAGTATGTGTGTATATACTTTTTAGGATATTTTCCAGCTTCCTATCAGCTGGTTCCTTGAGGGCGGCCGTATCAGGAGACGGTAACGCCACTTGTTTTGATAAGCGTGTGAGCGCCTTATCTACCCAAGGGGGTGTTTCCCAACGCGCCCTAACCTCTGGCGGGAAAGGGTATAATGCCAATAATTTTTTAGAAATTAGCAGTTTTTTATCGGGGGAAACCCACGCTTCATCACACACCTCATTTAATTCATCTGAGTCAGGAAAAACTACAGGTAGTTTTTTCACACCCCACATAATACCCTTTTTTGTGGTACTTGTAGTATCAGAAATGTTCAAAACCTCCTTCATTGCCGTGATCATGTAACGTGTGGCCCTACTGGAAAATACGTTTGTTTCCTCACCGTCGACACTGGAGTCAGTGTCCGTGTCTGGGTCTGTCGACCATCTGAGGTAACGGGCGCTTTAGAGCCCCTGACGGTGTTTGAGACGCCTGTACAGGTAATAACTGATTTGCCGGCTGTCTCATGTCGTCAACAGTCTTTTGTAAAGTGCTGACACTATCACGTAATTCCTTCCATAAGACCATCCAGTCAGGTGTCGACTCCCTAGGGGGTGACATCACTATTACAGGCAATTGCTCCGCCTCCATACCATTTTCCTCCTCATACATGTCGACACAACGTACCGACACACAGCACACACACAGGAAATGCTCTGATAGAGGACAGGACCCCACTAGCCTTTTGGGGAGACAGAGGGAGAGTTTGCCAGCACACACCAGAGCACTATATATATAAAGGGATAACCTTATATAAGTGTTTTTCCCTTATATAGCTGCTGTATAGATTTATCTGCCAATTTAGTGCCCCCCCTCTCTTGTTTACCCTGTTTCTGTAGTGCAGGACTGCAGGGGAGAGTCAGGAAGCTTCCCTCCAACGGAGCTGTGAGGGAAAATGGCGCCAGTGTGCTGAGGAGATAGGCTCCGTCCCCTTCTCGGCGGCCTTTCTCCCGCTTTTTTAAGGAAAAATTGGCAGGGGTTAAATGCATCCATATAGCCCAGGAGCTATATGTGATGTATTTTTTGCCATCTAAGGTGTTTTTATTGCGTCTCAGGGCGCCCCCCCCAGCGCCCTGCACCCTCAGTGACCGGAGTGTAAAGTGTGCTGAGAGCAATGGCGCACAGCTGCGGTGCTGTGCGCTACCTTATTGAAGACAGGACGTCTTCTGCCGCCGATTTTCCGGACCTCTTCAGTCTTCTGGCTCTGTAAGGGGGCCGGCGGCGCGGCTCTGGGACCCATCCATGGCTGGGCCTGTGATCGTCCCTCTGGAGCTAATGTCCAGTAGCCTAAGAAGCCCAATCCACTCTGCACGCAGGTGAGTTCGCTTCTTCTCCCCTTAGTCCCTTGGTGCAGTGAACCTGTTGCCAGCAGGATTCACTGAAAATAAAAAACCTAAAACTAAACTTTTTCTTAGAAACTCAGGAGAGTCCTAGAATGCACCCTTCTCGGCCGGGCACAAAAATCTAACTGAGGCTTGGAGGAGGGTCATAGGGGGAGGAGCCAGTGCACACCAGGTAGTCCTAAAGCTTTTACTTTTGTGCCCAGTCTCCTGCGGAGCCGCTGTCCCCCATGGTCCTTTCGGAGTCCCCAGCATCCACTTAGGACGTTAGAGAAAAAGAGGCGCAATGAGGTAGCTGTGTGACTAAGCTCAGCGACCCAAGTGGCCGACACAAACACCTGGCCCATCTAGGAGTGGCACTGCAGTGTCAGGCAGGATGGCCCTTCAAAAAAATACTCCCCAAACAGCACATGACGCAAAGAAAAAAAGAGGCGCAATGAGGTAGCTGTGTGACTAAGCTCAGCGACCCAAGTGGCCGACACAAACACCTGGCCCATCTAGGAGTGTCACTGCAGTGTCACGCAGGATGGCCCTTCAAAAAAATACTCCCCAAACAGCACATGACGCAAAGAAAAAAAGAGGCGCAATGAGGTAGCTGTGTGACTAAGCTCAGCGACCCAAGTGGCCGACACAAACACCTGGCCCATCTAGGAGTGGCACTGCAGTGTCACGCAGGATGGCCCTTCAAAAAAATACCCCCCAAACAGCACATGACGCAAAGAAAAAAGAGGCGCAATGAGGTAGCTGTGTGACTAAGCTCAGCGACCCAAGTGGCCGACACAAACACCTGGCCCATCTAGGAGTGGCACTGCAGTGTCACGCAGGATGGCCCTTCAAAAAAATACTCCCCAAACAGCACATGACGCAAAGAAAAAAAGAGGCGCAATGAGGTAGCTGTGTGACTAAGCTCAGCGACCCAAGTGGCCGACACAAACACCTGGCCCATCTAGGAGTGTCACTGCAGTGTCAGGCAGGATGGCCCTTCAAAAAAATACTCCCCAAACAGCACATGACGCAAAGAAAAAAAGAGGCGCACTTGCAGGGGGCGTGCAAATGGTGGAAGGCGCAAGCTCTTCCCGTCCAGTGTTGGGAAGGTCAGGCATCGCAACCGACACAATTGGACTCTCCTTGGGGATTTGTGATTTCGAAGAACGCACAGTTCTTTGCTGTGCTTTTGCCAGCTTAATTTTTTTCATTTTTCTAGCGAGAGGCTGAGTGCTTCCATCCTCATGTGAAGCTGAACCACTAGCCATGAACATAGGCCAGGGCCTCAGCCGTTCCTTGCCACTCCGTGTCGTAAATGGCATATTGGCAAGTTTACGCTTCTCCTCAGACGCTTTTAATTGTGATTTTTGGGTCATTTTTTTACTGATCTTTTGTGTTTTGGATTTTACATGCTCTGTACTATGACATTGGGCATCTGCCTTGGCAGACGACGTTGATGGCATTTCATCGTCTCGGCCATGACTAGTGGCAGCAGCTTCAGCACGAGGTGGAAGTGGATCTTGATCTTTCCCTATTTTTTTAACCTCCACATTTTTGTTCTCCATATTTTAATGCGCACAACTAAAAGCCACCACAGGTATACAATGTAGATGGATGGATAGTATAGTATTATATTACTTATGGAGGACGAGTGACGACACAGAGGTAGGTACAGCCGTGGCCTACCGTACTGCTATATATATATATATATATATATATATACACAAAACAGATACTCTCCCTTTTGCGCTATTAAACAGAAAGTGAGAAAGGATTGGGTTAAGGCTGCCAAATTCCACTAAGTCCCTTGTTAGGAGGGACTAAAAAGATACAAATATGTGCCAATAGAGGAATGGGCGCACTTGGGTTGTTTTTCCACCCAATATTCAACGGGGAAAAACAGCAGTCTCCCTAAGATATTTACTCCTAATTTGTGAGCATAAAACCACATTTAACATGTTCCATGTAAAATTTATTACAACATAAAAGCAATGATACAAAACGGTATAGTATCTCTTCTTGCAGATAACACCATATAGTACAGAGGACCAGTTGAAATAACTTTGATAGATTCCTCCTTCTCCTTTGACAATTCGGAGATTTGATGTTTATGAACAAATAACCCGACGCGTTTCGTCTTACTCTAAGACTTCATCAGGGGTATGTCTCTAGTGCTTGATAAATACTGTTAGTGCATCAATAAAATGGCAATTACGTATTCTGGATACTTGAAAAAACCACACACCGGTGGGGTACACAGGTGAAAGTTAGATTAAGCCTTATGGTTAAGTGCTTGAATAACAAGTTCAAACGCATAGGCCTGAACGCAAGTTCAAATAGGTATGTGACCTTATGATTCAGGGATTTGGATAACAAGTTCAAATACACAGGTCTACCACAATTTCATATGCGTGTGTAACCTTGCCAGCAGCTACAATAGCTTCAAGTCACAACCAGTGTAATCTGTGTGTGGTTTTTTCAAGTATCCAGAATACGTAATTGCCATTTTATTGATGCACTAACAGTATTTATCAAGCACTAGAGACATACCCCTGATGAAGTCTTAGAGTAAGACGAAACGCGTCGGGTTATTTGTTCATAAACATCAAATCTCCGAATTGTCAAAGGAGAAGGAGGAATCTATCAAAGTTATTTCAACTGGTCCTCTGTACTATATGGTGTTATCTGCAAGAAGAGATACTATACCGTTTTGTATCATTGCTTTTATGTTGTAATAAATTTTACATGGAACATGTTAAATGTGGTTTTATGCTCACAAATTAGGAGTAAATATCTTAGGGAGACTGCTGTTTTTCCCCGTTGAATATTGGGTGGAAAAACAACCCAAGTGCGCCCATTCCTCTATTGGCACATATATATATATATATATATAAAATATACTGTATAATAATAATAACGGACCTGGTGGACACTGTCAGCAGACTGCTAAACTAGTATGAAGAAAAAAAAAGCCACCACAGGTATACAATGTAGATGGATGGATAGTATAGTATTATATTACTTATGGACGACGAGTGCACTGACGACACAGAGGTAGGTACAGCCGTGGCCTACCGTACTGCTATATATAATAAGAATTTACTTACCGATAATTCTATTTCTCGTAGTCCGTAGTGGATGCTGGGGACTCCGTCAGGACCATGGGGATAGCGGGCTCCGCAGGAGACAGGGCACATCTAAAAAGCTTTTTAGGTCACATGGTGTGTACTGGCTCCTCCCCCCATGACCCTCCTCCAAGCCTCAGTTAGGTACTGTGCCCGGACGAGCGTACACAATAAGGAAGGATCTTGAATCCCGGGTAAGACTCATACCAGCCACACCAATCACACCGTACAACTTGTGATCTGAACCCAGTTAACAGTATGATAACAAAACGAAGTAGCCTCCGAAAAGATGGCTCACAACAATAGTAATAACCCGATTTTTGTAACAATAACTATGTACAAGCATTGCAGACAATCCGCACTTGGGATGGGCGCCCAGCATCCACTACGGACTACGAGAAATAGAATTATCGGTAAGTAAATTCTTATTTTCTCTAACGTCCTAGTGGATGCTGGGGACTCCGTCAGGACCATGGGGATTATACCAAAGCTCCCAAACGGGCGGGAGAGTGCGGATGACTCTGCAGCACCGAATGAGAGAACTCCAGGTCCTCCTTAGCCAGAGTATCAAAATTTGTAAAATTTTACAAACGTGTTCTCCCCTGACCACGTAGCTGCTCGGCAAAGTTGTAATGCCGAGACTCCTCGGGCAGCCGCCCAGGATGAGCCCACCTTCCTTGTGGAATGGGCATCTACATATTTCGTCTGTGGCAGGCCTGCCACAGAATGTGCAAGCTGAATTGTACTACAAATCCAGCGTGCAATAGACTGCTTAGAAGCATGAGCACCCAGCTTGTTGGGTGTATACAGTATAAACAGCAAGTCAGACTTTCTGACTCCAGCCGTCCTAACTATATATATATATATATATATATATATATATATATATATATTTTTAGGGCCCTGACCACGTCTAGTAACTTGGAGTCCTCCAAGTCCCTAGTAGCCGCAGGCACCACAAGAGATTGTTTCAGGTGAAAACGCTGACACCCCTTTATGAAGAAACTGGAGACGAGTCCCAGTTCTGTCCTGTTCAAATGGAAAATTTTAATATGGGCTTTTGTAAGACAAAGCCGCCCATTCTGACAATCGCCTGGCCGAGGCCAGGGCTAACAACATGGTCACTTCCCATGTGAGATATTTGTCAACAGCATGGTCACTTTCCATGTGAGATATTTCAAATCCACAGATTTGAGCGGTTCAAACCAATATGATTTTAAGAAATCCCAACACTATGTTGAGATCTCACGGTGCCCCTAGGGGCACAAAAAAGCTGTATATGCAATACATCCTTTACAATCTGGACTTCAGGAACTGAAGTCAATTCTTTCTGGAAGAAAATCTACAGGGCCGAAATTTAAATGTTAATGAACCCCAGTTTGAGGTCCAAAACACTCCTGTTCTCAGGAAGTGTAGAAATCGACCTAGTTGAATTTCCGTCGTGGAGCCTCCCTGGCCTCACCCACGCAACATATTTTCACCACATGTGGTGATGACGTTGTGCGGTCACCTCCTTCCTGGCTTTGACCAGGGTAGGTATGACCTCTTATGGAATGCCTTTTCCCTTCAGGAACCGGCATTCAACCGCCATGCCGTCAAACGCAGCCGCGGTAAGTCTTGGAATAGACATGGTACTTGCTGAATCAAGTCCCTCTCAGCTCCCCAGGCCCTTAGTCCTCTGTGAGCATTTCTTGAAGTTCCGGGTACCAAGTCCCTCTTGGCCAATCCGGAGCCACTAGTATAGTTCATACTCCTCTATGTCTTATAATTCTCAATACCCTGGTTATGAGAAACAGAGGAGGGAACACATACCCAGACTGGTACACCCACGGTGTTACCAGAACATCCACAGCTATCGCCTGAAGGTCTCATGACCTGGCGGAATACCTGTCCCGTTTTTTGTTCGGGCGGGACGCCATCATGTCCACCTTTGGTCTTTGCCAACGGTCCACAATCATGTTGAAAAACTTCCCTATGAAGTTTCCACTCTCCCGGGTGGAGGTCATGCCTGCTGAGGAAGTCTGCTTCCCAGTCGTCCACTCCCGGAAAGAACACTGCTGACAGTGCTATCACATGATTTTCCGCCTAGCGAAAAATCCTTGCAGTTTTCACTGCCCTCCTGCTTCTTGTGCCGCCCTTCTGTTTACGTGGGCGACTGCCGTGATGTTATCCCACTGGATCAATACCGGCTGACCTTGAAGCAGAGGTCTAGCTAAGTTTAGAGCATTATAAATTTGCTCTAAGCTTATTTATGCAGAGAGAATTCTCCAGACTTAATCACACTTCCCTGGAAATTTTTTCCCTGTGTGACTGTTCCCCAGCCTCTCAGGCTGGCCTCCGTGGTCACCGGCATCCAATCCTGAATGCCGAATCTGCGGCCCTCTAGAAGATGAGCACTCTGTAATCACCACAGGAGAGACACCCTTTTCCTTGGATATAGGGTTATCCGCTGATGCATCTGAGGATGCGATCCGGACCATTTGTCCAGCAGATCCCACTGAAGAGTTCTTGCGGGAAATCTGCCGAATGGAATTGCTTCGTAATAAGCCACCATTTTTACCAGGACTCTTGTGCAATGATGCACTGACACTTTTCCTGGTTTTAGGAGGATCCCGATTAGCTCGGATAACTCCCTGGTTTTCTCCACTGGGAGAAACACGTTTTTCTGGACTGTGTCCAGAATCTTCCCTAGGAACAGTAGACGTGTCGTCGGAAAAAGCTGCGATTTTGGAATATTTAGAATCCACTCGTGCTGTCGTAGAACTACTTAAGATAGTGCTACTCCGACCTCCAACTGTTCTCTGGACCTTGCCCTTATCAGGAAAGCGTCCATGTTTCTTTTAAGAAAAATCATCATTCCGGCCCGTCCCTTTGGTAAAGACCCGGGGCGCCGTGGACAATCCAAACGGCAGCGTCTGAACTGATAGTGACAGTTCTGTACCAGGAACCTGAAGTACCCTTGGTGAGAAGGGCAAATTTGGACCTGTAGGTAAACGTCCCTGATATCCAGTGACATCATATCGTCCCCTTCTTCCTGGTTCGCTATCACTGCTCCGAGTGACTCCATCTTGATTTGAACGCTTGTATGTAAGTGTTCAAATATTTCAGATCTCACCGAGCCGGTTGGCTTCAGTACCACAATATAGTGTGGAATACTACCCCCTTCCTTGTTGTAAGAAGGGTACTTTGATTATCACCTGCTGGGAATACAGCCTGTGAATTGTGTGAGGGGGAGACGTCACGAATTTCCAATGTACACCTGGGATATTACATGTAGGATCCCGGAGTTCCCTTGCGAGTGTTGCTGAAACTCTTGAGATGACCCCCTACCGCACCTGAGTCCGCTTGTACGGCCCCAGCGTTATGCTGCGGACTTGGCAGAAGCCGTGAGGAGCTTCTGTTCCTGGGAATGAGCTGCTTGCTGCAGTCTTCTTCCCTTTCCTCTCCCCCTGGGCAGATATGACTGGCCTTCGCCCGCCTGCCCGTATGGGGACGAAAGGACTGAGACTGAAAAGACTGTGTCCTTTTCTGCCAATATGTGACTCGGGGTAACAAAAGGTGGATTTTTCAGCTGTTGCCATGGCCACCAGGTCCAATGGACCGCCCCTTTATACGGCAATACTTCCATATGCCGTCTGGAATCTGCCTCACCTGACCACTGTCGTGTCTTCGTCTGGCAGATATGTACATCACATTTACTCTTGATGCCAGAATGCAAATATGCCTCTGCGCATCACACATATATAGAAATGCATCCTTAAAATGCTCTATAGACAATAAAATCCTGTCCCTGTCAAGGGTATCAAAATTTTCAGTCAGGAAATCCGACCAAGCCCCCTCAGCGCTGCACATCCAGGCTGAGGCGATTGCTGGTCGTAGTATAACACCAGTATGTGTGTATATACTGTTATGATATTTTCCAGCTTCCTATCAGCTGGCTCCTTGAGGGCGGCCGTATCTGGAAACGGTAACGCCATGTTTTTTATAAGCGTGTGAGCGCCTTGTCCACCCTAAGGTGTGTTTTCCAACTCGCCCTTACTACTGGCGGGAAAAAGGGTATACCGCCCATAACTTTCTGTCGGAGGAACCCCACGTATCATCACACACTTCATTTAATTTATCTGATTCAGGCAAAACTACAAGTAGTTTATTCCCACCCTACAAAATACCCTTATTTGTGGTACTTGTGGTATCAGAAATACGTAACACCTCCTTCATTGCCCTTAACATGTAACTTGTGGCCCTAAAGGAAAAATACGTTTGTTTCTTCACCGTCGACACTGGGGTCAGTGTCCGTGTCAGTGTCTGTCGACCGACTGAGGTAAATGGGCGTTTTTACAAGCCCCTGACGGTGTCTGAGACGCCTGGACCGATACTAATTTGTCCGCCGGCTGTCTCATGTCGTCAACCGGCTTGCAGCGTGTTGACATTATCACGTAATTCCATAAGTAAGCCATCCATTCTGGTGTCGACTCCCTAGAGAGTGACATCACCATTACAGGCAATTTTCTCCGTCTCCTCACCAACATTTTCCTCATACATGTCGACACACACGTACCGACCTACAGCACACACATACAGGGAATGCTCTGATAGAGGACAGGACCCACTAGCCCTTTGGGGAGACAGAGGGAGAGTTTGCCAGCACACACCAAAAGCGCCATAATGTATATAACAACCCTAGAAGGTGTTGTTTCTATATATGGGCTCTTAATATATAATTATATCGCCAATTTATGCCCCCCTTCTCTTTAACCCTGTTTCTGTAGTGCAGGGGAGAGTGGGAGCCTTCCTCACCAGCGGAGCTGGTCAGGAAAATGGCGCTGAGTGCTGAGGAGAATAAGCTCCGCCCCTTTCACGGCGGGCTTTTCTCCCGGTTATTAGGAAAACTGGCCTGGGTTAAATACATACATATAGCCTTAATGGCTATATGTGATGTATTTATTTGCCAAATAGGTATTTATATTGCTGCCCAGGGCGCCCCCAGCAGCGCCCTGCACCCTCCGTGACCGTGTCAGTGAGCCGTGTAGCAACAATGGCGCACACCTCTCTGAAGACTGTGAAGTCTTCTGCCGCCTGTTTCCGGACCTCCGTTCCGCCGTCTTTCTTCAGCGTCTGTAAGGGGGATCGGCGGCGCGGCTCCGGGACGAACCCCAGGCTGACCTGTGTTCCGACTCCCTCTGGAGCTCAGTGTCCAGTAGCCTAAAACTTCAATCCTCCTGCACGCAGGTGAGTTGCAAGTCTCTCCCCTAAGTCCCTCGTTGCAGTGATCCTGTCGCCAGCAGGAATCACTGATTAGAAACCTAAAAAAAACTTTACTAAACAGCTCCTTAAGAGAGCCATCCAGTTTGCACCCTTCTCGGACGGGCACAAAAACCTAACTGAGGCTTGGAGGAGGGTCATGGGGGGAGGAGCCAGTACACACCATGTGACCTAAAAAGCTTTTTAGATGTGCCCTGTCTCCTGCGGAGCCCGCTATCCCCATGGTCCTGACGGAGTCCCCAGCATCCACTAGGACGTTAGAGAAATATATATATATATATATATAATATACTGTATAATAATAATAACGGACCTGGTGGACACTGTCAGCAGACTGCTAAACTAGTATGAAGAAAAAAAAAGCCACCACAGGTATACAATGTAGATGGATGGATAGTATAGTATTATATTACTTATGGACGACGAGTGCACTGACGACACAGAGGTAGGTACAGCCGTGGCCTACCGTACTGCTATATATATATATAATATACTGTATAATAATAATAATAACAGACCTGGTGGACACTGTCAGCAGACTGCTAAACTAGTATGAAGAAAAAAAAAGCCACCACAGGTATACAATGTAGATGGATGGATAGTATAGTATTATATTACTTATGGACGACGAGTGCACTGACGACACAGAGGTAGGTACAGCCGTGGCCTACCGTACTGCTATATATATATATATAATATACTGTATAATAATAATAATAATAACGGACCTGGTGGACACGGTCAGCAGACTGCTAAACTAGTATGAAGAAAAAAAAAGCCACCACAGGTATACAATGTAGATGGATGGATAGTATAGTATTATATTACTTATGGACGACGAGTGCACTGACGACACAGAGGTAGGTACAGCCGTGGCCTACCGTACTGCTATATATATATATATATATATATATATATATAATATACTGTATAATAATAATAACGGACCTGGTGGACACTGTCAGCAGACTGCTAAACTAGTATGAAGAAAAAAAAAGCCACCACAGGTATACAATGTAGATGGATGGATAGTATAGTATTATATTACTTATGGACGACGAGTGCACTGACGACACAGAGGTAGGTACAGCCGTGGCCTACCGTACTGCTATATATATATATAATATACTGTATAATAATAATAATAACAGACCTGGTGGACACTGTCAGCAGACTGCTAAACTAGTATGAAGAAAAAAAAAGCCACCACAGGTATACAATGTAGATGGATGGATAGTATAGTATTATATTACTTATGGACGACGAGTGCACTGACGACACAGAGGTAGGTACAGCCGTGGCCTACCGTACTGCTTATATATATAATATACTGTATGATAATAATAATAACGGACCTGGTGGACACTGTCAGCAGACTGCTAAACTAGTATGAAGAAAAAAAAAAGCCACCACAGGTATACAATGTAGATGGATGGATAGTATAGTATTATATTACTTATGGACGACGAGTGCACTGACGACACAGAGGTAGGTACAGCCGTGGCCTACCGTACTGCTATATATATATATATATATATATATATATATAATATACAGCTGCTCGGCTCCGGCACTCCTGCTATGCACAGCTTGCTCAGGTGCCTTCCCTGTGGGGCATGCCCACCTGCATATAGAGATTGTTGTGGAGGCGGCACTCAAAGACTTGCACAAATGGTGAAAAAAGCATCCACACATGTGGATGCTTTTTTCACCATTTGTGCAAGTCTTTGAGTGCCGCCTCCACAACAATCTCTATATATATAATATACTGTATAATAATAATAACGGACCTGGTGGACACTGTCAGCAGACTGCTAAACTAGTATGAAGGAAAAAAAAGCCACCACAGGTATACAATGTAGATGGATGGATAGTATAGTATTATATTACTTATGGACGACGAGTGCACTGACGACAGAGAGGTAGGTACAGCCGTGGCCTACCATACTGCTATATATATATATAATATACTGTATAATAATAACGGACCTGGTGGACACTGTCAGCAGACTGCTAAACTAGTATGAAGAAAAAAAAAGCCACCACAGGAGTGTTTTTCAGGCAGACAAACGTATACTGGACTGGTGGTCACTGTCAGCAAAACTGTGCACTGTACTCCTGCTATAACTGCTCCCCAGTCCCCACAATTAGGCAGTGTGAGCAGTGCACTCAGCACAGATATATGCAGCAGTGCAGCACACTGAGTGAGCACAGATATGGTGGAGCGTTTTTTTTCAGGCAGAGAAACAAAGGATTAAACTCACTGGTGGTATAATCAAAACCCTGCACTGTACTCCCTAACAGCTGCTCCCCGTCCCCAATCCTCCCCACAATTATAACTAAGTCACTCAGTCTTTACTCTTTTCTACTATAACGGAGAGGACGCCAGCCACGTCCTCTCCCTATCAATCTCAATGCACGTTTGAAAATGGCGGCGACGCGCGGCTCCTTATATAGAATCCGAATCTCGCGAGAATCCGACACCGGGATGATGACGTTCGGGCGCGCTCGGGTTAACCGAGCAAGGCGGGAGGATCCGAGTCGCTCGGACCCGTGAAAAAAAAGGTGAAGTTCGGGCGGGTTCGGATCCCGAGGATCCGAACCCGCTCATCACTACTGGTAAGATCTACGTAGATCCTTAATCACGGACTATGTCCAACGATGCATCTCCCGCAGAAAGGTCCGGCCCTTGGAAAGCCGGGACTACAATTTCTTTGTTAAGGTGGAATTTAGACACTACTTTAGGAAGATACTCAGATTTAGCTCTGAGAACTGCTTTATCTGGATAAAAAAAAAAAAAAAAAAAAATCAGAAATGGAGGACGACATAACAATGCCCTAAATCTGAAACTGTTCTAGCTGAAGTCATGGCCAGTAGAAAGAGAACTTTAGTTGTGAACTATTTAACATCCACTTTATTAAGTGGTTCAAATGTGGCAACTTGAAGGGCTTTCTGGACTAGACTTAAGTCCCAAGGCACTGTAGGAGGAACAAAAGGAGGTTGAACGCGCAGCATTCCCAAGAAAAAAGTAGGCACATCCTGTAAATTGGCAATTTTCTTTTGGAACCATACAGTCAATGCCGACACTTGCACTCTCAAGGAAGCCACCTTCAAACCTTTATCCATTCCTGCCTGAAGGAATGCTAAGACCCTGGAAACTCTAAAAGACTTAGGGTCCATTTTCCGTTCACTGCACCAATGAATATAGGCTTGCCATATTCGGTGATAAATGTGAGCTGAGGAAGGTTTCTTTGCTCTGATCATAGTTTGAATTACCTGTTGTGAGAATCCTCTTGACTTCAGGATAGAGGTTTCAAGACCCACGCCGTCAAAGACAGTCGATCCAGATGCCTGTGATAACAAGGATTCCGCATTAGTAGATATGGACGTTGAGAGAGCAGAAGTGAAACATCCATCGACATCCTCTGCAAATCTGTGTACCAATGCCTTCTGGGTCAAGCCGGACCTATTAGTATCATGTATCAACATTAGTATCAACTTTTCCTTGCTTTAACTTTCTCACCACCCTGGGTAATAGGGTGATTGGAGGAAACACATAAGCCAGATGAAAGCCCCATCTCACCAACAGGGCATCCACAAAGATCGCTCTGGGATCCTTTGTTCTTGACCTGTATGCGAGCACTTTGTTGTTTAGACGGGACGCCATGAGATCTATCTCCGGCAACCCCCACTTGTCTACTAGAGTCTGGAAGACCTCCGGGTGTAGAGCCCATTCGCTTGCCTAAATGGCGCGTCGACTGAAAAAGTCCGCTTCCCAGTTTAGGACTCATGGAACGAACACTGCGGACAAGGCAGGATAATGAAGTCCTGCCCACTTTAGTATGTGACTTACCTCCTTCATTGATTTTCGGCTGAGAGTGCCTCCCTGATGGTTGAGGTATGCTACTGCCATCACATTGTCCGAGCGGATCTGGACTGGTTTTCCCCGAAGAATGTCCTTTGCATGAATCAGTGCCATGTATATGGCCCGAAGTTCCAATATATTTATTGGCAGGCAACTTTCTTCCTTGGTCCACAACCTTCCTGACACTGCTCCCCAGCCCTGGAGACTGGCATCTCTCGTCAGAATTTCCCAATCTGATATCCAAAAGGATCTCCCCTTGTCCAGATGGGATGTCTGTAGCGACCAGGCTAATGACCTTCTTACTTCTAACGTAAGAACCATAGTGTGTTTTTATCGTCTGATGCAACTCATTCCATTTGGCAAAAATCAGACGCTGCAGAGGCCTTGAGTGGAATTGTGTATACTCCACCATGTCGAATGTTGACACCATCAAACCCATCACGTGCATTGCATCACATTTTGACTGTGTAAAAGTCCTGAATCCTTGATTGAACCTTGGATATCTTGTTCAGAGGTAAAATTACTCTCTGAAGCCTTGAATCCAGTACAGCCTCCAAGTGAGTAATCCGCTGTGACGGAACCAGAGATGATTTTGCCCAATTTATGAGCCACCCATGGTTCTGCAGACATGTTATTGTCTGTTTCAGATGACATAAGAGCAATTCCTGCGTCTGTGCCGGGATTAAAAGATTGTCGAGGTATGATAATATTCTTATGCCCTGCTGGCGGAGATAAACTGGCATTACCACCATAATCTTGGTAAATACTCTGCAGGCTGTGGCTAAGCCAAACGGTAGGGCTTGGAACTGAAAATGCTGTTGGAGTATAGCGAACCTGAGATAGCACTAATTGGACAGTGCTATCGGGACATGTAGGTATCCTGTATATCCAGGGATACCATATAATCCCCTGGCTCCATGGCCAAAATTATGGAACGTAACGTCTCCATGTGAAACCGAGGTACCCATGTTTATTAGTTCAGCACTTTAAAATTGAGAATGGGCCGAAATGAGCCATTTGGCTAACTACAAACAGGTTGGAGTAA
The DNA here is from genome assembly GCF_028390025.1 of Pseudophryne corroboree. Lineage (NCBI taxonomy): Eukaryota > Metazoa > Chordata > Amphibia > Anura > Myobatrachidae > Pseudophryne > Pseudophryne corroboree. Next base: position 169,285,708 of record NC_086444.1, on the reverse strand, counting down.
AAAAAAAAAACCTGTCTTCGTTGTGCAGGAGGAACTGGAATGATTACTCCTGACTGAAGCAATTTCTGGACTGCCTCTAACAAAGCCCTGACCTTAGTCTCTACCAGAGACGGGCTGGTACAAGAAAACCTTCGAGGAGGGTGTTTCTTAAAGGCAAACGCATAATCTAGAGATACCGCTTTCTGCACCCAGGCATCTGTTATAGACTGATGCCAGATCTGTGCAAACTGAAGAAGTCGGTCCTCCACCCTGGGGTCCCCCAGGTGGAGGCCCACGCTATCAGGCTGATGGCTTATCTGTTTTCCCAACCGGTCCTCTGGTAGCCCAATGCTTTTTAGTCTTACCAGACTTGTTGTATTGGGACTGCTTGCCATCACTTTTTCCTTTAGCTTTTCCTTGAAACCAAAAGGGACGAAAAGCCGGAACTTTAGGTTTGAAATTGTATGTGGAAGGAAACTTGACCTTCTTGGAGTCTGCTTCTGACTCCAGAATATCTATCAATTCTTTACCAACAAGAATATCTCCAGAAAAGGGCAAAGATTCCAAAACCACCTTAGATTCTGAATCAGCTTTCCACGTACGTAGCCAAACTGCTCTGCGAGCAGCTATTGTTGAAGATGATACCCTGGAGGCAATAGTACCCATATCCAATGCTGATTCTTCCAAGAACATTGCAGTCTGTTTTATATGTGCTTTATGGGATTTTTGCTCTCCAGAAGCTATTGAAAAATCCCCCTCCAATGCAACAGCCAGGCAGCCACTGCCTTTGCCATCCAAGCTGAAGCCATGGCTGGCCTTAGGACTGCCCCAGACAGGGAAAAATAAGATTTTAAACCTACCGGTAAATCTATTTCTCCTAGTCCGTAGAGGATGCTGGGGACTCCGTAAAGACCATGGGGTATAGACGGGCTCCGCAGGAGATAGGTCACCTAAAAATAACTTTTACTATGGGTGTGCACTGGCTCCTCCCTCTATGCCCCTCCTCCAGACCTCAGTTAGAGAACTGTGCCCAGAGGAGATGGACAATACAAGGCAGGATTTAGCAATCCAAGGGCAAGATTCATACCAGCCCACACCAATCATACCATGTAACCTGGAACATACATAACCAGTTAACAGTATGAACAAACTACAGTAACGGTCCAAGACCGATGTCAACTGTAACATAACCCTTATGTAAGCAACAACTATATACAAGTCTTGCAGAGTTTCCGCACTGGGACGGGCGCCCAGCATCCTCTACGGACTAGGAGAAATAGATTTACCAGTAGGTTTAAAATCTTATTTTCTCTTACGTCCTAGAGGATGCTGGGGACTCCGTAAGGACCATGGGGTTTACACCAAAGCATCCAATCGGGCGGGAGAGTGCGTATGACTCTGCAGCACCGACTGAGCAAACGCTAGGTCCTCATCAGCCAGGGTATCAAACTTTTTGAATTTAGCAAAAGTGTTTGACCCCGACCAAGTCGCCGCTCGGCAAAGTTGTAATGCCGAGACGCCTCGGGCAGCCGCCCAAGAAGAGCCCACCTTCCTAGTGGAATGGGCCTTAACCGAATTTGGTACCGGCAATCCAGCCGTAGAGTGAGCCTGCTGAATCGTATTACAGATCCAGCAAGCAATAGTCTGCTTCGAAGCAGGAGCGCCAATCTTATTGGCCGCATACAGGACAAACAGAGCCTCTGTTTTCCTTATTCTAGCCGTCCTGGCTACATAAATTTTTAAGGCCCTGACTACGTCCAGGGATCTGGAATCCTCCAGGTCACTTGTAGCCACAGGCAGCACAATAGGTTGATTCATATGGAACGAAGAAACCACTTTGCGGACGTGTCCTCAATTCAGCTCGATCCACATGAAAAATCAAGTAGGGGCTCTTGTGTGACAAAGCCGCCAATCCTGACACTCGCCTTGCTGATGCTAAGGCCAACAACATGACCACCTTCCAGGTAAGAAATTTCAACTCAACCTTGTTAAGCGGTTCAAACCAGTGTGATTTTAGGAACTGCAACACCACGTTCAGGTCCCATGGTGCCACTGGAGGCACAAAAGGAGGCTGGATGTACAGCACTCCCTTTACAAACGTCTGGACTTCTGGAAGAGAAGCCAATTCCTTCTGAAAGAAAATCGAGAGGGTCGAAATCTGTACCTTAACCGAGCCTAATTTCAGGCCCATATCCACTCCTGTCTGTAGAAAGTGGAGAAAACGACCCAGATGAAAATCTTCCGTAGGTGCATTCTTGGTCTCACACCAAGACACATACTTTCGCCAGATACGGTGATAATGTTTTATCGTCACCTCCTTCCTAGCCTTTATTAAAGTAGGGATGACCTCTTCCGGAATCCCCTTTTTTGCTAGGAATCGGCGTTCAACTGCCATGCCGTCAAACGTAACCGCGGTAAGTCTTGAAATACACAGGGCCCCTGCTGCAACAGGTCTTCCCTCAGAGGAAGAGGCCAGGGGTCTCCTGTGAGCATCTCTTGTAGATCCGAGTACCAGGCCCTTCGAGGACAGTCTGGGACAACGAGTATCGTCTGTACTCTTCTTCGTCTTATGATCCTCAACACTTTCGTGATGAGAGGAAGAGGAGGAAACACCTAGACCGATTCGCACACCCACGGTGTTACCAGTGCGTCTACTGCTACTGCCTGAGGGTCCCGAGACCTTGCGCAATACCTCCGAAGTTTTTTGTTGAGGCGTGACGCCATCATGTCTATTTGAGGAGTTCCCCAAAGACGTGTTACGTCTGCAAAGACTTCTTGATGAAGTCCCCACTCTCCTGGATGGAGATCGTGTCTGCTGAGGAAGTCTGCTTCCCAGTTGTCCACTCCCAGAATGAAGACAGCCAACAGAGCGCTTACATGATTTTCCGCCCAGCGAAGTATCCTTGTGGCTTCCGCCATCGCGACTCTGCTTCTTGTCCCGCCTTGGCGGTTCACATGAGCCACTGCTGTGACATTGTCTGATTGAATCAGAACCGGTAGGTTTCGAAGAAAACTCTCTGCTTGTCGAAGGCCGTTGTAAATGGCCCCGAGTTCCAACACATTGATGTGTAGACAGGACTCCTGGTCTGACCAAAGACCCTGAAAAGTCTTTCCCTGTGTGACCGCTCCTCATCCTCGGAGGCTCGCGTCCGTGGTAACCAGGATCCAGTCCTGAATCCCGAACCGGCGACCCTCCAGCAGGTGAGCACTTTGCAACCACCACAGGAGGGACACTCTGGTTCCTGGGGACAGAGTTATTTTCCGATGTAAGTGCAGATGGGACCCTGACCACTTGTCCAGAAGGTCCCATTGAAAAGTCCTTGCATGGAACCTTCCGAAGGGAATGGCCTCGTAGGCTGCTACCATTTTCCCCAGAACTCAAGTGCATTGGTGAACTGACACCCTTTTCGGTTTTAGCAGGTCTCTGACCATGTTCTGGATGTCTTGGGCTTTCTCTATTGGTTCCGTATCCAGTATCATACCTAGGAACGGTAGTCGAGTTGTCGGAATCAACTGTGACTTTGGTAGATTTAGAATTTAGAATCCAACCGTGTTGCTGGAGCACTCTCAGAGAGAGCGCCACACTGCTCAGCAATTTCTCCCTTGATCTCGCTTTTATCAGGAGATCGTCCAAGTATGGGATAATTCTGACTCCATGCTTGCGCAGGACCACCATCATTTCCGCCATTATTTTGGTGAAAATCCTCAGGGCCGTGGAAAGTCCAAACGGCAACGTCTGAATTGGTAATGACAATCCTGTACAGCGAATCTCAGGTATTCCTGATGGGGGGCATATATGGGGACATGAAGGTACGCATCCTTTATGTCCAGAGACACCATAAACTCCCCCTCCTCCATGTTGGCTATTATCGCTCTGAGAGATTCCATTTTGAATTTGAATCTTTTTATGTACAGGTTTAGGGATTTCAGATTTAAAATCGGTCTGACCGTACCGTCCGGTTTCGGGACCACAAATGGGGTTGAATAGTAACCTCTTCCCTGCTGGTGCAGGGGAACCTTGATTATCACTTGCTGTATACACAGCGTTTGAATTGCAGCTAACACTACATCCCTTTCCGATGTGGAAGCTGGTAGGGCTGATTTGAAAAATCGGCTCGGGGGCACATCCTCGAATTCCAATTTGTAACCCTGGGAAACTATTTCCAACACCCAGGGATTCAGGTCCGAACTGACCCAGGCCTGACTGAAAAGTCGAAGACGTGCCCCCACCGGTGCGGACTCCCTCAGGGGAGTCCCAGCGTCATGCTGTGGTTTTTGGAGCAGCCGGGGAGGACTTTTGTTCCTGGGCACCTGCCGAAGCAGGTGCTCTCTTGCCTCTGCCCTTACCTCTGGCGAGGAAAGAGGATCCCCGACCTCTTTTGGACTTGTGCGACCGAAAGGACTGCATCTGATAGGGTGTTGCTTTCTTTTGCTGTTGGGGAATATATGGTAAAAAATTTGATTTACCTGCTGTAGCTGTGGAAACCAGGTCCGTCAGCCCATCCCCAAACAATACATCACCCTTATAGGGTAGTACTTCCATATGTTTTTTGGAATCCGCATCACCCGTCCATTGGCGAGTCCATAAGGATCTTCTCACCGAGATAGACATGGCATTGGCCCTGGAAGCTAGCAATCCAATGTCCCTTTGAGCATCCCTCATAAATAAGACTGCGTCTTTTATATGGGCTAGAGTTAGGAATATAGCATCCTTTTCCATAGTATCAAATTGATCTGTCAGCTCATCTGTCCAAGCTGCAATTGCGCTACACACCTTGCCGACGCAATCGTCGGTCTTAACACAGCACCCGTATGCGAATAAATACCCTTTAATGTAGTTTCTTGCCTGCGATCTGCAGGGTCCTTAAGGGCCGCTGTGTCAGGAGACAGCAGCGCCACTTTCTTGGACAAGCGCGTCAGGGCCTTGTCCACAGTGGGGGGTGATTCCCAAATCTCCCTGTCCTGCTTAGGGAAAGGGTATGCCATAAAAATTATTTTGGGGATCTGCGGCCTCTTATCCGGAGTCTCCCAAGCTTTTCCAAAGAACTCATTTAATTCAGAGATTTGGGAAAATTAATAATCTGTTTCTTTTCCTTAAACATGTGTACCCTTGTGTCGGGGACCGAGGGTTCATCCACAATATGCAACACATCCCTTATTGCCACAATCATGCACTGAATGGTTTTAGTCACCCTAGGGTGCAATTTTACTTCGTCATAGTCGACACTGGAATCAGAATCCGTGTCGGTAGTAGTGTCTTGTGTTAAGGGACGCTTTTGAGACCCCGACGGGCCCTGTGAGTCGGTCCAATCTGAGGATTGACCGCCTGATGTCCCCCCTAAACCAGCCTTATCAAGCCTTTTATGTAAAGATGCCACACTTGCATGCAACGTATGCCACATGTCCATCAAATCTGGAGTCGGCACAACCGACGGGGACACACCACTCATTTGCTCCACCTCCTCCTTGGAGAAGCCTTCCGCCTCAGACATGTCGACACACACGTACCGACACCCCACACACACACAGGGATTAACCTATAAAGGGACAAAACCCCAACCAGGTCCTAAGGAGAGACAGAGAAAGAGTATGCCAGCACACACCAGCGCTTAACAACACTGGAAGAAAATATATATATATCCAGATAGCGCTTTTTTATATATATTATGTCAATTCCCACTCACTGCGTCGCCAAAGTGCCCCCCCTCCTCTTTTTTCCAGCCTGTGTTCAGCAGGGGAGAGACCAGGGAGCCATCGTTTTCTTTCTCATGCAGCTTCTGTGGAGAAAATGGCGCTGGTTAGTGCTGAGGATCAAGCCCCGCCCACCCGACGGCGGGCTTCGGTCCCAGTGATTTTTCAATAAAATGGCGGGGGATCAGCAATTTACTGCCTCCGCAGTCTAATGCCACTGTATTTGTGCCAAAATGTGAGGTTTATTGCTGCCCAGGGCGCCCCCCCCCCCCCCTGCGCCCTGCACCCTTCAGTGCTGCTCTGTGTGTGTGTGACTGGGAGCAATGGCGCGCCCCTTTCCTCATGAAGATCTGATGTCTTCTGCCGCCTAAGATGTCTTCTGTCTTTTCTATCCGCTTCTACCTTCAGCATCTGTGAGGACGGCGGCGCGGCTCCGGGACGAACCCCAGGTGAGACCTGTGTTCCGACTCCCTCTGGAGCTAATGGTGTCCAGTAGCCTTAGAAGCAGTGCCCAACTTGACAAGCCAGCTCTGCTTCTCTCTCCTCGGTCCCACAATGCAGGGAGCCTGTTGCCAACAGGACTCCCTGAAAATAAAAAACCTAACAAAATTCTTTTTCCACAGAAAACTCTGGAGAGCTCTCTGCAGTGCACCCATTCTCCTCTGGGCACAAGATCTAACTGAGGTTTGGAGGAGGGGCATAGGGGGAGGAGCCAGTGCACACCCATAGTAAAAGTTCTTTTTAGGTGCCCAACTCCTGCGGAGCCCGTCTATACCCCATGGTCCTTACGGAGTCCCCAGCATCCTCTAGGACGTAAGAGAAAATAAGAATTTACTCACCGGTAATTCTATTTCTCATAGTCCGTAGTGGATGCTGGGACTCCGTAAGGACCATGGGGAATAGCGGCTCCGCAGGAGACTGAGCACAACTATAAAGAAAGCTTTAGACTACTGGTGTGCACTGGCTCCTCCCACTATGACCCTCCTCCAGACTTCAGTTAGGATACTGTGCCCGGAAGAGCTGACACAATAAGGAAGGATTTTGAATCCCGGGTAAGACTCATACCAGCCACACCAATCACACCGTATAACTCGTGATACAATACCCAGTTAACAGTATGATAACAACTGAGCCTCTCAACAGATAGCTCAACAATAACCCTTTAGTTAAACAATAACTGTATACAAGTATTGCAGACAATCCGCACTTGGGATGGGCGCCCAGCATCCACTACGGACTACGAGAAATAGAATTACCGGTGAGTAAATTCTTATTTTCTCTGACGTCCTAAGTGGATGCTGGGACTCCGTAAGGACCATGGGGATTATACCAAAGCTCCCAAACGGGCGGGAGAGTGCGGATGACTCTGCAGCACCGAATGGGCAAACTCTAGGTCCTCCTCAGCCAGGGTGTCAAACTTGTAGAATTTTGCAAATGTGTTTGACCCCGACCAAGTAGCTGCTCGGCAAAGTTGTAGAGCCGAGACCCCTCGGGCAGCCGCCCAAGAAGAGCCCACCTTCCTCGTGGAATGGGCTTTCACTGATTTAGGATGCGGCAGTCCAGCCACCGAATGTGCAAGCTGAATCGTACTACAGATCCAGCGAGCAATAGTCTGCTTTGAAGCAGGTGCACCCAACTTGTTGGGCGCATACAGGATAAATAGCGAGTCAGTCTTTCTGACTCCAGCTGTCCTGGAAACATAGATTTTCAGGGCCCTGACTACGTCCAACAACTTGGAAGCCTCCAAGTCTTTAGTAGCCGCAGGCATCACGATAGGTTGGTTCAGATGAAAAGCTGATACCACTTTAGGGAGAAACTGGGGACGAGTCCTCAATTCTGCCCTATCCATATGGAAAATCAGATAAGGGCTTTTACATGACAAAGCCGCCAATTCTGATACACGCCTGGCCGAAGCCAAGGCCAACAACATGACCACTTTCCACGTTAGATATTTCAAATCCACGGTTTTTAGTGGCTCAAACCAATGTGACTTTAGGAAATCCAACACCACGTTGAGATCCTAAGGTGCCACTGGAGGCACAAAAGGGGGCTGAATATGCAGCACTCCCTTAACAAAAGTCTGAACTTCAGATAGTGAAGCCAGTTCTCTCTGGAAGAAAATCGATAGGGCCGAAATCTGGACCTTAATGGAACCCAATTTTAGGCCCATAGTCACCCCTGACTGCAGGAAGTGCAGAAATCGACCTAGCTGAAATTCCTCCGTTGGGGCCTTCCTGGCCTCACACCACGCAACATATTTTCGCCAAATGCGGTGATAATGGTTTGCGGTAACTTCTTTCCTAGCTTTAATCAGCATAGGAATGACTTCCTCCGGAATGCCCTTTTCCTTCAGGATCCGGTGTTCAACCGCCATGCCGTCAAACGCAGCCGCGGTAAGTCTTGGAACAGACAGGGCCCCTGCTGTAGCAGGTCCTGTCTGAGCGGCAGAGGCCATGGGTCCTCTGAGATCATTTCTTGAAGTTCCGGGTACCAAGCTCTTCTTGGCCAATCCGGAACAATGAGTATAGTTCTTACTCCTCTTCTCCTTATTATCCTCAGTACCTTTGGTATGAGAGGAAGAGGAGGGAACACATAAACCGACCGGTACACCCACGGTGTCACTAGAGCGTCCACAGCTATCGCCTGAGGGTCTCTCGACCTGGCGCAATATCTTTCTAGCTTTTTGTTTAGGCGGGACGCCATCATGTCCACCTGTGGCCTTTCCCAACGGTTTACAATCATTTGGAAGACTTCTGGATGAAGTCCCCACTCTCCCGGGTGGAGGTCGTGCCTGCTGAGGAAGTCTGCTTCCCAGTTGTCCACTCCCGGAATGAACACTGCTGACAGTGCTAACACGTGATTTTCCGCCCATCGGAGAATCCTTGTGGCTTCTGCCATCGCCGTCCTGCTTCTCGTGCCGCCCTGTCGGTTTACATGGGCGACCGCCGTGATGTTGTCTGACTGAATCAGTACCGGCTGGTTTTGAAGCAGGGGTTTTGCCTGACTTAGGGCATTGTAAATGGCCCTCAGTTCCAGAATATTTATGTGCAGGGAAGTCTCCTGACTTGACCATAGTCCTTGGAAGTTTCTTCCCTGTGTGACTGCCCCCCAGCCTCGAAGGCTGGCATCCGTGGTCACCAGGACCCAGTCCTGTATGCCGAATTTGCGGCCCTCTTGAAGATGAGCACTCTGCAGCCACCACAGCAGAGACACTCTGGTCCTTGGAGACAGGGTTATCAGCCTGCGATCCGGACCACTTGTCCAATAGGTCCCACTGAAAGGTTCTTGCATGGAACCTGCCGAATGGAATTGCTTCGTAGAAAGCTACCATCTTTCCCAGGATCCGCGTGCAGTGATGCACCGACACCTGTTTTGGTTTTAGGAGGCCTCTGACTAGAGATGACAGCTCCTTGGCCTTCTCCTCCGGGAGAAACACTTTTTTCTGTTCTGTGTCCAGAACCATCCCCAGGAACAGTAGACGTGTCGTAGGGATCAGCTGTGACTTTGGAATATTTAGAACCCAGCCGTGCTGTTGTAGCACCACCCGAGATAGTGCTACCCCGACCAACAACTGCTCCCTGGACCTCGCCTTTATCAGGAGATCGTCCAAGTACGGGATAATTAAAACTCCCTTCTTTCGAAGGAGTATCATCATTTCGGCCATTACCTTGGTAAAGACCCTCGGAGCCGTGGATAGACCGAACGGCAACGTCTGGAATTGGTAATGACAATCCTGTACCACGAATCTGAGGTACTCCTGGTGAGGATGGTAAATGGGGACATGCAGGTAAGCATCCTTGATGTCCAGTGATACCATGTAATCCCCCTCGTCCAGGCTTGCAATAATCGCCCTGAGCGATTCCATCTTGAACTTGAATTTTTTTATATATGTGTTCAAGGATTTCAAATTTAAAATGGGTTTCACCGAACCGTCCGGTTTCGGTACCACAAACATTGTGGAATAGTAACCCCGTCCTTGTTGAAGTAGGGGCACCTTTACTATCACCTGTTGTGAATACAGCTTGTGAATTGCCTGTAACACTGCCTCCCTGCCTGAGGGAGTGGTTGGTAAGGCAGATTTGAGGAAACGGCGGGGGGGAGACGTCTCAAATTCCAGCTTGTACCCCTGAGATACTATTTGAAAGATCCAGGGATCCACCCGTGAGCGAGCCCACTGATTGCTGAAATATTTGAGACGGGCCCCCACCGTACCTGGCTCCGCCTGTGGAGCCCCAGCGTCATGCTGTGGACTTAGAGGAAGCGGGGGAGGACTTTTGCTCCTGGGAACTGGCTGTATGCTGCAGCTTTTTCCCCCTACCTCTGCCTCTGGGCAGAAAGGACGTGCCCTTAACCCGCTTGCCCCTATTGGGCCGAAAGGACTGTACCTGATAATACGGTGCTTTCTTTGGCTGTGAGGGAACATGGGGTAAAAATGTAGACTTCCCAGCTGTTGCTGTGGAAACGAGGTCTGAGAGACCATCCCCGAACAACTCCTCACCCTTATAAGGCAGAACTTCCATGTGCCTTTTGGAATCTGCATCTCCTGTCCACTGCCGAGTCCATAACCCTCTCCTGGCAGAAATGGACATTGCACTAATTTTGGATGCCAGCCGGCAAATATCCCTCTGTGCATCCCTCATGTATAAAAGTGCGTCTTTAATATGCTCTACGGTTAGCAATATAGTGTCCCTGTCTAGGGTATCAATATTTTCCGACAGGGAATCTGACCACGCAGCTGCAGCACTGCACATCCATGCTGACGCAATAGCAGGTCTCAGTATAACACCTGTGTGTGTATATATAGACTTCAGGATAGCCTCCTGCTTTCTATCAGCAGATTCCTTCAGGGCGGCCGTATCCGGAGACGGTAGTGCCACCTTCTTTGACAAGCGTGTGAGCGCTTTATCCACCCTAGGGGATGTTTCCCAGTGTGACCTATCCTCTGGCGGGAAAGGGTACGCCATTAGTAACCTCTTAGAAATTACCAGTTTCTTATCAGGAGAAGCCCACGCTTCTTCAAACACGTCATTTAACTCCTCAGATGGAGGAAAAGCTACTGGTAGTTTTTTCTCTCCAAACATAATACCCTTTTTTGTGATACCGGGGGTAACATCAGAAATGTGCAACACATTTTTCATTGCCTCAATCATGTAACGTGTGGCCCTATTGGAAGTTACATTAGTCTCATCGTCGTCGACACTGGAGTCAGTATCCGTGTCGACATCTGTGTCTGCCATCTGAGGTAGCGGGCGTTTTAGAGCCCCTGATGGCTTTTGAGACGCCTGGGCAGGCACAGGCTGAGAAGCCGGCTGTCCCATAGTAGGTATGTCGTCAAACCTTTTATGCAAGGAGTCGACACTGTCGCGTAATTCCTTCCACAGAACCATCCACTCAGGTGTCGACCCCGCAGGGGGTGACATCACATTTACAGGCATTTGCTCCGCCTCCACATAAGCCTCCTCATCAAACATGTCGACACAGCCATACCGACACACCGCATACACACAGGGAATGCTCTGACAGAGGACAGGACCCCACAAAGCCCTTTGGGGAGACAGAGAGAGAGTATGCCAGCACACACCAGAGCGCTATATAATACAGGGACTAACTGAATTATATCCCCTTATAGCTGCTATATATATATATATATATATATATATACTGCGCCTAAATTTAGTGCCCCCCCTCTCTTTTTTACCCTTCTGTAGTTGTAGACTGCAGAGGAGAGCCAGGGAGCTTCCTTCCAGCGGAGCTGTGAGGGAAAAATGGCGCCAGTGTGCTGAGGGAGTTAGCCCCGCCCCTTTTTCGGCAGACTTCTCCCGCGTTTTTGAAACTCTGGCAGGGGTATTAATTTACACCTATATAGCCTCTGGGACTATATATGGTGTATATTTGCCAGCCAAGGTGTGTAATATTGCCCTCAGGGCGCCCCCCCCCCAGCGCCCTGCACCCATAAGTGACCGGAGTGTGAGGTGTACATGAGGAGCAATGGCGCACAGCTGCAGTGCTGTGCGCTACCTTGGTGAAGACCGAAGTCTTCTGCCGCCGATTTTCCGGACCTCTTCATGCTTCTGGCTCTGTAAGGGGGACGGCGGCGCGGCTCCGGGAACGAACATCAAGGTCGGGTCCTGCGGTCGATCCCTCTGGAGCTAATGGTGTCCAGTAGCCTAAGAAGCCCAAACTACCACCTGTTAGGTAGGTTCGCTTCTTCTCCCCTTAGTCCCTCGCTGCAGTGAGTCTGTTGCCAGCAGATCTCACTGTAAAATAAAAAACCTAAATATACTTTCTTTCTAGGAGCTCAGGAGAGCCCCTAGTGTGCATCCAGCTCAGCCGGGCACAAGATTCTAACTGAAGTCTGGAGGAGGGTCATAGTGGGAGGAGCCAGTGCACACCAGTAGTCTAAAGCTTTCTTTATAGTTGTGCCCAGTCTCCTGCGGAGCCGCTATTCCCCATGGTCCTTACGGAGTCCCAGCATCCACTTAGGACGTCAGAGAAAAATGGTTTTTAGAAAACCATCCACTCTCCTATCCGTGACATCATTTAATGATGTTGAAGGCAAAGGTAATGTCGATTTTCGCACTAATCTAATTACATGCGTATCTACTTTAGGAGCCACCTCTCTTTTTAAACATTCCCCAGCTGGATAGGATCATTGGACTTCCATTTCTTAGGAATTCTAAACTTCTTAATGGGCATAGCCCAAGCCTCTTCCATGATTTCCGTCAGATGATCTGACCCTGGAAACTCAGTCTTAACTGTTTTGGGACATTTAAACACAGGTGCCTTGGTTTTTAACACAGGCTCTGCTCAATCCTCTAAGGACAGAATGGCTTTCATAGCTTTAATTAACTCAGCTATATCCACTGAGCTGAGACCTCCCTCCTCCTCTTCATAAGCCTAAGTAGAACTGAGCTTTCAACTTCCGATGAATCCTCATCTGAATCATGTGTAGCCTGTGAGGGTGAAGATTTACTTACCACCGGCTTATCAGCTTGTTTCTTTTGAGAGGCTGCTGCTGGAAGTGATACACCATAGGTGGGGAGCTGCAAGTAAGGATTAATAGTGTAACCTATCCCTGGTACAGGAGTTGGAGGAATTATCTGTTCAGCTATACTGGATAAAGTCTGTGCAAACATAGCCCAAGGTGGATCCATCTGCACCAGAATCTGCCTTGTATTTTTCAATTACCCCTGGTGAAAGCTAAAACAATTTGCACACAAACCATCCTGAACCAGATTCTGAGAGGATAACACAGCTTTGCAAGACAAACAGGATACGAGTGTTGGTGTTGCTGTGAGTGTACCTTCCTCACCTTTGCCGCTCTTAGACATGATAATCAACACTTCCACAGTGTACTACACAATTTGTGACTGTAATCACTTTAAGCTTCTTAAAGTGACATACAATCCGACCCTACCCATGCACCAGCATTGAGGATCGAAATAAACAAAACTGACAGAAATATAGTAAAGTTAGCAATCACACTAGCAGTCAGTCACGTTACACATTAGTATAATAAGCAATATGAGCACATCATCAACTACATTTTAAGTATGTAGGAGAACATATTACTGCATCATGTTTAAACAGATCTAACATATTCAGACGCATTGCGAAAGAAAATGTAAATGTATACAGACTCATATGCAATAGGTACTTATCTAACTATTCACACTGAAAAGGGTAGATAGAGACTTAGTGCTGTATTACCCGTACTCAGTAGTGATGGATACAGGGAGACTCACCTCGCTTCCAGGACCGATCAATACGTTAGCGAACGCTGAGTGGATCCAGACACTACTAGTGTACACTGCCGCTCCATGAACCTATAGTGAACACAGAGACGCTCAGGGAACAGATGCACCAGTCACACAGCCGCCTATGCTGCGACTGGGTCCCCTCGTGTACAGCGTCTGAGACGGAAGCGGGAAACAGTTCATGGCGGGAGACTTGGAGGAAACTGGTCACAAAGCAGGGCGACCAGGAGAGCGTCTGACTCCCTACTGTTGACATCAACCCTAGGGATTGCGGCCTCATACTATTCCTGGAGCCTCTGATCCCTAAGGCCTAGTGCTGGTGCACCCGGAGTGGCAGCCACATCAGCGACTGTTTGGTAGTCTCCTCCCAAAACAGTGCGGCTGTGTTCCGTATTCCCCTACTAAGCGGAACCTATGCCTTACCTTCTCCCCGTGCTCCGGCCACAGCCTGGTAACGACTGCTGGACCTGCTAGTACATCAGACACAGACGCCTGCCGAAACAGCACTGTACTCGTGGGTAAGCACTGTCGCGACACAGCGGAGAGTTGTTGGAGCGACTCTAAAGTACGTATAAGACGCTGTTTAGAAAGATCACTCAAGAAAAAATAGTAAGACTATAAAAATAAGATTTTACTTACCGATAAATCTATTTCTCGGAGTCCGTAGTGGATGCTGGGGTTCCTGAAAGGACCATGGGGAATAGCGGCTCCGCAGGAGACAGGGCACAAAAAGTAAAGCTTTTTCCGATCAGGTGGTGTGCACTGGCTCCTCCCCCTATGACCCTCCTCCAGACTCCAGTTAGGTACTGTGCCCGGACGAGCGTACACAATAAGGGAGGATTTTGAATCCCGGGTAAGACTCATACCAGCCACACCAATCACACCGTACAACTTGTGATCTAAACCCAGTTAACAGTATGATAACAGCGGAGCCTCTGAAAGATGGCTTCCTACAACAATAACCCGAATAAGTTAACAATAACTATGTACAATTTATGCAGATAATCCGCACTTGGGATGGGCGCCCAGCATCCACTACGGACTCCGAGAAATAGATTTATCGGTAAGTAAAATCTTATTTTCTCTATCGTCCTAGTGGATGCTGGGGTTCCTGAAAGGACCATGGGGATTATACCAAAGCTCCCAAACGGGCGGGAGAGTGCGGATGACTCTGCAGCACCGAATGAGAGAACTCCAGGTCCTCCTTAACCAGAGTATCAAATTTGTAAAATTTTACAAACGTGTTCTCCCCTGACCACGTAGCTGCTCGGCAAAGTTGTAATGCCGAGACCCCTCGGGCAGCCGCCCAAGATGAGCCCACCTTCCTTGTGGAGTGGGCCTTTACAGATTTAGGCTGTGGCAGGCCTGCCACAGAATGTGCCAGTTGGATTGTGCTACAGATCCAACGAGCAATCGTCTGCTTAGACGCAGGAGCACCCATCTTGTTGGGTGCATACAATATAAACAACGAGTCAGATTTTCTGACTCCAGCTGTTCTTGCAATATATATTTTTAATGCTCTGACAACGTCCAGTAACTTGGAGTCCTCCAAGTCACTTGTAGCCGCAGGCACTACAATAGGCTGGTTCAGATGAAATGCTGACACCACCTTAGGGAGAAAATGCGGACGAGTCCGCAGTTCTGCCCTGTCCGAATGGAAAATCAGATATGGGCTTTTGTAAGATAAAGCTGCCAATTCTGACACTCTCCTGGCAGAAGCCAGGGCTAGAAGCATGGTCACTTTCCAAGTGAGATATTTCAAATCCACCTTATTTAGTGGTTCAAACCAATGAGATTTTAGAAAATCCAAAACTACATTGAGATCCCACGGTGCCACTGGAGGCACCACAGGAGGCTGTATATGCAGCACTCCCTTAACAAAGGTCTGGACTTCAGGGACGGAAGCCAATTCTTTTTGGAAGAAAATCGACAGGGCCGAAATTTGAACCTTAATAGATCCCAATTTGAGACCCATAGACAATCCTGATTGCAGGAAATGTAGGAATCGACCCAGTTGAAATTCCTCCGTCGGAGCACTCCGATCTTCGCACCACGCAACATATTTTCGCCAAATTCGGTGATAATGTTGCACGGTTACTTCCTTCCTTGCTTTAATCAAAGTAGGAATGACTTCTTCCGGCATGCCTTTTTCCATTAGGATCCGGCGTTCAACCGCCATGCCGTCAAACGCAGCCGCGGTAAGTCTTGAAACAGACAGGGACCCTGCTGAAGCAAGTCCCTCCTTATCGTTCTTACGCCTCTTTGCCGTATAATTCTCAATACTTTTGGTATGAGAGGCAGAGGAGGAAACACATACACCGACTGGTACACCCAAGGCGTTACCAGCGCGTCCACAGCTATTGCCTGCGGATCTCTTGACCTGGCGCAATACCTGTCCAGTTTTTTGTTGAGGCGAGACGCCATCATGTCCACCATTGGTCTTTCCCAACGGGTTACCAGCATGTGGAAGACTTCTGGATGAAGTCCCCACTCTCCCGGGTGAAGATCGTGTCTGCTGAGGAAGTCTGCTTCCCAGTTGTCCACTCCCGGGATGAACACTGCTGACAGCGCTATCACATGATTCTCTGCCCAGCGAAGAATCCTTGCAGCTTCTGCCATTGCACTCCTGCTTCTTGTGCCGCCCTGTCTGTTCACATGGGCGACTGCCGTGATGTTGTCCGACTGGATCAACACCGGTTTTCCCTGAAGCAGAGGTTCTGCCTGGCTTAGAGCATTGTATATTGCTCTTAGTTCCAGAATGTTTATGTGAAGAGACGTTTCCAGGCTCGTCCATACTCCCTGGAAGTTTCTTCCTTGTGTGACTGCTCCCCAGCCTCTCAGGCTGGCGTCCGTGGTCACCAGGATCCAATCCTGTATGCCGAATCTGCGGCCCTCCAATAGATGAGGACTCTGCAACCACCACAGAAGAGACACCCTTGTCCTTGGAGACAGGGTTATCCGTAGGTGCATCTGAAGATGCGACCCTGACCATTTGTCCAACAGATCCCTTTGGAAAATTCTTGCGTGGAATCTGCCGAATGAAATTGCTTCGTAAGAAGCCACCATTTTTCCCAGGACTCTTGTGCATTGATGTACAGACACTTTTCCTGGTTTTAGGAGGTTCCTGACAAGCTCGGATAACTCCTTGGCTTTTTCCTCCGGGAGAAAAACCTTTTTCTGAACCGTGTCCAGAATCATCCCTAGGAACAGCAGACGAGTTGTCGGCATTAACTGGGATTTTGGAATATTCAGAATCCACCCGTGCTGTTTTAGCACTTCTTGAGACAGTGCTAATCCCATCTCTAGCTGTTCTCTGGACCTCGCCCTTATTAGGAGATCGTCCAAGTATGGGATAATTAATACGCCTTTTCTTCGAAGAAGAATCATCATCTCGGCCATTACCTTTGTAAAGATCAGAGGTGCCGTGGACAATCCGAACGGCAGCGTCTGAAACTGATAGTGACAGTTTTGTACAACGAACCTGAGGTACCCCTGGTGTGAGGGGTAAATTGGAACGTGGAGATACGCATCCTTGATGTCCAAGGATACCATAAAGTCCCCCTCTTCCAGGTTCGCTATCACTGCTCTGAGTGACTCCATTTTGAACTTGAACTTCTTTATGTACAGGTTCAAGGACTTCAGATTTAGAATAGGCCTTACCGAGCCATCCGGCTTCGGTACCACAAAAAGAGTGGAATAATACCCCTTCCCTTGTTGTAGAAGAGGTACCTTGACTATCACCTGCTGAGAGTACAGCTTGTGAATGGCTTCCAAAACCGTCTCCCTTTCGGAGGGGGACGTTGGTAAAGCAGACTTCAGGAAACGGCGAGGTGGATCCGTCTCTAATTCCAACCTGTACCCTTGAGATATTATCTGCAGGATCCAGGGATCTACCTGCGAGTGAGCCCACTGCGCGCTGTAATTTTTGAGACGACCGCCCACCTTCCCCGAGTCCGCTTGAGAAGCCCCAGCGTCATGCTGAGGCTTTTGTAGAAGCCGGGGAGGGCTTCTGTTCCTGGGAAGGAGCTGCGTGTTGCTGTCTCTTCCCTCGACCTTTGCCTCGTGGCAGATATGAATAGCCCTTTGCTCTCTTATTTTTAAAGGAACGAAAGGGCTGCGGTTGAAAAGTCGGTGCCTTTTTCTGTGGGGGAGTGACTTGAGGTAGAAAGGTGGATTTCCCGGCTGTAGCCGTGGCCACCAAATCTGATAGACCGACTCCAAATAACTCCTCCCCTTTATACGGCAAAACTTCCATATGCCGTTTTGAATCCGCATCGCCTGTCCACTGTCGCGTCCATAAAGCTCTTCTGGCCGAAATGGACATAGCACTTACCCGTGATGCCAGTGTGCAGATATCCCTCTGTGCATCACGCATATAAAGAAATGCATCCTTTATTTGTTCTAACGACAGTAAAATATTGTCCCTGTCCAGGGTATCAATATTTTCAATCAGGGACTCTGACCAAACTACCCCAGCACTGCCCATCCAGGCAGTCGCTACAGCTGGTCGTAGTATAACACCTGCATGTGTGTATATACTTTTTTGGATATTTTCCATCCTCCTATCTGATGGATCTTTAAGTGCGGCCGTCTCAGGAGAGGGTAACGCCACTTGTTTAGATAAGCGTGTTAGCGCCTTGTCCACCCTAGGAGGTGTTTCCCAGCGCTCCCTAACCTCTGGTGGGAAAGGGTATAATGCCAATAATTTCTTTGAAATTATCAGCTTTTTATCAGGGGCAACCCACGCTTCATTACACACGTCATTTAATTCTTCTGATTCAGGAAAAACTATAGGTAGTTTTTTCATACCCCACATAATACCCTGTTTAGTGGTACCTGTAGTATCAGCTAAATGTAACGCCTCCTTCATTGCCAAAATCATATAACGTGTGGCCCTACTGGAAAATACGGTTGATTCGTCACCGTCACCACTGGAGTCATCGCCTGTGTCTGGGTCTGTGTCGACCGACTGAGGCAAAGGGCGTTTCACAGCCCCTGACGGTGTTTGAGTCGCCTGGACAGGCACTAATTGATTGTCCGGCCGCCTCATGTCGTCAAACGACTGCTTTAGCGTGTTGACACTATCCCGTAGTTCCATAAATAAAGGCATCCATTCCGGTGTCGACTCCCTAGGGGGTGACATCCTCATATTTGGCAATTGCTCCGCCTCCACACCAATATCGTCCTCATACATGTCGACACACACGTACCGACACACAGCAGACACACAGGGAATGCTCCTAACGAAGACAGGACCCACTAGCCCTTTGGGGAGACAGAGGGAGAGTTTGCCAGCACACACCAAAAGCGCTATATATATATCAGGGATAGCCTTATAATAAGTGCTCCCTTATAGCTGCTTTGTTATATCAAATTTTCGCCATAAATGTGCCCCCCCCTCTCTGTTTTACCCTGTTTCTGTAGTGCAGTGCAGGGGAGAGACTTGGGAGCCATCCTGACCAGCGGAGCTGTGAGAGGAAATGGCGCCGTGTGCTGAGGAGATAGGCCCCGCCCCTTTTCTGGCGGGCTCGTCTCCCGCTATTTAGAAAAATTAGGCAGGGGTTAAATATCTCCATATAGCCTCTAGGGCTATATGTGAGGTATTTTTAGCCTTTATAGGTAATCATTTTGCCTCCCAGGGCGCCCCCCTCCCAGCGCCCTGCACCCTCAGTGACTGCCGTGTGAAGTGTGCTGAGAGGAAAATGGCGCACAGCTGCAGTGCTGTGCGCTACCTTTTGAAGACTGCAGGAGTCTTCAGCCGCCGATTCTGGACCTCTTCTGTCTTCAGCATCTGCAAGGGGGCCGGCGGCGTGGCTCCGGTGACCATCCAGGCTGTACCCGTGATCGTCCCTCTGGAGCTTGATGTCCAGTAGCCAAGAAGCCAATCCATCCTGCACGCAGGTGAGTTGACTCCTTCTCCCCTCAGTCCCTCGCTGCAGTGATCCTGTTGCCAGCAGGAATCACTGTAAAATAAAAAACCTAGCTAAACTTTTTCTAAGCAGCTCTTTAGGAGAGCCACCTAGATTGCACCCTTCTCGGCCGGGCACAAAAATCTAACTGGAGTCGGGTCATAGGGGGAGGAGCCAGTGCACACCACCTGATCGGAAAAAGCTTTACTTTTTGTGCCCTGTCTCCTGCGGAGCCGCTATTCCCCATGGTCCTTTCAGGAACCCCAGCATCCACTAGGACGATAGAGAAAATAAAATAAGAAAGCTTAGGGCTGCTAAAAACCAGCAGCCCTCTGACCATGGTCCGGCTCCTGCCGCACCAAGCAAAAATCTGAGTTGCCTGAGCCAGGAGGCGTGGATATATAGATGGGCCCATTGCATGCTGGGAGGCCGGAAAAGCTTTGACCGATTGGTGAAAATCCGCTATCGCTTCATCATATCCCATTGTTATCCGTGGACCCTGCCAGAGAAAAACTGATTTGCCTGAGCCAGGAGGCGGGGATATATGAACGGGTCCGCTGCATGCTGGGAGGCCAGAAAGCTTTGACCGTTTGGTGCAGATCTGCTGTCGCTCCTCCATATCCTGATGTATCCTGTGGATAACCTGTGGACCCTGCAGGAGAATATATCTGTAGCTGTGTAGCTTTTGGATTTTCACCATAGGTTGACAAGTTTAATTATAGCGCGTTCTCATAAATCTTCATAAATAATAACACAGGCTCTTAATACAAAGAGTTAATCTGAATTATCAAGAAGGTTTCAGTTACAAAACGGCAGTGGACTTGGCTTTTCCCGTAGGTGACCAACTAAATTTTGTGATATTGTGCTAGGTATAATGGAGAGAATTTTTTTTTTTATACCTATAAAATAAGCCTAGTTAGGCCCTTTGATACTGCAGCCATATTTTTATTATTTAAAACCTCATCGTGTAATGTTTTAAGAAAAATTGATAAGTTACTTGTACTAATGTCCCGTGCGTGACAGTGGATTGGCCCTGTATAGAAAGAGATGGACAATATTGCTACTGTGCATATTACAACATGACATTCATCAACCTGATATCTCTATCACTGTTGAAAACTCTACTATCTACCCTACCCCACAAGCTCGCTGCCTAGGTGTCATCCTTGACTCTGATCTGTCCTTTGTTCCCCACATTCAATCTGTCTCAAGATCATGTTACATGCATCTAAAAAACATATCCAAAATACGACCATACCTTACACAAGACACTGCTAAAACTCTAATCCACGCTCTCATTATCTCCCGCATTGATTATTGCAATAGTCTCCTAACTGGTCTTCCCAAAACAAGACTCTCACCACTACAATCCATTCTGAATGCAGCGGCGAGGCTTATCTTCCTCGCTAGACGTTCATCGTCTGCAGATCCACTCTGTCAGTCCCTCCATTGGTTACCTGTACTCTACCGCATTCAATATAAAATACTTTTACTCACACACAAGGCCATTAACCAAACTACACCAATGTACATCACTTCGCTTATCACAAAATATCTCCCAACCCGACCTCTGCGCTCTTCACAAGACCTGCGTCTCTCATCCACACTCATTACTCGCTCCCACTCACGACTGCAGGACTTTCATCGGGCTGCACCCACCCTGTGGAATGCCCTACCACGCACAATAAGACTCTCCTCTAGTCTCCAAACCTTCAAGCGTTCCCTCAAAACTCACCTCTATAGGCAAGCGTATCAAATTCCAGAACCGCCCACATAACTTTCATAAACCTTCCTATCAAATTACATCCACTCTGTACAGTCCACACATATCCTCACATGTCTTCTCAATCTATGCAATAGATAGCACCTTTCCTTGTGTACATATGCCTATTTCCCTATAGATTGTAAGCTTGCGAGCAGGGCCTTCCTACCTCTGACTGTTATCACCCAGTTTGTTATTGTTATTTCAAATTGTAAAGCGCAACGGAATTTGCTGCGCTATATAAGAAACTGTTAATAAATAAATAAATAAATCACCCTTATCCAATTAAGTAACTAAGAGATCTATTTACTAAGCCTTGGATTGAGAAAAAGTGGACAGAGAAAGTACTAGCCAATCAGCTCCTAACTGCCATGTCACAGGCTGGGTTTAAAAATGACATGTATGAGCTGATTGACTGGTACTTTATCTCCATTCAAGGCTAAGTAAATAAATATGTTAAGTACAGGGTATATAGAAGAATCTTCACAACATGCTGGATTTAGCCTACAGATCTCTACACTCCAGCCCAAACAACGCTCTGCATACCGAAGCCTGCGATTGAAAGCACTGGGACTTCTTTGTGTCCCAAAGAAGCATTTTTGAGGTAACAAGAAGCCACGAATATAGTTGGAAGACCATAGCAGCACAGAACGGGACTGCCAGGCCAGCGGTGGGAATTAGGCAGAAGCACATTTTACATGTACTAAGTTTGACAACCATTCTAGATAGAATATCCTAATTTCACCATAATAATTGGTATGCATTTATATACACCCTCTTTCCCACCTAGCCCCTGTAATATTATTCTAAATATGGAAATTAATTTGCCTGTTATACCCCTCTTCCTCCACCCCACTCACTTGTCTCAGCTTCTGTTTGTCAGCATAAAACTGAATCTCTGTTCTCCTCAGTGTACTTCCCGATGCTGCACAGTGCAGAGGAAAGAGGGCTGGCAGTGCGAGTGGGAGGGGCCAGCAGTGGGCCGTTTACTGTACCAATACACTACATGGCCCCTACTATGAAAACAATGGGTGGGGCCATGGCTACACAAATGGTTGGTACGGCCCAACCTCCCAAGGCTAAATATGCGGCCAGCTCAGGGGGCAGCCCAGCCCACCGCTGTATCCAAGAAGGTTTTATTTAATGGAGAATATTTGAACATTTCAATGTTAATGTTTAGCAATCCTTTAGCAGTCTTGTTCACAGAATGAATACCATGAAAATGGGTGACCATTACTAGGTGAAAGGGACCTGTCGGGTTTGAGGATTGATGTAGTGCGAGCATGAATTATCTGATTGAATAGGTCTAACCCTTAATTGTTAACAGAAACAATCTTTATGACCACTTTACCTATAGCAACCCCCATTCCCATGGAACGTTATATATTACCCTGTACTTGGTTGTCCCCAGGTCTTCATCTCAAGTAGGGATAAGCTAACACGTGATCGTTGACTCTATGGGATAACCGTAAACACAAGCTGAATAGAGAATACTACTCCAAGGCATCATAGAATATGCATCCAGAGGTAATAGGAATAGCAAGGGTGCAGCAGGAGACAAGGATGACAGAATCACCTGGATGTACTACCTACGTTCAGCCACTATGGGGGTCATTCAGACCTGATCGCTGCTGTGCATTTTCACACAGCGGGCGATCAGGTACTAACTGCGCATGCACTGCACACACGCGTCAGCCATTAACGGGCATCGCTGGTCAGAGACGGGATGGTGCGAAAAATCAGATTGAACGGGCATTCAACAAGATGATTGACAGGAGAAAGCCATTTGTGGGTGGTAACTGACCGTTAACTGGGAGTGTCCAGAAAAACGCAGGCATTCCCAAGCGTTTTCAGGGAGTGTCTCTGACGTCCGGTCCGGCACTGATCAGCCTGATGTGATCGCACTGGCAGAGTAAGTCCTGGGCTGCGCACACACTGGATTTTAACAGCTCAGCGTACACATAGGATCACACATTGCACGGCGAATATACACTCCTCATGGAGGCGGCGACCATCAGAACGCAGGACAGCAAAATTAGCAGCCCAGCAATTAGATCTGAATGACCCCCTATGTCCCTTGTCAGTACAGAGCAGTAACGGTGAGGTATGAGCACTCGGTAGAGGTTGTCAATCCATAACCACAGGTGATATATTTTATCCTCTTTTAAGGTTTCTCTCTATTTGCTCGGTTATTCTTTTGACACATTCAGTCCAAGTGGAAACACACTGGCTGGGAATTGTTCTCCTCCACCTGTTCTTACATTCAATGCCAGAGTCCCCTAAGCTAGGACTTGTCATCTGCTCTTCTCATTATCGCTTTTATAGTTTTGACAGGAAGATCCAAACCAACTAACCTGGCATGCCTTCTTTTTCAACCTTCGGTGACAACAGATTTATACTTCTGAAAAGTTCTCCTCTATGCAGAACAACTTTAATAGAACACGCTTTCAATTATAATTTTTTTTCTTTTTTATAAATATACCTACCCCTATTTATAAATCTCTGCTTTTCAATTGTTGATGCAACACTAAATTATATATTAGAAATCAATCCAGCAAAAGTAAATGCAAAACACTCTCGTCATAACTAATATTAATATTGTATAAACACTATTTTCCAAACTTGCATCAGTAAATACTTTATTTTATAAAAAAAAAAAAAAAAAAAAAAACTGGAATCACAATGCATTATG
This sequence comes from Pseudophryne corroboree, assembly GCF_028390025.1. Lineage (NCBI taxonomy): Eukaryota > Metazoa > Chordata > Amphibia > Anura > Myobatrachidae > Pseudophryne > Pseudophryne corroboree. Next base: position 169,261,918 of record NC_086444.1, on the reverse strand, counting down.
TAGCTGTATTACTCTCGCATAAATGGACACAATCATAATGGTTATTGTCTGCAAACCTGGAACTTCCATTTTGATGAATGTTATTTTTTGGGCGGTGTACTTGGTATTTAACAATATATTAATTTCCACTTGTCACAGTTTGCTACTGTGAATTCAGTATAACAGAAAATACTGCAGCCTTGTGCAAGCTACGGACTTGTAGTTCTGCAGCAGGTGTAGTGTCACAGGTTATCAAAGACTGCTGCACACTGTACTGGCCAGAGAAGGTGACTGAAGAACAGAGTATCGGTGTGGCAACAGAGTATACATAGGGCCTAATTCAGGGTTGATCACAGTAGCAAATTTGTTAGCAGTTGGGCAAAACCATGTGCACTGCAGGGGAGGGTCAGATTTAACACGTGCAGAGAGAGTTAGATTTGGGTGTGGTGTGTTCAAACTGAAATCTAAATTGCAGTGTAAGAATAAAGCAGCCAGTATTTACCCTGCACAGAAACAAAATAACCCACCAAAACCTAACTCTCTCTGCAAATGTTATATCTGCCCCCCCTGCAGTGCAAATGGTTTTGCCCAACTGCTAACAAATTTGCTGCTGCGATCAACTCTGAATTACCCCCATAGAGCGGTGTCTGTATACTAAATGGAAGAGACTGCATGCCTATATATAAAGAGGGCATAACTGATTGAACTGCTTCATCTGTGTGTTAAGTGTTGATACTCGCAGACTTCGATGCAAGCATAGCTTCATATTGCTTCCTTGCCGTCTCTCTCATCTCGGCCTCTCTCGCTTTCAGCTCAGAATGTTCTTCTTTCCATTTCTTCAGCTGAGCTTCGTATTTTTCAATGTCTGACTGTTCACATTCAGGCAGCCTCTCGTGTACAAGGTGGGAGGCTACGCTCAGCAGGCTAGCGGGCTCAATTTTGCCTAGAGAATCAAGCTTTCTGCTCAGATCCTGATGGACAGAGAGTGAGAATTAGCACACATGAAAACAATCATAAAAACTTCAATAGATCCAAAGATGGTTGTTCTTCCTCTTTTCATTCATAGTAACATCTTTCTTTTTAACAAATGTTTTTTCTTTGCAAAAGTAACATTTCAACAACGAAGAAAGCTATAGTTCTAAACTGTACCAGCCTCTTTATGAGACTACACTGGAATGAAGAAAATAATTTTTGTTATATTCAAATCCGCCAGAAATTATGAATTATTATGGGGGAATTGAAAGAACATATATTAAACAGATTACTGAACTGCTCCCTCGAAAACTTGCAGATCATTCCATTGACATTAGAGTGCGGTCCAAACACAAGAGAAGACGCAATCAATAACCACATATATTACACCCAAAACAGGCTACTAGTGTAGTACTGTACTAAAAGGAACTTTAACATTCTGTTATGTTCCTACATATGTGTCCACAGATAACTATCCTCGAATTGCGCCAAATAACTAGTTTGGCACACCTAACTGCAACTTAGACATGCCAAAACACTAATTGCAAATTTCTAGTACACAATCAGCGAACTGAGACGCAAAACTGAGAAAAAAAGAACAAAGTCTGTAATAGAGCAGAATGCAGATCCAATACTAGTGACCTGCACTACACATAGTTATGATTTATCTGTGACTTTATGCTAATTCCATTGTGACAAAAAAAACCTAATCCAAAGATGGAGCACTAGAATGTTTAGCCGGGGGTCACGTCAGGAGTCATGTACCATATGGTGCAAAAAGGATAGGTGTATGAAGTCACATCTGCAAATGTCAAGCTAAATAGATGGGGAAAGGAAATGTGTATAAAAAGGTGAACAAACATCATAGACACTTGCCTCATTGCTGACACCAAAAGAACTAAGGGCCTTATTCTGGTTTGTTAGCAAACCAAAAAAGTAAGCAATTGGGCAAAATCATGTTGCACCGCAGGTGGAGCAGATGTAACATGTGCAGAGAGTTCGATTTGGATGGGTTATATTATATTTCACTATTACTAACATTTAAATATGCAATTTACTGTCATTCTTTAGCATACTCTAGTTTGAACAAGGCTAATTGCTGAATGATTGCTATGTTTTTCTGCACATTTGCACTTCATAACAGTATAATCACCAAAACAGGTTGCAAATATCTTAAGAAATGTGGCCTAAGGGCTTATTTAATAACACAGTGCAAAGAACAAATATGTAACTAATAGCAGTCAGTCAGACACTTCAGCTGTTAGCAGCCCACCAAAGTAATGTCTGTAGGAGGAGGATTGTTGTGGGTGAGCATACATAATACAGTATGTTTTGTAAATGTATTAAGGTTCACTATAAGGAACAGATAGGGATGTACTAAGCATATTCAATGTATAGTAATGGCAACAGTGAAACTTTGAGGCTATAAAAAAAAAAGATATTAAAGAACATTCAAAAGAGGCAAAACAAAGTTAATCTTCAAAACATACAACCAAAAACATAAAAGGCTTCATTTTATTACCACCTCTTAAAGTTTCAAATGACTGAAGTATTATTTTGCAGAAAAATATGATGCCATAAACCAGGCAATTTCAGTAGTCTCAAATTACTACGTTTAAAAGGAACATGGCCAAAGACTGATCTTGTTATGGTTATTTAGGCTATTCACCACAGACTATGACCACTACGTTTTCACTTACTGAAGCAGTAGTTTCAGCTGTCGCCTTGCCAATCGGACTGTCTTTGATGCACAATATCCATATTTTGACAGAGACTGCGTGAATGCACTGTACTGCACTCACTCTATGGCAACATAAGGGAATATGTATTCAAGAGTGGAGAAAATGGAGAAGTTACCCATAATGACCAATGAGCTCAGTGCCTGATTAAGGTTTCCAGTCCCCCCCCCCCAACCCCAAATAATTAAAAGTAAAAAACAAAACAAAACAAAAAAAGATAAAAAACAGGCCGCTGTTTTTGATATTAATCAACTACCTTTAATTGCACGCCAGGCAAGTTTTACTAAGCCTGGGCTTTCTTATGAAATAGGCTGGTAAGGTCCCGTGGCGGCATTTAATATGTCCGTGCTCCCTAAACACATGTATCTTTTTTGCACAATTCCTTTGGATTTTCCTACTACATATTTGTATGTGTAGCTCTATATTATCACATTATCTTTGGAGAACCATCCCCCTAAAATTGCATGATCTCAAATGATTCTTCCAAGGATCTATGGTGGCCTGGCCTTACCAGATTTGGTTCTATACCAAGAGGCGTGCTTATTGGCTCAACTTCGGGAATGGCTTTGTCAACATCTTACCAATTGTTGAGTGTCCCTTTAACAGGCTTGCTGTCCTGGCTTTTCCATAATGATCTACTGTGGGCTCCTAAACCCATGTGAACCTCTGCCTTCCCATTATTTTCTTCTAAGAAAGTCTTGTTACATGTTTGGGATAGATTGATGCCCGAGGTTCTGCCATTTTCTCTCCCAATCCCTGCCTTTTCCCATAGGGCCGTGGCTAAATTAATCCATAACCTTAATATATCCCTTTGGTGTGATAGGGGTATTGCAACTTTGTGGTGTTTTCCTCTCATTCTCGCAACCAGTTATTCCATACCCTTTATGAAACGGTTTCAGTATCTGGATATCCATAATTGGTTCCAAAGTGTGACACGGTCTGCTGGGCCACCACAATTGTTCCCTACTAATCTCTTAACCCATTTGATATAGGGTGGGAGTAGAGGTAGTATTTCTTTTTTGGTATAAGTAACTCTTAGGGTTACATCCTGTAGACACATTCCCTATCCCAACTTAGGTGGGATCTGTACCTGGGTCACCTCGTTTCAGATTCCCAATGGGAAATTATTTATTCTATGTCTTTCGTATGTTTCGGTATTTGAACCATATGGAAATACATATTAAAACTAATACATAGACTGTACCTACCCCTGATAGACTACATACCATCTGGCCCTCACGCTGTACATTTTGCTGGTGAAATTGTGGTGAGGTAGACCATGTAATTAATGTTTTTTGGTCCTGCCCAGTTCTTTGCAATTTTTGGATAGATGTGTTTTCCCTCATTGATATGGTGTTAGATGGGTCCTTGTTCCCAACTCCTTCAGTGGGTTTGTTACATATCTATCCTGAATTGGTACAACCTCTCCAGAGATGTGTGCTTGGTTATATCTGTATTGCTACGTGAGCCGCTTTGGCCCAATGGTGGAACCAACCCTCCCTTTCTTTTTTTCTGTACCCTTTCCCTTAAAAGGATTAATAAATATTGTTCATTTGAAAAAACCAGAAGACTTTCCGCATCTTGGGGGCTAAACCTACACCCATTTGCGCAGTCATCTTGCGAGAATTCACATGTATGTAAGGTGCAGAGTCATATGCATTTTGAGCTACACTTAGAAAATAAGATTTTACTCACCGGTAAATCTATTTCTCGTAGTCCGTAGTGGATGCTGGGGACTCCGTAAGGACCATGGGGATTAGCGGCTCCGCAGGAGACTGGGCACAACTAAAGAAAGCTTTAGGACTACCTGGTGTGCACTGGCTCCTCCCACTAAGACCCTCCTCCAGACCTCAGTTAGGATACTGTGCCCTGAAGAGCTGACACAATAAGGAAGGATTTTGAATCCCGGGTAAGACTCATACCAGCCACACCAATCACACCGTATAACTCGTGATACTATACCCAGTTAACAGTATGATAACAACTGAGCCTCTCAACAGATGGCTCAACAATAACCCTTTAGTTAGGCAATAACTATATACAAGTATTGCAGACAATCCGCACTTGGGATGGGCGCCCAGCATCCACTACGGACTACGAGAAATAGATTTACCGGTGAGTAAAATCTTATTTTCTCTAACGTCCTAAGTGGATGCTGGGGACTCCGTAAGGACCATGGGGATTATACCAAAGCTCCCAAACGGGCGGGAGAGTGCGGATGACTCTGCAGCACCGAATGAGCAAACTCTAGGTCCTCCTCAGCCAGGGTATCAAACTTGTAGACTCTTGCAAGAGTGTTTGAACCCGACCAAGTAACAGCTCGGCAATTTTGTAAAGCCGAGACCACTCGGGCAGCCGCCCAAGAAGAGCCCACTTTCCTCGTGGAATGGGCTTTCACAGATTTAGGGTGCGGCAGTCCAGCCGCAGAATGTGCAAGTTGAATCGTGCTACAGATCCAGCGAGCAATAGTCTGCTTAGAAGCAGGAGCACCCAGCTTGTTGGGTGCATACAGGATAAATAGCGAGTCAGTTTTCCTGACTCCAGCCGTCCTGGAAACATATACTTTTCAGGGCCCTGACTACGTCCAGAAACTTGGAATCCTCCAAGTCCCAAGTAGCCGCAGGCACCACAATAGGTTGGTTCACATGAAAAACTGCTACCACCTTAGGAAGGAATTGAGTCCTCAATTCCGCCTTATCCATATAAAATACAGATAAGAGCTTTTGACAAAGCCGCCAATTCTGATACACGCCTGGCCGACGCCAAGGCCCACAGCATGACCACTTTCCACGTGAGGTATTGTAGCTCAACGGATTTAAGTGGCTCAACTCAATGCGACTTCAGGAAATCCAACACTACGTTGAGATCCCACGGTGCCACTGGAGGCACAAACGGGGGCTGACTATGCAGCACTCCCTTAACAAAAGTCTGAACTTCAGTCAGTGAAGCCAGTTCTATTTTGGAAGAAAATCGATAGAGCCGAAATCTGGACCTTAATGGAACCCAATTTTAGGCCCATAGTCACCTCTGACTTGTAGGAAGTGCAGAAATCGACCTAGCTGAAATTCCTCCTTTGGGGCCTTACTGGCCTCACAGCACGCAACATATTTCCGCCATATGCGGTGATAATGGTTTGCGTTCACTTCTTTCCTAGCTTTAAATAGCGTAGGGATAACTTCATCCGGAATGCCTTTTTCCTTAAGGATCCGGCGTTCAACCGCCATGCCGTCAAACGCAGCCGCGGTACGTCTTGGAACAGACAGGCCCCCTGCTGCAGCAGGTCCTGTCTGAGCGGCAGAGGCCATGGGTCCTCTGAGATCATTTCTTGGAGTTCTGGGTACCAAGCTCTTCTTGGCCACCCGGAACAATGAGTATAGTTCTTACTCCTCTCCTTCTTATTATTCTCATTACCCTGGGTATGAGAGGCAGAGAAGGGAACACATACACCGACTGGTACACCCACGGTGTTACCAGAGCGTCCACAGCTATCGCCTGAGGGTCCCTTGACCTGGCGCAATATCTTTGTAGCTTTTTGTTGAGGCGGGACGCCATCCTGTCCACCTGTGGCCTTTCCCCACGGTGTACAATCATTTGGAAAACTTCTGGATGAAGTCCCCACTCTCCCGGGTGGAGGTCGTATCTGCTGAGAAAGTCTGCTTCTCAGTTGTCCACTCAGGGAATGAACACTGCTGACAGTGCTAACACATGATTTTCCGCCCATCGGAGAATCCTTGTGGCTTCTGCCATCGCCATCCTGCTTCTTGTGCCGCCCTGTCGGTTTACATGAGCGACCGCCGTGATGTTGTCTGACTGGATCAGCACCGGCCGGTGTTGAAGCAGGGGTCTAGCCTGACTTAGGGCATTGTAAATGGCCCATAGTTCCAGAACATTTATGTGTAGGGAAGTCTCCTGACTTTTCCATAGGCCTTGGAAGTTTCTTCCCTGTGTGACTGCCCCCCAGGCTTGAAGGCTGGCATCCGTGGTCACCAGGACCCAGTCCTGTATGCCGAATCTGCGGCCCCCTAGAAGATGAGCACTCTGCAGTCACCACCACAGCGACACCCTGGCCCTTGGAGACAGGGTTATCCGCCGATGCATCTGAGGATGCGACCCGGACCACTTGTCCAACAGATCCCTTGCATGGGACTTGGCGAATGGAAATTCTTCGTAAGAAGCTACCATCTTTCCCAAGGCTCGCGTGCATTGATGCACCGATACCTGTATTTGTATTAGGAGGTCTCCGTCTAGAGACGCCAACTCCTTGGACTTCTCCTCCGGGAGAAACCCTTTTTATCCTGTTCTGTGTCCAGAACCATACCCAGGAACAGTAGACGCGTCGTAGGAACCAGCTGCGACTTTGGAATATTCAGAATCCAGCCGTGCTGTTGTAGCACTTCCCGAGATAGTGCTACTCCGACGAACAACTGCTCCCTGGACCTCGCCTTTATAAGGAGATCGTCCAAGTACGGGATAAGTACTTCGGCCATTACCTTGGTAAATACCCTCGGTGCCGGGGACAGACCAACGGCAACGTCTGGAATTGGTAATGACAATCCTGTACCACAATTTTGAGGTACACCTGGTGAAGAGGGTAAATAGGGACATGCAGGTAAGTATCCTTGATGTCCAGTGATACCCTGAAATTTTCCAGGCTTGCAATAATCGCCCTGAGCGATTCCATTTTGAACTTGAACCTTCGTATATAAGTGTTCAAGGATTTCAATTTTAGAATGGGTCTCACCGAACCGTCTGGTTTCGGTACCACAACATTTTGGAATAGTAAACCCTGGCCTTGTTGAAGGAGGGGTACCTTGATTTCACCTGCTGGAAGTACAGCTTGTGAATTGCCGCCAGTACTACCTTTCCCGAGGGCAGCAGGCAAGGCTGATGTGAAGGCAACGGCGAGGGGGAGTCGTCTCGAACTCCAGCCTGTATCCCTGTGATACTACTTGCAGAACCTAGGGATCCACCTGTGGGCAAGCCCACTGGTCCCTGCAGTTCCCGAGACGCGCCCCCACCACACCTGTCTCCACCTGTGGAGCCCCAGCGTCATGCGGTGGACTCAGAGGAAGCGAGGGAAGAGATTTGATCCTGGGAACTGGCTGACAGGTGCAGCTTTTTCCTTCTTCCCTTGTCTCTGTGCAGAAAGGAAGCGCCTTTGACCCGCTTGCTTTTCTGAAGCCGAAAGGACTGTACCTGAAAATACGGTGCTTTCTTAGGCTTTTGTGAGGAAACCTGAGGTAAAAATTTTTCTTCCCAGCTGTTGCTGTGGATACGAGGTCCCAGAGACCATCCCCAAACAATTCCTCACCCTTATAAGGCAGAATCTCCATGTGCCTTTTAAATGCAGCATCACCTGTCCACTGCCGGGTTTCTAATACCCTCCTGGCAGAATGGACATTGCATTAATTCTGGATGCCAGCCGGCAAATATCCCTCTGTGCATCCTTTATATATAAGACAACGTCTTAAATATGCTCAATGTTAGCAAAATATTATCCCTGTCTTAGCTATTATCTGACAGGGTATCAGACCACGCTGCAGCAGCACTATTTATGCTGAGGCAATTGCAGGTTTCAGTGTATAACCTGAGTGTGTAAATACAGACTTCAGGATCGCCTCCTGCTTTTTATCAGCAGGTTCCTTCAAGGTGGCCGTATGCTAAGACGGCAGTGCCACCTTTTGACAAACGTGTGAGCGCCTTATCCACCCTAAGGGATATCTCCCAACGTGACCTATCCTCTGGCGGGAAAGGGTATGCCATCAGTAACTTTTTAGAAATTACCAGTTTCTTATCGGGGGAAACCATGCTTCTTTACACACTTCATTCATTCATCTGATGGGGGAACAAAACACTGGCTGCTTTTTCTCCCCAAAAATAAAACCCCTTTTATGTGGTACTTGGGTTCATGTCAGAAAATGCGTAACACATTTTTCATTGCCGAAATCATGTAACGGATGTTCCTAGTGGATTGTGTATATGTCTCAACCTCGTCGACACTGGAGTCAGACTCCGTGTCGACATCTGTATCTGCCATCTGAGGTAACTGGCGTGTTTGAGCCCCTGATGGCCTTTGAGACGCCTGGGCAGGCGTGGGCTGAGCAGCCGGCTGTCCCACAGCTGTTACGTCATCCAGCCTTTTATGTAAGGAGTTGACACTGTCGGTTAATACCTTCCACCTATCCATCCACTCTGGTGTCGGCCCCACAGGGGGCGACATCCCATTTATCGGCCTCTGCTCCGCCTCCACGTAACCTTCCTCATCCAACATGTCGACACAGCCGTACCGACACACCGCACACACACAGGGAATGCTCTGACTGAGGACAGGACCCCACAAAGTCCTTTGGGGAGACCGAGAGAGAGTATGCCAGCACACACCAGAGCGCTATATAATGCAGGGATTAACACTATAACTGAGTGATTTTTCCCCAATAGCTGCTTGTATACATATATTGCGCCTAAATTTAGTGCCCCCCCCCTCTCTTTTTAACCCTTTGAGCCTGAAAACTACAGGGGAGAGCCTGGGGAGCTGTCTTCCAGCTGCACTGTGAAGAGAAAATGGCGCCAGTGTGCTGAGGGAGAAGCCCCGCCCCTTTTTCGGCGGACTTTCTCACGCTTTTTCTGGAATACTGGCAGGGGTAATTTTACATCTATATAGCCTCTAGGACTATATATGATGTAGATTTGCCAGCCAAGGTGTCATATATTGCCCTCAGGGCGCCCCCCCCAGCGCCCTGCACCCATCAGTGACCGGAGTGTGAGGTGTACATGAGGAGCAATGGCGCACAGCTGCAGTGCTGTGCGCTACCTTGGTGAAGACCGAAGTCTTCTGCCGCCGATTTTCCGGACTCTTCATGCTTCTGGCTCTGTAAGGGGGACGGCGGCGCGGCTCCGGGAACGAACACCAAGGTCGGGTCCTGCGGTCGATCCCTCTGGAGCTAATGGTGTCCAGTAGCCTAAGAAGCCCAAACTACCACCTGTTAGGTAGGTTCGCTTCTTCTCCCCTTAGTCCCTCGCTGCAGTGAGTCTGTTGCCAGCAGATCTCACTGTAAAATAAAAAACCTAAATATACTTTCTTTCTAGTAGCTCAGGAGAGCCCCTAGTGTGCATCCAGCTCAGCCGGGCACAAGAATCTAACTGAGGTCTGGAGGAGGGTCATAGTGGGAGGAGCCAGTGCACACCAGGTAGTCCTAAAGCTTTCTTTAGTTGTGCCCAGTCTCCTGCGGAGCCGCTAATCCCCATGGTCCTTACGGAGTCCCCAGCATCCACTTAGGACGTTAGAGAAACTAAGGTGCGGAACTGGGTTGCAATGTGGTGTTCTCAAATAGGCAAGGTTCAGAGAGGGCGTGTCTACACTAACACAGAACTGGACATAAGCAAATATATGTCTGTTTGAAGGAATATGTTTTGCACCTAGTGTAGGGTAGGAGCACGCATGCACTCACTCATGGGTACTAGTAGTAAACCAGACATCTCAAGGTACATAAAACGGAGCTGCATATTGGCAAATATACACATTTCTTCTGTGCACTGTATATCTGATTTACTTCCAAATGCGTCAGGCTTTTCTTTTGTTTGTCTGCCCATGTTTTAATGAACTTTGGCTTCAACAAAATGGCAGCTGTTATTGTATTACTAATTGTTGGCTTTAGTGTATGGGTTTCACTCATGATTTGCTCTAGGATACATTACGAAAAAATAAAAATAAGTAAATGCAGTAAAACAATAAGTTGCCTGTGAGTATTAGGAAACCCTGGATGAGTAAGTAATACTAATTAAAATAAAAAATGTAAAAAAATTAAATAAAATATGATGCAAGCAGAGATTAGCATTCATTTTGTTCAGTTGCATTCTTTCAGAAGACATTAATTTGGCTAAATGTTCAAGACAGATTTAGGAGATTAATATTAGTGTGGGGTTTTTACATTTATGTAGGGCTTACTTTATATGACATTCATTCTCTTTTCTTACATATATTACATTTATACACTGTACTTTTTTTCTTTGTTTCATATTCAATCATTTGGAAACCCCACTCTAGAAACCCTGCATTCCCCCTGTATGGGTAGGAGTTAAGTGGGATGAAGTACAAAGTATGTATATGTGTCTATGTGCCCCATTATACAGAGCAGCGGGGAAAAATGAAAAAATATTTAATTTTGCAGAGCTAGGTTATTTAAATGTAAATGGCATGGAGGGAGGGCATTTGCAGAGCTGTCTATTGAAGTATGGAGGAGCACATGGATATCACTTGTGAATTGAGTACGTGCAGACCCGGCAACAGGGGAGGGGGGGACGGGACGACAGCCATCCCGGTGACCTCCTCCCCGGCAACCTCCGCTACCATGTACATGCGTCATGGTAATGAATGACGGCGTTGACTGTGCCCGTGCCGGCTCTTCTGACCTTCTCCCTGCCTCCTTGCAGCTGTTGAAGTGCAAGAGAAGAGATCGTGCTTGCAGCGTGACCTGGCTGCAAGCAGAAGTTGCCAGCAGCAGCAGCACTGCCCGTCTGATCTGCTGACCTTTCCCACCCCTGAGGTGGGGTACACTTGTGTGTTTTTAAAGTATAAGTGTACGTTTTATTCTAGGGTGTGTGATATATATATATATATATAGGGCACCAGAGACCTAATTGTACTGGGCACCAAAATTTTTCCCTGGCACTTGACTAAAACTATGAATGACAAAATGCACAATGTGGACCTCTATTTATATTTAACAAACAGACTGTTTAAACAGAACAGAAGGAAAACGAATACATACAGTATGTTACCGAATAATATAACATTTTAACTATAATCAGGCAATCTAAGGAACTCAATAATGAACACTACTCTGTAAAACAAAGCCATTAAAAATGAAAACTACTATAGTGACATGTATTAGATAGATTATATAGATGTAAGCTACAATTACAAAGCTTTAAGGAAATCGCCATGCCTATAATCACTGAGAATTTACCCAAATGTGTATAAGACTAAAAATAGGATTTTTGGTACTCACCGTTAAATCCTTTTCTCCTAGTCCGTAGAGGATGCTGGGGACTCCAAAAGGACCATGGGGTATAGACGGGATCCGCAGGAGCTTGGGCACACTAAAAAGACTTAAGACTGGGTGTGAACTGGCCCCTCCCTCTATGCCCCTCCTCCAGACCTCAGTTATAGGAACTGTGCCCAGGAGAGACGGACATTACAAGGAAATATTTTTGTCTTAACTAAGGGCTACCAAATTACCAGCCCACACCATAAACATACCGTACAACCGGAATAACGCCAAACCAGATAACAGTATGCATAAAACTCCAGCAACCAGCTGCAACAAACCAATACACAAGTCGTGTATAACCGAACTTAACCAGTAAGAAAATATATAATGCAAGTAATAGTCCGCACTGGGACGGGCGCCCAGCATCCTCTACGGACTAGGAGAAAAGGATTTAACGGTGAGTACCAAAATCCTATTTTCTCTTACGTCCTAGAGGATGCTGGGGACTCCAAAAGGACCATGGGGATTATACCAAAGCTCCAGAATGGGCGGGAGAGTGCGGACGACTCTGCAGCACCGACTGAGCAAACGCCAGGTCCTCATCGGCCAGGGTATCGAACTTATAGAATTTAGCAAAAGTGTTCGAACCCGACCAAGTAGCCGCTCGGCAAAGCTGTAGTGCCGAAACACCTCGGGCAGCCACCCAAGATGAGCCCACCTTTCTGGTAGAATGGGCTTTAACCGACTTCGGCACCGGCAACCCCACCGAAGAATGAGCTTGCTGGATCATACTACAAATCCGGCGTACAATAGTCTGTTTTGACGCGGGATGACCAACCTTGTTGGCCGCATACAAAACAAACAACGCTTCAGTTTTCCTAGTAACAGCTGTCCTCGAAACGTAAACTTTTAACGCTCTTACAACATCCAGAGATTTTTGAATCGCCACTTCTTCCGTAGCTACCGGAACCACAATAGGTTGGTTAATGTGAAATGACGAAACCACCTTCGGTAGAAATTGTTGACGAGTCCTCAATTCCACCCTATCCGCATGAAAAATCAAGTACGGACTCTTATGAGATAAAGCTGCCAATTCCGATACTCGCCTGGCAGATGCCAGCGCCAAAAGCATAACAACCTTCCAAGTGAGAAATTATAATTCCACCGTCCGCAAAGGTTCAAACCAGGAAGACATGAGGAACCGTAAGACGACATCAAGGTCCCATGGCGCTACACGCGGTACAAACGGTGGATTGATATGCATTACACCCTTCACAAAAGTCTGAACCTCTGGGAGGGCAGCTAACTCTTCTTGAAAGAAAATAGACAAAGCCGAAATTTGCACTTTGATGGAACCCAATTTCAGGCCTGCATCTACACCCGCCTGTAAAAAGTGGAGAAAACGACCCAAGTGAAACTCCTTCCGCAGGAGCCTTATTAACCTCACACCAGGAAACATATTTCCTCCAAATACGGTGATAGTGTTTCGCCGTAACCTCTTTCCTAGCCTTAATGAGAGTTGGAATGACCTCCCTGGGAATACCCTTACGAGCTAAGATCTGGCGCTCAACCTCCATGCCGTCAAACGCAGCCGCGGTAAGTCCGGAAACACGCATGGACCCTGTAACAACAGATCCTCTCTTAGAGGAAGCGACCAAGGATCTTCCACCAGTAAGTCCTGAAGATCCGGGTACCAGGCCCTTCTGGGCCAGTCTGGGACGACGAGAATCGCCTGAACCCTTGCTCGACGAATGATCCCCAGCACCTTTGGAATGAGAGGAAGAGGAGGGAACACCTACACCGACTGAAAGACCCACGGAGACAACAGGGCGTCCACCTCCGTGGCTTGTGGGTCCCTTGACCTGGAACAATACCTCGGGAGCTTCTTGTTGAGCCGAGACGCCATCATGTCTATCAACGGAATTCCCCAGCGTCTTGTCACTTCTGCAAATACCTCTTGGTGCAGAGCCCACTCTCCCGGATGGAGGTCGTGTCTGCTGAGGAAATCCGCTACCCAGTTGTCCACCCCCGGTAGGAAAACAACTGACAGTGCGCTGACGTGTTGTTCCGCCCAGCAAAGTATCTTTGTGGCCTCCGCCATTGCTGCTCTGCTCCTCGTTCCACCTTGCCGGTTTATATGGGCCACCGCTGTGATGTTGTCTGACTGTACCAGGACCGGTCGACCCTGAAGAAGACTTCTTGCTTGGAGCAGGCCGTTGTAAATGGCTCTTAACTCTAGAACATTTATGTGGAGACAGGCTTCCTGGAGCGACCATTTTCCCTGGAAATTTCTTCCTTGGGTGACTGCGCCCCAGCCCCGGAGACTTGCATCTGTTGTCAGAAGTACCCAATCCTGGATACCGAATCGGCGTCCCCCCAGGAGGTGATGAGCTTGTAGCCACCACAGGAGAGAAATTCTGGCTCTGGGAGATAGACTTATCTTCCGGTGAATGTGCAGATGAGACCCAGACCATTTTCTCAGCAAGTCCCACTGAAACACGCGGGCGTGAAATCTGCCGTATGGAATGGCTTCGTACGCCGCAACCATCTTCCCCAGAACCGGAGTACAATGATGGATCGACACACTCGTCGGCTTCAGAAGTTCTTTGACCATCGTCTGCAATTCCAGAGCCTTTTCTTCTGGAAGGAATACCTTCTGTAACTCCGTGTCCAGAATCATGCCCAGAAAAGGAAGCCGAGTGGTCAGAATCAACTGGGATTTCGGCAATTTGAGGACCCATCCGTGTTGTCGCAGAACCGATAGAGACAACTCTACACTGGTCAGCAATCGTTCCTTGGACCTCGCCTTTATCAGGAGATCGTCCAAGTATGGGATAAGTGAAACCCCTTGTTTGCGAAGAAGAACCATCATTTCCGCCATGACCTTGGTGAAAATCCTCGGAGCCGTTGAAAGCCCAAACGGCAACGTCTGAAATTGGTAATGAGAATCCTGTATCGCAAACCTGAGGAAAGCCTGATGCGGAGGATATATCGGCACATGTAAGTAGGCATCCTTTATGTCGACTGACGCCATAAAATCCCCCCCCTCCAGGCTGGCAATCACCGCTCGAAGGGATTCCATCTTGAACTTGAAGACTTTCAAGTATGGATTGAGGGATTTTAGATTTAGAATTGGTCTGACCAAACCGTCCGGTTTCGGTACCACAAAGAGGCTCGAGTAGAACCCCTCCCCCCGCTGGGACGGGAACAATGACCCTCTGTAGACACAATTTTAGAATGGCCGCCCGGACCACCTCCCTGTCCGGAAGAACCACTGGTAATGCCGAAATGAAGAACCGGTGAGGGGGCATCTCCTGAAACTCCAGTTTGTATCCTTGAGACACTATTTCTAACACCCAAGGATCCAGGTCTGATTGAATCCAGACCTGGCTGAATACCTGAAAATAGAAAAAAACTATGCGCTCAGGTGGATAGCACTGCACTATGGTTGTCAGCAGCCTCTTGAAAAAGGGAATTGCCAGTCCCTTAAAACAGAAACTATAAAACGAATAACAAGTGGCGCTAGACAACCAGAATGTGATAAAACATTTATTTTCTAAAATGCATATAGAAATTACAACAACCTCCCGGGGGTAATAAATCTTAAAACATCACAATATGTGAATTAGCACTAAATATGCCTTACTTGTTTATAAAAAATATCAATTAAAGCATAAATAGTGGATAATCCTATTAGCATATAATTAATTTATAAGTAACACCTGGAAGGTCAAAAGCCTTTTGTAGATTCTGTATGTGCACACTGATACTACTAGTTGATAGAGCAAAAAATCACTAGCAACTGTGTTCTATTAGACAGTTGCAAAAATCATAAGTTCATGGCAATGGATGGCTATTGCAAAAAAAAGACGTGTATTAATAGCTGTGTGCACACAGTTACCACTGGGCAGGAGCTCCTTCGGTCTCTGCTCCCTGGTGCTGTCCCGCAGCCTGGATGGAGACACTCACCAGAGCCTCAGTGGACAAACTGGAAGCCGCGCCGTGCGGGGTATCTCAATGAGCCGTCCTAGCTCAATCCACACCGTCTCCGGTACCTCCGTGTTTTGCAAACGGGGACTAGTAGCTGGTCGATCCGAAGTAAATGAGATGAACGTTCCTGGTGTGTATGACCCGCAGTGAGCCTGTCTTCTATTGGGCGGGCATCCAACAGGGGCTCCGTTCGCCGGTCAGCGCCGGACTTGGAGAGAAGGCACCCGTAGCTTCCACCGCTCCAACTAGGAGTATGCGGTCGGGCTGCAGAGATGAGAGGATGCAGCACAGGTGTTCCTAACCGCAAAAGTAGGCAGTGAATCCAAATAAGCAGGGCTTGTCACTGGTGTGAATAAAGCTCCCCGTAACTTTAAGGTGTAAATCCTTATAGTAGGAAGCCTGTATCCTTAACGCGTTTCAACGCCAGCAGGGCGTCTTTTTCGAATCCAGACCTGGCTGAATACCTGAAGACGGCCCCCCACCGTTCCGGACTCCCCCAGGGAAGCCCCAGCGTCATGCGGTGGACTTGGTAGCAGCCGGGGAGGACTTCTGGTCCTGTGCACCTGAGGTTGCAGGAATTTTTCTTCCCCGTCCTTTACCCTTTGAGGCGAGGAAAGACGAACCCTTTCCATGCCTGTATTTATTGTGACGAAAGGACTGCATTTGCTGATGTGGTGCCTTCTTCTGTTGTGTGGGAACATAAGGAAGAAAAGAGGACTTACCCGCGGTCGAGACTAGGTCCGCCAGGCCGTCCCCAAACAAGACCGTACCTTTAAAGGGTAGAGCTTCCATAGACCTCTTGGAGTCGGCATCAGCATTCCATTGATGGATCCACAAGGCCCTCCTGGCAGATATCGACATGGCATTGGTCCTTGATCCCAAGAGACAGACGTCCCTTGCTGCGTCCTTCAGGTAATCTGCAGCGTCCTTAATATAACCGAGAGTTAGAAGGACATTACCTTTATCAAGAGTATCCATGTCACTAGCTAAATTCTCCGCCCATTTAGCAATAGCACTACTCACCCATACCGACGCCACAGCAGGTCTGAGCAATGCACCCGTATTAGCAAAAATGGACTTCAGACACGTCTCCAACTTGCGATCCGCCGGATCCTTGAGAGCTGCCGTGTCAGGAGACGGAAGCGCCACCTTCTTAGACAAACGGGATAGAGCTTTATCAACGGTTGGAGATGTCTCCCATTTTTCCCTGTCATCAGAGGGAAAAGGATACGCCATAAAAATCCTCTTGGGAATCTGCCATTTCTTATCCGGCGATTCCCAAGCCTTTTCACAAAGAGTATTCATTTCATGAGAGGGGGGAAACTTTACCTCAGGTTTCTTCCCCTTGAATAAGCAAATCCTTGTTTCCTGCACCGCAGGTTCATCAGAATCTGCAACACATCCTTTACAGCCACAATCATGTACTGAATACTCTTAACCAAACGTGGATGTAACGCCGCCTCAGTGAAATCGACCTCGGAATCAGAGTCCGTGTCGGTATCCGTATCCCCCACCTGAGTAAAAGGCCTCTTATGGGACCCGGATGGGGTCTGTACCTGAGATAAAGCCTCCTCCATAGATTTCTTCCACACCTGGGTCTGTTTAGCTAGCAAAAAAATATATAAAACACAAAAAGAAACATAGAAAAATAAAAACTAATAATGGACCACAATATATATTATTGTGGTCCATTATTAGTTTTTATTTTTCTATGTTTCTTTTTGTGTTTTATATATTTTTTTGCTAGCTAAATAAATTGTTTTATTATATTTGGCAGTATTATTGGATTTTCAAGCGCCGACCTGGTATTTGTTTGTTTTCTATTGCTAATTGCTGAGGAGGCTGGCTACCTCCTTACCAGGTGGCTGCTGATTCCAATTCACATTTACACAGTTCTGCCCAGCGCCAACAAACCTTATTTTTTGTTTCTGACACCTGGGTCTGTGACTCAGACTTATCTAACCTCTTAGATAAAGAAGCTACATTGGAATTTATTGTAGTAAGGAGCACTAGTAAATCAGTAGTCGGCTGCGTCGACAGTGCTAGCTCTAGCCCCGCATCCCCACCTCCTATAACCTCCTCTGGTGAATAACATTCAGGTTCCGACATGTCGACATGCAGTACCGACACCCACAACACCCAGAACCGTCCCAGCAAGGTGACAAGCCCACAATTCAGCCCAGAAGAGGAAACAGAGGGAATATGCCAGCTCACACCCCAGCGCCTGTATTGGGACATAGAAGATTAAGTGTACCCAGCGCTGCCTTATAGTTCACAACTGGTACCCCACAGCGGCTCCTCACTGGAGATGCCCCTTATACTTGCAGAAAACGTGGAGGTCCCGGCAGCGTCTCTCCCTCGGTGCTGTGTAGGGAGAAAATGGCGCGCGAGTGAGCCACGGACCGAAGCTCCGCCCCCTTCCCGGCGGCTTCGGCCCGCCAAATTTTAACATGCAAAAAATGCCCGGCGAGGGTCTGTAATAAAGTGCCTCGGCACCTATGATCTTTTGCCGGCTCAGTAACCTCAGTAACATGCCCCCCAGGGCGCCCCCCCCAACGCCCTGCACCCAGTGACAAGCGTTGGTGATGTGTGTGTGGGAGCATGGAGCACAGCGTTACCGCTGTGCTTTACCTTCCGTCACTGAAGTCTTCTGCCGTCCTGAAGTCTTCTGTTCTTCTCATACTCACCCGACTTCTGACTTCTGTGAGGGGGTGACGGCGTGGCTCCGGGAACAAGCAGCTAGGCGCACCAAGTGATCGAACCCTCTGGAGCTAATGGTGTCCAGTAGCCGAGAAGCAGAGCCTTGAAACTCACAGAAGTAGGTCTGCTTCTCTCCCCTCACTCCCACGCTGCAGGGAGCCTGTAGCCACCAGGGCTCCCTGAAAATAAAAAACCTAACAAAAAGTATTTTCCTAGAGAAACTCAGGAGAGCTCCCCTAGTGTGCATCCAGTCACTCCTGGGCACAAAGTCTAACTGAGGTCTGGAGGAGGGGCATAGAGGGAGGGGCCAGTTCACACCCAGTCTTAAGTCATTTTAGTGTGCCCAAGCTCCTGCGGATCCCGTCTATACCCCATGGTCCTTTTGGAGTCCCCAGCATCCTCTAGGATGTAAGAGAAATTACATTATTACACAAAATAACACAAGTTATCCATTAGTCTAAGTTACAAAACCAAAGACTAGGCAGGCAGGTTATTATGGCGCATGATGGATTAATTGAGTAAGCATTACTGAAATGACGCTCTGTAAGCGATACATACTAAAATAAGATTTTACTTACCGATAAATCTATTTCTCGTAGTCCGTAGTGGATGCTGGGACTCCGTCAGGACCATGGGGAATAGCGGCTCAGCAGGAGACAGGGCACAAAATTTAAACGTTTGACCACTAGGTGGTGTGTACTGGCTCCTCCCCCTATGACCCTCCTCCAAGCCTCAGTTAGGATACTGTGCCCGGACGAGCGTACACAATAAGGAAGGATTTTGAATCCCGGGTAAGACTCATACCAGCCACACCAATCACACCGTACAACTTGTGATCTGAACCCAGTTAACAGTATGACAAACGTAGGAGCCTCTGAACAGACGGCTCACAACAATAACAACCCGATTTTTTTGTAACAATAACTATGTACAAGTATTGCAGACAATCCGCACTTGGGATGGGCGCCCAGCATCCACTACGGACTACGAGAAATAGATTTATCGGTAAGTAAAATCTTATTTTCTCTGACGTCCTAGTGGATGCTGGGACTCCGTCAGGACCATGGGGATTATACCAAAGCTCCCAAACGGGCGGGAGAGTGCGGATGACTCTGCAGCACCGAATGAGAGAACTCCAGGTCCTCCTTAGCCAGGGTATCAAATTTGTAGAATTTTACAAACGTGTTCTCCCCTGACCACGTAGCTGCTCGGCAGAGTTGTAATGCCGAGACCCCTCGGGCAGCCGCCCAAGATGAGCCCACCTTCCTTGTGGAATGGGCCTTGACAGATTTAGGCTGTGGCAGGCCTGCCACAGAATGTGCAAGTTGAATTGTGCTACAAATCCAACGAGCAATCGTCTGCTTAGAAGCAGGAGCACCCAGCTTGTTGGGTGCATACAGTATAAACAGCGAGTCAGATTTTCTGACTCCAGCCGTCCTTGAAATATATATTTCAAAACTACATTAAGGTCCCACGGTGCCACTGGGGGCACAACCGGGGGCTGTATATGTAGTACTCCTTTTACAAAAGTCTGGACTTCAGGAACTGAAGCCAATTCTTTCTGGAAGAAAATCGACAGGGCCGAAATTTGAACCTTAATGGACCCTAATTTGAGGCCCATAGACAATCCTGTTTGCAGGAAATGTAGGAATCGACCCAGTTGAAATTCCTCCGTCGGGGCCTTCCTGGCCTCACACCACGCAACATATTTTCTCCAAATGCGGTGATAATGTTGTGCAGTCACCTCCTTCCTGGCTTTTACCAGGGTAGGGATGACCTCTTCCGGAATGCCTTTTTCCCTTAGGATTCGGCGTTCAACCGCCATGCCGTCAAACGCAGCCGCGGTAAGTCTTGGAATAGACACGGTCCCTGCTGAAGCAGGTCCCGTCTTAGAGGTAGAGGCCACGGATCTTCCCTGAGCATCTCCTGAAGTTCCGGGTACCAAGTTCTTCTTGGCCAATCCGGAGCCACGAGTATCGTTCTTACTCCCCTTTGCCGTATAATTCTCAGTACTTTTGGTATGAGAGGCAGAGGAGGAAACACATACACTGACTGGTACACCCATGGTGTTACCAGAGCGTCTACAGCTATTGCCTGAGGGTCTCTTGACCTGGCGCAATACCTGTCCAGTTTTTTGTTGAGGCGGGTGACGCCATCATGTCCACCATTGGTCTTTCCCAATGGACCACAATCATGTGGAAGACTTCTGGATGAAGTCCCCACTCTCCCGGGTGCAGATCGTGTCTGCTGAGGAAGTCTGCTTCCCAGTTGTCCACTCCCGGGATGAACACAGCTGACAGTGCTAACACATGATTTTCTGCCCAGCGGAGAATCCTTGCAGCTTCTGCCATTGCCCTCCTGCTTCTTGTGCCGCCCTGTCTGTTTACGTGGGCGACTGCCGTGATGTTGTCCGACTGAATCAACACCGGCTGACCCTGAAGCAGAGGTTTTGCCAGGCTTAGAGCATTGTAGATTGCTCTTACCTCCAGTATATTTATGTGAAGAGACGTCTCCAGGCTTGACCACACGCCCTGGAAGTTTCTTCCCTGTGTGACGCTCCCCAGCCTCTCAGGCTGGCATCCGTGGTCACTAGGACCCAGTTCTGTATGCCGAATCTGCGGCCCTCTAACAGATGAGCACTCTGCAACCACCATAGCAGAGACACTCTTGTCCTTGTGGACAATTTTATCCGCTGATGCATCTGCAGATGCGATCCGGACCATTTGTCCCGCAGATCCCACTGAAAAGTTCGTGCATGAAATCTGCCGAATGGAATCGCTTCGTAAGAAGCTACCATTTTTCCCAGGACTCTTGTGCATTGATGCACAGATACTTTTCCTGGTTTTAGGAGGTTCCTGACTAGATCGGATAACTCCCTGGCTTTCTCCTCCGGAAGAAATACCTTTTTCTGAACAGTGTCCAGAATCATCCCTAGGAACAACAGACGTGTCGTCAGGATCAGTTGGGATTTTGGAAAATTCAGAATCCACCCGTGTTGTTGGAGCACTACTTGGGTTAGTGCTACTCCGACCTCCAGCTGTTCTCTGGATCTTGCCCTTATCAGGAGATCGTCCAAGTAAGGGATAATTAAGACGCCTTCTCTTCGAAGAAGGATCATCATTTCGGCCATTACCTTGGTAAAGACCCGGGGTGCCGTGGACAATCCAAACGTCAGCGTCTGAAACTGATAATGACAGTTTTGGACCACGAACCTGAGGTACCCTTGGTGTGAAGGACAAATTGGAACATGAAGGTAAGCATCCTTGATGTCCAAGGACACCATAAAATCCCCTTCTTCCAGATTCGCTATCACTGCTCTGAGTGACTCCATCTTGAACTTGAATTTTTGTATGTACAGGTTCAGAGATTTTAGATTTAGAATCGGTCTTACCGAGCCGTCCGGCTTCGGTACCACAAATAGCGTGGAGTAATACCCCTGTCCCTGTTGTAGGAGGGGTACCTTGACTATCACCTGCTGAGAATACAGCTTGTGAATGGCCTCCAATACCGTCGCCCTGTCGGAGGGAGACGTTGGCAAAGCAGACTTTAGGAAACGGTGAGGAGGGGACTTCTCGAATTCCAACCTGTAACCCTGAGATACTACCTGCAGGATCCAGGGGTCCACCTGCGAGTGAGCCCACTGTGCGCTGAAATGTTTGAGGCGACCCCCCACCGCCCCTGAGTCTGCTTGTAAGGTCCCAGCGTCATGCTGACGCCTTTGTAGAAGCCGGGGAGGGCTTCTGCTCCTGGGAAGGAGCTGCTTGTTGCAGTCTCTTACCCTTTCCTTTGCCTCGGGGCAAATAGGAATGTCCTTTTGCTCGTTTGTTCTTATAGGAACGAAAGGACTGTGGCTGAAAAGCCTGCGGCTTTTTCTGCTGGGAGGTGACCTGGGGTAAAAAGGTGGATTTTCCGGCCGTTGCCGTGGCCACCAGATCCGATAGACCGACCCCAAATAATTCCTCCCCCTTATACGGCAATACTTCCATATGTCGTTTGGAATCCGCATCACCTGACCACTGGCGCGTCCATAAACTTCTTCTGGCAGATATGGACATCGCACTTACTCTTGATGCCAGAGTGCAAATATCTCTCTGTGCATCTCGCATATAAAGAAATGCATCCTTTAACTGCTCTATAGTCAGTAAAATACTGTCCCTATCCAGGGTATCAATATTTTCAGACAGTGACTCCGACCAAGCCACGCCAGCACTGCACATCCAGGCTGAGGCGATTGCTGGTCTCAGTATAACACCCGTATGTGTGTATATACTTTTTAATGTATTCTCCAGCCTCCTATCAGCTGGATCCTTGAGGGCGGCCGTATCAGGAGACGGTAACGCCACTTGCTTTGATAAGCGTGTGAGCGCCTTATCCACCCTAGGAGGTGTTTCCCAGCGCGCCCTAACCTCTGGCGGGAAAGGGTATAATGCCAATAACTTCTTTGAAATTAGCAGTTTTCTATCTGGGGTAACCCACGCTTCATCACACACTTCATTCAGTTCCTCTGATTCAGGAAAAACTATCGGTAGTTTTTTCACACCCCACATAATACCCCTTTTTGTGGTACTTGCAGTATCAGAGATATGCAAAGCCTCCTTCATTGCCGTGATCATATAACGTGTGGCCCTACTGGAAAATACGTTTGTTTCTTCACCGTCGACACTGGATTCAGTGTCAGTGTCTGGGTCTGTGTCGACCGACTGAGGTAAAGGGCGTTTTACAGCCCCTGACGGTGTCTGAGACGCCGGGACAGGTACTAACTGGTTTGCCGGCTGTCTAATGTCGTCAACCGACTTTTGTAGCGTGCTGACACTATCCCGTAATTCCATAAACAAAGCCATCCATTCTGGTGTCGACTCCCTAGGGGGTGACATCACCATTACAGGCAATTGCTCCGCCTCCACGCCAACATCTTCCTCATACATTTCGACACACACGTACCGACACACAGCAGACACACAGGGAATGCTCTGATAGAAGACAGGACCCCACTAGCCCTTTGGGGAGACAGAGGGAGAGTTTGCCAGCACACACCCAAGCGCTATAAATATATATATAGGGACAACCTTAATAAGTGTGTTCCCTTTATAGCAGCTCAAATATTATAAATATCGCCAATAAGTGCCCCCCCTCTCTGTTTTTACCCTGTTTCTGTAGTGCAGTGCAGGGGAGAGTCCTGGGAGCCTTCCTCGCAGCGGAGCTGGGCAGGAAAATGGCGCTGTGTGCTGAGGAGAATAGGCCCCGCCCCCTTTTCGGCGGGCTTCTTCTCCCGTTTTTTTTGGAACCTGGCAGGGGTTAAATACATCCATATAGCCCCAGGGGCTATATGTGATATATTTTAGCCAGAATAGGTATATTACATTGCTGCCCAGGGCGCCCCCCCCAGCGCCCTGCACCCTCAGTGACCGCTGGTGTGAAGTGTGCGGAGAGCAATGGCGCACAGCTGCAGTGCTGTGCGCTACCTCATGAAGACTGAGACGTCTTCTGCCGCCGGTTTCTGGACCTCTTCTCTATTCGGCATCTGCAAGGGGGTCGGCGGCGCGGCTCCGGTGACCCATCCAGGCTGTACCTGTGATCGTCCCTCTGGAGCTAGTGTCCAGTAGCCTAAGAAGCAAATCCATCCTGCACGCAGGTGAGTTCACTTCTTCTCCCCTAAGTCCCTCGTTGCAGTGAGCCTGTTGCCAGCAGGACTCACTGAAAATAAAAAACCTAACAAACTTTTTCTAAGCAGCTCTTTAGGAGAGCCACCTAGATTGCACCCTGCTCGGACGGGCATAAAAACCTAACTGGGGCTTGGAGGAGGGTCATAGGGGGAGGAGCCAGTACACACCACCTAGTGGTCAAACTTTTAAATTTTGTGCCCTGTCTCCTGCGGAGCCGCTATTCCCCATGGTCCTGACGGAGTCCCAGCATCCACTAGGACGTCAGAGAAACCGGCTTTATTATGTACTGTACAGGGGTGTGTCATTCTAATTACACCAAGCTCCAATGCAATCTTTATAAAAATGTACTGCTCTGATATTGTTCTGATGCGGTTTAAGATTTGTGATTTGTTTTAACACAAGACGGCTTTCAAGGATGTGTAATGGATCTGAGATGACATGCTACTTTAGCTAATAGGTTTGTGATTCTTAGTAAGACATTGGAGAGGAGAGGGGGAGGGGGAAGAATCCTAGCTGACAAATCTAAAATAGGACACATGACCTTGAAAATAGGATTCAGCAACAATTTCCATTTGAAGGTGATTTGCAGGTAATTTTGATGCATTTTGCACAGTTGCAGACGCAGTGAAGCATAAAGTAGAAAATATCAGCACACACAGAATGAAAACTATTTATGTACATATTAAAGACTTGGCTACCCTACTTCAACTCACCTGAAATCTAGCAAGGTATTCTGATAGCTGATCTGCCTCCGTATCCTCAGTGTCTTCCGACAGCGGCGCTGGGTCTTCTGCAGCATCAGTGTTTTCAGAGGATGTTTTTTCCGACTGACTAGAGACGGCAGCTTCCAACGCCGACTTCAAAATGTCAATCTGTGATAAAAAGACAACAACCAGCAACTCATTTAAATGTTGCTTTTTTGGGGAATATGTCTATTTGTGTGCTTTAGAATTAAAAATAAAAATGTAAAAGTACTTTGCAGAAATAGAACAGAACCCTCCTGCACTCACCCCCTAAAATAAATATGTAAGTAGCATATCTCCAGCCAAAGAAAGACAAAAGTATCAGGGTAAATGTATTTAAATACTAAAGAAATATTCTGAATTTGCTTTTCATACACATATAGAGTATTTTGTGGCATTTTATACATATGTTGTCAAAGGCAAGAAGCATGGTTTGTGCCACTAAGGTCTGTCTGTCTACCTGTCGGTCCTTCAACTTCCAACGAAGGGGAGATGTTATGGGCAGTGCTTAAAGTGGTCCTAGAGAGATGGTGGAACTTACTCCCCGCCGCCCCCTCCACGACGGCCGTGAGATAAAGGGATTGCGCTCACCGCAAAAAAGAGCATGGTCTCAAAAAGAAAGGGGCGTGGTCACCCAATAGTATCCCCAATTCAACTTATGTTACACGGTAGCACAATTAACATTACACCACACATTAGTGCCCCTTATACACAAAGCACACAGTAGTAGCACCCCAAACACACATAATGCCCACAGCAATAGTGCCCCTTATACAATGCCCACAGCAATAGTGCCCCTTATACAATGCTCTCAGCAATAATGCCCCATATGTCCCCAGGAGTGATGCCCCTTATAAAGTGCCCCCTATGCAATGCCCTCATTAGTAGTGCCCCCAGGGGTAATGCCCCGTGTACTGTTGCCCCCAGTCAGTAGTTATGTCCCCTGTAGTTATGCCCCGTCAGTAGATATGCCCCTAGTAGTTAAGCACCCAGTAGATATGCCCCCAGCAGATGTGCCTCTATAGCTATGTCCCCTAGTAGCGCCGATTACACACATACAAAAAACAAACCAAACCCCACAATACTCACCAGCCCCGCTCCTGCTTCTGGACCACTGCTGCCCTCCGCCTGGCCATCGGCTCTTCGGATCTATGGGAGAGACGTCATGACGTCTTTCCCATAGCGCCGCACCCGCACACTGCCTGAGCCAGAAGCTGGAGCTCAGGAGTGAGCTCCGGTGTCCGGCGGCCACTGATGGGAAGAAGCTGGGCGCCCGCTGGTAACAAAATCTCAGTGGGCGCCCGATTTCTCCCTGGGTTAGGTGAGCCGGAGGAGGCGGAACTGCTTTCTGGCTCCAACACTCGGTACCAATAGATCCAATTGAAGAGTTTCCCCGCCTTGTGCTAGTGTCGGCGGCTTTCTCAGAACGTGATGAGGAAGCCGCCGACACTAGCACAAGGTGGGGAAACGCGTCAATTGGATCTATTGGTACCCGGCAGATATCGATTTGGTCCCTTTTTTCACTAAGGAAATTAGCAGCATCATTGCACCTTATACCTTTACAGTGCACTCAAATGGGAGCGGTACGCTGACGGGAACAATTAGTCTGTCATTTCTACACAGACACGAACTGCAGTCAAACACCGCTTTTAACAGGGAGATATATATCCATACCAAGTTTGTCACCAGTTGGATACGACCGCAATCAAAGGAATTGCTAAAAGCGGCCAGGAGGACGTTAAACATCTGTGACCTCGTGGATGGGCAAAAAATAATTCCCTTACACTACAACTTCAATCAGGTGTTGTGTGTTTCTTTCACCGTTGACTGTAAGGTAAAACCACCTTATTCTATCTATACGATACCAAACTTGGTGTTTTTATATGTATGTATGTATTATGCATTATACGGATTCAATTTTTAAAAATTATTTAAATACCAGCGATTTTTTTTATCTTCATAAGTGGAGATTTGTGTTTAGTTACTGCTTCACCCCATGTATTATTTTAGTGAAGTAATCAAAATGATGGGAGCTGCTATTTTTACAATAGGACGCAGATATGTCAGTGAATGTATGAGCAGTCAGTAGCAATGACCATTACGAAGATTGTATGTTTCAATATTGCCAGCTCAGGCTGGTGCTGCTGCAAATCTCCCTGCTCTATCTGTCCATGGAAGTGTTTGTTTGTTTTCTAATAAAGTTTTCAATTGTTCATATGTCTCACCCCAGGATGGCTGTACAGTACTAGTAGCTGGGTGCACGGGAGGTATCTGGGTTGGAACCACAGGGTCTGGACAGCAGTGGAGTGTCTGGAGAGGAGACCTGCAGTCACTGCACAGCAGCAGTGGGCTGGGATGAGCAGAGCAGTGGCTGCAAGTGTAGCCACTGGGAGAAAATAACGGGCGCTTGCGCAGAACCTATGCAAGCACTGATCACAGACAGATGAATGAGAACGAGATTCAGACAGATGAATTAAAACTCTACCTCTTTGGTAAATCAAATTATAATAAATCCGGGAGGTCTCTGGATCTGCTTCACCACGATAATGGGCCAGACATTGAACTGCAGACACGCGTTCATAGATCTCCACCAAATGCATGTTAGACTGATAAAGCGTTCCATTATGAAAAGTATGATAAAATCATTGTAATGGCACAAATTCAATATGCGGAATACAGATGTGTCCTACTATATCCTTGCTGCAGTCACGTTAACAGCAATTCTAGTCAAGCCTAGTCGTGAGAGCAATTACTAACACTTTTTTGTGCATTTTTCCCCGAAAGTGTCTTATTCGCATTGTAAGTGAAATAAGATGGACAAGCAGACTCTGCTGATTAAAGTGATATGCAGCATGCCTATATTCCGTGTGCGACTGCAGGTCTATCTGCATACGAAATGCAACGCTACAGTGTTTTCCTAAAGCCCTTATATATCTCACTTTCCAATCAATGACAAAGTACAAGGCAATCTGTTTACTTTTGCGATGTGACCAGTGTTTGCACCATTACATACATTCTGTTTGGACAGATGTAGCCATGCTCATCTTACTGAGATGCAGCATGCTACATGTCGTGCCAGGCTGTGATTATCTGTCAGTGTTCGCAAATACGTGCTATAGCGCGTATTTTACCCTGATCTGTGGTCCGGGGACTCACTTTTCTAAACTGTGTGGGTCCCCGGGGACGCGCTCCGCTGAAGCTGGTTATCTTGTGTAAGCTTCTTGTATCTTGTTTAAGTCCTCTTGTGGCGGCGCGGCACGGCCCCTCCCGATCACCTGCTGCAGCTTCACGGGAGCCGGACAGAGAGTGAGGATGGCTTCCTCCCCCCCCCCCCCGCCGATCACCTGCTGCAGCTTCATGGGAGACGGACAGAGAGTGAGGATGGCTCCCCCCCCCACCGATCACCTGCTGCAGCTTCACGGGAGCCGGACAGACAGTGAGGACGGCTATCCCCCTGTTTTTTAATCATATAATTGTTAAGTGCTCTACCTGGCGCAATGTGCATAATGTGCTCTGCCTGGCGCAATGTGAATAACGTGCTCTGCCTGGCGCAATGTATATAACGTGCTCTACCTGGCGCAATGTATATAACGTGCTCTACCTGGCGCAATGTGTATAACGTGCTCTACCTGGTGCAATGTGTAGAACGTGCTCAACCTGGCGCAATGTGTATAACGTGCTCTACCTGGTGCAACGTGTGGAGCAATGTGTATAACGTGCTCTGCCTGGCGCAATGTGTATAACGTGCTCTCCTTGGCTCAGTGTGTATAGGAGGTTCTACCTGGTGCAATGGGTATAAGCGGCACTACTGTGTGGAATAATTCCCCACGAAGCTACGCCCCTAAAAAATTCAAGCGCGCCTTTTCGGCACGCACTGTTGCAGTTTTCAGTTTAGGTGCGGGGAGAACCAATTCTCTTTCTGCCACAAGGTCACCAAAATGTCTAATTACATCTAAAGTGCGGGGTGTCCTGTATGCTACACAGCCCAGCAGCATCGTCACCCCATCCTCCCCCTTGCACCACTTTTGTAGTGTCCAAATCAAGTTTGTGTTTTTATATTTGAATCATTAATAAGACTAATTAAAACCTTCATTCCGATGGGACCCAGAAAAAGACAGGTAGGATCCCAATTTTTAAAAGTGTGGGGTCCCTGGGACCCACTTTTTTTGGTCTCAGCGTGATCACTGTCTGTATATACCCATAATGGTTCACATGACATATCACTACGTGTTACATTAATGTGGTATGGCAAGTTCAGAATATACCTCTGCAGTGACTGTGTACTAAGTAATATGACAACATAATTTTTTTTATAATTTACATGAAATAAAGAATTTGTTACATGCTTACAGATGTGTTCTCTTACAACTTTGCTCCATGCGCTACAAGTGCCGTGTGACCTAGTAGCGCCGAGTGTCTTATTTTTGAGTTTTTTTACTGCAGAAATGTCTTATATGTAATGTAATGCAACAGTACGCACAAGCAGTGTCTGCTGATTAAATTGACATGCAGCATGCCTATATTCTGTGTGTGACTGTGACTGTATTTGCATACAAACTGCCATGCTACAGTGTTTTCCTGGAAAACACTAAGTTTTCATTTCAGATGCAGATAGAGCAGCTATTACACAGAGAATATATGCATACTGCATATCAGCAGACGCTGCCTATGCGTCCTATTGCATTACATCTAAGACACATTTTCGGGGGAAAACCACAAAAAAAAAAAAAAGACGGTCAACGCTACCGCGTCCTGCCACGGCAAGGTGCAACTTGAAGGGCTGTATAGTGTAACTGCAGAAAAGATGTAAGAGAACACATCTGTATCTGCAGCAAGGGGGAGGGATGGGGGGAATATTTACCAAAGCATGGAGGAGATAACGTGGAGAGCGCGAACTAACCAATCAATCAGTTTCTATCTCTCAATTTACAGGCTGTATTTGAAAAATGACAGGAGCTGATTGGTTAGTGATATACCTCTCTCCATGTTTTTATATATCCCCCCAAACAGTGGAATTCAATTGTCGGCGTGAAGTGTAAAAAAATAAAACCTCACATGACCCCGGCGGAAACACCCCCCTCCCCTGTCAGGGTCTTCTGCAGCAGCTATGACAATGTAGTGTGCGTGACCCTCACCCCCACGAGCCAGCCACTGGGAGAGCTACATCTCCCACAGCCCTTGTGCCTCCCAACGCCCCCAGAGCCTCCCACTAACCCCTTCCACAGTGGGAAGATGGAAGGGAGACAACCAGGTGCTGCAGATACATATATATATATATATTTTTTTTACATATTTACACACCATGGGGTTTTTTGCTCTGAAAATCCTGCTATAATTTTTTTCTTTTCTTTTTTATTGGATACTGTGAGTATCGGGAGTGTGCATACCTGCGGTACTACATAACTGGGTGTGAGGTAAGCAAGGTTTTTTTACCTCATTCCCAAATTAATTACCCCCTACGTGTTGAAAGTGTTGTCACTTTCTCTGGCTTTCCATGGATGTAGAGGAGATCTGCACCAAAGACAACACTCACTGCGGAGGGTTTTTTGATCACTCTTGTATATTCAATGGTAATATGTATCAAATGTTCACAAAAATCAATGTCATAAAACTAAATGTGATTCAAAACAAATGTACATTCAAATATAACTAGTGTAGTCACTGATCATGGTATTTGGACAAAAGAGGCTGTTACATATTTATACAAAGTGTGTTGATTCATATCTTTAAAAATAAAAGTGAAAGCTGTGGACAGCTGGTTAACTCTTGCAGTGGACTGGCCAGTTAATTTGTTGTATGCAACTGGTTTACAAAAAATAATAGAAATTAGGTTCAAAGGATGTTGTTAGTTAAATGCGAAGTGCATTGAATACAGCGATTTGAGGTTTATGGTTAGAAGAGAATTAATATGCATTGCAGGGTAGTCATTTTAGTTTTGTAGGATAGGATAGATTTGTGTTACCAACAGTTATACTGTAGGTCCAAAATTCCTTGAAAGGTCCAGAGAATAAGAAATGTATTGTTACTTTATTAATTCTGTATTATACAATGCATCATATTAAGCCATGTGCTTATCTGTAAGCCCCAACATTCCCTCCTTCTTTTCAATAGGCATGCCTAGTAAAAGCCATCTATATATATTGGTCTTGGTTGGGGGTTGCCTCTTGTGTTGGGAGTGGTCTCTCACCAGAAGGAGAAAGCCACAACTGCTGTCACAATAAGTGCACAATGAGAACACCACAACATTTTCTAACAAAAATGTAAGCATTCAACCTAGCTGGGATACAGCAATATATCTAAGCATTTGGGAGAGAGTAAACCATCCACTGTAACTCTGAATACTAGCCACTATGCTTAACATCAAAGTCACCGTACATAGACATACAAACATTGTATACAATTCAGTTACTTCCTAATTAACTAGGGAGTTGACGTAAAATACAGCAATGCAGATAAAAAAATAAAAATGTGACTGCGTTTTATGACTGCAGATAAAGCCCTCACCTCTATTGCTAAAAAGAACTAATATAGACGAGGCTTTTTGCCAAGTAGAAGCTGCATTTTGCTTGCAATCTTCTTAGATGGAATTTAATTGGGAAATGTTGGCAGCCAGAGAACATTATTTGGCCGTGAAAATGAATGTGCCAGGGCAGGTTATGCAGCACCTTGGCACCGTCTCCGCTTTCCTTCATTTGATCATTATGGAAATAATCTGACACAAATATAATTAAACAAAAAACAGCATGATCACAAAAACCGCCAGACCTTATTTACAGAAAACCACTTGCATTTCCTGAAGATCATCCTGCGAGGTCAGAGTTAATCATAAAGTACCAGCTAGCAGTAGACTTATCGTTCAGGTATGAAAGAATATAAATTGCTGTTAACCGATGGAATTTACACACTGTTGCAAAGACAAGTAGGAGACAACTGCTCTGTCCAGATGTGTAAAACAGGACCAAGGATCATTCAGACTGTCACACTGAGTTCTCAACTGTACATAGAATGCTGTCATTGTTTGTATACTATACCGTACAGGATACTAATCTGACAGGCTCTTTGATGCAAAAAAAATGGAATGATAGATCATATGACCTACATAGGTTTTAAAACTCAGTCCTCCGGACCCCAAACAGTTCATGTTTTCCCAGGGCTCCTCACAGAATAATAACGGACACGTTTTGAAAGATCCTTAGGTGGAGCTAGTGAGTAATGACTGTGCACCTGCTGGGTGACCTGGAAAATCTGAACTGTTTGGGGTCTTAAAGGCCACGTTTGAGAGTCACTGATCTAGAAAATAGACTGCGGAGCAATAATATTCATATAAATGCTTTTCTAGATAAAAATCAAAGCAAGGATCCAACAAAGTTCGTAGGATTTGGCTTATTGAACTGTAGGGGGTAAATTTACCAAGAATCATGTTTTGCAGACAATGCATTCTCATGCAAGTTTAGCTTGTTTTTAAAACTGGGAGATTTACAAAAGCCAAACACGAGTATAAAAACATGATTCTATCTGGAGAACACGGCTATAAATGCACATAGAAGTCAATACACCATCAAACCAACTCTCAAGTACTTTCCATAGACAGGAATACAACACGCAGATTTATTAAGAATCGAGTTCCTAAACACAGTGCAAACGCAGCCCAAATAGAAGGCCTGGGGTATACTTGGGATGGTTTACCCACTTCCCGAGGAATCCCGACCTGGGCTGCCTAGTTGCAGAGGGATGTTTTGGCCACGTGACCACGTGGAGAGTGTCCCCCAGCTATGGCATTAGCCGTCCCCCCCTTCACTCGCCGCTAATTGAGCCCGGTGGTGCTGGTTCACGATTTCCCCATATTTCCAGGACCAGCTCTTTTACCCAGTGCTGATTATACTTTTTGATACAGTACACAGTGCACTGTATCAGACAGAAGCATTGCACAGGCTTCTGCAAAATACACGCAGCTCACGGACAGGTCTATTGAATTTCTGCACAATAAGACTGAACTCGCACACGACAAAACACGATTGCTCATCAGGAAACACGATTCTGTAAAACATAATTCTTTTGAAATTTGAGTGTTTGATTTAAAAAAACGCTCACATATCCCAGAGATGCATATCATGTTTAAACTTGGCCAAAAATCTTAGTAAATATACCCCTAAGTCGCGCAAAATGTTTCTGTGAGATACTGTAGCTGCCATAGTTGTGCCTGTCCACAAGTACAAAATATTTTGCTATGTCCGTAATACAACCCAAAACCACCCTAAATTAAACAAAATGAACCCCAAAAAGTCACACATCCATGTTGTGTATAAGTACTGTATAAGATATATTACAACTACACAAATAGAAAACTATGTCAGCACATCATGCAGCTTCAAGGCAACAAAATGTGTTCTCAGGCCCCGTCAGTGTCTTGGTGTGACCGGCAGTAGCTTCAGCATAAGGCCATCTGCACGGTAACGCTTTCCATGTACACTGGCAGTGCATCAGTAACCCTGGGGAACATCTTGTGAAATGTCTCACACAGAAGAAAAAAGAAAATTGGAAGAAATCTGAAAAATCTGTCATTCTATCAACGGAAATAAAAATCACGTATATAATTTACAGGTGATCAGCCACTAAAAATATTAAATTTGGTGTAGAGTGTAGCCACTATTTAAATATAGCAAGTTTATATTGCGGAATAAATAAAGCTTTTTAGATTTTATTACAAAAAAAGGTCATATGGTTATCTCACTTTACTGTATGGCTTAACTACTGCTCCATTCCTGCTCTCCCTCCTCTAATACCAAACATATCAGTGGAGGTAAAATGAAGTATGACCAGAATGTACATGAACTAGGACAGGTAATGTTATACTGTTTTGCACTAATCTTTGATGCTTACTGTTCTGGAGAGGGATAAGAGCTCAAGCCTAAGGCTGGGTACACATCAGATCGATGAGTATCCCTGCTGACCTGACGCCTGATGGAAGGATATATCGGTCACTGGAACACAGCACTATATCTTCCATCCCACATTCAGCTGCATGCCGTCGCCAGCATGGTCGGCCAATCTGACGGGCAGCACGTCAGATGGAATAAACGCCACCGACGACGCACTTGAACGCGTGATTGAGGATACACTAGACGACATGGACAATATATCTTTCCGATCCACATCGGAATGATAGAGTATATCGCCTAATGTGTACCCCATCTAAATCTGAATATTAAAAGTGTTACTCTACTCACAAATTATGTAACCCACTTTAATTCGTTATGCGGTGTACAACAAGTTACTGGAATAACAAAAGTCCTGACTGGCAGGATGATGGAATAGAATTGGGTCAATCTCACCTTAATCAGGACATTTGGGAACCATGATTAATTAACGCCGCAACCATTTTTATTTAACCACTTCTATGCAATAGATACAGTATTCTTTAAATCAGTACTGCTTGGAGGTCGATGGTTTGAGGACTGGATTTGAAAGCCAGAGTCACAAATACATTTTGCTGAAAGATCTGAAAAAGTGGTACCTCAGGTATTGGATTCCACATAAATAGTTGAAATATAAATATTCTAAAAAGAGAACCATCATGAAATTAAAACAACCCCCCCCCCCCCCCCCCCACAAAAAAAAAAAAACAACTATAGATAGGACAGAATAAATCTTAACATAAAACTGCTACACACTTGTCCAATTCTTATCCAATAGAAAATCAGACCTTCCAGCTGGTCGGACAATGGTAGAGCATACGCTAACGTAATATATAATTTCATCCAATCACAGTCATCTGGTCTTGTCAAAAGATTTTTAAACCTGTTGAAAATCAGGAGGCCAGATCGCCAATTACAGACCAATTTAAAATAAGAATTTACTTACCGATAATTCTATTTCTCGGAGTCCGTAGTGGATGCTGGGGTTCCTGAAAGGACCATGGGGAATAGCGGCTCCGCAGGAGACAGGGCACAAAAGTAAAGCTTTTACAGGTCAGGTGGTGTGTACTGGCTCCTCCCCCTATGACCCTCCTCCAGACTCCAGTTAGGTACTGTGCCCGGACGAGCATACACAATAAGGGAGGATTTTGAATCCCGGGTAAGACTCATACCAGCCACACCAATCACACCGTACAACTTGTGATCTAAACCCAGTTAACAGTATGATAACAGAGGAGCCTCTGAAAGATGGCTTCCTAAACAATAACCCGAATTAGTTAACAATAACTATGTACAAGTATTGCAGATAATCCGCACTTGGGATGGGCGCCCAGCATCCACTACGGACTCCGAGAAATAGAATTATCGGTAAGTAAATTCTTATTTTCTCTATCGTCCTAAGTGGATGCTGGGGTTCCTGAAAGGACCATGGGGATTATACCAAAGCTCCCAAACGGGCGGGAGAGTGCGGATGACTCTGCAGCACCGAATGAGAGAACTCCAGGTCCTCCTTTGCCAGGGTATCAAATTTGTAAAAATTTACAAACGTGTTCTCCCCTGACCACGTAGCTGCTCGGCAGAGTTGTAATGCCGAGACCCCTCGGGCAGCCGCCCAAGATGAGCCCACCTTCCTTGCGGAATGGGCCTTAACAGATTTAGGCTGTGGCAGGCCTGCCACAGAATGTACAAGTTGAATTTTGTTACAAAACCAACGAGCAATCGACTGCTTAGAAGCAGGTGCACCCAACTTTTTGGGTGCATACAGTATAAACAGCGAGTCAGATTTTCTGACTCCAGCCGTCCTTTAAATGTATATTTTTAAGGCTCTGACAACGTCCAACAACTTGGAGTCCTTCAAGTCGTCTGTAGCCGCAGGCACTACAATAGGCTGGTTCAGGTGAAACGCTGATACCACCTTAGGGAGAAAATGCGGACGCGTCCGCAGCTCTGCCCTATGTCGAATGGAAAATTAAATAAGGGCTTTTATAAGACAAAGCCGCCAGTTCAGATACTCTCCCGGCCGAAGCCAGGGCCAGTAACATAGTCACTTTCCATGTGAGATATTTCAAATCCACATTCTTTAGTGGTTCAAACCAATTGGATTTGAGGAAATCTAAAACTACATTTAGATCCCACGGTGCCACCTTAGGCACCACAGGAGGCTGTATATGCAGTACTCCTTTGATAAAAATCTGGACCTCAGGGACTGAGGCCAATTCTTTGTGGAAGAATATTGATAGGGCCGAAATTTGAACCTTAATAGATCCCAATTTGAGACCCATAGACAATCCTGATTGCAGGAAATGTAGGAAAACGACCCCGTTGAAATTCCTCCATCGGAGCACTCCGCTGCTCGCACCACGCAACATATTTTCGCCAAATACGGCGATAATGCTTCGCGGTGACTTCCTTCCTTGCCTTTATCAAGGTAGGAATGACTTCTTCTGGAATGCCTTTTCCTTTTAGGATCTGGCATTCAACGCCATGCCGTCAAACGCAGCCGCGGTAAGTCTTGAAAAAGACAAGGACCCTGCTGAAGCAGGTCCCTTCTCAGAAGTAGAGGCCACGGATCGTCCGTGACCATCTCTTGA
Source organism: Pseudophryne corroboree (assembly GCF_028390025.1). Taxonomy (NCBI): domain Eukaryota; kingdom Metazoa; phylum Chordata; class Amphibia; order Anura; family Myobatrachidae; genus Pseudophryne; species Pseudophryne corroboree. The sequence continues at coordinate 169,225,636 of NC_086444.1, read as the reverse complement.
AGTTCCGGGTACCAAGTCCTTCTTGGCCAATCCGGAGCCACTAGTCTTACTCCTCTTTGCCGTATAATCCTCAATACCTTTGGTATGAGAGGCAGAGGAGGAAACACATATACCGACTGGTACACCCAAGGTGTTACCAGCGCGTCCACAGCTATTGCCTGCGGATCTCTTGACCTGGCGCAATACCTGTCCAGTGTTTTGTTGAGGCGAGACGCCATCATGTCCACCATTGGTTTTACCCAACGGTTTAATAGCATGTGGAAAACTTCTGGATGAAGTCCCCACTCTCCCGGGTGAAGGTCGTGTCTGCTGAGGAAGTCTGCTTCCCAGTTGTCCACGCCCGGGATGAATACTGCTGACAGTGCTATCACGTGATTCTCCGCCCAGCGAAGGATCCTGGCAGCTTCTGCCATTGCCCTCCTGCTTCTTGTGCCGCCCTGTCTGTTTACATGGGCGACTGCCGTGATGTTGTCCGACTGGATCAACACCGGTCTTCCTTGAAGCAGAGGTTCCGCCTGGCTTAGAGCATTGTAGATTGCTCTTAGTTCCAGAATGCTTATGTGAAGAGACTTTTTCAGGCTCGACCACACTCCCTGGAAATTTCTTCCCTGTGTGACTGCTCCCCAGCCTCTCAGGCTGGCATCCGTGGTCACCAGGATCCAATCCTGTATGCCGAATCTGCGGCCCTCCAATAGATGAGCCTCCTGCAACCACCACAGAAGGGATACCCTTGTCCTCGGCGACAGGGTTATCCGCAGGTGCATCTGAAGATGCGACCCTGACCATTTGTCCAACAGATCCCTTTGCATGGAATCTGCCGAAAGGGATTGCTTCGTAAGAAGCTACCATTTTTTCCCAGGACTCTTGTGCATTGATGTACAGACACCTTTCCTGGTTTTAGGAGGTTCCTGACCAGGTCAGATAACTCCTTGGCTTTTTCTTCGGGAAGAAAAACCTTTTTCTGAACTGTGTCCAGAATCATCCCCAGGAACAGCAGACGAGTTGTCGGCATTAATTGGGATTTTGGAATATTCAGAATCCATCCGTGCTGCTTTAGCACCTCTTGAGATAGTGCTAAACCCATCTCTAGCTGTTCTCTGGACCTTGCCCTTATTAGGAGATCGTCCAAGTATGGGATAATTAATACGCCTTTTCTTCGAAGAAGAAATATTATCTCGGCCATTACCTTTGTAAAGACCCGAGGTGCCGTGGACAAACCAAACGGCAGCGTCTGAAACTGATAGTGACAGTTTTGTACAACGAACCTGAGGTACCCCTGGTGTGAGGGGTAATTGGAACGTGGAGATACGCATCCTTGATGTCCAAGGATACCATAAAGTCCCCTTCTTCCAGGTTCGCTATCACTGCTCTGAGTGACTCCATCTTGAACTTGAACTTCTTTATGTATAGGTTCAAGGACTTCAGATTTAGAATAGGCCTTACCGAGCCATCCGGCTTCGGTACCACAAATAGAGTGGAATAATACCCCTTCCCTTGTTGTAGAAGAGGTACCTTGACTATCACCTGCTGAGAATACAGCTTGTGAATGGCTTCCAAAACCGTCTCCCTTTCTGAGGGGGACGTTGGTAAAGCAGACTTCAGGAAACGGCGAGGTGGCTCTGTCTCTAATTTCAACCTGTACCCCTGAGATATTATCTGCAGGATCCAGGGATTTACCTGCGAGTGAGCCCACTGCGCGCTGTAATTTTTGAGACGACCGCCTACCGCCCCCGAGTCCGCTTGCGAAGCCCCAGCGTCATGCTGAGGCTTTTGTAGAAGCCGGGGAGGGCTTCTGTTCCTGGGAAGGAGCTGCCTGTTGCTGTCTCTTCCCTCGTCCTCTGCCTCGTGGCAGATATGAATAGCCCTTTGCTCTCTTATTTTTAAAGGAACGAAAGGGCTGCGGTTGAAAGGTCGGTGCCTTTTTCTGTTGGGGAGTGACTTGAGGTAGAAAGGTGGATTTCCCGGCCGTAGCCGTGGCCACCAAATCCGATAGACCGACCTCAAATAACTCCTCTACGCATCGCCTGTCCACTGTCGTGTCCATAAAGCTCTTCTGGCCGAAATGGACATAGCACTTACCCGTGATGCCAGTGTGCAGATATCTCTCTGTGCATCACGCATATAAAGAAATGTATCCTTTATTTGTTCTAACGACAGTAAAATATTGTCCCTGTCCAGGGTATCAATATTTTCGATCAGGGACTCTGACCAAACTACCCCAGCACTGCACATCCAGGCAGTCGCAATAGCTGGTCGTAGTATAACACCTGCATGTGTGTATATACCTTTTTGGATATTTTCCATCCTCCTATCTGATGGATCTTTAAGTGCGTCCGTCTCAGGAGAGGGTAACGCCACTTGTTTTGATAAGCGTGTTAGCGCTTTGTCCACCCTAGGAGGTGTTTCCCAGCGCTCCCTAACCTCTGGCGGGAAAGGGTATAAAGCCAATAACTTCTTTGAAATTAGCAGTTTTTTTATCGGGGCACCCCACGCTTCATCACACACGTCATTTAATTCTTCTGATTCGGTAAAAACTACTGGTAGTTTTTTCACCCCCACATAATACCCTGTTTAGTGGTACCTGTAGTATCAGCTAAATGTAACATCTCCTTTATTGCCAAAATCATATAACGTGTGGCCCTACTGGAAAATACGGTTGATTCGTCACCTTCACCACCGGAATCAGTGCCTGTGTCTGGGTCTGTGTCGACCGACTGAGGCAAGGGACGTTTTACAGCCCCTGACGGTGTTTGAGGCGCCTGGACAGACACTAATTGAGTGTCCGGCCGCCTCATGTCGGCAAACGACTGCTTAAGCGAGTTGACGCTATCCCGTAATTCCACAAATAAAGGCATCCATTCTGGTGTCGACCCCCTAGGAGGTGACATCCTCATATTTGGCAATTGCTCCGCCTCCACACCAATAACGTCCTCATACATGTCGACACACACGTACCGACACACAGCAGACACACAGGGAATGCTCTATACGAAGACAGGACCCACTAGCCCTTTGGGGAGACAGAGGGAGAGTCTGCCAGCACACACCAAAAAGCGCTATATATGACAGGGATAGCCTTATGATTAAGTGCTCCCTTATAGCTGCTTTTATATTAATATATTGCCATTTATTCTGCCCCCCCTCTCTGTTATACCCTGTTTCTGTAGTGCAGTGCAGGGGAGAGACCTGGGAGCCTTCCTGACCAGCGGAGCTGTGACAGAAAATGGCGCCGTGTGCTGAGGAGATAGGCCCCGCCCCTTTTTCGGCGGGCTCGTCTCCCGCTATTTAGTACATTTAGGCAGGGGTAAATATCTCCATATAGCCTCTGGGGCTATATGTGAGGTATTTTTAGCCTTTTTAAAGGTTTTCATTTGCCTCCCAGGGCGCCCCCCCCCCAGCGCCCTGCACCCTCAGTGACTGCCGTGTGAAGTGTGCTGAGAGGAAAATGGCGCACAGCTGCAGTGCTGTGCGCTACCTTAAGAAGACTGCAGGAGTCTTCAGCCGCCGATTCTGGACCTCTTCTTGCTTCAGCATCTGTGAGGGGGCCGGCGGCGTGGCTCCGGTGACCATCCAGGCTGTACCTGTGATCGTCCCTCTGGAGCTTCATGTCCAGTAGCCAAGAAGCCAATCCATCCTGCACGCAGGTGAGTTCACTTCTTCTCCCCTCTGTCCCTCGTTGCAGTGATCCTGTTGCCAGCAGGAATCACTGTAAAATAAAAAACCTAAGCTAAACTCTCTAAGCAGCTCTTTATGAGAGCCACCTAGAATTGCACCCTTCTCGGCCGGGCACAAAAATCTAACTGGAGTCTGGAGGAGGGTCATAGGGGGAGGAGCCAGTACACACCACCTGACCTGTAAAAGCTTTACTTTTGTGCCCTGTCTCCTGCGGAGCCGCTATTCCCCATGGTCCTTTCAGGAACCCCAGCATCCACTTAGGACGATAGAGAAAAGTGTATACGCTCATAAGACTGGTTTGTCCAATTCATCCATGTGAGTGGCACCTGGTCTGTCAAAGATTGGAAGAGTATGTACAGTGACACAATCCTATCAGAAGATAGTTTCTGCTGATGCAGATTGGAGATCTGCAGCAAAACTGGACAGGTGTATATGCATAAATTGGATGTAGAATCTGCGAACAGGTCTCCAGTAGGATTGTATCAGGAGCTGGATCCCAGGATTTTATAGGATTTTTACAGATTTGCTCATGAGCACACTCTTAAAAATAAGTGGTCAATAACAGACCTATGTTCCGGTCAGTTACTTTAATGTGGGATCATAGGCAAGTATGTTGGATTTCCATATATCCGTTAACATCACTGTCTGCCAGTAATCAATCTATCCCATTGTGTTACCTGTCAATTAGGTGGAATTCAGATGTGGTATGGGTACCCCAGGGACACATTTGCAACATTGACAGTAATTACATTTTGTAAGCAATTTTGAAGTCCAGCACTATTTCATGCTGAATGACATTCTGAAGGCATAAGCAGGTCAGATCTCACCTGACATGTCAGCTTAATACAGCGAGATTACTCCAAATATATTATTGCTGGCAATAAAGGAGTTAGTTACATCAGTGTATCTTGGTTTAAATAAAATGTTAGAATAAAACCTATAGAGTTCTTTTTACCTATCTGCGCTCTTCATTGACTTGCGCTGCTTGAAGTACTCATCCAAATTTATAGAGGACATCACTCGTTGGATGGAGTTATCCAACAGAGGTTGGATTAGATATAGTAGTTATTCAGTCTGTTCCAGACATTCTCTGGCTATGCTAGTCAGGAGGATAAGGTAGCTTACAGTATTATTTAAAAAAAAATTAAATATCAGGAAAAAAATAGCATCTTCAGATTCTGAATTTACACAAAAAAATGTAATGTTAAATAAAAAACCAATAGTAACAATTAAGTAATGCCAGGATTTAAAGAAACTGCTATCTTATACTTTCCGTAGACTGCATGATAGCACAGCCAACCAATCGCCACGGACAAGGAGAGGAGTGATGTTTACATAAGTTGGAGACGGCTGATCAGCGGTAGGGAGGATCGGGCATGTTTTATATCCAAACAATCCCGCTGTATTTAGGCTGTGTACAATTATTGTCTCATCGGGTGATTTAAACAGGATGTACTTAAAATGCCACTGGACGGGATTCCGGCGGTCGAAATACCGACACCGGAATCCCAAAAGGCAGCATAATCCCGGCATCACAATCCCGACAGAGCTCGGGAACCTGGCGTCAAAATACAGACACCTGGAAAACCAAACGTACTGCCGCGGAGGGACGGAGGTTAAGTTTAGGCATTAGAAGGGGGGAATGGGCGTAGAGTCGGGAAGGGGATGGTTAGGTACTGGGAAGGGGGGTTAGGCATTTACAAGGGGAGGTTAGGGTTAGGCACCAAGCGGGGAGGGCTAGGGATGGGCACCACCGGGGAGGGCTAGGGATGAGCACCACCGGGGAGGGCTAGGGATGAGCACCACCGGGGAGGGCTAGGCACCCACAAGGGAAGGTTATTGTTAGGTAGGGGGCAGTGGAGGGTTAGGGTACTTTCGAGGGGGCTGTTGGGATTTTGATGGTCAGGATGCCACTGTCGGTATTATGACCTCCGGCATCCCATCCATCGGTATATCATACCAAATCCATTTAAACGATTATAGTTCAGTGTATGTCCAAGCTTTAGACAAGTGTCCTGAGGCTATCCTTACCTTCCATACCCCCTATAACACATAGAAATGTCAGAACCGGCTCTAAATAGCAGAGACACAGTGGAGTCTTGCATGTCAATGGTTACAATGACTACCAGCAGCTTTTTATATGACTGGATAATGCAAGGTGTAGGTGCAGTGACTGGGAATAAAGGATTGCGCTATACAGGTTTCCTCGTCAGCTTGCTCTCACCAGGAAAATCACCTTCATCCCTGCCCACTTTTCTAGCCTTCTGATGCCTAACCTTAAAGGAGAATTATATCTTTTAGTACTATCTGTAATACTGGTAATAATCTACACCTGTATTTTTCTTTTATTTCGTAGTGGTTTTAGTGAATTTTCAGCTGCATCTGGCTGTGACTTTATTTTATTATTTTTTACCAATACTTTTTATTTCAACATGTTATTGCAATATATACCTTCAGAATTCAGTTCTGTTAGGGAAAGGGCAGCTTGCAGTGATACCGCAGCACTATATTCAATGATTGAGGCAGTATCCTACAATTCACAAAACCCACTGCACATATGCATCCCAAATAATAGGCATAATCAAGTCAAAAATTGTGGCTATTCTGCAATTTTAAGTGCATAAGCCCCTGTAACACTACAGGGGGTTGGTATTCAATTATCTTTTTGAGGATGTAGCTCCTGGGTTAAGCACCTATTAAATTTTCTGCATTGCACCCAGCATCTTAAGGCGACTAATGCCCACGGTAAACTGAATTGCCCAGGTTAAGTGTCAGACATGATGCCATAATCGCATGACTAGCCCCGAAGCACTAGTTAATGCTGATATACCACGTGAGCTCCCTCAGGAGGTGCAAGAAGAAATCCACTAGTCATGGGTTTTACACGTAAGTAGCTGAATAGCTACTGGCACTTAAAGTGGAATCTACATCCCTGCAATGAGAACTGAAGTCCCTCCTACTACTCCACAGGAGGCCAGGCATTGGCATTAGTTCCCAACTGCAGTCCTCAAGTACCACCAACAGAACATGGTTTTGTGCATTTCTTTAATCACGCACAGGTAAGTTCATATATTTTGCTGGGTTAGTAATTATTCCACTCTCTCAGTCCCTCCATCCTGTAATCTACTGTATTCAATATAAAGTAAATTTTACTTGCACACATGGCCATTAACCAAACTACACCAATGTACATTCTTCGTTTATCTCAAAATATCTCCCAACTGGACCTCTTCACAAGATCTACGTCTCTCATCCACACTCAATCTTCACTCCCATTTATGATTGCAGGACTTTCTTCAGGCTGCACCCACTCTGTGGAATGCTCTACCACGCACAATAAGACTCTCCTGTAGTCTCCAAACCTTCAAGCGTTCCCTGAAAACTCACCTCTTCAGGCAAGCTCATCAAATTCTGGTACCTTCATAAACTTTTCTATCCAATTGCATTCAAGTGTACAGTCAGTCCTCACATATCTTCACATTTTCTCTTTCTTCACTTTCCCGTCCTCCTGACCCCTGGCCAACACTGCTGTGTGACCATATCATACAGCTCACCAAGAACCTTTGCAATCTGGTGGACCATTACGCAATGAATAACACCTACCTTTGTGTATCAATGCCTATTTCCCTATAGATTATAAAATTGTGAACAAGGCCTTCCTACATCAATGACTGTCTGCTATAATCCAGTTTTGTTTCATCACTGTTGTTATCCCTTATAACGTGCTACAGAATTTTCTGCGCTATATAAGAAATTGTTAATAATAAATGCCACCTACTTCTACACTCAGAGATCCTCAAAACATGACCTTCTGGGAAAATAAAAAGGTTGAGAACCACTGTTCTAGAGTACAGCTCACACGTGTTTGAAATTTATTATTTAGCTATAACTACTTTTCTTACCCTAACTACCACCAGAGTCATACTAATCCCAGACTCAACTCAGACTGTCCAATTGAGGCAAGGTTCTCCCTTGTATATTGAATTTAGCTTAGTACTAGTTATGATGACACAGAAAATAGTTGTAAACAAACTATTCATCTATAGAATAATAATAATAATAATAATAATAATAATAGAATTAATCATGCAGTTAATACTGTTCTATTCCTCAAAAATATACAGTACCTGGTCTACATGCTACACAACAGGTTTTTTTTAAACAAAGCTCTATTAAAGGAAATGGTTAATCTGTACTACACATGGATTCGGACTGCAGTCTGAATCTGGCTGAATTTCCAGAGGGGCTTATTAAGAAGGGAAAAGAAATCAGAGCTAGAGTGTCCCTGAAAGCCGCAAAAAGCAGATAATTGCTAAGGATTCTTTCTGGAGATCACTGGATTTAAACACTCCACCCGCCTCTGGGAGGACAGACACAAATAAAAGGATTATTCTTGTAGGAAACACAGGGCACACAATACTACATGGCAGGATTAGGCTACATTCTATAGGGCAGAAGCACAAATGCTAAATGGAAACTAACACCCAAGTATTTGTAGTAGCTGTACAGTACATTTTGGTCATTGATGGGCATTATTTAGCACACTATAGCAATACCCACATACAACAACTTGTCTTTGGCAACCAATATAATTTAGCAACAGAGTAACTCTGGGGTCAGTTATTACCAAACATATGGTGACAGCACCTTTATAAAAAATAAGAATTTACTCACCGGTAATTCTATTTCTCGTAGTCCGTAGTGGATGCTGGGCACTCCGTAAGGACCATGGGGAATAGCGGGCTCCGAAGGAGGCTGGGCACTCTAGAAAGATCTTAGACTACCTGGTGTGCACTGGCTCCTCCCACTATGACCCTCCTCCAAGCCTCAGTTAGGTACTGTGCCCGGACGAGCGTACACAATAAGGAAGGATTTTGAATCCCGGGTAAGACTCATACCAGCCACACCAATCACACCGTACAACTCGTGATATGAAACACAGTTACAGTATGAAACAATAGAGCCTCTCAACAGATGGCTCAACAATAACCCGATTTAGTTAACAATAACTATGTACAAGTATTGCAGATAAACCGCACTTGGGATGGGCGCCCAGCATCCACTACGGACTACGAGAAATAGAATTACCGGTGAGTAAATTCTTATTTTCTCTAACGTCCTAGTGGATGCTGGGAACTCCGTAAGGACCATGGGGATTATACCAAAGCTCCCAAACGGGCGGGAGAGTGCGGATGACTCTGCAGCACCGAATGAGAGAACTCCAGGTCCTCCTCAGCCAGGGTATCAAATTTGTAGAATTTTGCAAACGTGTTTGCCCCTGACCAAGTAGCTGCTCGGCAAAGTTGTAAAGCCGAGACCCCTCGGGCAGCCGCCCAAGATGAGCCCACCTTCCTTGTGGAATGGGCATTGACAGATTTTGGCTGTGGCAGGCCTGCCACAGTATGTGCAAGCTGAATTGTACTACAAATCCAACGAGCAATAGTCTGCTTAGAAGCAGGAGCACCCAGCTTGTTAGGTGCATATAGGATAAACAGCGAGTCAGATTTTCTGACTCTAGCCGTTCTGGAAACATATATTTTCAGTGCCCTGACAACGTCTAGCAACTTGGAGTCCTCCAAGTCCCTAGTAGCCGCAGGCACCACAATAGGCTGGTTCAGGTGAAACGCTGACACCACCTTTGGGAGAAAATGGGGACGAGTCCTCAATTCTGCCCTATCCATATGGAAAATCAAATAAGGGCTTTTACAAGACAAAGCCGCCAACTTTGATACTCGCCTGGCAGAAGCCAAGGCCAATAACATAACCACCTTCCACGTGAGATATTTCAGATCCACGGTTTTTAGTGGTTCAAACCAATGTGATTTTAAGAAACTCAACACCACGTTGAGATCCCAAGGTGCCACAGGAGGCACAAACGGGGGCTGACTCTGCAGCACTCCTTTTATAAATGTCTGAACTTCAGGTACTGAAGCTAGTTCTTTTTGAAAGAAAATCGACAGAGCCGAGATCTGTACCTTAATGGAACCCAATTTAAGGCCCATAGTCACTCCTGCTTGCAGGAAATGCAGAAATCGACCTAGTTGAAATTCCTCTGTTGGGGCCCTTTCGGCCTCACACCATGCAACATATTTTCGCCATATGCGGTGATAATGAGTTGCTGTAACCTCTTTCCTGGCTTTAGTAAGCGTAGGAATGACTTCCTCCGGAATGCCCTTTTCCTTCAGGATCCGGCGTTCAACCGCCATGCCGACAAACGCAGCCGCGGTAAGTCTTGGAACAGACAGGGCCCCTGCTGCCGCAGGTCCTGTCTGAGTGGCAGAGGCCATGGGTCCTCTGATATAATTTCTTGAAGTTCTGGGTACCAAGCTCTTCTTGGCCATCCACGAGTATCGTTCTTACTCCTCGCCTTCTTATTATTCTCAGTACCTTTGGTATGAGAGGCAGAGGGGAGAACACATAAACCGACTGGTACACCCACGGTGTTACCAGAGCGTCCATAGCTATCGCCTGAGGGTCCCTTGACCCGGTGCAATATCTTTTATAGCTTTTTGTTGAGGCGGGACGCCATCATGTCCACCTGTGGCCTTTCCCAATGGTGTACAATCCTATTGGAAGACTTCTGGAGGAAGTCCCCATTCTCCCGGGTGGAGGTCGTGTCTGTTGAGAAGATCTGCTTCCCAGTTGTCCACTCCGGGAATGAACACTGCTGACAGTGCTAACACATGATTTTCCGCCTATCGGAGAATCCTTGTGGCTTCTGCCATCGCCATCCTACTTCTTGTGCCGCCCTGGTGGTTTACATGAGCGACTGCCGTGATGTTGTCTGATTGGATCAGTACCGGCTGGTTTTGAAGCAGAGGCCTTGCCGGCCTCAGGGCATTGTAAATGGCCCTCAGGTCCAGAATATTTATGTGTAGGGAAATAACCTGACTTGACCAAAGTCCCTGGAAATTTCTTCCCTGTGTGACTGCCTCCCAGCCTCAAAGGCTGGAATCCATGGTCACTAGGACCTAGTCCTGTATGCCGAACCTGCGGCCCTCTTGAAGATGGGCACTCTGCAGCCACCACAGTAGAGATACCCTGGTCCTTGGAGACAGGGTTATCAGCCTATGCATCGGAAGATGCGATCCGGACCACTTGTCCAACAGGTCCCTCTGAAAAGTTCTTGTATGGAACCTGCCTAATGGGATTGCTTCATAGGAAGCTACCATTTTTCCCAGGACTCGCGTGCAATGATGCACCGCTACCTATTTTGGCTTCAGGAGGTTTCTGACTAGAGATGACAACTCCTTGGCTTTCTCCTCCGGGAGAAACACTATTTCTGGTTTATGTCCAGAACCATCCCCAGGAACAGTAGACGTGTCATAGGAACCAGCTGTGACTTTGGACTGTTTAGAATCCAACCATGCTGTTGTAGCACTTTCCAAAATAGTGCTACCCCGACTACCAACTGCTCCTTGGACCTCGCCCTTATAACGAGATTGTCCAAGTACGGGATAATTACAACTCCCTTTTCTCGAAGGAGTATCAACATTTCGGCCATTACCTTGATAAAACACCCTCGGTGCCATGTACAGTCCAAACGGCAGTGTCTGGACTTGGTAATGGTAATCCTGTACCACAAATCTGAGGTACTCCTGGCGAGGATGGTAAATGGGGACATGCAGGTAAGCATCCTTGATGTCCCAGGATACCATGTAATCCCCCTCGTCCAGGCTTGCAATAACCGCCCTGAGCGATTCCATCTTGAACTTGAATTTTTTCATGTATGTGTTCAAGGATTTTAAATATAAAATGGGTCACACCGAACCATGCGGTTTCGGTACCCCAACCCGTGTGGAATAGTAACCCCGTCCTTGTTGAAGTAGGGGCACCTTGAGTATTACCTGCTGGGAATACAGCTTATTAATTGCCTCTAGCACAGCCTCCCTGCCTGAGGGAGTTGTCAGCAAGGCATATTTTAGGAAACGGCTGGGCGGAGACATCTCGAATTCCAGCTTGTACCCCTGAAATACTACTTGAAAGAAACAGGGATCCACCTGTGAGCGAGCCCACTAATTGCTGAAATTTTTGAGACGGCCCCCCACCGTACCTGGCTACATCTGTGGAGCACCCGCGTCATGGTGTGGCCTCACAGGAGGCGGGGGAAGAATCTTGATTCTGGGAACAGGCTGACTGGTGCAGCTTTTTCCCTCTACCCTTGTCTCTGTACAGAAAGGAAGCGCCATTTGACCCGCTTGCTTTTCTGAAGCCGAAAGGACTGTACCTTTGTCTGTGAGGAAACCTGAGGTAAAATTATTTCTTCCCAGCAGTTGCTGTGGATACGAGGTCCCAGAGACCATCCCCAAATAATTCCTCACCCTTATAAGGCTCTCTATGCGCTTTTTAAGTCAGCATCACCTGTCCAGTGACAGGTCTCTAATACCCTCCTGACAGAATTGACATTACATTTATTTTGGATGCCAGCCGGCAAAATATTCCTCTGTGCATCCCCCATATATAAGACGACGTCTTTAATATTTTATGTTTGCCAACTAGTATCCCTGTTTGACAGGGTCACCGACCACGCTGCAGCAGCACTATCTGCAGGTCTCAGTCTAGTACCTGAGTGTGTAAATACAGACTTCAGGATAGCCTCCTGTTTTTTATCAACAGGTACCTATTAAAGTGGCCGTATCCTAAGACGGCAGTGCCACCTTTTTTGACAAACGTGTGAGCGCCTTATCCACCCTAGGGGATATCTCCCAGCGTAACTTATCCACCTGGCGGGAAAGGGTACGCCATCAGTAACTTTTTATAAATTACCAGTTTCTTAACGGGGGAACCCACGCTTTCACACACTTCATTTATTCATCTGATGGGGGAACAAAACACTGCCTGTTTTTTCTCCCCAAACCTAAAACCCATTTTTAGAGGTGCTTGGGTTAAAGTCAGAAATGTATAACACATTTTTTATTGCCGGGATCACGTCACGGATGTTCCTAGTGGATTGTGTATATGTCTCCACCTTGTCGACACTGGAGTCAGACTCCGTGTCGACATCTGTGTCTGCCATCTGAGAGAGCGGGCGTTTTTGAGCCCCCGATGGCCTTTGAGACGCCTGGGCAGGCGCGGGCTGCGAAACCGGCTGTCCCACAGCTGTTACGTCATCCACCCTTTTATGTAAGGAGTTGACACTGTCGGTTAATACCTTTCACCTATCCATCCACTCTGGTGTCGGCCCCACAGGGGGCGACATCACATATATCGGCCTCTGTTCTGTCACCATATAAGCCTCCTCATTCAACATGTCGACACAGCCGTACCGACACACCGCAGACACACAGGGAATGCTCTAAACGAGGACAGGACCCACAAAAGCCCTTTGGGGGGACAGAGTGAGAGTATGCCAGCACACACCAGAGCGCTATATAATGCAGGGACTAACTGAGTTATGTCCCCTATAGCTGCTGTTTTTATATATAATGTATACTGCGCCTAAATTTAGTGCCCCCCCTCTCTTTATTAACCCTTTGTAGACTGCAGGGGAGAGCTAGGGAGCTTCCTTCCAGCGGAGTTGTGAGGGAAAATGGCGCCAGTGTGCTGAGGAGATAGGCTCCGCCCCTTTTTCGCGGCCTATTCTCCCGTTTTTTATGGAATTCTGGCAGGGGTATTTACCTCATATATAGCCCCTGGGGCCATATATTGAGGTATTTTAGCCAGCCAAGGTGTTTTTATTGCTGCCTCAGGGCGCCCCCCCCAGCGCCCTGCACCCTCAGTGACCGGAGTGTGAAGTGTGTGAGAGGAGCAATGGCGCACAGCTGAAGTGCTGTGCGCTACCTTGGTGAAGACAGAGTCTTCATGCCGCCGATTTTCCGGACCATCTTCTTGCTTCTGGCTCTGTAAGGGGGACGGCGGCGCGGCTCCGGGACCGAACATCAAGGCTGGGCCTGCGGTCGATCCCTCTGGAGCTAATGGTGTCCAGTAGCCTAAGAAGCCCAATCCGGCTGCAAGCAGGCGAGTTCGCTTCTTCTCCCCTTAGTCCCTCGCTGCAGTGAGCCTGTTGCCAGCAGGTCTCACTGAAAATAACAAATTCTAAGACTATAACTTTCTAAGAGCTCAGGAGAGCCCCTAGTGTGCATCCAACCTCGGCCGGGCACGAAATCTAACTGAGGCTTGGAGGAGGGTCATAGTGGGAGGAGCCAGTGCACACCAGGTAGTCTAAGATCTTTCTAGAGTGCCCAGCCTCCTTCGGAGCCCGCTATTCCCCATGGTCCTTACGGAGTTCCCAGCATCCACTAGGACGTTAGAGAAATAGTATTTTAATTACCTACCTGTAAATCCTTTTCTCGTAGTCCGTAGAGGATGCTGGGGTCCATATAAGTACCATGGGGTATAGATGGGTCCACCAGGAGCCATTGGCACTTTAAGAGTTTAATAGTGTGGGCTGGCTCCTCCCTCTATGCCCCTCCTACCAGACTCAGTCTAGAAACTGTGCCCGAGGAGACAACATACTTCGAGAGAAGGAATAACAGATAGTGGCGAGATTCATACCAGCTCACACAACAGGCAAATCCGGCTAACATGTCGGAACAACTCAGCAACAGCTGAAACAGTAAATAACCAGAACTTAACTATAAAACCAATGCAGGAAAATGCAGCGCTGGGCGGGCGGGCGCCCAGCATCCTCTACGGACTACGAGAAAAGGATTTACCGGTAGGTAATTAAAAATAAGAATTTACTCACCGGTAATTCTATTTCTCGTAGTCCGTAGTGGATGCTGGGGACTCCGTAAGGACCATGGGGATTAGCGGCTCCGCAGGAGACTGGGCACAACTATAAAGAAAGCTTTAGACTACTGGTGTGCACTGGCTCCTCCCACTATGACCCTCCTCCAGACTTCAGTTAGGATACTGTGCCCGGAAGAGCTGACACAATAAGGAAGGATTTTGAATCCCGGGTAAGACTCATACCAGCCACACCAATCACACCGTATAACTCGTGATACAATACCCAGTTAACAGTATGATAACAACTGAGCCTCTCAACAGATGGCTCAACAATAACCCTTTAGTTAAGCAATAACTATATACAAGTATTGCAGACAATCCGCACTTGGGATGGGCGCCCAGCATCCACTACGGACTACGAGAAATAGAATTACCGGTGAGTAAATTCTTATTTTCTCTAACGTCCTAGTGGATGCTGGGGACTCCGTAAGGACCATGGGGATTATACCAAAGCTCCCAAACGGGCGGGAGAGTGCGGATGACTCTGCAGCACCGAATGGGCAAACTCTAGGTCCTCCTCAGCCAGGGTGTCAAACTTGTAGAATTTAGCAAACGTGTTTGACCCCGACCAAGTAGCTGCTCGGCAAAGTTGAAGAGCCGAGACCCCTCGGGCAGCCGCCCAAGAAGAGCCCACCTTCCTCGTGGAATGGGCTTTCACTGATTTAGGATGCGGCAGTCCAGCCGCAGAATGTGCAAGCTGAATCGTACTACAGATCCAGCGAGCAATAGTCTGCTTTGAAGCAGGTGCACCCAACTTGTTGGGCGCATACAGGATAAAGAGCGAGTCAGTCTTTCTGACTCCAGCTGTCCTGGAAACATAGATTTTCAGGGCCCTGACTACATCCAACAACTTGGAAGCCTCCAAGTCATTTGTAGCCGCAGGCACCACGATAGGTTGGTTCAGATGAAAAGCGGATACCACTTTGGGGAGAAACTGGGGACGAGTCCTCAATTCTGCCCTATCCATATGGAAAATCAGATAAGGGCTTTTACATGACAAAGCCGCCAATTCTGATACACGCCTGGCCGAAGCCAAGGCCAACAACATGACCACTTTCCACGTGAGATATTTCAAATCCACGGTTTTCAGTAGCTCAAACCAATGTGACTTTAGGAAATCCAACACCACGTTGAGATCCCAAGGTGCCACTGGAGGCACAAAAGGGGGCTGAATATGCAGCACTCCCTTAACAAAAGTCTGAACTTCAGGTAGTAAAGCCAGTTCTCTCTGGAAGAAAATCGATAGAGCCGAAATCTGGACCTTAATGGAACCCAATTTAAGGCCCATAGTCACCCCTGACTGTTGGAAGTGCAGGAAACGGCCCAGCTGAAATTCCTCCGCTGGGGCCTTCCTGGCCTCACACCACGCAACATATTTTCGTCATATGCGGTGATAATGGTTTGCGGTTACTTCTTTCCTAGCTTTAATCAGCGTAGGAATGACTTCCTCCGGAATGCTTCCATCAGGATCCGGTGTTCAACCGCCATGCCGTCAAACGCAGCCGCGGTAAGTCTTGGAACAGACAGGGCCCCTGCTGCAGCAGGTCTTGTCTGAGCGGCAGAGGCCATGGGTCCTCTGACATCATTTCTTGAAGTTCCGGGTACCAAGCTCTTCTTGGCCAATCCGGAACAATGAGTATAGTTCTTACTCCTCTTCTCCTTATTATCCTCAGTACCTTTGGTATGAGAGGAAGAGGAGGGAACACATAAACCGACCGGTACACCCACGGTGTCACTAGAGCGTCCACAGCTATCACCTGCGGGTCTCTCGACCTGGCGCAATACTTCTAGCTTTTTGTTTAGGCGGGACGCCATCATGTCCACCTGTGGCCTTTTCCAACGGTTTACAATCATTTGAAAGACTTCTGGATGAAGTCCCCACTCTCCCGGGTAGAGGTCGTGCCTGCTGAGGAAGTCTGCTTCCCAGTTGTCCACTCCCGGAATGAACACTGCTGACAGTGCTAACACGTGATTTTCCGCCCATCGGAGAATCCTTGTGGCTTCTGCCATTGCCGTTCTGCTTCTCGTGCCGCCCTGTCGATTTACATGGGCGACCGCCGTGATGTTGTCTGACTGGATCAGTACCGGCTGGTTTTGAAGCAGGGGTTTTGCCTGACTTAGGGCATTGTAAATGGCCCTCAGTTCCAGAATATTTATGTGCAGGGAAGTCTCCTGACTTGACCATAGTCCTTGGAAGTTTCTTCCCTGTGTGACTGCCCCCCAGCCTCGAAGGCTGGCATCCGTGGTCACCAGGACCCAGTCCTGTATGCCGAATCTGCGGCCCTCTTGAAGATGAGCACTCTGCAGCCACCACAGCAGAGACACCCTTGTCCTTGGAGACAGGGTTATCACCCGATGCATCTGAAGATGCGATCCGGACCACTTGTCCAACAGGTCCCACTGAAAGGTTCTTGCCTGAAACCTGCCGAATGGAATCGCTTCGTAGGAAGCTACCATCTTTCCCAGGATCCGCGTGCAGTGATGCACCGACACCTGTTTTGGTTTTAGGAGGCCTCTGACTAGAGATGACAGCTCATTGGCCTTCTCCTCCAGGAGAAACACTTTTTTCTATTCTGTGTCCAGAACCATCCCCAGGAACAGTAGACGTGTCGTAGGGACCAGCTGTGACTTTGGAATGTTTAGAATCCAGCCGTGCTGTTGTAGCACCTCCCGAGATAGTACTACCCCGACCAACACCTGCTCTCTGGACCTCGCCTTTATCAGGAGATCGTCCAAGTACGGGATAATTAAAACTCCCTTCTTTCGAAGGAGTATCATCATTTCGGCCATTACCTTGGTAAAGACCCTCGGAGCCGTGGATAGACCGAACGGCAACGTCTGGAATTGGTAATGACAATCCTGTACCACAAATCTGAGGTACTCCTGGTGAGGATGGTAAATGGGGACATGCAGGTAAGCATCCTTGATGTCCAGTGATACCATGTAATCCCCCTCGTCCAGGCTTGCAATAACAGCCCTGAGCGATTCCATCTTGAACTTGAATTTTTTTATATATGTGTTCAAGGATTTCAAATTTAAAATGGGTCTCACCGAACTGTCCGGTTTCGGTACCACAAACATTGTGGAATAGTGACCCCGTCCTTGTTGAAGTAGGGGTACCTTTACTATCACCTGTTGTGAATACAGCTTGTGAATTGCCTGTAACACTGCCTCCCTGCCTGAGGGAGTGGTTGGCAAGGCAGATTTGAGGAAACGGCGGGGGGGGGGGGAGACGTCTCGAATTCCAGCTTGTACCCCTGAGATACTATCTGAAAAATCCAGGGATCCACCCGTGAGCGAGCCCACTTATTGCTGAAATATTTGAGACGGGCCCCCACCGTACCTGGCCCCGCCTGTGGAGCCCCAGCGTCATGCTGTGGACTTAGAGGAAGCGGGGGAGGACTTTTGCTCCTGGGAACTGGCTGTATGCTGCAGCTTTTTTCCCCTACCTCTGCCTCTGGGCAGAAAGGACGCGCCTTTAACCCGCTTGCCCCTATTGGGCCGAAAGGACTGTACCTGATAATACGGTGCTTTCTATGGCTGTGAGGGAACATGGGGTAAAAATGTAGACTTCCCAGCTGTTGCTGTGGAAACGAGGTCCGAGAGACCATCCCCGAACAACTCCTCACCCTTATAAGGCAGAACTTCCATGTGCCTTTTGGAATCTGCATCACCTGTCCACTGCCGAGTCCATAACCCTCTCCTGGCAGAAATGGACATTGACTAATTTTGGATGCCAGCCGGCAAATATCCCTCTATGCATCCCTCATGTATAAAAGTGCGTCTTTTATATGCTCTACGGTTAGCAATATAGTGTCCCTGTCTAGGGTATCAATATTTTCTGACAGGGAATCTGACCATGCAGCTGCAGCACTGCACATCCATGCTGAAGCAATAGCTGGTCTCAGTATAACACCTGTGTGTGTATATATAGATTTCAGGATAGCCTCCTGCTTTCTATCAGCAGATTCCTTCAGGGCGGCCGTATCCGGAGACGGTAGTGCCACCTTCTTTGACAAGCGTGTGAGCGCTTTATCCACTCTAGGGGATGTTTCCCAACGTGACCTATCCTCTGGCGGAAAGGGTACGCCATTAGTAACCTCTTAGAAATTACCAGCTTCTTATCAGGGGAAGCCCACGCTTCTTCACACACTTCATTTAACTCCTCAGATGGAGGAAAAGCTACTGGTAGTTTTTTCTCTCCAAACATAATACCCTTTTTTGTGGTACCGGGGGTAACATCAGAAATGTGCAACACATTTTTCATTGCCTCAATCATGTAACGTGTGGCCCTACTGGAAGTTACATTAGTCTCATCGTCGTCGACACTGGAGTCAGTATCTGTGTCGACATCTGTGTCTGCCATCTGAGGTAGCGGGCGTTTTAGAGCCCCTGATGGCTTTTGAGACGCCTGGGCAGGCACAGGCTGAGAAGCCGGCTGTCCCATATTTGGTATGTCGTCAAACCTTTTATGCAAGGAGTCGACACTGTCGCGTAATTCCTTCCACAGCACCATCCACTCAGGTGTCGACCCCGCAGGGGGTGACATCACATTTACAGGCATCTGCTCCGCCTCCACATAAGCCTCCTCATCAAACATGTCGACACAGCCGTACCGACACACCGCAAACACACAGGGAATGCTCTGACAGAGGACAGGACCCCACAAAGCCCTTTGGGGAGACAGAGAGAGAGTATGCCAGCACACACCAGAGCGCTATATAACACAGGGATCCCACTATAAATGAGTGTTTTCCCTTATAGCTGCTTTTTATATATATATATATATATCTATCCTGCGCCTAAATTTAGTGCCCCCCCCCCTCTCTTTTTTACACTTCTGTAGCTTGCAGACTGCAGGGGAGAGCCAGGGAGCTTCCTTCCAGCGGAGCTGTGAGGGAAAAATGGCGCCAGTGTGCTGAGGGAGATGGCCCCGCCCCTTTTCCGGCGGACTTCTCCCGCTTTTTCTGGAATACTGGCAGGGGTATTTTTACATCTATATAGCCTCTAGGACTATATATGATGTAGATTTGCCAGCCAAGGTGTCATATATTGCCCTCAGGGCGCCCCCCCAGCGCCCTGCACCCATCAGTGACCGAAGTGTGAGGTGTACATGAGGAGCAATGGCGCACAGCTGCAGTGCTGTGCACTAACTTGGTGAAGACCGAAGTCTTCTGCCGCCGATTTTCCGGACCTCTTCACGCTTCTGGCTCTGTAAGGGGGACGGCGGCGCGGCTCCGGGAACGAACACCAAGGTCGGGTCCTGCGGTCGATCCCTCTGGAGCTAATGGTGTCCAGTAGCCTAAGAAGCCCAAACTACCACCTGTTAGGTAGGTTCGCTTCTTCTCCCCTTAGTCCCTCGCTGCAGTGAGTCTGTTGCCAGCAGATCTCACTGTAAAATAAAAAACCTAAATATACTTTCTTTCTAGGAGCTCAGGAGAGCCCCTAGTGTGCATCCAGCTCAGCCGGGCACAAGAATCTAACTGAAGTCTGGAGGAGGGTCATAGTGGGAGGAGCCAGTGCACACCAGTAGTCTAAAGCTTTCTTTATAGTTGTGTCCAGTCTCCTGCGGAGCCGCTAATCCCCGTGGTCCTTACGGAGTCCCCAGCATCCACTAGGACGTTAGAGAAATCCTATTTTCTCTTACGTCCTAGAGGATGCTGGGGTCCATATTAGTACCATGGGGATGTACCAAAGCTCCCAGTACGGGAGGGAGAGCGCGGAGGCTCCTGCAACACTGCTTGACCAAACTTGAGTTCATCAGAGGCCAAAGTATCGAAATTGTAAAACTTGGCAAACGTGTTTGACCCAGACCAAGTAGCCGCTCGGCAGAGCTGTACAGCCGAGACACCACGGGCAGCCACCCAGGAAGAGCCCACTTTACGAGTAGAGTGGGCCTTTACAGATTTCGGACACGGCAATCCTGCCATGGAATAAGCATGCTGGATAGTGAACCTGATCCAGCGTGAAATCGACTGCTTAGAAGCAGGACACCCAATCTTCTTGGGATCATAGAGGACAAACAGAGTCACTTTTCCTATGACGAGCCGTCCTCTTCATGTAAATCTTCAAAGTCCTCACTACATCCAAGGCCTCTGAAGCAATTGAGGAGTCAGTAGCCACTGGCACCACAATAGGTTGGTTGATATGGAAAGCAGATACAACCTTAGGAAAAAACTGTGGACGAGTCCTAAGTTCTGCCCTGTCTTCATGGAAGATCAGATAGGGGCTTTTATAAGATAAGGCCCCTAATTCCGACACGCGTCGCGCAGAAGCCAAGGCCAACAAGGTGACCGCCTTCCACGTGAGAAACTTGATATCAGCCTCCTGCAGAAGCTCAAACCAAGCAGAACTCAGGAACTGCAACACCACATCATGATCCCAGGGTGCCGTTGGCGCCACAAAGGGAGGCTGGATGTGCAGAACCCCTTTCAAAAAGGTCTGAACCTCAGGGTGTTACCAGCGCATCCACCGCCACTGCCTGTGGGTCTCTCGACCTGGAACAGTACCTCTGCAGCTTCTTGTTGAGGCGGGAGGCCATCATGTCTACGTGAGGAATCCCCCACCAACCGGTAACCTCCTCGAACACCTCCGGATGGAGGCCCCACTCTCCTGGGGGTATATTTACTAAGGTCCCGATTTTGACCGAGATGGTGTTTTTTCTTCAAAGTGTCATCTCGGGAATTTACTAAACTCAAATCTCGGCAGTGATGAGGGCATTCGTATTTTTTGGGAAGTCCAAGAAAAAAAATACGAATGAATACACCATCGGTCAAATACGACTGTTTTTTCATACAACTCGGTAATTTACTAAAAAGTGTATTTCACGAACACTGCCGGCAATAGGCAAACACTGCCGTGAAAAAATACAAAACGTAAAAAAAAAAAAGCAGATTTAAAACAGACCTGCTTTTTTTTACCGTGTTGTGATAGGCATGCACGGATCCATGAGATCCGTGCATGTTTATCAGTGGGAAGGGGTGGGAAAGTGTTCAATTTTCAGAAAAAAAAATGCGTGGGCTCCCCCCTCCTAAGCAAAACCAGCCTCGGGCTCTTTGAGCCGGTCCTGGTTGAAAAAATAGGGGGGAAAAAATGTCAGGGGTTCCCCCATATTTCAACAACCAGCACCGGGCTCTGCGCCTGGTCCTGGATCCAAAAATACGGGGGACAAAAAGCGTAGGGGTCCCCCGTATTTTTGAAACCAGTACCGGGCTCCACTAGCCAGGTACATAATGCCACAGCCGGGGGACACTTCTATACTGGTCCCTGCGGCCCTGGCATTACATACCCAACTAGTCACCCCTGGCCGGGGTACCCTGAAGGAGTGGGAACCCCTTAAATCAAGGGGTCCCCCCCTCCAGCCACCCAAGGGCCAGGGGTGAAGCCCGAGGCTGTCCCCCCCCCCCATCCAAGGGCGGCGGATGGGGGGCTGATAGCCTTTAGAAAAAAATGTGAATATTGTTTTTAGTAGCAGTACTACAAGTCCCAGCAAGCCTCCCCCGCAAGCTGGTACTTGGAGAACCACAAGTACCAGCATGCGGTGGAAAACCGGGCCCGCTGGTACCTGTAGTACTACTACTAAAAAAATACCCCCCAAAAAACAGGACACACACACCGTGACAGTATAAGTTTATTACATACATGCACACCTCCAAACATACTTACTTACCTATGTTCACACGTGGCTCGGTCCTCTTCTCCATGTAGAATCCTAGGTGTACCTGTGAAAAAAAATATACTCACATAATCCAGGGTATCTTCTTTCCTTTGTATAATCCACGTACTTGGCAAAATAAAAAAACGGAATCCCGACCACGCACTGAAAGGGGTCCCATGTTTTCACATGGGACCCCTTTCCCCGACTGCCAGGACCCCCCCTGACTACTGTCAAAGAGGGTCCCTTCTGCCAATCAGGGAGCGCCACGTCGTGGCACCCTCCTGATTGGCTGTGTGCTCCTGTAGTGTCTGTCAGGCTGCACACAGCAGAGATACAATGTAGCGCCTATGCGCTCCATTGTAACCAAAGGTGGGAACTTTGCGGTCAGCGGTTGACCGAAAGTAACCTCACCGCTGACCGCAAAGTTCCCACCATTGGTTACAATGGAGCGCAACCAGGACCGGCTCAAAGAGCCCGAGGCTGGTTTAGCTTAGGGGGGGGGGGACCCCACACATTTTTTTTTTTTTTTTTTTTAGATTTGTAAGAGTTATTTTTTTTACGAAAGGTGCACGATGAAGCCCTGCACGGATCTCACAGATCCGGCCGAAATTCATTGTGTTAATGTCGGCAGTGTTTTACTATTCACTCCCGTAAAACACTGCCAAAAAATACGAATGACATCGACAGAGGAAAACACGGAAAAATGAGGCGTAATAAATTCAAAAAGTTGCAAAATCACACATTCGATGTCATTCGTGATGAATCTCCCTCCAAATCGGCACAAATACGAATTTTAGTAAATATACCCCCTGGATGGAGATTGTGTCTGCTGAGGAAGTCTGCTTCCCAGTTGTCTATACCGGAAATGAAGATTGCTGACATCGCCACCGCGTGCCTTTCTGCCCAGAGGAGGATTTTTGACACCTCTGACATGGCAGCCCTGCTTTTCGTTCCACCTTGTCGGTTTATGTAGGCCACTGTGGTCACGTTGTCAGACTACACCTGAACAGCCCGATCCTGCAGAAGGTGTGCTGCTTGCAGAAGGGCGTTGTACACGGCCCTGAGTTCCAGGATGTTTATTGGGAGAAGTGATTCTTGATCCGATCATCTTTCCTAAAAGTTTTACCCCAGAGCGACTGCTCCCCATTCTCTTAGACTTGCATCTGTGGTTAAAAGGATCCAGTCTTGAATTCCAAACCTTCGTCCTTCCAGAAGGTGCGGAAGTTGCAGCCACCAGAGGAGTGAAATCCTGGCTTTCGGAGACAGGCGTATCCTCTTGTGCATGTGTAGGTGAGAGCCCGACCACTGGTCCAAGAGGTCCAGCTGAAAAGGCCGAGCATGAAACCTGCCGTACTGCAGAGCCTCGTAGGCGGCAACCATCTTCCACAGAAGGCGTATGCATTGATGAACCGATACCCGGGTAGGCTTTAAGACAGCCCAGACCATTGTTTGAATCACCAACAATTCTCTTCCGGGAGAAATACCCTCTGCACTTCTGTGTCGAGGATCATTCCCAGGAAAGACAGCCTCCTTGTCGGCTCCAGATGAAACTTCGGAAGGTTCAGGATCCAGCCGTGCTTCCTGAGCAGCTGTGTCGTGAGCGCGATGGATCGCAACAACCTCTCCCTGGACGACGCCTTGATCAGGAGATCGTCCAGATATGGAATTATGTTCACCCCCTTTTGCGGAGGAGAGCCATCATCTCCGCCATCACCTTGGTGAAGATCCTTGGTGCTGTGGAGAGGCCACACGGCAGCACCTGGAACTGACAGTGATCGTCCAACAGTGCAAACCTGAGATATGCCTGATGCGGCTACCAAATGGGAATGTGGAGGTAAGCATCCTTGATGTCTGGAGACACCAGTAACTCCCCCTCCGTCAGACCTGAGATGACAGCTCTCAGAGATTCCATCTTGAATTTGAACTCCCTGAGATAAGGGTTCAAAGACTAAGTTTAGAATAGGCCGTACCGAACCATCCGGTTTTGGTACCATAAAAAGGTTCGAATAATAACCCTTGTTCCACTGCTGAGGCGGAACTGGAACAACGACCTCTGACACCACCAGTTTTCTGATGGCCTCCAGAAGAACCATTCTGTGTCTGCAGAGCTGGCAAGCCTAACTTGAAGAAACGGTGAGGTGAGGGATTTTGAAACTCCAGTCTGTACTGTACACTATATCCAGTACCCAAGGGTCCAGGCCAGAGGACACCCAGACGTGGCTGAACTGCTGGAGTCTTGCCCCCACCTGCTCCTCCTCCAGGCCCGTCATGCGGAGGACTTAGGCGTATCAGAAGCAGGTTTCTGGGTTTGGGAACCTGTAGGAGCAGGTTTCTTTCCTTTGGCACGACCAACTCTGAAGAAGGTGTTCGAAGGCTTGTTCTTTCTAGGCCTTGCGGGCCGAAAGGACTGTGACGTGGCTGGTGTAAAAGGCTTCTTCGTAGCCGGCACAGCTGAGGGGAGAAAAGTAGACTTACCCGCGGTAGCCGTGGCAATCCATGCATCCAGCGCCTCCCCAAATAGAGCCTGACCAGTATAGGGTAGGCCCTCTACGCTCTTCCTGAATTCCGCGTCCGCAGACCATTGGCGCAGCCAG
The DNA here is from genome assembly GCF_028390025.1 of Pseudophryne corroboree. Lineage (NCBI taxonomy): Eukaryota > Metazoa > Chordata > Amphibia > Anura > Myobatrachidae > Pseudophryne > Pseudophryne corroboree. Next base: position 169,200,979 of record NC_086444.1, on the reverse strand, counting down.
AGACCCCTGCGAGCAGAGACAGACATGGAGGAGATCCCTGCAACCATGTAACCCATGTCCTTCATGGAATCCACCAGGAACCCTGCAGAATCCCGAATATGGCGTAAAAATATATCAACGTCACCTTTATCCAGCGAAGTCGACTCCTCCTGCAGAGTGACTGACCACCTGGCAATAGCTTTTGCAATCCAAGCACAGGCTATAGTAGGCCATAATATAGCCCCGGAAGCCGAGTAAATGGATTTTAGCGTAGCATCCACCTTGCGATCTGCCGGGTCCTTCAACGCGGTAGATCCTGGGACTGGTAAAACCACCAGTTTTGACAGCCTGGAGACAGAGGCATCAACTATCGGCGGAGACTCCCACTTCTTTCTATCTCCGTCTGGGAAGGGAAAAGCAACCAAAACCCTCTTAGGGATCCGAAATTTATTTTCCTGAGTTTCCCAGGCTTTTTCAAAGATAGCGTTTAATACTTTGGATGCCGGGAAGGTGAGGGGGGACTTCTTATTATCTGTAAAGAAGGCCTCCTTCACCTGTTCAGGAGCTGTGTCAGAAATATGTAAAATATCCCTCACAGCTTCAATCATCAACTGCACCCCCCTAGCAAGTGATGCGGTCCCCCTTGACACATCCCCGTCACCATCTGCAGTGTCAGAGTCGGTGTCCGTGTCATCCTACGTAAGCAATGCAAGTGCACGTTTTTGAGAATGTACCACAGGAGATCCCGAGGAAGCAGTATCAGACCACACAACCATAGAGGATTGTAGGATCTGAGTAGCATGCTCAGTCCTAGCAACCCTGTCATAAATAGTCCCCTTCAGAGAGACGAACCATTCAGGCTCTCTAGCAGGGATCTGATTACATGGTATGGAGTCTTCCTAGGAAGATAAATCTTCTGCAGCATATGAAACAGTGTCCCTAGACATGTTGTCACACACACCAAACACCCCACAAACACACGGGTATTCACTAGACAGAGTTTCCCCCCAAGAATGGCAGAGAGACACAGAAATTGGAGCCAACCCACATGCAGCGCTATTAGAGGTATAGGGAGACCCCAACCCACGCTGACTTTGTCCCTTAATAGGTGACACAGCCTATAACACAGCCTCCCCCCCCCCCTTCTACAACCCCCTGGTACCGTACAGCTAGCTGGAGTTGCACTGGAGGGACCTGGACATCCACTAGTAGTGATTGCAGGCAAGAAAAATGGCGCTGAACGCTGCTGGGTCCGCTCTGAGGAGAAGCTCCGCCCCTTCAATAGCGCTGTCTTCCCGCTCTTGAAGATTATACTGGCCTGAGGAATTTTGTGCAGGCTGAGATCCCTCTATGCCCCTCCTCTAGACTCCAGTTATAGGAACTGTGCCCAGGGAGACGGACATTTCGAGGAAAAGGATTTATTTAAGTATTTTAAAACTAAGGTGAGATACATACCAGCTCACACCTCAAACACGCCGTACAACATGGCATTCAACAACAACGCATGCAACGGCATGACCAACAACAGTCACAGACTGACTGAACTCAACGCAACATGAGCGTAACTATAACCAAACTGCAGATATAGCCCGCACTGGGACGGGCGCCCAGCATCCTCTACGGACTAAGAGAAAAGGATTTACCGGTACGTATTAAAATCCTATTTTCTCATACGTCCTAGAGGATGCTGGGGATGCTTCGAGAACCATGGGGTTTATACCAAAGCTCTAGAACGGGCGGGAGAGTGCGGATGACTCTGCAGCACCGATTGACCAAACAAGAGGTCCTCCTCAGCCAGGGTATCAAACTTGTAAAACTTCGCAAAGGTGTTTGATCCCGACCAAGTAGCTGCTCGGCAAAGTTGTAACGCCGAGACACCTCGGGCAACCGCCCAGGATGAGCCCACCTTTCTGGTAGAATGGGCTTTCACCGATTTCGGTAACGGCAATCCTGCCGTAGAATGAGCCTGCTGAATCGTATTACAGATCCAGCGCGCAATAGTCTGCTTAGAAGCAGGAGCCCCAATCTTGTTGGGAGCCCACAAGACAAACAGAGCCTCTGTTTTCCTAATCTGAGCCGTTCTGGCGACATAGATTTTCAAAGCTCTGACCACATCGAGAGACTTCGATTCCGCCAAGGCGTCAGTAACCACCGGCACCACAATAGGCTGGTCCACATGAAACGATGAAACCACCTTTGGCAGAAATTGCTGACGAGTTCTCAACTCCGCTCTATCAGCATGGAAGATTAGAAAGGGGCTTTTGTGAGACAAAGCCGCCAACTCAGACACCCGCCTTGCGGACGCCAAGGCCAACAGCATGACTACTTTCCAAGTAAGGAATTTTAATTCAACCCTACGCAAAGGTTCAAACCAATGAGATTGCAGGAACTGCAATACCACATTAAGATCCCACGGCGCCACAGGAGGCACAAATGGAGGTTGGATGTGCAGCACGCCCTTCACGAAGGTCTGAACTTCTGGAAGGGAGGCCAATTCTTTCTGAAAGAAGATTGACAAGGCCAAAAATTGTACTTTAATGGAGCCTAACTTCAGGCCCGCATCCACACCTGCTTGCAAAAAATGGAGCAAACGCCCCAGTTGAAATTCTTCCGTAGGAGCCTTCTTGGATTCACCCCAAGAGACATATTTGATCCAAATACGGTGGTAATGCTTTGCTGTTACTTATTTTCTAGCCTGAAGAAGTGTGGGAATGACTTCACTAGGAATACCCTTCCGAGCTAGGATCTGGCGTTCAACCGCCATGCCGTCAAACGCAGCCGCGGTAAGTCTTGATACACACACGGCCCCTGTTGTAACAGGTCCTCCCGTAGAAGAAGAGGCCAGGGATCTTCTATGAGCAACTCCTGAAGATCTGGATACAGGCCTTTTTTGACCAATCCGAAACAATGAGTATCGCCTGAACCCTTGTTCTTCTTATAATCTTTATCACCTTTGGAATAAGTGGAAGTGGAGGGAACACATAGACCGACGGAAACACCCACGGTGTCACTAAGGCGTCCACCGCTATTGCTTGAGGGTCCCTCGACCTGGAACAATATCTCTAAAGTTTATTGTTGAGGAGGGACGCCATCATGTCTATTTGAGGCATTCCCCAACGACTTGTCACTTCTGCATATACCTCTTGATGAAGACCCCACTCTCCTGGATGGAGATCGTGTCTGCTGAGGAAGTCTGCTTCCCAGTTGTCCACTCACGGAATGAAGACCGCTGACAGAGCGCTTGCATGTCTTTCCGCCCAGCGAAGAACTTTCGTGGCCTCGGCCATCGCCGTTCTGCTCCTTGTTCCGCCCTGGCGGTTTATGTACGCCACTGCTGTTATGTTGTCTAACTGAATCAAGATGGGCAGACCGCGAATAAGATGTTCTGCTTGCAGAATGCCGTTGTAAATGGCCCTTAATTCCAGAATGTTTATGTGCAGACAAGCTTCCTGTCTTGACCATTCTCCCTGAAAATTTCTCCCCCGTGTGACTGCTCCCCAGCCACGGAGGCTTGCATCTGTGGTCACCAGGATCCAATCCTGAATCCCGAACCTGCGTCCCTCTAAAAGGTGAGAGCTGTGCAACCACCACAGAAGGGAGATCCTGGTCCTGGAAGATAGGATTATTTTCCGGTGCATGTCCAGGTGAGACCCGGACCACTTGTCCAACAGGTCCCACTGAAACACCCTGGCATGAAACCTGCCATACGGGATGGCCTCGTAGGCCGCCACCATCTTCCCCAGCAACCGAGTGCATTGAAGAACTGACACTTTTGCTGGTTTCAGAATCTGTTTTACCATGTTCTGTATTTCCAGAGCCTTTTCCACTGGAAGAAACACTCTAATTCTGTATCCAGAATCCTACCCAGGAACGACAGCCGTGTCGAAGGCACCAACTGTGAATTTGGCAAGTTTAGGAGACAACCATGGTGTTGCAGAAAAGCGCAACATTTTTCAGCAATTGTTCCTTGGATCTTGCCTTTATGAGGAGATCGTCCAAGTACGGGATAACTGTGATTCCCTGCTTGCGCAGGAGAACCATCATTTCCGCCATAACCTTGGTGAAAATCCTCGGAGCCGTGGACAGACCAAACGGCAATGTCTGAAATTGGTAATGACAATCCTGAACAGCAAACCTCAGGTATGCCTGATGTGGAGGATATATGGGAACATGCAAGTAGGCATCCTTTATGTCGACCGACACCATAAACTACCCCTCCTCCAGACTGGAGATCACTGCTCGGAGAGATTCCATCTTGAATTTGAATTTTTTTAGAAAGAAATTGAAGGATTTTAGGTTCAGAATCGGTCTGACTGAGCCATCCGGCTTCAGGACCACAAACAGGCTTGAATAAAAGCCTTTTCCCTGTTGTGACGGTGGTACCGTTACAATGACTTGATTTTGACACAGCTTCAGTATTGCAGCGCATACTACCTCCCTTTCTAGAAGAAAAGCTGGCAAGGTCGATTTGAAAAATCGGTGAGGGGGCACGTCTTGAAACTCTAATTTGTATTACTATCTCGAATATCCAAGGATCCAGGTCCGAGTGCACCCAGACCTGACTGAAAAGTTTGAGACGTGCCCCCACCGGTGCGGACTCCTGCAGAGGAGCCCCAGCGTCATGCGGTGGATTTGGTAGAAGCCGGAGAGGACTTCTACTCTTGGGAACTTGCCACAGCCTGTGACCTCTTTCCCCTTCCTCTTCCCCTTGCCGCGAGGAAGGAGGACCTTCGTCCTTTTTTGTATTTATTGGGCCAAAGGACTGCATCTGATAGTGGGGCATTTTCTTCTGTTGCGCAGGCACATAAGGTAAAAATGACGACTTACCCGCGGTAGCCGTAGATACCAGGTCAGTGAGGCAGTCACCAAACAAGACACTACCGTTAAACGGTAACGACTTCATCGCCCCCTTAGAGTCAGTATCAGAATTCCTAGCTGAGACTGCCATGGCATTGGCCCTTGATCCCAAAAGGCCAATATCCCTTGCAGCTTCTTTTACATATGCTGCAGCGTCCCTGATATGACCCAGAGTCAAAAGCACGCTATCCCTGTCTAGGGTATCCATTTCAGATGACAAGTTATCTGCCCACTTTTCTATAGCGTTACTCACCCATGCCGATGCAACGGCAGGCCTGAGTAGCGAACCCGTTGTGACATAAATGGATTTTTGTGTATTTTCCTGCTTACAATCTGCAGGATCCTTTAGGGCTGCCGTGTCAGGAGACGGGAGCGCCTCCTTTTTGGATAAACGCGATAAAGCCTTGTCTACCGTGGGGGTTGACTCCCATTTTTTCCTGTCCCCAAAAGGAAACGGGTATGCCACTGGAATTCTTGTGGGAACCTGTATCTTCTTGTCAGGATTTTCCCAAGCCTTTTCAAAAAGAGCGTTCAGTTCATGAGAGGGAGGAAACGTGACCTCAGGTTTCTTTCCTTTAACCATACAGACCCTTGTATCAGGAACAGCAGGGTCCTCTGTTATATGCAATACTTCCTTTATTGCCACAATCATGTATTGAATGCTCTTAGCCAGTTTAGGATTCAATCTGGCATCACTATAGTCGACACTGGAATCAGAGTCCGTGTCGGTATCCTTATCTGCTATCTGAGTAAATGCACGCTTCTGTGACCCCGGAGGGGTCTGAGCTTGTGACAATGCATACTCCATGCACTTTCTCCATGTCTGGTTCTTATACTCAGATTTATCCAATCTTTTAGTCAACCGCTCCACATTTGCATTCAGCACACTCAGCATATTTACCCAATCATCCATCGGTGGAGCCGGCACGGTCACTCTCAGTCTTTTCTGTCCCCACTCCAGCCTCCTCCTGGGAAGAGCACTCAGCCTCAGACATGTCGACACACACGTACCGACACCGACAACCACACTGGGGCTATAGGAGACAGACCCACAACAAAGCCTGTTAGAGACACACAGAGGAAGTTCTGCCAGCTCACACCCAGTTCCTATACCGGTTCTAAAGCGAGTACAATACTGGCCAGACCTGCTAGCGCTTTTATACTTAAATAATTAGCACCAAATCTCTTGTGCCCCCCCCCCGTTTTGCACCCTATTACTTGTACAGTAGTGTGGGAGGCCAGGCTCAGCGTCTCTGCAGCTTCTGTGAAGAGAACATGGCGCTAGTCAGAGCTGTGAGGGCTAAGGCACGCCCCCTTACTGGCGCGCTTCAGTCCCGCTTAAATTAGATATTTATACTGGCGGGGGTCTTTGATTAGTGCCTAGGCACTTTATATATCACTGCCAGTGCTGAATTGAGGCTGTTTTGCTGCCCAGGGCGCCCCCCCTGCGCCCTGCACCCATCAGTGCCGTTTTGTGTGTGGGAGCATGGCGCGCAGCGCGGTACCTCAACTAGCCGTCTTCTGCCGTCACTGAAGTCTTCTGATCTTCATATACTCACCCGGCTTCTGGCTCCAAGGGGGATGACGGCGCGGCTCCGGGACCGAGCAGCTAGGCGTACCGTAGCGATTGGACCCTCTGGAACTAATGGTGTCCAGTAGCCGGAGAAGCGGAGCCCTGAAACTCGATGCAGGGCGCCTGTAGCCAACAGGTCTCTCTGAAAATAAAAAACCTAACTAAGTATTTTTCTGAGAAACTCTGGAGAGCTCCTCAGTGTGCATCCAGTCTCACTGGGCACAGAATCTAACTGGAGTCTGGAGGAGGGGCATATAGGGAGGAGCCAGTTCACACCCATTCAAAGTCTTATAGTGTGCCCATGTCTCCTGCGGATCCTGTCTATACCCCATGGTTCTTGAAGCATCCCCAGCATCCTCTAAGACGTATGAGAAAGTGGGACTACCAGAGGGGAAAAAGAGGGACTACATACATACCCCCAGCCAGTCAGCATGCCCCAGGACAGGGCCTGCACTTGACTCCTCAATGCAGCTGCACGCTGGTGGTGGGTGAGTGACCGCTCTGCTCCTGAAAATGGCGCCTGGAACCAGTGGCGGAGCCCTCTGTCACCCCTGCTTAGCCTGAGCTGCCGCCCGCACACACGCCCGCCAGCACAGACCGCAGCTGGGTCAAGCGTCTCTGTATAGCACTGCAGAGTTCCTCCGCGCTCGGCCCACCATCTCTCAGCGTCTTGACATGCTTACTGCGCATGTCAGGACTCAGGACACTAGGGGGAGGAGGAGTCAGCAGGACAGGGCAGAGGGCGTGAAGGTAGTGGTACACAAACAGACGCTTGGCCCCATTGCGGTCGCCGGTCTGTGCTGGTGGGTGGGTGTGCGGGCGGCAGCTCAGACTATGACAGAGGGCTCTGCTACTGGTTGCACAAATATAGCACTGACGGCGCTCATTATCAAACGGTTCTCAGAATCATACCTAACATTAGGTATCGGTTCTGCGGAACCGGTGCAAACTGGCTGAATCCCACCACTGGTTGTACACATAATAGTGAAGAGATCAGGTCCCCTCTCCACCCCCCTGCTCTATCCTCAACTCTCTGCAACCCCCCCCCAGCCTACCCTATACTTACCCCTTCCCCGGGTGGGTCCTACAACCCCCCTAGGTCTGTCCCCACTACACAGTACATACAAAAAAAAAATTATATATATATATATATATACATACATACACACACATACATACACATATATGACCTAGGCTGACAATTTTCTGATGATGTGACCATACTCTGCTATGAAATTATGATGAGTATCTACAAAATTTATTTCCATCCTCAGCTGGTTTTGCACTCCCACTTTATGTTTATTGCTGCTGAAAAAACGATTGATAAAGATTTCTGCACTAAAGAATCTGGATGTGCTGGTTCCATTTTTTCTATAATCTATCTATATATAAAAATATAGATACATTCTGGCGGAATCAGCTCCCTCCAAGAGAGAGGAAAACAAGAGCTGCACATTTTGCATCTGCATTAGTAATTTGGAACTCCAAGCTTTTTTGGAATGCACAGCTCCAAGTGAAAAAATAGAAGTCTGGGTTTTTCATCTCACCCAGATCCAGAAGGAAGTCAGAAGAAGGAAAGGGGGATTAAAACTCCCATACACCCACTGCACGTAGCACTGATGCCTATTAGAGGACAGCGAGTAGGATGCAGCTTTGTAGTGCCAGGCACTGTGGATGTTGGCTGTGTCAGGAGAGCATGGCGGATGGTCGCTGCAGGTCATTCCAGCAGGATGACCAGTAAGCATAGGGAGTGCTAAGATATGTACTTTTATGCAAGAATTGGTGAAAACAAGCGCCCAAAAGTGTGATTATTAAAATCAGGGAAAATGAAGGTATAGAGGAACGGATGATAAGGATCGGTTTAAAACACTTATCTGGTAGGTAGAGACTTGACTCAAGCAGTACTCTTTTTGTGGATTAAGAACATGCGGATAAAACAGAAGAGAACTAACATAGTGTGTACCGTTTATGTTACGTATTATGTTACTGCTTAGTTTCACAGGCCTAATTAGGGAACTAGCTTATTCCCACAAAATATAAATTTGCAGCCTGAGCAGTATATATATTAAAAATACAAAAAATTTAATAACATAATCACATAAAAATACACATAAAAATGGCTGTATAGCATGCGTACAGAATAAAATTTATATCAGGCTTATCTGTCCATGTAAATGACTGAAATGCATGCGTACAGGATTTAAAATTATTTTAGGCTTATCTGTCCATAAGGAGGAGATGTCTGCAGGTACTCCCAACGCGTTTCGTCCGTCAGCAACAGGACTTCATCAAGGGGATGACCACACTGAGCAAGTTTTGCTCTATTTATGCCCAGAAAGAGGAAGTTAATAATGACATCACTTCCTGTGATTGTCATTAATTTTGTGGAGAAAACAATATATCTATTATCTAATATGCACTCAAAACAGTGGTAATTAGATAGAAATATAATTAGAGTAGGAAAGAACCGAAAATTTTATGGAAAACATGAATAAAAAGTGAATTAACATCTATTGCCGTCGGAAATGGTGGTGGAACGCATGTGGAACGCATGCGTCATTTCCGGCCGGCGTTGTGTACTCCTAAATCGTGAGGTATTCACTGTATACAAAGTGGAATTAATGAAACAGATCGGGATGTGAACCATTAGTGTGCAGGGGCAAGTGGGGAAGAAGAGAAGGAGGTAAGCGGTGGCGCGCACCGCCAAGGCACTTACGTCACATCCGTGAGAAACACGGAAGTGAGTGTATTATGGAGGTGGAACGCACCGCCATTAGGTTGGAGGAGAATAGGACTTAGCGGTGAAACGCACCGCCATGCCGATGACGTCACTTCCGTAATATATGCGGAAGTGAGAGACGTACATGTCGATTATGGTGGAATGCACCGCAATTTAATGGCGCTATGGAGCGCATAGCCAAGAGTGAAGATTACTGATAGAGTGTAGTTAGCGAGACTGTTAAGATCAGCCAATTAATCTTGTGATTCACTGATGTGCAAAGTGTCATAGGTTATATGTATGTATATATACACATGCATGTATATATGTGTAAATATATAAATACATATCTCACGTGAGTGGTGAGGATTTAAAGTGACAGTGCCCTGGGATATATCATTAGATTTAAAGTGACAGTGCTGTATTTATTATTAATTTATTTTGAGTGCAGATGGATGTTATTAAAAATAATTATTAATAATTATGTATGATGTATATGTAAAATCTGGACTCATTTTTTCTTCTTAATAAAATTTTTTTTTCCCATACAGTCATATGGATTCATTCTTTCTTAGTCGTTTAAAAGATGTCCATAGTTTTAGATGTGTCCTTAACGTCAGTCTTGTGCATCGCTTGTGGACGTCTTGTGGTACTTCTCATATTTGTTTTTAGTATCGTCCATTGGAAAATTTAGCTGGAAAAGATCATAGAAAAGGCTTATGACTTAAAGCCTTGTCTAAGTATAAATATATAAGAAACCAATTTCATACTTAATTATATATGAACTAAAAAGGAGATAAAAGGTGATAAAAGGTGATAAAAGAATATGTGGGGAATGAAGCATCAGAGAAAAGGGGCAATTTCAAACGCCTCATTCAGTCCTAATGGGGATAAGGTCTTGAGTTCATATATCCAGAACATTTCCCGTCTCGACAATTTGTTTAGGATATCACCTCCTCTTTCCCCAAGTTTTACCAGTTCAATTGCTTTAAATGAGATATCTTCCGGGTTTGATTTATGTTTTTCTGTGAAATGTTTGGAAACGGTATGGTTGTCTACCTTATTCTTGATATTCCTAATGTGCTCTTGGATTCGTAGCTTGAGAACTCGTTTCGTCTTTCCGACGTACTTTAGTCCACATGTACACTCCAGCAGGTATATTACCATAGTCGAGTTGCAATTTAGGAAATCTTTAATGCTGTAATCTTTGGTGCTGTCGTGATTAGTGAATTTTTTCCTATTTGGGTGAAGATATTTGCAGATATTGCAGTTTCCACATTTATAGCATCCTTTGCAATTGATAAAGGTGCTATTCCCGGGTTTGTTCTTGTTTTGTAGATGACTTGGGGCCAAAATATCTTTCAGGCTGCTGGTTTTCCGAAATACAATGTCTGGTTTTGGTGGGAGGATATCTTTTAGTATTGGATCCATTAGTAAGATGTTCCAGTGTTTGTTGATGGATTTCTTGATAATGTGTTCTTGGTTGCTAAATGTGGTAATGAACGGAGTGAAGTTGTCAGATTTCTTTTGTGTTTGTTTGTTGAATAGATCCGTTCTTTGTGTATTGGTCGTCTTTTCCAATGCTTCATTTATCACACGTTCTGGATATCTCCTTTCCTTGAATCTTGTGGCATATGTTGTTAGTTGATTATTGCAATCCTGTTCGTTACTGCAATTACGTTTGATGCGATGAAACTGAGAGTATGGAATGTTTGTTTTCACTAACAAAGAAACTTGAACACATTGAGGATGATGTCATTAAAGGTAAACAAAAGAAATTTTTCAGAGACAAACAAGATTATCTGCACAACAAAATACAAAATTGGAGCAGATTTCAAGACAAACAATACCAATACATTCCTGTATATCAGGACCCAGGAGCGAGGAAATGGAAAATGACACCATACAGGAATAAAAACTACCGAAACCAAAATCGACAACAAATACATCACGAAAAAGAAAGAACCTATCCTATAACTTCTAAAACTGCAGCTACATATAACAGATTTTCAGCGCTTCAAAGACTAGAATCAAATAGTGACTCCGATTTTTTATCCCCGGACCCAACAACAGACAACACCTTCTCTTCAAGGAAAACATTCTTCAGAGAAAGACTGAAAGGGGTTTCCCCCATGAAAAGAAGCCTCCAAGAAGAAGAGGGACAAGGGGCGGGCACAGGAAGAACAAACAAAAGACGGTACCAACCATAAAGAACCCGATGGAACAAGGAATATTTAACCTTTCGGGTTACATTCTTAATGAAGCAGAGATATCACTTTTAAGCAAGGGATTAAAATTTGCACCTGATAAACAGATGAACAAATTCGATACTTTCATAGATCTCAACAAGTTCTCAAGGGCCCTTACCTTGAAGAGACATTTTGCAAAGAAAGAACAACAAATTGATCCAATTGAACCTTCAAAATCAGGACTAAAAAGAAAATCGAAGTATTACCCCCTTGAGTCTAAAGGGAATCACATAAACGTGTTCCAGGAATTAGTAAGAAAGGACCTTTGTGATGTTGAGATTAAGAAATCCTCCTTTTCAAATCTGAAGAACAAAGAAAAAGAAGCTCTTAAAAAGTTACAAGATAACAAAGATATTATCATAAAACAAGCAGATAAAGGAGGTGGCATTGTTATCCTCGACAGAGAGGCATATGAATGCGAAGCTCTACGTCTTCTACACGATGCATCATCCTATAAACAGCTTCCACAAGATCCCACCAATCTTTTTGTAGAAGAACTCAGAATTCTATTGGTACACTATTTCCAAAAGAACACTCTGGATAAGAATGAATTTCAGTACCTTATGACGACAACACCGGTAATACCAACCTTTTACCACCTCCCAAAGATACACAAGAATCTCTCCAAACCTCCTGGCAGACCTATCATCGCAGGGATTGACTCCCTTACTAGCCACCTATCGGAATATGTAGACATATTTTTGTGTAAATATGTGATCAATTTACCATCATTCTTGAAAGACACCAACAGTGCAATCAATATATTATCCACAGTGGAATGGAAGGATTCTTACCTCTGGATTACGATTGATGTGCAAAGCTTGTATACCTCCATTATCCATGAAAAAGGAATAGAAGCCTGCAGAAGATACCTTGATAAAGACCCTGAACTATCAACATTCCACAAGAATGCAATCTGTGACTTTATGAAATTCATCCTGAGTCACAATTATTTCACATTCCAGCGGACCTTCTATTTACAAATCTGTGGAACAGCCATGGGCACATCATTCGCTCCCAGTTTTGCAAATTTACTAATGGGCTCATGGGAAGATGAGTGCATCTACAATAACAATCCATTCTTGAAAAATCTGATCATCTACAAACGATATATAGATGATATCTTGATCATCTGGGAAGGAGACGAGGAAACATTCAAAAGCTTCTTTCAGATACTCACTGCAAACCAATATAACTTGAAGTTTACCTATGAGATCAGCAAAGACAGTGTGCATTACCTGGATCTTACTCTCTCGAGTGCCGACTCAAAAGTCATAACCAGCAATCATATAAAAGAAGTAGATACTAACAGCTACCTACATTTCAAAAGCTGTCATGCCCGGAATTGGAAAACAAACATTCCATACTCTCAGTTTCATCGCATCAAACGTAATTGCAGTAACGAACAGGATTGCAATAATCAACTAACAACATATGCCACAAGATTCAAGGAAAGGAGATATCCAGAACGTGTGATAAATGAAGCATTGGAAAAGACGACCAATACACAAAGAACGGATCTATTCAACAAACAAACACAAAAGAAATCTGACAACTTCACTCCGTTCATTACCACATTTAGCAACCAAGAACACATTATCAAGAAATCCATCAACAAACACTGGAACATCTTACTAATGGATCCAATACTAAAAGATATCCTCCCACCAAAACCAGACATTGTATTTCGGAAAACCAGCAGCCTGAAAGATATTTTGGCCCCAAGTCATCTACAAAACAAGAACAAACCCGGGAATAGCACCTTTATCAATTGCAAAGGATGCTATAAATGTGGAAACTGCAATATCTGCAAATATCTTCACCCAAATAGGAAAAAATTCACTAATCACGACAGCACCAAAGATTACAGCATTAAAGATTTCCTAAATTGCAACTCGACTATGGTAATATACCTGCTGGAGTGTACATGTGGACTAAAGTACGTCGGAAAGACGAAACGAGTTCTCAAGCTACGAATCCAAGAGCACATTAGGAATATCAAGAATAAGGTAGACAACCATACCGTTTCCAAACATTTCACAGAAAAACATAAATCAAACCCGGAAGATATCTCATTTAAAGCAATTGAACTGGTAAAACTTGGGGAAAGAGGAGGTGATATCCTAAACAAATTGTCGAGACGGGAAATGTTCTGGATATATGAACTCAAGACCTTATCCCCATTAGGACTGAATGAGGCGTTTGAAATTGCCCCTTTTCTCTGATGCTTCATTCCCCACATATTCTTTTATCACCTTTTATCTCCTTTTTAGTTCATATATAATTAAGTATGAAATTGGTTTCTTATATATTTATACTTAGTCAAGGCTTTAAGTCATAAGCCTTTTCTATGATCTTTTCCAGCTAAATTTTCCAATGGACGATACTAAAAACAAATATGAGAAGTACCACAAGACGTCCACAAGCGATGCACAAGACTGACGTTAAGGACACATCTAAAACTATGGACATCTTTTAAACGACTAAGAAAGAATGAATCCATATGACTGTATGGGAAAAAAAATTTTTATTAAGAAGAAAAAATGAGTCCAGATTTTACATATACATCATACATAATTATTAATAATTATTTTTAATAACATCCATCTGCACTCAAAATAAATTAATAATAAATACAGCACTGTCACTTTAAATCTAATGATATATCCCAGGGCACTGTCACTTTAAATCCTCACCACTCACGTGAGATATGTATTTATATATTTACACATATATACATGCATGTGTATATATACATACATATAACCTATGACACTTTGCACATCAGTGAATCACAAGATTAATTGGCTGATCTTAACAGTCTCGCTAACTACACTCTATCAGTAATCTTCACTCTTGGCTATGCGCTCCATAGCGCCATTAAATTGCGGTGCGTTCCACCATAATCGACATGTACGTCTCTCACTTCCGCATATATTACGGAAGTGACGTCATCGGCATGGCGGTGCGTTTCACCGTTAAGTCCTATTCTCCTCCAACCTAATGGCGGTGCGTTCCACCTCCATAATACACTCACTTCCATGTTTCTCACGGATGTGACGTAAGTGCCTTGGCGGTGCGCGCCACCGCTTACCTCCTTCTCTTCTTCCCCACTTGCCCCTGCACACTAATGGTTCACATCCCGATCTGTTTCATTAATTCCACTTTGTATACAGTGAATACCTCCCGATTTAGGAGTACACAACGCCGGCCGGAAATGACGCATGCGTTCCACCACCATTTCCGACGGCAATAGATGTTAATTCACTTTTTATTCATGTTTTCCATAAAATTTTTGGTTCTTTCCTACTCTAATTATATTTCTATCTAATTACCACTGTTTTGAGTGCATATTAGATAATAGATATATTGTTTTCTCCACAAAATTAATGACAATCACAGGAAGTGATGTCATTATTAACTTCCTCTTTCTGGGCATAAATAGAGCAAAACTTGCTCAGTGTGGTCATCCCCTTGATGAAGTCCTGTTGCTGACGGACGAAACGCGTTGGGAGTACCTGCAGACATCTCCTCCTTATGGACAGATAAGCCTAAAATAATTTTAAATCCTGTACGCATGCATTTCAGTCATTTACATGGACAGATAAGCCTGATATAAATTTTATTCTGTACGCATGCTATACAGCCATTTTTATGTGTATTTTTATGTGATTATGTTATTAAATTTTTTGTATTTTTAATATATATACTGCTCAGGCTGCAAATTTATATTTTGTGGGAATAAGCTAGTTCCCTAATTAGGCCTGTGAAACTAAGCAGTAACATAATACGTAACATAAACGGTACACACTATGTTAGTTCTCTTCTGTTTTATCCGCATGTTCTTAATCCACAAAAAGAGTACTGCTTGAGTCAAGTCTCTACCTACCAGATAAGTGTTTTAAACCGATCCTTATCATCCGTTCCTCTATACCTTCATTTTCCCTGATTTTAATAATCACACTTTTGGGCGCTTGTTTTCACCAATTCTTGCATAAAAGTACATATCTTAGCACTCCCTATGCTTACTGGTCATCCTGCTGGAATGACCTGCAGCGACCATCCGCCATGCTCTCCTGACACAGCCAACATCCACAGTGCCTGGCACTACAAAGCTGCATCCTACTCGCTGTCCTCTAATAGGCATCAGTGCTACGTGCAGTGGGTGTATGGGAGTTTTAATCCCCCTTTCCTTCTTCTGACTTCCTTCTGGATCTGGGTGAGATGAAAAACCCAGACTTCTATTTTTTCACTTGGAGCTGTGCATTCCAAAAAAGCTTGGAGTTCCAAATTACTAATGCAGATGCAAAATGTGCAGCTCTTGTTTTCCTCTCTCTTGGAGGGAGCTGATTCCGCCAGAATGTATCTATATTTTTATATATAGATAGATTATAGAAAAAATGGAACCAGCACATCCAGATTCTTTAGTGCAGAAATCTTTATCAATCGTTTTTTCAGCAGCAATAAACATAAAGTGGGAGTGCAAAACCAGCTGAGGATGGAAATAAATTTTGTAGATACTCATCATAATTTCATAGCAGAGTATGGTCACATCATCAGAAAATTGTCAGCCTAGGTCATATATGTGTATGTATGTGTGTGTATGTATGTATGTATATATATATATGTGTGTGTGTGTGTGTGTGTGTGTGTGTGTGTATATATATATATATATATAATTTTTTTAAGAGTACTGCTTGAGTCAAGTCTCTACCTACCAGATAAGTGTTTTAAACCGATCCTTATCATCCGTTCCTCTATACCTTCATTTTCCCTGATTTTAATAATCACACTTTTGGGCGCTTGTTTTCACCAATTCTTGCAACAAATTTTATATGCACGCCAAGCATATTTATATGTATTACAAGCTGCCGCTCTGATAACTTATTGAGAAGTGCTTTTATATGAAATAGGGACTTTTACTTCACGATTCTTCTTTATTATATCTTCTTTATTATATTCACTACGTTTTATCATATTTTTAAACAATATTTTTACTGTATATTGTGTGCATAATTACCACATAAACTGCACCCGAGCGCTGTAGTCTCCAATTCTATATGTACTTTTATGTTTGGACTTATTTTTGTAAGCACTTGTGTTTCTAGGCCTAAGCTTGAGTATGCTATGCACAGTGTCTGATGCCAGTAAAGACACTTTCACTGGAAAGCCTGCCTAAGAGTCCTTATTTTAAGTACCCGTTTTACAATATTACATAATATACATACACACACACACCTCACATACTGTATACTACAAAGATGCCAATCTGTGATTGATGATAAAAGTGGTCCTTTAGACTCACAGTATCCTTGCATATCTTGCTGTCACCCGGTAACTGGGAAACCTTCTCCATCACTTCCAGTGCTCTTTGAAAATAGCCAGGCTTCCACATGAGTGGCATCTGTGTGTAGACAGCTCTTAGACCTTTGGAAATTTCCACGTTTCCTATATATAATAAAAGGAAATGAGTTCATTGTACTTCCTATTTAACACAGGTGCAGAATGAAGACAGTAAGTGGTTGATATTACTACTCAGGTTTTAAACAGAGCCGCAGAGGTGGAACAGTGCTACGAATAGAATATTGGTGGAATTTATGGTACAAACAATACACCACATTATGTGGATTTAAATCAGGGATGGGGAACCTTCGGCCCTACAGCTGTTGATGAACTACACATCCCAGCATGCCCTGCAACAGTTTTAGCAAGGTTCCCCACCCCTGATTTAAATAGTCATTATTATTATTATCATCCTTTATTTATATGGCACAACAAGGGATCCGCAGCGCCCAATAATAGAGTACATAAACAAGCAAAAAGAAAAAAAAACAGTGACTTACAATTCAATACAGTATAGAACAAGTACAGGGTATATAAACATGGCTGCGTCAGCAGACAACCCTGAAATAAGTATCATGGTGGCAGAAAACAGAGAGTTTTGGTGCCGTCAAAGGGAGTATAGAAAAGACGATAACTTAAGTAAGAGACGTAAAAGTACATGAGGGAAGAGGGCCCTGCTCGTGAAAGCTAAAGAGGAGATACAATTGCTACAGTAAATGTACCAAGAAAGACTAAAAATAGGTTCAACATTGATTAATACAAATGTTCAATTTATAGGTCTCTTTCAAGTTGGCCTATCAATTCTTTTAGAAAATACATTTACTCACACACAAGGCCATTAACCAAACTACCCCAATGTACATTTCTTTGCTTATCCCAAAATATCTCCCAACACGACCTCTCTGCTCTTCACAAGATCTACGTCTCTCATCCACACTCATTATTTGCTCCCATTCATGATTACAGGACTTTCTTCGGACTGCACCCACTGTGTGGAATGCCCTACCACACACAATAAGACTCTACCCTAGTCTCCAAACCTTCAAGCGTTCCCTGAAAACTCACCTCTTCAGACTAGCTTATCACATTCCAGAACCGCTCACTCAACCTTCAGAACCATTCCTACCCAGTTACATACCTTCTGTAAAGTCCACACATTTCCTCATTCTTCACTTTGCCATCCTCCTGACCCAGGGCATCACTGTGTGACCCTATCAAACAGACCACCAAGACCCTTTGCAATCTGGTAAACAATTATGCAACATATAGCACCGATCCTTGTGTATCAATGACCATTTCCCAATAGATTGTAAGCTTGCGAACAGGGCCTTCCTACCTCTATGACTGACTGTAATTACCCAGTATTGTTTTATCTTCGTTTCCAATTGTAAAATGTAACGGAATATGGTGCGCTATATAAAAAAAACATTAATAAATAAATTAAGTAACGGATCCCAATTATAGAGGTCAGCAGTCATTCCAGTTCTCTACTGTAAGTGACCAGCACTGAGCCATCTATGTTGGATTTGGTAGGAAAAACAAGAAGAAATCTGTTCAATCGGACAGGGAACACATACCTGAAAACAGAAGTTAAGTGCTAGATAAATATGCTATATAAAAGTAGTATTAGGAGAAAATCAAATTTGTAACTACTGAATTACGTGTGTAGTCACCCGCACATTCGGTTTTAAAATGGAAGTTTTAGCAGTAATTCCGTATACCATATACACACGGTTAGATAACTTGGCTGCTGGTCACTAATGACCCTTTCCAGGCAGCTCATAGCTCTAGTGGTTTAAGTGCAGTACTGTATTTACAATACTTCTCTTCACCATAGATTTCTGGATTTCTTGCTCTACTAACACCCTCCTTAAGAAAAGGAAATCAAAACAAAGAAATGTAATTCCTGTCCTATTTTTCAAGCTTTCTTTTAAACATATAACTAGATAATTATATTTTGAGTCCTATTTTTTTTTTTGTGCAAACAAACCAAATCCAGTATAATTATAGTTTTCCAAGAAAGAGGAGTAATGGAAACCTTCAGTGTATTCTAAATCCATGCATACTGTATACTACAGGAGGATAATCTTATCTGCAGAAGGAGCAGCTGCTGCAGTATCCATTAAATGACTGCCGGACTTTAGCTCTCTAGAGCAATAGTCACCTTCATTTGTCCCACAAAACTAATATTGTTTTCCCTCTGGCAAGAGTCCCTTTGTGTAAATAATAAAGGCAGAACCGCAGTGCAATAAAATCCATGTGTTCCTGGGAGCAGACAGGCGAACTTCATCTTCCCATTTCCAAAATGGCACCCGTGGCTTGGAGGGTAAAATAAAAGTCACAAAGTTCACAGACATTGCTCATCTGCTGTACTATATTTAGCCATTAGCGTCAGACTATGCCCTCGGGCCTCTATTGGACAGGTCTGCTCAATTAGATTTTGAAAGACAGCAAGAAGCATGACATGACAGTAGAGGCTACAGGGTTCAGAGACTGTCAGTATAATGTTGTTGCATTAGATGCAGGGGCACCTTCCACCCTCCCTCAGAGTGACTGGCTGTGACATAGCTGAAGTCCTATTGAAATAACAGATAGTCACTGTTGACACAACTCCTTTGCTTTTATATTTAAAAATGTTTTGTAAGCTAGTTAAACAATTATGATTTAGAGATACTTTGCTAAGGAAGATACGAGATTCTTTCAGGCCACTTCTCTCCCAGAGTGTAACTAACCTTATCATCCACTCACTGGTCATCTCACGACTCAACTACTGCAATGTTCTCGTCACTGGCCTCAGTTGCTCCCCTCCAATCTGTCCTCCGCAGCTAGGCTTATCTTCATCTCCCGCAGCTCCACTTCTGCCACTCCCCTTACACAAAATCTGCACTGGCTTCCATTCCCCTACAGAATCCTCTTCAAACTCCTCACCCTCACATACAAAGCCATCTTTAATTCCACTGTTCCCTACATTTCCAACCTCCTCTCCCTTCATACTCCCTCCCGCCCCCTATGGTCAGCCAATGACCGTCACCTCTCCTCTGCCCTGGTCACTGCTTCCCATGCACGAGTTCAAGATTTTAACCGTACTTGCACTCCTTCAGTGGAACGCGCTCCCCCGCCCCATTACTCTCCCCAACCTTGCAAAGCTTCAAACGGGTACTAAAAACCCACTTATTCATAAAAGCGTACCCTTCCCATGCATAACCTAGTCCTGAGGCTGCTCCTCCATCCCCCTGCCTCATGCCTTGAACATCTCTGCTTTGCATACACAATGCCATCAGGCTACCTCCCACTTGCTTGCACCTCATGTCATCTGTCTGTTTGCCCTACCCACTAGATTGTTAGCTCTTCAGAGCAGGACCCTCTTTCCTCTTGTTGTCAAAGCCCTCTTCTCGAAACATTTCACTCGTAGCTCTCTCCTACTCAGCGACAATCTTTACACGCTTTTTCTCCTGCTGGTAAATGCTCATCTCCATCAATGGCTGCCAGCCCCAAGTAGTACGTTGATCACTCCCTCGCTACTTACATCTTAGCTGTATTCTGTTTTGAGAATTGTGGTGCTCTGTTACCTGTACTCTATTTTTGTTATTTATTTACTGTAATGTTAAGTTTGGTCTCTCTGTACAGTCCTTTGTACGGCGCTGCGAAACACTTGTGGTGCCTTATAAATAAAATTTAATAATAACAGGATTTTAATTACCTACTGGTAAATCCTTTTCTCGTAGTCCGTAGAGGATACTGGAAATCCATTTAGTACCATGGGGTATAGACGGGTCCACTAGGAGCCTTGGGAACTTTAAGATTATGATAGTGTGTGCTGGCTCCTCCCTCTATGCCCCTCCTACCAGACTAAGTCTAGGAAACTGTGCTCGAGGAGACGGACATACTTTGAGAGTAGGATAGATAAGAAAAGAACTAACAACAATTTCTGCTAAGAAAAACACAGCGCTTGCAACCACCAAAATACTGTTGAATATTTGCTACACACAAAGTTTCTGCAACTCCCACGGGTGGTACTGTCCCACCAATTTATATATACACACAGAGATAGTAAAAACTATCAAGGGAGCGCTAGAATCTTGTGAAAAATTAAAAAAAAAAAATATATAATTTATTCGTACTCCAAACATATCATTATACATATAAAACATTCAAATTAGTAAATAAATCCACATTCAATAATTCCTTAATGAAGTGCCCTTAATAACCACTAATAAAATGTCCATATAAGTTACTTTTGTGCAGATAGTAACAAATTGTTGCTTATGGACAAAACTCCTCAAGCCGCAATAAAAAGTTACAGTCACTGTTCAAGCCCACTTGAATAACTTTATGTTGACAAGGGGGACTTACCCGTTGTAGCCGTGAAGATCCATGCATCCAATGCTTCCCCAAAGAGAGCCTGACCTGTGTAGGGTAGGGTCTCCACACCACTCCTGGATTCCGCGTCGGCAGACCACTGGCGCAGCCAAAGTCCTCAACGAGCTGAGACAGACATGGAAGACATTCCTGCAGCCATTGAACCCAGGTCCTTCATGGATTCCACCATAAATCCTGCAGAACCCCGAATGTTACTACGTCACTTTTATCCATAGTATCCAAATCCTCAAGTAATGTGCCTGACCACTTTACTATAGCTTTGGAAATACATGCACAGGCAATAGTAGGACGTATGATCGCCCCTGAAGCCGTGTATATGGATTTGAGCGTAGTATCAATTTTGCGATCAGCTGGCTCCTTTAAGGCGGTAGATCCTGGAACAGGTAAAACCACCATTTTTGAGAGTCTGGATACAGACACGTCCACTATGGGTGGGTTTTCCCATTTTTTCCTATCCTCCTCAGGGAAGGGAAAAGTAACCAGGATCCTTATAGGGATCTGGAATTTTTTCTCTGACTTTTCCCATGCTTTCTCAAATATAGCATTTAATTCTTTGGACGCAGGGAAGGTTAGCGAGGCTCTTATTGTCAGTGAAGTAAGCCTCCTCAACCTGCTCCGGTGTTGTGTCTGCAATATTCAACACATCCCTTATAGCCTCTATCATCAACTGCACCCCTTTAGCAAAAGATGGGGCCCCCCTAAGCACATCCCCATCACCGTCTGCCGTGTCAGAGTCGGTATCCGTGTCATCCTGAGGGGGGCCCTGAGGTAACAGAACCGGACCAAACTGCCATAGAGTTCTGTAAAACCTGAGTTGCAGATTCATTCTGTGCAACCCTAGTAGAAATATGAGAAGTCATAGATTTGATAGAGGATAACCATTCAGGCTCCCTTGCTAGTATCTGTGCTAAAATAGTGCAATCCTGATTACATGGAATGGGATCATCCTGAGAGGACATATCCTCTGCAGCATATGACACAGAGTCCCTGGACATAGCTAATGGAGACCACAGACACTCCACACACACACAGGGGAGTACAGACAGAGTTTCACCCATAAGAATGGCAAGAGAGACACAGAGATTGGAACCAACCCACACACAGCGCTTTCCAGGTATAGGGAGACCCTAAACCAGCGCTGTGTAACTTAATAGGTTACACAGTCTTCACACAGCCTCGCCCCCTTCTACAACCCGTTGGTACCGTGAGAGATAGCTGGAGTTGTTCTGGAGGGACTGCACATCACTGACAGCATTTCTGCAGGCAAGAAAATGGCGCTGAACGCTGCCGGATTCGCTTTGAGGAGTAGCTCCACCCCCTTAATTGCGCTGTCTTCCCACTCTTCATAGGATTATACTGGCCTGAGCATTTATGCTGGCAGAGATAACGGGACCCCGACAGGCTGTGTGACCAGTGTAGGGTGTAGGCGCTGGTTCAGGTCGCCCCTCACAGCGCTGCACTATGCACCACTGAGCCCCGGATCGCAGTTAGTACTGCGCTCCATACCCTGTTGCCGCCATCTTCACACCGGCTCCCCGCTTGCTAGGGGGGCCGGTGACTAACTCGCCACCGATCTTCTGGCTCTGTAAGGGGGTGCCGGGGTGAGCGATCCCCTGTGGCAGGGGAACGTTCGATCCCCTCAGGAGCTCAGTGTTCTGTCAGCGGAGCTAGTGGCTCAGACCCCGCAGGGCGGACACTACTCCCCCCACTTAGTCCCACAAAGCAGGGAGGCTGTTGCCAGCAGCCTCCCTGTAATATAAAGAAAACTCTAAAATAAACTTTTACTAAAGAAGCTCTGTAGAGCTTCCGTAGTTGTGACCGGCTCCTCTGGGCACATTTTCTAAACAGAGTCTGGTAGGAGGGGCATAGAGGGAGGAGCCAGCCCACACTTTCAAACTCTTAAAGTGCCAATGGCTCCAAGTGGACCAGTCTATACTCCATGGTACTAATGTGGACCCCAGCATCCTCTAGGACGTAAGAGAAATAACTGTAGGTTAGGTCCTGAGTAGGCTTTCTTGGCTGGGGGAGCTGCAAAAGGAAGATAAGTGGACTTACCCGCAGTAGCTTTGGATATCCATTTGTCTAGTTCATCTCCAAATAAGGCCTCTCCTGTAAAGGGTAGGCCTTCCACGCCTTTCCTGAAGTCCGTGTCGGCAGTCCACTGGCGTAGCCATAAGCCTTTGCGTGCTGTGCATTAAGCAAGCCTATTTCTTTTATGGCTTAAACCATAAAATTTGCAGAGTCTTGTATATGTTGCAGGAGTAAAATAATCTCCCCCTTAGGCAAGGTACCTAACCTGTCAATTAGGTTACCCGACCATTTTGCGATGGCCTTAGTAATCCACCCACATGCTATAGTGGGTCTCTGTGCCACTCCAGCAGCTGTATACAAAGATTTGAGTGTATTCTCAATTCTACGATCAGCCGTGTCTTTTACGGAGGCTGCACCAAGGACAGGCAATACAATTTTCCGTGACAGCCTGGATACTGATGCATCCACTATCGGTGGATTTTCCCATTTTTTCCTATCCTCAGGAGGAAAGGGAAAAGATGATATAAATCTTTTATGGATTTGAAATTTCCTATCAGGATTAACCCACGGTTCTTCAAGTAGGGTATTTAGATCCTTTGACACAGGAAAAGTGGCTGAGGGTTTCTTTTTTATATTAAAAGAAGATTCCTCAGTCTCATCTGTTACCTTATCAGGGATATGCAGAACCTCTCTGATAGCTTCTATGAGAGCCTCTGTTTCCTGCGACAGAGTAGCCTCCCCACCTTTGAATCCACCCCTCCCCCCCTCTATGACTGACCCCTCATCAGAGTCAGACTGCAGGATATAGGCCAAAGGACGTTTTTGCGGACAAATGGTAGGGGACTGAGACGCTGGTTTGGGTACAGAATCTCTTTTCATAAACTCATCCATAGACTGTCTTAAGTATTTCATTTCTTTCTCATTGCGGGACAATTTAGTAGAAATATTGGAGATCATTCCCCTAATGTAATCCAGCCAAGCTGGTTCTACCCCGCTAGCCTGGGAGGGTGCACTGCACTGAGTACACTGCAGTGAACCCCCTGGAGAAGAGTAACACTGTGCCTTACATGAAACACACTCTTTGTCTGACATACTGTGACAGCGCACGCACACACACACACACACACACACACACACACACACACACACACGAAAAGGTTAAATGCACAATTAACCCACAAAGAGCCCTTCAAGAAAGACACAGAGATAGTCTGGAGCCAGAACACAGCACCCTTACTGCTAATGCCAAGCTTAGCCGGTTCACAAACCAAGTCACCCTTGCTATGACACCCTGGTACCGCTTAGGTAATCTGGAGTCTCTCCGGAGGAGCTGAGCATCCCGGTCAGTCAGCGTCTGTGTCCACTGCAGAGGGAAAATGGCGCTGGTGAGCTGCTGGATCATAGTGAAGCCCCGTCCTTTCAATGGTGCACGGTCTTCCAGCTTTTTTTATACTGGCTGAGATGATCTTTAGTGCTTAATATGGAGTCAGCCGCCTTTTAAGTCTGTAATGCCAGTCTGGGTACTGTGTACACCGGTAGTGTACTTAGACTCAGGTCGCTCCCTCAGAAGCGGTGCGTCCGCACTGTGTACAGAGTCTGGAGACCCAGCCGCCCCACGTAGAAGCCATGCGTCTCCGTACCCTCATGCCGACATAATGGCCGGCAATCCGCTAACCGGGACGCCGGCTTAGTACTCACCTCTCTTCTATCTTCTGGCTCTGTTAGGGGTGGCGGCGTGCTGCGGAAATGTACGCTCGCCATGGTGGGGCTTGGGAATAATTCCTACAGGAGATTAGTGTCCTGTCAGCGGGGAACGGGACCATTAACCCTTCAAGAGGTTGGGCCGTTATCCCCCTAAGTCCCATGAAGCAGGCAGACTGGTGCCACCCAGTCCTGCCTGAAAATAACAGAGAAAACAAATGCAAAAAACTCTTCTAGAGCTTCCAGCGATGTGACCGGCTCCTCCAGGCACATTTTCTAAATGGAGTCTGGTAGGAGGGGCATAGAGGGAGGAGCCAGCGCACACTATCAAATTCTTTAAGTGCCCAAGGCTCCTAGTGGACCCGTCTATACCCCATGGTACTAAATGGATTCCCAGTATCCTCTAGGACGTAAGAGAAAATAACCACCAAGCGGTATTTTGCAGGCAAATATGGTGTCATCTGCCCACCACCAGCTTTGTTTTTCTCAGGAGTTTACATATTTCATATACAAATTTAGGGCAAGCCCCAGAGTCTCAGCAGAAACTAGTGCTACAGAGCCAATCAGTGGCATACAAATGAACATCTGGGGAACCCACTGTAGTAAAAGGACTAAAATTATTCAGGTGACTAAGAATATAAACATGAAAAGACAGGATACTACTAAATTGCCTGAGATGACTTTAGTTCCTACCCATTGAAAATTAGGGAAAGATACTGTATTATTTATAATTGTGAGGGATTTAATTATAATCCACTGTTATAGCCTCTACATACTGACATTAAATGATTCGAACAAGGTACCGTATACCTTATCAAGCAACTAGGCATTACAAGGGAATACATACGATATTCCGGCGGATGGAATGTCGGCGGTCATATGACGATTCTCGATGCAGATAATCCCGCAACCTAACCCTAACCTCCCCCCCAACCACCGTAGCCTAACCCTAACCTTCCCCGGTGGTGCCCAAACCTAAGATCCTTCCCCGCAGCCTTACCCTAACCTTCCCCGTGGCCTAACCATAACCCCCCCCCCCCCTCCCACCCACAGCCTATCTCTAAAGGGGGTACACACAGGGAGATGTGCGCTGAGTGACCCATCACAGAACGCTCAGCAGACAGGTGCAGGTGTACAATTTACACCTGCAATTTGGGAGGGCAATTGCTTTATGTTTTACTATACTGTAGGTTTCCTGGCCCCCTTTATACACACCGGTCACAAGAGCCAGGACTAGCAGACTCATAAGCTCCAACACTACTTTCTGTTTTAGTACAATATAACAGTATGGATAAATGCATGGGAACTTAAAAGTAACATGCAGCAATTACTATAGGACAGGTTTAAGAAATGCACAGCTTAACACCCATGTATACATGGACTATAGTCTGGTGGAAACCAAAAGTAAAGCAAACAGCCAAATGTTTCAGTTCGGAAGTAAAAAAAAAAAAAAGACAAAAAAAAAAAAGGTTCAAAGCCTTGCTGATCCCACTTCACAAAATGATTCTCCTGTAGTGGTTTCTATAGTGCCGGAACTTTAACTGGAGAACTTTTAAGAAGAAAACATGTAGCAATATACAAACATTGGGCATGCTGAAGTTGGCCTATGGAAGTTATACAATGTAACACTCACCAATCAGTGTGTATCCATAAAGTTGTGAACTGTAACCCACGGTGTTCTCTTGATGCATGGCCGCCAGCAGGAGAGAAGCACCAAGATTCCTTTCTTGTTCCCACTAAATGAAAAAAATAAATAGAATTTTAAATACCTACCGGTAAATCTTTTTCTCGTAGTCCATAAGAAATATTGGGGGAAACTAGTACGATGGGGTATAGACGGGGTCCAAAGGAGCCAGTGCACTTTAAATTTTCTTCACTGGGTGTGCTGGCTCCTCCCCTCTATGCCCCCTCCCACAGGCAGTTATTAGGTAAAAAACGTGCCTGAAGGAGAAAGGACATATACGAGAGAAGGAAATATGAGAACAAAAGATGCGGAGATTTATACACCAGCACACCACAACCATATAACAACCAGCAACGTCTGGCAACAATAACAGCAACCGCTGAACAGGTAACTAGAGAACAAGAACCTGCAGAAAAGTCCACGCACCGAGGCGGGCACCCAATATCCCTATGGACTACGAGAAAAGGATTTACCGGTAGGTATTAAAATCCTATTTTCTCTAACTTTCATAAGGGATATTGGGGGAAACTAGTACGATGGGGACATCCCAAAGCTTCCAGAACGGGTGGGAACGTGCAGAGACTGCTGCAGCACCGCCTGCCCAAACTGGGTATCCTCTTTGGCCAGGGCGTCAAATTTGTAGAACTTCACAAAAGTGTTCTTCCCCGACCAGGTAGCAGCTCGGCACAGTTGCAAGGCCGAGACTCCATGGGCAGCCTCCCAGGAAAAGCCCACTGATCTAGTAGAGTGGGCCTTTATAGACTTAGGATCCAATGCCTCCGGAGGAGAAGAAGCGTCAGAACTGGACGGAACCACAATAGGTTGATTCAGATGAAACACGGAGACAACCTCGGCAGGAGCTGCTGTCTAGCCCGGAGTTCCGCTCAGTCCTCGTAAAAGACCAAGTAGGGACTTTACACGATAAGGCCCCCAATTCTGAAACATGTCGAGCAGAAGCCAGGGCCAATAACATCACTGTCTTCCATGTGAGGTACTTGTCTTCTACCGTCATCAGAGGTTCAAGCCGTGAGGACGGTAAAAATTTCAACACTACATCCAAATCCCAGGGTGCCGTAAGCGGCACAGAGGGAGGTTGTATGTGGAGTACCCCTTGCAAGAAGGTCTGAACTTCTGGCAACACTGCCAATTTCTTCTGAAAGAAAATGGAGAGCGCTGAAATCTGGACCTTAATGGAACCCAGACGTAAGCCCTTATCCACACCAGCCTGCAGGAAACGTCCCAAGTGAAACACTGCAGGCACTAAGAGACATATCTCCTCCAGATATGATGATAGTGTTTTGACGTCACAGATTACCTGGCCTGGACCATGGTTGCAATAACCTTTTTGGAAAGGCCCTTGTGAGCTAGGACGTTCCGCTCAAACTCCATGCTGTCAAACGAAGTCACCGTAAGTCCGGGTAGACGAACGGTCCTTGTTGAAGAAGATTGCTTCTTAGTGGTAGAGACCAAGGCTCTTCGAAAAACATGTCCAGTAGATCTGCGTACCACGCCCTCCAAGGCCAATACGGGGTAAATCAGAATTGCCTGGACACTTTGATTCCTGATCCGCTTTAGCACTCTTGGGAGCAATGGGATCGGAGGAAACAGGTAGACCAGCCGATATGGCCAAGGCGACGCCAGTGCATCCACTGCCCTCGCCTGAGGGTCCCTGGTCCGCGAGCAATACTAGGGAAGTTTCTTGTTGAGACGAGAAGCCATCATGTCTATTTGTGGGCAACCCCACCGGTCGATGATCTGCTGGAACACCAGATGATGGAGACCCCACTACCCCAGGTGGAGATCGTGACGACTCAGGAAGTCCGGCTCCCAGTTATCCACACCCGGAATAAAGATTGCTGACATGGCTCTTGCATTTCTTTCCGCCCAGAGGAGTATCTTTGACACCTCTCGCATGCAGGCTCTGCTTTTTGTCCCTCCTTGTCGATTGATATACGCCACAGCCATGGCGTTGTCCAACTGTACCTGGATCGCTTGATCCTTGAGCAGAGGAGACGCTTCTGAAGCAGAGCATTATAGATCGCCCGAAGTTCCAGAATGCTGATTGGAAGGAGGCTTTTGTGGGATGACCACCTGCCCTGGAACTGCGCCCCTTGGGTGACAGCTCCCTATCCTCGCACCCATTGTGAGAAGGGTCCAATTCTAAATTCCAAAACTCCTGCCCTCCAGGAGATTGGAGGACTGAAGCCACCACATGAGGGAAATCCTGGCCTGAGGTGACAGGTTCTCCCAGGTGCATCTGGAGATGTGATCCGGACCACTTGCTCAGGAGATCCAGTTGAAATGTTCTGGCATGGAACCTCCCATAGTGGATCGCGTCATATGAGGCGACCATTTCCCCCAACAATCTGATGCAGAGATGGATGGAAACTTGAGCAGGTCGGAGCACCATGCGGACCAACTCCTGCAGTGTTCTCGCCTTCTACTCTGGTAGAAACACCTTCTGGGCCACAGCATCCAGCAACATCCCCAGAAACAGGAGCCTCTGAGTTAGATCCAGGTGGAACTTCTGTAAGTTGAGGATCCACCCATGGTCGGACAGAAGACGGATGGTGCAGTCGATATGGAGCAACAAAAGTTCGCTGGATCTTGCCTTTATCAGGAGATCGTCTAGATAAGGCACCACATTTATTCCTTGGATCCGGAGTTGAAGCATCATCTCCGCCATCACCTTCATGAATACCCTCGGAGCTGTTGACAGGACGAAGGGTAGTGCCTGGAACTGGAAGTGATCGTCCAGCAGGGCAAACCGCAGGTATGCCTGATGAGGCGGCCAAATCGGAATATGGAGACAGGCATCCTTTATATCCAAGGGGACCATAAATTCCTGTTCTTCCAGGCCCACAATCACTGCTCGCAGAGATTCCATCTTGAACTTGAACACCTTTAAATAAGGATTTAATGCATTCAGATTTAGAATGGGTCTGACCGAACAGTCTGGCTTCGGCACCACAAACAGATTTGCATATCCTCCAAAGCTGGTAAGCTTGATTTGAAAAATCATTGCGGGGGAGTACTGTCGAACTCCAGCTTGTAGCCCTGAGAAACGAGCTCCCTGACCCAGGCATCCTGGCAGGAGGACTCCCAGACGTGGCTGAAGGGACGCAGTCAAGCTACCACCTCGAGATCCCCTCGGGGTGGGTTGGCACAGTAATGCTGAGGTTTTAGTGGAAGCACAACTGGTGGGCTGTTCCGGAGGACTGGTACTTGCAGGTTTCCTGGACTTACCTCTGGTACCTCTTGCCGCATTGGAGGCACCTCTGGCCTTTTATCGTAATGTGTGAGACCAAAAGGACTGGACAAACGGTCCCAGATAGGAACGTCTCGCCGGTGGGGCCCCAGAGGGGATAAACATGGATTTCCCGGCAGTAACCTTGGAAATCCAGGCATCCATCTCAACCCAAAAAGCCATTCCCCAGAAAAGGGGAGGGACTACACATTTCTTTTGTATTCTGTGCAGCCACAAGGCCCTGTGCGCCGACACCGCCATGGCCGACGTCCGAGCATTGATGTTCCACATCTCCTTGAGGGAATCACAGAGGACACGAGTAGTGTCCTGAATGTGTTTTAGGAGGGTAACCATAGTAACTAAGGGCATATCCCCCGAGAGGCCCCCCTGAATTTGCATGGCCCAAGAATGAATGGCATGTGTCATCCAGCAACCCGCAATGACCGGGCTTTGTGAAAGGCCGGCTGCAGTGTATATAGATTTTAAGGTAGTCTCTATCTTTCTATTCCCATGATCCTTTATAGTAAAGGAGCCCTGGGCAGGCAGCACCGACTTCTTAGACAGGCGAGAGACTGAGACATCCATCCCTGGGGGTTACTCCCAACATTTTCCACCTTGAGGAGCAAAGGGGAAAGTGCACAAAAACTTTTTGGACACTTGGAATTTTTTGTCTGGATTATGCCAGGCCTGTTTAAATAAGTCATGTATCTATGGAGATGCAGGGAAAGTGACATTGGGCTTGTTTTTTTACAAAGAAAAAAAAAACTGCTGTGAAGAAACGACCTCTAGAGGGAGCTGCAACACATCCCTTATAGCCAAAATCAGGGGTTCAATACCCTGAGTAGAATCGGGATCCCACTAACGGGATACGGGTCATCCCCATCATCCTGGACAACATCATCTGTATCAGAAAGCAGAGCAGGTAATCAACGCTTCTGGGGACCTGCATGAGAGGAGGGGGGGGGGGGGGGGGGGGGGGGCTGTGCATCAGCCCTAGCAGCTAAATTTGCAAGAGCTTGTTGCAGTAGCTCAGTTTTCTGCACTTTAGCAGTGAGCTGGTATGACATCTCTGACGTCATAGTTTTAAGAGACCCTAGCCAGTGGGGCTCTGTACCCTCTCCCCCAACCTCTTCACTAATTTGTGAACATTGACTACATTGCTCACAGGAGACAGAGTAATTAGACAATGGAGAGAATCTGGTGTGACAGATACTGCACAGCTTGTGCTTACCCATATTCACAGTAAGTATAAACACATACACTTACACACAGACAGTTATGTAGTTAGCTACACTCTGTACCAGTTTCCAGCGTGTCTGTGAGGCAGGAAGTGCTGAGTGTGTGCTGCTGATGGCTTCTATAGGCAGAGGAAGGCACCAAACGCTGCTGTTCCCACTCTGAGGAAGCTCCACTCCCTCCAATGGCGCTGAAGCTATACACAATATTTATACTGGCAAAGTCACCCCTAAGCTTAAAACCTCACCCAAGTGCTTCGTTAAGCGTGTTTGTGCCAGTGTAGTCACGGGAGGATCCTAGCGGTACCCCCAAGGAGGGTGCCGTACATCGTGCCCCTGATCAGCTGCACTTTGAACCGGGGCCCCCGGTGTGTACTCACCACCGATGTCACCTTCAGGCAGGGTTAGGGGTGTGCGGCGTGCTGCGACAGCAAAGGCGCAGTGCCCCCCGCTGAACAAACAGCCACTCAGGACAGTGGTCCTGCAACGGGGAAGCGGCTCTGCACCTCGCAAGGTCGGTGACCGCCCCCCCCCCCCCCCACCTCCCACGGCGCAGGTATACTGTTGTCCAGAAAACATACCGAAAAAAAATAAAAGATTGAAATGAAATTGAAGAAAACTCTCTGAAGCTGCAGAGATGTGCATCCTCTCCTGAGGGCACTTTTTTCTAAACTGCCTGTGGGAGGGGGTATAGCAGGGAGGAGCCAGCACTCCCAGTGTAGAAAATGTAAAGTGCATTGGCTCCTTTGGACTCCGTCTATACCCCATCGTACTAGTTTCCCCCAATATCGCTTATGGATGCTAGAGAAGAAAAAAAAAGGTTTGAAATAAAAAAATCTAAGACACATTTTATTCTCCAGTAGATGCTGGTTCAGATGCAGATGTGTCCTCATACACCAAGGCTCAATGTGACTTGAGACTCCAGAGACTCTCGAGAATGAGCCACACTGAGCATTGTAGAGCAGAGACCTTTTCTTTAAATTTGTATATTATTCGCACCACAGAGGCATCTTTGAAACACCACCCAGTGTGTACCGGAGATGCCCGGCTGTGACTAACCACACAAAAAATAAGAATTTACTTACCGATAATTCTATTTCTCGGAGTCCGTAGTGGATGCTGGGGTTCCTGAAAGGACCTTGGGGAATAGCGGCTCCGCAGGAGACAGGGCACAAAAAGTAAAGCTTTACGATCAGGTGGTGTGTACTGGCTCCTCCCCCTATGACCCTCCTCCAAGCCTCAGTTAGGTACTGTGCCCGGACGAGCGTACACAATAAGGAAGGATTTATGAATCCCGGGTAAGACTCATACCAGCCACACCAATCACACCGTACAACCTGTGATCTAAACCCAGTTAACAGTATGATAACAGCGGAGCCTCTGAAAAGATGGCTCACAACAATAATAACCCGATTTTTGTAACTATGTACAAGTAATGCAGATAATCCGCACTTGGGATGGGCGCCCAGCATCCACTACGGACTCCGAGAAATAGAATTATCGGTAAGTAAATTCTTATTTTCTCTATCGTCCTAGTGGATGCTGGGGTTCCTGAAAGGACCATGGGGATTATACCAAAGCTCCCAAACGGGCGGGAGAGTGCGGATGACTCTGCAGCACCGAATGAGAGAACTCCAGGTCCTCCTTAGCCAGGGTATCAAATTTGTAGAATTTTACAAACGTGTTCTCCCCCGACCACGTAGCCGCTCGGCAGAGTTGTAATGCCGAGACCCCTCGGGCAGCCGCCCAAGAAGAACCCACCTTCCTTGTGGAGTGGGCTTTTATCGATTTTGGCTGTGGCAGGCCTGCCACAGAATGTGCAAGCTGAATCGTACTACAAATCCAGCGAGCAATAGTCTGCTTAGACGCAGGAGCGCCCAACTTGTTGGGAGCATATAGTATAAACAGCGAGTCAGATTTCCTGACTCCAGCTGTCCTTGAAATGTATATTTTTAAAGCTCTGACAACGTCCAACAACTTGGAGTCCTCCAAGTCGCTTGTATCCGCAGGCACTACAATAGGTTGGTTCAGATGAAATGCTGACACCACCTTAGGGAGAAAATGCGGACGAGTCCGCAGTTCTGCCCTGTCCGAATGGAAAATCAGATATGGGCTTTTGTAAGATAAAGCTGCCAGTTCTGACACTCTCCTGGCCGAAGCCAGGGCTAGTAGCATGGTCACTTTCCATGTGAGATATTTCAAATCCAGTTTTTAGTGGTTCAAACCAATGAGATTTGAGAAAGTCCAAAACAACATTGAGATCCCACGGTGCCACTGGAGGCACCACAGGGGGCTGTATATGCAGCACTCCCTTAACAAAAGTCTGGACTTCAGGAACTGAAGCCAATTCTTTTTGGAAGAAAACCGACAGGGCCGAAATTTGAACCTTAATAGATCCCAATTTGAGACCCATAGACAATCCTGATTGCAGGAAATGTAGGAATCGACCCAGTTGAAATTCCTCCGTCGGAGCACTCCGATCCTCGCACCACGCAACATATTTTCGCCAAATGCGGTGATAATGTTGCGCGGTTACTTCCTTCCTTGCTTTAATCAAAGAAGGAATGACTTCTTCCGGCATGCCTTTTTCCTTTAGGATCCGGCGTTCAACCGCCATGCCGTCAAACGCAGCCGCGGTAAGTCTTGAAACAGACAGGGACCCTGCTGAAGCAAGTCCCTTCTCAGAGGTAGAGGCCACGGATCTTCCGTGATCATCTCTTGAAGTTCCGGGTACCAAGTCCTTCTTGGCCAATCCGGAACCACTAGTATCGTTCTTACGCCTCTTTGCCGTATAATTCTCAATACTTTTGGTATGAGAGGCAGAGGAGGAAACACATACACCGACTGGTACACCCAAGGCGTTACCAGCGCGTCCACAGCTATTGCCTGCGGATCTCTTGACCTGGCGCAATACCTGTCCAGTTTTTTGTTGAGGCGAGACGCCATCATGTCCACCATTGGTCTTTCCCAACGGGTTACCAGCATGTGGAAAACTTCTGGATGAAGTCCCCACTCTCCCGGGTGAAGGTCGTGTCTGCTGAGGAAGTCTGCTTCCCAGTTGTCCACTCCCGGGATGAACACTGCTGACAGTGCTATCACATGATTCTCTGCCCAGCGAAGAATCCTTGCAGCTTCTGCCATTGCACTCCTGCTTCTTGTGCCGCCCTGTCTGTTCACATGGGCGACTGCCGTGATGTTGTCCGACTGGATCAACACCGGTTTTCCTTGAAGCAGAGGTTCTGCCTGGCTTAGAGCATTGTAGATTGCTCTTAGTTCCAGGATGTTTATGTGAAGAGACGTTTCCAGGCTCGACCACACGCCCTGGAAGTTTCTTCCTTGTGTGACTGCTCCCCAGCCTCTCAGGCTGGCGTCCGTGGTCACCAGGATCCAATCCTGTATGCCGAATCTGCGGCCCTCCAATAGATGAGCACTCTGCAACCACCACAGAAGAGATACCCTTGTCCTTGGAGACAGGGTTATCCGCTGGTGCATCTGAAGATGCGACCCTGACCATTTGTCCAACAGATCCCTCTGGAAAATTCTTGCGTGGAATCTGCCGAATGGAATTGCTTCGTAAGAAGCCACCATTTTTCCCAGGACTCTTGTGCATTGATGTACAGACACCTTTCCTGGTTTTAGGAGGTTCCTGACAAGCTCGGATAACTCCTTGGCTTTTTCCTCCGGGAGAAAAACCTTTTTCTGAACCGTGTCCAGAATCATCCCTAGGAACAGCAGACGTGTTGTTGGAATTAACTGGGATTTTGGAATATTCAGAATCCACCCGTGCTGTTTTAGCACTTCTTGAGACAGTGCTAATCCCATCTCTAGCTGTTCTCTGGACCTTGCCCTTATTAGGAGATCGTCCAAGTATGGGATAATTAATACGCCTTTTCTTCGAAGAAGAATCATCATCTCGGCCATTACCTTGGTAAAGACCCGAGGTGCCGTGGACAATCCGAACGGCAGCGTCTGAAACTGATAGTGACAGTTCTGTACGACGAACCTGAGGTACCCCTGGTGTGAGGGGTAAATTGGAACGTGGAGATACGCATCCTTGATGTCCAAGGATACCATAAAGTCCCCTTCTTCCAGGTTCGCTATCACTGCTCTGAGTGACTCCATCTTGAACTTGAACTTCTTTATGTACAGGTTCAAGGATTTCAGATTTAGAATAGGTCTTACCGAGCCATCCGGCTTCGGTACCACAAATAGAGTGGAATAATACCCCTTTCCTTGTTGTAAAAGGGGTACCTTGACTATCACCTGCTGAGAGTAAAGCTTGTGAATGGCTTCCAAGACCGTCACCCTGTCGGAGGGGGACGTTGGTAAAGCAGACTTCAGGAAACGGCGAGGTGGATCCGTCTCTAGTTCCAACCTGTACCCCTGAGATATTATCTGCAGGATCCAGGGATCTACCTGCGAGTGAGCCCACTGCGCGCTGAAATTCTTGAGACGACCCCCCACCGCCCCCGAGTCCGCTTGAGAAGCCCCAGCGTCATGCTGAGGCTTTTGTAGAAGCGGGGGAGGGCTTCTGTTCCTGGGAAGGAGCTGCCTGTTGCTGTCTCTTCCCCCTTCCTCTGCCTCGTGGCAGATATGAATATCCCTTTGCTCTCTTGTTTTTAAAGGAACGAAAGGGCTGCGGTTGAAAAGTCGGTGTCTTTTTCTGTTG
Source organism: Pseudophryne corroboree (assembly GCF_028390025.1). NCBI lineage: Eukaryota > Metazoa > Chordata > Amphibia > Anura > Myobatrachidae > Pseudophryne > Pseudophryne corroboree. The sequence continues at coordinate 169,165,312 of NC_086444.1, read as the reverse complement.
GGGAGTGACTTGAGGTAAAAAGGTGGATTTCCCGGCTGTAGCCGTGGCCACCAAATCCGATAGACCGACACCAAATAACTCCTCCCCTTTATACGGCAAAACTTCCATATGCCGTTTTGAGTCCGCATTGCCTGACCACTGTCGCGTCCATAAACTTCTTCTGGCCGAAATGGACATAGCACTTACCCGTGATGCCAGTGTGCAGATATCCCTCTGTGCATCACGCATATAAAGAAACGCATCCTTTATTTGCTCTAAAGACAGTAAAACATTGTCCCTATCCAGGGTATCAATATTTTCAATCAGGGACTCTGACCAAGCTACCCCAGCACTGCACATCCAGGCTGTCGCTATAGCTGGTCGTAGTATAACACCTGTATGTGTGTATATACTTTTTTGGATATTTTCCATCCTCCTATCTGCTGGATCTTTAAGTGCGGCCGTCTCAGGAGAGGGTAACGCCACTTGTTTTGATAAGCGTGTGAGCGCCTTGTCCACCCTAGGAGGTGTTTCCCAGCGCGCCCTAACCTCTGGCGGGAAAGGGTATAAAGCCAATAACTTCTTTGAAATTAGCATTTTTTTTATCGGGGGCAACCCACGCTTCATCACACACCTCATTTAATTCATCTGATTCAGGAAAAACTATAGGTAGTTTTTTCACACCCCACATGATACCCTGTTTTGTGGTACCTGTAGTATCAGCAATATGTAACGCCTCCTTCATTGCCAAAATCATATAACGTGTGGCCCTACTAGAAAATACGGTTGATTCGTCACCGTCGCCACTGGAATCAGTGCCTGTGTCTGTGTCGACCGACTGAGGCAAAGGGCGTTTTACAGCCCCTGACGGTGTTTGAGGCGCCTGGACAGGCACTAATTGATTGTCCGGCCGTCTCATGTCGTCAAACGACTGCTTTAGCGTGTTGACACTATCCCGTAATTCCATAAATAAAGGCATCCATTCTGGTGTCGACCCCCTAGGAGGTGACATCCCCATATTTGGCAATTGCTCCGCCTCCACACCAATATCGTCCTCATACATGTCGACACACACGTAGCGACACACAGCAGACACACAGGGAATGCTCTTAACGAAGACAGGACCCCACTAGCCCTTTGGGGAGACAGAGGGAGAGTTTGCCAGCACACACCAAAAGCGCTATATATGACAGGGATAGCCTTATAATAAGTGCTCCCTGTATAGCTGCTTTAATAATATAGTTTTGCCACAATTTTGCCCCCCCTCTCTTGTTTTACCCTGTTTCTGTAGTGCAGTGCAGGGGAGAGCCTGGGAGCCTTCCTGACCAGCGGAGCTGTGTGAGGAAAATGGCGCTGTGTGCTGAGGAGATAGGCCCCGCCCCTTTTTCGGCGGGCTCGTCTCCCGCTCTTTAGTGGATTCTGGCAGGGGTTAAATATCTCCATATAGCCCCCGGAGGCTATATGTGAGGTATTTTTAGCCAAAAAAGGTTTTCATTTGCCTCCCAGGGCGCCCCCCTCCCAGCGCCCTGCACCCTCAGTGACTGCCGTGTGAAGTGTGCTGAGAGGAAAATGGCGCACAGCTGCAGTGCTGTGCGCTACCTTAAGAAGACTGAGGAGTCTTCTGCCGCCGATTCTGGACCTCTTCTCGTTTCAGCATCTGCAAGGGGGCCGGCGGCGAGGCTCCGGTGACCATCCAGGCTGTACCTGTGATCGTCCCTCTGGAGCTAATGTCCAGTAGCCAAGAAGCCAATCCATCCTGCACGCAGGTGAGTTCACTTCTTCTCCCCTAAGTCCCTCGTTGCAGTGATCCTGTTGCCAGCAGGACTCACTGTAAAATAAAAAACCTAAGCTAAACTTTTCTAAGCAGCTCTTTAGGAGAGCCACCTAGATTGCACCCTTCTCGGCCGGGCACAAAAATCTAACTGAGGCTTGGAGGAGGGTCATAGGGGGAGGAGCCAGTACACACCACCTGATCGTAAAGCTTTACTTTTTGTGCCCTGTCTCCTGCGGAGCCGCTATTCCCCATGGTCCTTTCAGGAACCCCAGCATCCACTAGGACGATAGAGAAATTAGTTTAAATATGTGCACAGTCCATACTTGCCTACCCTCCCTCATTCTGCAGGAGACTCCCTGAAATAGCAGCAGTCTCCCTCACTCCCTGAATAGTCCAGCAATCTCCCTGATTGCACCTTACCCCCATTAAGTAGCTATTACATTCTTGGGGTATAACCAGGGGCGGAATGGCCACAGTGTCTGTGGGGCCTGTTTTGTATGTTGTCATGTAGCCCCATCCCCCACATGACGGGCAGCCCACCGCACCCAGTACACTGCATTGTCCCCATTCATTCTGTTATTCCATCCCTGCAATGATACTGCCATGGCTACATGGTATGTTATACCTCTTGTGCTGCTGATGTCGAACCACTTCTACAAAATTTTACAGGGCTACTTTTAGTTCCCAATCCACCCCGTCTGCAAAAAAAGCAAGGAAGGCCGCATTTGCGTACAATCATGCCCTATGAGGAAGGATCCCGCCCCCATCAACAGTCCCCACCCCTATTAGGGCTGCTTCCACAAATTTCCCATGCTGGTTTTCCCTCCCAATTTGCCTCGGAGTATAACCAAAATACACTGCAACAACCCCATGAACATCTGGCATATCTGTTTGATTATTCAAAAGACAGAAGAATAAATATTATTCAGGGATTGGAAAATTCTCTGAAAGGGCAACTTCACTCAAATTCGGGGGGGGAGAAGATGGTCACAATTGACTCTATTAAATCAGCAGGTGAAGATGAACACATGGCAGCTCTTGACGAAATGTTGCAAGAAAACGGACTTTAGCATCTTCTGTAACCATGGAAACAGTCTGTACAACAGCTGTAGCCATTGTTCGCTTTCATGGACAAAGATGTTACTAAGGGTTCGTTATTACATCATGTCTGTGAAATGGGAGCAAAAGGCATGTCTGTGTTTTGAACTATTGCTTTCAGGCAGGAGACCCGACTGAAGTGTCAGGAGTAAGTTGTGAAGTCCTGCATAATGATTTTAACTAGCCAAGTGTTTAGAATTATCCCAATATTGCAGCGAGTGGTAATTAAATCACCATATTTCCAAATAATGATCTGATAATAATCTGGTAAAATTGTTCACAGGCACACAAAAGTTATTAGGAGAAAGTGTTGTGTGCACATTTTCTGCCATGCACAATAACCCCAGTGACAGGCTACAGTACCGCCAAAGGTGTTCTGCGCACTCGTGTGTGTGTGTGTGTGTGTGTTTTGTCACTCAGCTCTCATGTTAAAGGGCAGGACTGACCCTTGGTGACTGCCTTCCAGTCCAACATAAATATGGTCACGCTGACTAACTTACTGTACATAATGAAAGTGCTACAAATGTAATCAGAAGTAACCTTTAGCAAACAAACAAAATATAAACAGGCAGGAGTACATGTGTGAAACAAAACTTCACATTCTTATTAATTAGATCAAAGACTTTCAGAAGGAGAACACTGCTTTGCAACCAATTTCATCAAGGTTACCTTTTAGCCAGGAGGCACATAAATCTCAATACATTTTAAAACACAAAATAGAAGAACATTTTACCGTCAATTGTGGATTTCCAGAAAGATATTTGTGCAAAACATAGAGGGAAAGAAGCTGTGTGGAGACTGTATCAAAACTCTCTTGTAGCATTATCTCAACCACCACAGAAACGGCATCTGAAAGATGAAAATAGGGATTTGTCGAGTCTCTAAACAGGAAAAAGCAGCCTGAGGATCACTTAGCAAAGCAAGGTCTGACATGTCAAACTATTTTTCTGCTGGCTCAATTTCTAATCTGTACAATACTGAAACCCTCTGCTTCAAATAATATGAAATCTAATACTGTAATTTAGAAATTTTCTAATCAGATACTAGCCAATAGGGCCACAGTGTGGACAGTGCGGCCTTTGCTGTAAGGCAGGGGTGGGGAACCTTTTTTCTACCGAGGGCCATTTGGATATTTATAAAATCCTTCAGGGGCCGTACAAAAATTCTCAACTTAAAACATTACCCTGCCCCCCAGTAGGTCTGCCCCTTAAAGGTACTGTGTGCGCGCGCCGGAGGCGCGCACGTGCCAAAAAAATGGGTGTGGACGGTTAAAATGGGACGTGATACACATATGCCCCCAATAGTGCGGTGCCAGATCCACAATTGCCCCCACAGTGCCAGGTATACAAATGCCCCTCACAGTGCCAGGTATACAAATGCCCCTCACAGTGCCAGGTATACAAATGCCCCTCACAGTGCCAGGTATACAGATGCCCACACAGTGCCAGGTATACAAATGCCCCTCACAGTGCCAGGTATACAGATGTCCCCACAGTGCCAGGTATACAGATGCCCCCACAGTGCCAGGTATACAGATGTCCCCACAGTGCCAGGTATACAGATGCCCCCACAGTGCCGGGTATACAAATGCCCCTCACAGTGCCAGTTATACAGATGCCCCAACAGTGCCAGGTATACAAATGCCCCCACAGTGCCAGGTATACAAATGCCCCTCACAGTGCCAGGTATACAAATGCCCCTCACAGTGCCAGGTATACAAATGCCCCTCACAGTGCCAGGTATACAAATGCCCCTCACAGTGCCAGGTATACAAATGCCCCTCACAGTGCCAGGTATACAAATGCCCCTCACAGTGCCAGGTATACAGATGTCCCCACAGTGCCAGGTATACAGATGCCCCCACAGTGCCAGGTATACAAATGCCCCCCACAGTGGCAGTGCCAGGTATACAAATGCCCCCCACAGTGCCAGGTATACAGATGCCCCCCACAGTGCCAGGTATATAAATGCCCCCCACAGTGCCAGGTATATAAATGCCCCCCACAGTGCCAGGTATACAAATGCCCCCCACAGTGCCAGGTATACAGATGCCCCCACAGTGCCAGGTATACAAATGCCCCCACAGTGCCAGGTATACAGATGCCCCCACAGTGCCAGGTATACAGATGCCCCCACAGTGCCAGGTATACAAATGCCCCCCACAGTGCCAGGTATACAGATGCCCCCACAGTGCCAGTTATACAGATGCCCCCACAGTGCCAGGTATACAGATGCCCTCCCCCCTCCGTGCTGCTTACCGTGGGACACGGAGGAGAGCGCGGCTGTCGGGTGGGAGCGGCGGCGTGTAGTACTTCAATTCAGCCGCCGGTTCGAGAGCCAATCAGAGCTCGCGGACCGGCAGCCGCGGCTCCTGATTGGCTGCCGCTCCGCGAGCTCTGATTGGCTCACGGACCGGCGGCTGGTTTGCAGTACTACACGCCTCCGCTCCCACTCGACAGCCGCGCTCTCCTCCCTGTCTTCCTGTTCTGACAGCTGAGACACGCTGCCGCCGGACTGAGCGGCAGCGTGTCTCACTGACACAAGGTTATAGCAGGGGTGCCTATTCCAGATGGAGTTATAATAAAGAGGGATTGTCCAAAAGTGTAAACACCATGATATTTGTTGTAACCTTAACGGAGCTGATGGAATGCTATTATCTATAGTATTCTTAAAAAAAATCTAAAATGTAAAATATTAAAAAATAGGATTTTAAATTACCGTATTTGCCGGCGTATAAGACGACTGGGCGTATAAGACGACCCCCAACATTTCCACTCAAAATATAGAGTTTGTTATATACTCGCCATATAAGACTACCCCCTTCCACACACCAAATAAAACGTAAAAGAACATCAGATTTGTGACATACTGTATATTATGACCTGATAAGAGATTTGGATAGGGAGTATTTATCAAGGTATGCATAAGAAGGGGGGAGGGGGCGAGGAGAAAGTTGTAAAATGTATAAAAGTATACCCCTGTGTGCATTTAGTGTTACCGGTTTCACATGAGTGCCATTAGTATTAGTATTAGTGCCATTACAGTACCTGTCATTGTCACCATTGTACGGCCACAACGCGACTGCAGCGCCTCCGGCCAGTCCCTGCATCTCCCTGTAATTGGCACTAGTGAACCGCCGCGGCCGCACTGGATATCGCACGATACTGGATGGTGAGTAGAATGAGGTGGGCGGGCATCGGGAGGCCACTATGGGCACCGGGCGAGTATCGGAAGGCCACTATGGCAGCTATGTCTATCCCAACTGAAGTGCACCCGGCGTATAAGACGACCCCCCCACTTGGAGGCATGTTTTTCAGGGCAAAAAAGTAGTCTTATACGCCAGCAAATACTGTACCTACCGGTAAATCCTTTTCTCGTAGTCTGTAGAACATGCTGGGGTCCACATTAGTACCATGGGGGGTATAGACGGGTCCACTAGGAGCCACTGGCACTTTAAGAGTTCTAGAGTGTGGGCTGGCTCCTCCCTCTATGCTCCCCCTACCAGACTCAGTCTAGAAACTGTGCCCGAGGAGACGGACAACTTCGAGAGAAGGATTTTACACAGATAGTGGCGAGATTCACAGCAGCTCACACATACAAGGCACATCAAGCTAACCAGCTTGAAAAATCAGCAACGGCTGAACAAGATTACTTAACCAAGTAACAAAACAGTACTTAACCAAGAACAAAGCAGTACTGAACCAAGTAATCACTGCAGGATAACGAAGCACTGGGCGGGCGCCCAGCATCCTCTATGGACTACGAGAAAAGGATTTACCGGTAGGTAATTAAAATCCTATTTTCTCTTACGTCCTTTTCTGCCCAGAGGATGATCCTTGTCACCTCTGACATTGCAGCTCTGCTCTTCGTTGCGCCCTGTCGGGTTATGTAGGCCACCGTCGTTACATTGTCCTTGAATGGCTCGATCTTGCAGAAGATGAGCCGCTTGGAGAAAGCCGTTGTAGACGGCTCTTAGAATGTTTATTGGAAGACTGGATTCCAGGCTTCACCACCTTTCTTGGAAGGTTTCCCCTTGAGTGACTGCACCCCATTCCCAGAGACTTGCATCCGTGGTTAGAAGGACCCAGTCCTGAATCCCGAACCTGCGGCCCCCCCAGAAGGTGAGTCATTTGCAGCCACCAGAGAAGTGAAATCCAGGCTTTCGGCGACAGACGTATTCTTTGGTGCATGTGTAGGTGAGAACCCGACCACTTGTCTAGGAGATCCAGTTAGTAGGACAGAGCATGAAACCTTCCGTACTGTAGAGCCTCGTAGGAGGCAACCATCTTCCCCAGAAGGCGAATGCACTGATGAACCGATACCCGGGTTGGCTTCAGGACATCCCGGACCATTGTTTGAATCACCAATGCTTTCTCCTCTGGCAGAAACACCCTCTGCACTTCCGTGTCGAGGATCATCCCCAGAAAAGACAACCTTCTTGTCGGCTCCAAATGTGACTTTGGAAAGTTCAGGATCCAACAGTGTTCCATGAGCAGATGAGTCGTGAGAACAATGGACTGTAACAACTTCTCCCTGGACGATGCCTTTATCAGTAGATCGCCAGATATGGGATTATGTTCACCCCTGTCTGCGGAGGAGAACCATCATCTCTGCCATCACCTTGGTGAACACCCTCGGTGCTGTTGAGAGGCCAAATGGCAGTGCCTGAAATTGATAGTGACTATCTAACAGTGCAAACCTGAGATAAGCCTGGTGTGGCGGCCAAATTGGAATGTGGAGGTACGCATCCTTGATATCCAGGGATACCAGAAATTCTCCCTCCTCCAGACCTGAGATCACTGCTCTGAGAGACTCCATTTTGAATCTGAACACCCTCAAGTAAGGGTTCAACGATTTCAAGTTCAAAATTGGTCTGACCGAACCATCCGGTTTCGGTACCACAAAAAGGTTTGAACAATAACCCTTGTTTTGCATATGAGGTGGAACTGGGATAATGAGCTGTGACTTTTCCAATTTTAGTATGGCTTCCTGTAGGATAGCCCTGTCTATCAGCAAAGCTGGCAAGCCTGATTTGAAGAATCGGTGAGGCAGGAGTTCTTGAAACTCCAGTCTGTACTCATGGGACACAATATCCTGTACCCAGGGATCCAGGCCGGACGACACCCAGATGTGTCTGAAACATCTGAGTCTCGCACTCACCAGCCCGTCCTCCAGGCTGTGTAGTCCACTGTCATGCTGAGGTTTTTGAGGAACCAGAAGCAGGTTTCTGGTCCTGGGAGCCTGCGGCTGCAGGCTTTTTGGATTTTGCACAACCACCTCTAAAGAAAGTGGTAGGAGGCTTGGACTTTTTTGCCTTAGCGGTCCGAAAGGACAGCGACACCACTGAAGAAAATGGTTTCTTCGTAGAAGGAGTAGCAGAGGGAAGGAAAGGTGACTTACCCGCGGTTGCCGTTGAAATCCACGCATCCAACGCTTCCCAAATAGAGCCTGACCTGTGTAGGTTAGGTTCTCCACACTTCTCCTGGATTCCACGTCTGCAGACCATTGGCGTAGCCAGAGTCCCCAGCGAGCCGAGACCGACATGCAAGATATCCGTGCAGGCAGCGTACCCAGGTCCTTCATGGATTCCACCATGAACCCCGCAGAATCCTGTATGTTACGTAAAAGAACAATTCAATGTCACTTCTATTCATAGAATCTAAATCCTCTAGTAATGTGCCCGACCACTTTAATATGGCTTTAGAAATCCATGCACAAGCAATAGTGGGCCTTAACGCCACTCCTGAAGCAGTGAATATGGATTTGAGCGTAGTGTCAATCTTACGATCAGCCGGTTCTTGTAACGCGGTAGATCCAGGGACAGGTAAAACCACCTTTTTAGACAGTCTGGAGACAGATGCGTCAACTATGGGTGGGTTTTCCCATTTTTTCCTATCCTCCTCCTCAGGGAAGGGAAAAGACACCAGAACCCTTTTTGGGATCTGGAATTTTTCTCCGGGTTTTCCCAAGATTTTTCAAACATAGCATTTAATTCTTTAGACGCAGGGAAGGTTAGCGAGGCTTTCTTATTGTCAGTGAAGTAAGCCTCCTGAACCTGCTCAGGTGGCGTGTCATTAATGTTTAACACATTTCTAATGGTCTCAATCATGAGCTGCACCCCCTTTGCAAGGGATGTCGCCCCCCTCAGCACGTCCCCATCACCGCCTGCTGTATCAGAGTCAGTATCCGTGTCATCTTGCATAATCTGGGCAAGTGCACGTTTCTGTGGGAACATGCTAGGGGATTTTGCAGGAATAGGAACAGAACCTGACCAAACTGCCATAGAGTTCTTTAACACCTGAGTTTCAGTCTCAGTATGAGCTACCATGGTAGATATCTGAGAGATCATTCCCTTAATAGAGGTCAACCACTCAGGCTTATTAATAGGGATCTGAGACAAGATATTACATTCCTGTGTACATGGAATGGATTCCTCCCGAGAGGAAACATCCTCTGCAGCATATGACACAGAGTCTCTAGACATGGCTATGTGAGACAACAAACCCCCCCCCACACACAGGAAAATGTCACACAGTTTCGCCCAAAGTATGCCACAGAGAGACAGAGATTGGAGTCAACCAACACACAGCGCTTACTGAAGTAGAACTAATACAACTACCTAGCGCTTACTGTGTACCTTAATAGATTACACAGTATTTACACAACCTCCCCCCCACCCTTCTACAACCCCCTGGTACCGCACAGGATAGCTGGAGTTGCTTGCAGGGACAGCTCTCCCTGTCAGCGTCTCTGTAGAAGATCTGCAGGCAGAAAAATGGCGCTGAACGCTGCTGGGTCCACTCTGAGGAGAAGCTCCGGCCCCTGAACATGGCGCTGCTTCCTGCTCTTCATTTTTTATACCGGCCTGAGGTGTTGCGCTGGCAGTGTAACAGAGGTTCCTGACAGGCTTGCTGACCAGTGTAGGGTATCGGCGCTGGCTCAGGGCACCCCTCACAGCGCCGCACTATGTACCGCTGAGCCTCCGGAGCGCAGTTAATACTGTGCTCCCAGCCTGTTGCCGCCATCTTCACACCGGCTCCCCGCTTGCTGAGGGGGCCAGTCACTCACTTGCCACCAGAATCTTCTGGCTCTGTTAGGGGGTGGCGGCAAGCTGCGGGGTCGCCTGGGGCGGCTAACGATCATCACCCTCAGCTTCGATAATGTCCTGTCAGCGGAGATAGTGGCTCAAAACCCCTCAGAGCGGACACTACTGCCCCCCCCTAAGTCCCACGAAGCAGGGAGGCTGTTGTCAGCAGTCTCCCTGTGCCTAACTCTTAGAAAAATAATAAAACTAAAGAAGCTCTAGGAGCTCCCCTAGCTGTGACCGGTTCCTCTGGGCACATTTTCTAAACTGAGTCTGGTAGGAGGGGCATAGAGGGAGGAGCCAGCCCACACTCTCAAACTCTAAAAGTGCCAGTGGCTCCTAGTGGACCCATCTATACCCCCATGGTACTAATGTGGGCCCCAGCATCCTCTAGGACGTAAGAGAAAAAAAAATATAAACCAGTGGTTCTCGAACTGTGTGCCTAGGCACCCTGGGGTGCACTTGCAGGGGTGCCGTGGGTTGGTGGTCTAGAACCAATTCAAATTATTTATGGTCAATGTAATAGACAAAACAAGTGCTGGTGGCTTCCAATCATAAACCATGTGGACAATCAGAAGCATAACTGAACCAAAGGATGATAAATAAACACAATTTACTTAATTTTATATTGTTTTGAATTTCTCAGTAAGAAACTTTTGGCCTAGGGGTGCTGTGAAAAAAATTCTGATACTCTAGGGTGCCGTGATTCAAACAAGTTTGGGAACCACTGATATAAACTGTTGCCCCTTAAATGTTACACTGTACCTTCAAAGTTCTCACTCTTTATGAACGTATCAAGTAATAAGTTAAATGTAAAGTCATCTGGAAATATCCCATACTGCACCTGCATGAAGAATTTCGAGAATGAATGCTTGGTCTAAAATGAAAATATCATATAAAACACACACATGAATATGGCCTATTGACATATGCTGAATCATTGTATACAGAGAATACGTCCACCCTGCACAAAGCATCTTGCTATATACTATGTAGCCATGTTACATATGCTTTTACTCTGAAAGCATTGTTATTTTGCTGTGGTCTGTAATACAAATATACACACTTTTTTTTTTCTTTTTTGTTCAATAGCAGGCTTGGAATTGGTCATCTGAGGTAGGGCAAGTGGTCTCCGTTACTTCCCTTAGGCATACTGTATGTGCCATGGAACAACTCTGTAATTCCCCTTTCACACCAAACTTATAACCCAGGTCCAGGTTTGGTGTGAAAGGGGTTACCTGGGACTCCGACCCTGGTAACGGACCCGGGTAGCCTGCACTGTGAAACTTGTCATCTGACTGGGTCACCGGCGCTTGGAGATGAGGTCATCTGCAAGTGCAAGCAGAGGAAAAACCCGGCCACAACCCAGATCCAGCCCCCTGTGTGAACGGGGTTTCAAGCCACTGTGACACAGCTTGAAAAAAAAAAAAAAAAAGTGCCCAATAAACCAGGTTGGACATGGGTTTTCTGGTGTGAAAGGAGTATCAGTGTACTCATTGGGGATCAAATTAATTCAGCACGGATTGAATAGCGCGGGAATGTGCTGTTCAATTCAATGTGCTGATCTGTCGGAAAAGGATGGTTCTTGTGGACTAAACAGGGTGTCAAACAGACTGACTTAAGTGCCAGGCGTGATGCTGTTTCTGGCGTGATAAAGCCAAAAAACAGCATCACCCCAGCACTTCTGTCGGATATCTGCTTGCACTGCCACAGGAATGTGAGAAGTAATCCTCTCGTCGGGGGTCACAGACTGCTTAATTGAATTGACCCCCAGTAAACTGAACACTTTGTGTCTCACACCTTTGTGATGATGCTGGTTTCTACTTTATGGATAGGCTGCATTCTCATGAATATGATGCAGTGCATAAAATGGCTATACATGTATGTGATGGGCACACTTTAATATCAGTTCTTACCTTATTCTTCAAAGTATATAAAGCTTTGTCTGGAGCACCATATTTAAGACACTTTCTGATCCATGCATGCATTGTCCATTTTCTCAAATACCAGCAGTTCGGGCTGTGACGAAACCTTTAGGAAAGATGAAGATACTATAATATTTGTGGAAGAACTAGCTGTTCCGTTTTCATACAGTACCTTACATAACAAAATGATGGTATATTTTTATTATTTGTAACAGTATGAAGGTGAATTAAAATACTGACACATGCATTCTGTGTGAAGCAGGAGGGATCTGCCCACAAAGCGGATAAGGCCGGTGTGAGAACACCTAATGGCTGCAGAGAGGAGACAGTCCAGGTGGGACTGTGCAGTCAAGTGAGCCTGATGCCTGTGTGTCCAGTCCAAGTGGGATTGTGCGTGCTACCCTGGTGAGAAAGCCTAGGTCGAAGTAGTACAGTTGCAGTGGAACAGGCTGGGTGGCCAGTTTCAGACCTGGAGGATACAGATAGATCCCTAATTCTGACACTGTTCTTGTGGAACTGTGGAAGCAAAGACCAGGCCAAAGCCTGTGTTATCCTGCAGGAAGCAGGACTGAGACTGTGCATGTGAAAAGCCAGGCAAGGCAAACAGTACCTGTGAGAAACAGGACTGAGACTTTTCGCTTAAGAGACTTTGTTTGCAGATTAGCTGCCCAAGGTTAGTCAGGGTCGAAGAAGTGAGTAGGCTGCTGATACACATATTTATACACCCCAGCAATGGCATTTCGCATCCTTCGTCCTCAATTTAATTTTCCCCTTAGGCCCAAATGTAATTTGCTCTGATTTACAGGTCCCGGAGCGATTCTGGTGAGATTGCCTATAGGTGCAATTAAAGCAAAACTTATCTAATTGGCGCACTACATCTAGCAAATGTCTTACAGGAATCACACTGAGCCTATTACATGTGGGCTTTACAGTTGGGTGGGTATAAAAAAAGGGGGGTGGACGGACTGCACACCCTATTACTAAAGATATCAAGAGGTGCTATCATGCGGAGGCTTCTAATACTATGCTGGAGGAAGAGAGATGCAGATGCACACTCCTAGTACGAAGAATACGGATAGTGAAAATAATTTAAATAAATCCTCACAATTATCATGGAGTATAACTGAAGTCCTTGGCACACATTTGCGCAAGTACCCATGTACCACGACAAGGTGACTTCATCACATGGGTTCCTAACATTGCTAATACTATCACATTATATAAATGTATCCAGGACTTACCTCTAAATAGTGCCCTTATCAATGTGTGATCTGAAACACAGGCCCTCAGTGTGCATCTGCATCTCTCTACCTCAGCATAGTATTAGAAGCCTCAGAATGATAGCACCTCTTGATATCGTTAGTAATAGGGTGTGCAGTTCAGGTCGTCCCCCCCCCCCCCCTTTTCCCCCCCCCCCCCTTTTCCCCCACTATATTTGTGTATATATTGTACACTGGAAGGCAAGGCTTCCTTCCTCTCGTATTGGCACCACTCCCATTCACCGTCAGGTGTTTTAATTAGCTGGGATCCTGCATTTCAGATCACACATTGATAAGGGCACTATTTAAAGGTAAGTCCTGCATAAATTTATATAATGTGATAGTATTAGGAATGTTAGGGACCCATGTGATGAAGTCACCTGGTCGTGGTACATGGGCCCGCATATGTGCGCAAATGTGTGCTAAGAACTTCAATTATATTCCATGATAATTGTGAGGGTTTATTAAAATAATTTTTACTATCCGTGTTCTAGGTGTGTGCATCTGCATCTCTCTTCCTCCAGTTGGGAGGGCGTGTAAGAAATAAACTCTAAATTGTAGTAGAAAAATAAAGCAGGCTGTACTGACCCTTCCCACAAACAGAAAAATAGGATTTTAGTACCTACCGGTAAATCCTTTTCTCCTAGTCCGTAGAGGATGCTGGGGACTCCAAAAGGACCATGGGGTATAGACGGGATCCGCAGGAGCTTGGGCACACTGAAAAGACTTTGACTAGGTGTGAACTGGCTCCTCCCTCTATGCCCCTCCTCCAGACCTCAGTTATAGGAACTGTGCCCAGGAAAGACTGACATTTTGAGGAAAGGATTTTTGTTTAAACTAAGGGCTAGAAACATACCAGCCCACACCACAACATACCGTACAACTGGAGTAACCGTAAACCAGATAACAGTATGAATTAACTACAGCAACAAGCTGAAACAACAAATACACAACCCGTGTGTAAACTAATGCAACCAGCAAGAATACACTGCAAGTAACAGTCCGCACTGGGATAGGCGCCCAACATCCTCTACGGACTAGGAGAAAAGGATTTACCGGTAGGTACTAAAATCCTATTTTCTCTTACGTCCTAGAGGATGCTGGGGACTCCAAAAGGACCATGGGGTCTATACCAAAGCTCCAACACGGGCGGAGAGTGCGGACGACTCTGCAGCACCGATTGAGCAAACATGAGGTCCTCCTCAGCTAGGGTATAAAACTTGTAAAACTTAGCAAAGGTGTTTAAACCCGACCACGTAGCTGCTCGGCAAAGCTGAAGTGACGAGACCCCTCGGGCAGCCGCCCAAGAGGAGCCCACCTTCCTGGTAGAATGAGCCTTTACTGATTTCGGCACCGGTAGCCCAGCCGACGAATGAGCTTGCTGAATCGTACTACAAATCCAGCGTGCAATAGTCTGCTTCGAAGCAGGATGACCAATCTTGTTGGAAGCATACAGGACAAATAGCGCCTCTGCTTTTCTGGCAACCGCCGTTCTGGTGACGTAGATCTTCAAAGCTCTCACAACATCCAGAGATTTGGAACTGCCACCGCATCCGTAGCCACAGGTACCACAATAGGTTGGTTAATGTGAAACGAAGAAACCACCTTCGGCAGAAATTGTTGACGAGTCCTCAATTCCGCTCTATCCGAATGGAAAATCAAGTACGGACTTTTGTGAGATAAGGCCGCCAACTCTGACACTCGCCTGGCAGACGCCAGAGCCAACAGCATGACCACCTTCCAAGTGAGAAACTTTAACTCAACCTTACGCAAAGGTTCAAACCAGGAAGACATAAGAAACTGTAAGACCACTTCAAGATCCCATGGTGCCACAGGGGGCACAAAAGGAGGATGGATATGCATCACTCCCTTCACAAAAGTCTGAACCTCTGGGAGGACAGCCAATTCCTTCTGAAAGAAAATAGATAAAGCCGAAATCTGCACTTTGATGGAACCCAATTTCAGGCCTGCATCGATGCCTGCCTGCAAAAAATGGAGAAACCGACCCAAGTGAAATTCTTCTGCAGGAGCAGTTTTAGTCTCACACCACGAAACATACTTTCTCCAAATACGGTGATATTGTTTCGCCGTAACCTCCTTCCTCGTCTTAAGGAGAGTGGGAATGACCTCCCCGGGAATACCTTTTCGAGCTAAGATTTGGCGCTCAACTTCCATGCCGTCAAACGCAGCCGCTGTAAGTCAGGAAACACGCATGGTCCCTGCAATAACAGGTCCTCTCTTAGAGGGAGCGGCCAAGGATCTTCCACAAGTAATTCCTGAAGATCTGGATACCAGGCCCTTCTTGGCCAATCTGGAACGACAAGAATCGCTTGAACCCTTGTTTGTCGAATGATTCCCAGTACCTTTGGAATGAGAGGAAGTGGAGGGAACACATACACTGACTGGAACACCCACGGAGTTACCAGGGCGTCCACTGCACTGGCTTGAGGGTCCCTTGACCAAGAACAATACCTCGGAAGCTTCTTGTTGAGGCGAGACGCCATCATGTCGATCAGCGGAATTCCCCAGCACTTCGTCACTTCTGCAAATACCTCTTGGTGAAGAGCCCACTCTCCCGGATGGAGATCATGTCTGCTGAGGAAGTCTGCTTCCCAGTTGTCCACTCCCGGAAGGAAGACTGCTGACAGAGCGCTCACGTGTTGTTCCGCCCAGCGAAGGATTCTTGTGGCCTCCGCCATAGCCACCCTGCTCCTTGTTCCTCCTTGACAGTTTATATGCGCCACCGCTGTTATATTGTCCGACTGTATCAGGACAGGCCGACCCTAAAGAAGACTTCTTGCTTGTAGCAGGCCGTTGTAACTTGCTCTTAACTCGAGAACATTTATGTGGAGACAAGATTCCTGGAGCGACCATTTCCCCTGGAAATTTCTTCCTTGGGTGACTGCGCCCCAGCCTCGGAGACTTACATCTGTTGTCAACAGGACTCAATCCAGGATACCGAATCAGTACCCTCTTAGGAGGTGAGAACTTTGTAGCCACCACAGGAGAAAAATCCTGGCCCTGGGAGATAGACTTATCTTCCGGTGCATGTGCAGGTGAGACCCGGACCATTTGCTCAGCAGATCCCACTGAAAAACCCAGGCATGAAACCTGCCAAACGGAATGGCTTCGTACGCTGCAACCATTTTCCCCAGAACCCGAGTACATTGATGAATCGACACACTTGTCGGCCTCAGAAGCTCCCTGACCATCGTCTGCAGTTCCAGAGTTTTGTCTTCCGGAAGAAACACTCTCCGTAAGTCCGTGTCCAGAATCATGCCCAGAAAGGGCAGCCGAGTGGTCGGAATCAACTGAGACTTTGGCAAATTTAGTAGCCAACCGTGTTGTCGCAGAACCGACAGAGACAAATTCACATTTCTCAGCAACCGTTCCTTGGACCTCGCCCTTATCAGGAGATCGTCCAAGTACGGGATAATTGTAACCCCTTGCTTGTGAAGGAGAACCATAATTTCTGCCATGACTTTGGTGAAAAGCCTCGGGGCTATGGAAAGCCCAAACGGCAACGTCTGAAATTGGTAATGAGAATCCTGTATCGCAAACCTGAGGAAAGCTTGATGCGGAGGATATATCGGGACATGTAAGTAGGCATCCTTTATGTCGACTGACGCCATAAAATCTACGCCTTCTAGGCTGGAAATCACAGCTCAAAGAGATTCCATCTTCACCACCTCCCTGTCCGGAAGAGACATTGGTAAGGCCGAAATGAAAAACTGGTGAGGGGGCACCTCCTGGAACTCCAGCTTGTATCCCTGAGATACTATATCTAGGACCCAAGGATCCAGGCCTGATTGAACCCAGACCTGACTGAAGATCCGGACTCCCCCAGGGAAGCCCCAGCGTCATGCGGTGGACTTGGTAGAGGCAGGGGAGGACTTTTGATCCTGGGCGCCTGAGACTGCAGGCAACTTTCTTCCCCTTCCTCTACCCTTTGAAGCGAGGAAGGACGAACCTTTTCCACGCTTGTATTTGTTTGGACGAAAGGACTGCATCTGCTGATGTGGTGCCTTTTTCTGTTGTGTGGGAACATAAGGAAGAAAGGACGACTTACCCGCAGTCGCGGTAGACACCAGGTCAGCCAAGCCGTCACCAACCAAAACATTACCTTTGAAGGGGAGAGCTTCCATAGCTCTCTTGGAGTCGGCATCAGCATTCCATTGATGGATCCACAGCGCCCTCCTGGCCGAGATCGCCATGGCATTGGCTCTTGATCCCAAGAGACCAACATCCCTCGCCGCATCCTTCAGGTAATCTGCAGCGTCCTTGTTATAACCAAGAGTCAAAAGAACATTATCTTTATCAAGGGTATCCATATCAGCAGCTAAATTCTCAGCCCATTTAGCAATAGCACTACTCACCCATACCGACGCCACAGCAGGTCTGAGCAATGCACCAGTATTAGCGAAAATGGACTTCAGAGACGTCTCCAGCTTGCGATCCGCCGGATCCTTGAGAGCTGCCGTGTCAGGAGACGGATGCGCCACCTTCTTAGACAAACGGGATAGAGCCTTGTCGACATTTGGAGATGACTCCAATTTTTCCCTGTCATCAGAAGGGAAAGGATACGCCATGTAAATTATCTTGGGAATCTACCACCTCTTATCCGGCGACTCCCAAGCCTTTTCACAAAGAGTATTCATTTCATGAAAGGGGGGAAACTTCACCTCCGTTTTTTTCCCTTTGAACAAACAAATCCTTGTTTCCTGCACCGCAGGTTCGTCAGAAATATGTAAAACATCTTTTATAGCCACAATCATGTACTGAATACTCTTAACTAACCGCGGGTGTAAAGCAGCCTCAGTGAAGTCGACATCGGAATCAGAATCCGTGTCGGTATCCGTATCTACCAACTGGGTAAACGGCCGCTTTTGCGACCCTGATGGGGTCTGCACCTGAGACAAAGCATCCTCCATGGATTTCCTCCACACCTGTGTCTGAGACTCCGATTTACCTAACCTTTTAGACAAAGAGGCCACATTTGTATTAAGTGTACTTAACATTGTGAGTAAATCAGGTGTCGGCTGCGCCGACAGAGCCAACTCCAGACCCGCATCTGCTCCCCAAGCAACCTCCTCCTGGGAATAACACTCAGCCTCAGACATGCCGACACGGAGTATCGACACACCGACACACACACACTGTCTCAGCTAGGGGACAGACCCACAAGGAAGCCTGGATAGAGAAACACAAAGGGAGTATGCCAGCTCACACCCTAGCGCCCATATATCCCACCAAAAAATATATGTTGAAAGCGCTGCTAATAAGAACAATAATTATGCACCAAAAAATGGCGCTGGTGTGCCCCTTCCCGGCGCGCTTCAGCCCGCTAAAATTTAAAAAATGAAAATGCTGGCGGGGGTACGAAAAGCCTTCTGCCAGCTTCCCAGACCCAGTAACATGCTGCCCAGGGCGCTCCCCCCAGCGCCCTGCACCCTGTGAGTGCCGTTGGTGAAGTGTGTGGGAGCATGGAGCGCAGCGCATTACTGAAGTCTTCTGCCGTCACTGAAGTCTTCTGCCTTCTGCATACTCACCCGGCTTCTTTCTTCTGGCTTCAGTGAGGGGGGTGACGGCGCGGCTCCAGGAACAAGCAGCTAGGTGCACCACCAAGTGATCGAACCCTCTGGAGCTAATGGTGTCCAGTAGCCTAAGAAGCAGAGCCCTTAACTAAATAGAAGTAGGTCTGACTTCTCTCCCCTTAGTCCCTCGCTGCGGGGAGCCTGTAGCCAGCAGGTCTCCCTGAAAATAAAAAACCTAACAAAAGTCTTTTCTAGAGAAACTCAGGAGAGCTCCACTGGTGAGTGTCCAGTCAGTCCTGGGCACAAAGTCTAACTGAGGTCTGGAGGAGGGGCATAGAGGGAGGAGTCAGTTCACACCCAGTCAAAGTCTTTTCAGTGTGCCCAAGCTCCTGCGGATCCCGTCTATACCCCATGGTCCTTTTGGAGTCCCCAGCATCCTCTAGGACGTAAGAGAAAATACATTTATCTGCACACCTTGCATTACAATATGCTTTATAGGTGCTCTTTATGGGTTAGTTGTTTTTTTTTGTTTGCTTGCTTCGCTACAAACCCTGAAACTTAAATTCCTGAATTATACGCATAGGGGGTGACTTAAAGTACAATTAAAAAACCATATGGTATGAAAATACAAATTAGACTGAATAGACTGAATAGATGGCTAAATCGTTGATTAATGCAAGAGGTGGCAACTGTGTTAGCGCCACATGTTCCCTAATCCTGCTTTATGCTAAGTGATCTGTATTATTATATAGGCATCTTTTACATTTAATAAAAGTGTTACTATCAGGTTATTAAGGAAATGATGACTGGCAGGTGCTATTGTTCATTGATCTATACTGTAGGCATGAATGTTTAAGGGAGTCCAAAATTCTATTTGCATTACGTGTAGCTGTAGCATTTGGCCCTCTCGTTTGCATGTACATTGAAATGGAAACCAATTTTGTAAGCAGCAGCATATTTGGCTCCTTAATCTCGCCTAGTGCTTGCTAGAATGAATGTTTAATTGCACAATTACTCTCTTCTCAGTGTGTTCTTGCAGGTCGCCTGTAACCTTATCAAGTCATTGTCATCCCACTCATTTATTATGGCGAACTGTTACGTTAAACCTGGGGTGCTGCAGTTACAGCTGTACAAATTAAGGAATAATTTGCTGTTCCCCTGGTGGAGCAGAGAAGAGATAGAACTGCAATAGAGCTGCACAGATGCTGGCAGCCTGAAGCTATGTTTTCGCAGAGCATCATGGCAGGGATATTTCTTCCATCTGACTGAAAGTGATTTTCACAACATTTACCAGATTATTACAGCTACCAGTATTCTCCAATTTACCCAGCGTCTTGTCATGTATAGGACACAACTGCTTAAGGCTATTGGAAATTGCAGCTCAAAGGGAAACAACTAAACCACTGCCTAATGCAATAATATCATAGCCTTGAACAGTGTGTAATCCTGTGCATCAAAACATTACCCTCCTACTGTACATATCAACACGCGGTTTGCCATATTTTTACACTAAAGAACACCCTGATATTTATTGGATAAATGGCAATACATAAAATGGCAACTAAACCACAAACTTAAAGTTTCCATGTAGGAATCATGGAGATAAAATACGTTCTCACGTGTGAAAATAAGATTTTAAACCTACCGGTAAATCTTTTTCTCCTAGTCCGTAGAGGATGCTGGGGACTCCGTAAGGACCATGGGGTATAGACGGGCTCCGCAGGAGACATGGGCACTCTAAAGACTTTAGATGGGTGTGCACTGGCTCCTCCCTCTATGCCCCTCCTCCAGACCTCAGTTAGAGAACTGTGCCCAGAGGAGACGGACAGTACGAGGAAAGGAATTTTGTTAATCTAAGGGCAAGATACATACCAGCCCACACCATCCACACCGTACAACCTGGAACATACGAACCAGTTAACAGTATGAAACAAAACAGCATCAGCCCGAGACTGATCAAAACTGTAACATAACCCTTATGTAAGCAATAACTATATACAAGTCTTGCAGAATTTAGTCCGCACTGGGACGGGCACCCAGCATCCTCTACGGACTAGGAGAAAATAAGATTTTACTCACCGGTAAATCTATTTCTCGCAGTCCGTAGTGGATGCTGGGTACTCCGTAAGGACCATGGGGAATAGACGGTCTCCGCAGGAGACTGGGCACTCTTTAAAGAAAGATTAGGTACTACATCTGGTGTGCACTGGCTCCTCCCTCTATGCCCCTCCTCCAGACCTCAGTTAGGGAAACTGTGCCCGGAAGAGCTGACATTACTAGGAAAGGATTTGGAATCCAGGGTAAGACTCATACCAGCCACACCAATCACACCGTACAACTCGTGATAACTATACCCAGTTAACAGTATGAACAACAACTGAGCCTCATTAAACAGATGGCTCAGAACAAAAAACCCTATAGTTAAGCAATAACTATATACAAGTATTGCAGAAGTCCGCACTTGGGACGGGCTCCCAGCATCCACTACGGACTGCAAGAAAAAGATTTACCGGTGAGTAAAATCTTATTTTCTCTGACGTCCTAGTGGATGCTGGGTACTCCGTAAGGACCATGTGGATTATACCAAAGCTCCCAAACGGGCGGGAGAGTGCGGATGACTCTGCAGCACCGAATGAGCAAACTCAAGGTCCTCCTCAGCCAGGGTATCAAACTTGTAGAATTTTGCAAACGTGTTTGATCCCGACCAGGTAGCAGCTCGGCAAAGTTGTAAAGCCGAGACCCCTGCCCTGTCCGAATGGAAAATTAAATATGGGCTTTTGTAAGACAAAGCCGCCAATTCTGACAATCGCCTGGCCGAGGCCAGGGCAAACAGCATGGTCACTTTCCATGTGAGATATTTCAAATCCACAGATTTGAGCGGTTCAAACCAATATGATTTGAGGAATCCCAACACTACGTTGAGATCCCACGGTGCCACTGGAGGCACAAAAGGGGCTGTATATGCAATACTCCCTTGACAAACTTCTGGACTTCAGGAACCGAAGCCAATTCTTTCTGGAAGAAAATCTACAGGGCCGAAACTTGAACCTTAATGGACCCCAATTTGAGGCTCATAGACACTCCTGTTTGCAGGAAGTGCAGAAATCGACCTAGTTGAAATTTCTTCGTGGGGCCTTCCTGGCCTCACCCACGCAACATATTTTCACCACATGTGGTGATAACGTTGTGCGGTCACCTCCTTCCTGGCTTTGACCAGGGTAGGTATGACCTCTTCCGAAATGCCTTTTCCCTTAGGATCCGGCGTTCAACCACCATGCCGTCAAACGCAGCCGCGGTAAGTCTTGGAACAGACATGGTACTTGCTGAAGCAAGTCCCTTCTTAGCTCCCGAGGCCATTAGTCCTCTGTGAGCATCTCTTGAAGTTCCGGGTACCAAGTCCCTCTTGGCCAATCCGGAGCCACGAGTATAGTTCTTACTCCTCTACGTCTTATAATTCTCAATACCTTGGTTATGAGAAGCAGAGGAGGGAACACATACACCGACTGTTACACCCACGGTGTTACCAGGACGTCCACAGCTATCGCCTGAAGGTCTCGTGACCTGGCGCAATACCTGTCCCGTTTTTTGTTCGGGCGGGACGCCATCATGTCCACCTTTGGTCTTTCCCAACGGTTCACAATCATGCGGAAAACTTCCCGATGAAGTTCCCACTCTCCCGGGTGGAGGTCGTGCCTGCTGAGGAAGTCTGCTTCCCAGTCGTCCACTCCCGGAATGAACACTGCTGACAGTGCTATCACATGATTTTCCGCCTAGCGAAAAATCCTTGCAGTTTTGCCACTGCCCTCCTGCTTCTTGTGCCGCCCTTTCTGTTTACGTGGGCGACTGCCGTGATGTTATCCCACTGGATCAATACCGGCTGACCTTGAAGCAGAGGTCTTGCTAAGCTTAGAGCATTATAAATTTGCTCTTAGCTCCAGTATATTTATGTGGAGAGAATTCTCCAGACTTGATCACACTCCCTGGAAATTTTTTCCCTGTGTGACTGCTCCCCAGCCTCTCAGGCTGGCCTCCGTGGTCACCAGCATCCAATCCTGAATGCCGAATCTGCGGCCCTCTAGAAGATGAGCACTCTGTAATCACCACAGGAGAGACACCCTTGTCCTTGGATATAGGGTTATCCGCTGATGCATCTGAAGATGCGATCCGGACCATTTGTCCAGCAGATCCCACTGAAGAGTTCTTGCGTGAAATCTGCCGAATGGAATCGCTTCGTAATAAGCCACCATTTTTACCAGGACTCTTGTGCAATGATGCACTGACACTTTTCCTGGTTTTAGGAGGATCCCGATTAGCTCGGATAACTCCCTGGCTTTCTCCTCTGGGAGAAACACCTTTTTCTGGACTGTGTCCAGAATCATCCCTAGGACCAGCAGACGTGTCGTCGGAACAACTGCGGTTTTGGAATATTTAGAATCCACCCGTGCTGTCGTAGAACTACTTGAGATAGTGCTACTCCGACCTCCAACTGTTCTCTGGACCTTGTTCTTATCAGGAGGTCGTCCATTTTCTTTGAAGACGAATCCTCATTTCGGTCATTACCTTGGTAAGGACCCGGGGTGCCTTGGACAATCCAACGGCATCGTCTGAAACTGATAGTGACAGTTCTGTACCACGAACCTGAGGTACCCTTGGTGAGAAAGGCAAATTTTGGGACATGGAGGTAAGCATCCCTGATGTCCCGGGACACCATATAGTCCCCTTCTTCCCGGTTCGCTATCACTGCTCTGAGTGACTGCATCTGGATTTGAACCTTTGTAAGTGTTCAAATATTTCAGATTTAGAATAGGTCTCACCTAGCCTTCTGGCTTCAGTACCACCATATAGTGTGGAATAATACCCCTTTCCTTGTTGTAGGAGGGGTAATTTTATTATCACCTGCTGGGAATACAGCTTGTGAATTGTTTTCAATACTGCCTCCCTGTCGGAGGGAGACATTGGTACAGCAGACTACAGGAACCTGCGAGGGGGAAACGTCTCGACATTCCAATCTGTACCCCTTGGATACTACTTGTAGGATCCAGGGGTCCTGTACGGTCCCAGCGTCATGCTGAGAACTTGGTAGAAGCGGTGGAGGGCTTCTGTTCCTGGGAATGGGCTGCCTGCTGCAGTCTTCTTCCCTTTCCTCTATCCCTGGGCAGATATGACTCTTATAGGGACGAAAGGACTGAGGCTGAAAAGACGGTGTCTTTTTCTGCAGAGATGTGACTTAGGGTAAAAAACGGTGGATTTTCCAGCAGTTGCCGTGGCCACCAGGTCCCATGGACCGACCCCAAATAATTCCTCCCCTTTATACGGCAATACATCTTTGTGCCGTTCGGAATCTGCATCACCTGACCACTGTCGTGTCCATAAACATCTTCTTGCAGATATGGACATCGCATTTACTCTTGATGCCAGAGTGCAAATATCCCTCTGCGCATCTCGCATATATAGAAATGCATCCTTTAAATGCTCTTATAGTCAATAAAATACTGTCCCTGTCAAGGGTATCAATATTTTTAGTCAGGGAATCCGACCAAGCCACCTCAGCTCTGCACATCCAGGCTGAGGCGATCGCTGGTCGCAGTATAACACCAGCATGTGTGTGTATACTTTTTAGGATATTTTCCAGCCTCCTATCAGCTGGCTCCTTAAGTACGGCCCTATCTGTAGATGGTACCGCCACTTGTTCTGATAAGCATGTGAGCGCCTTATCCACCCTAAGGGGTGTTTCCCAACGCGCCCTAACTTCTGGCGGGAAAGGGTATACCGCCAATAATTTTCTATCGGGGGAAACCCACGCATCTCACACACTTCATTTAATTTATCTGATTCAGGAAAAACTACAGGTAGTTTTTTCACATCCCACATAATACCCTTTTTTGTGGTACTTGTAGTATCAGAAATATGTAACACCTCCTTCATTGCCCTTAACGTGTGGCCCTAAAGGAAAATACGTTTGTTTCTTCACCGTCGACACTGAAATCAGTGTCCGTGTCTGGGTCTGTGTCGACCGACTGAGGTAAATGGGCGTTTTACAGCCCCTGACGGTGTTTGAGACGCCTGGACAGGTACTAATTTGTTCGCCGGCCGTCTCATGTCGTCAACCGGCTTGCAGCGTGTTGACATTATCACGTATTTCCATAATTAAGCCATCCATTCCGGTGTCGACTCCCTAGAGAGTGACATCACCATTACAGGCAATTTGCTCCGCCTCCTCACCAACATTTTCCTCATACATGTCGACACACACGTACCGACATACAGCACACACATAGGGAATGCTCTGATAGAGGACAGGACCCACTAGCCCTTTGGGGAGACAGAGGGAGAGTTTGCCAGCACACACCAAAACGCTATAATTATACAGGGACAACCTTTATATAAGTGTTCCTCCCTTATAGCATTTTAATATATATTCATATCGCCAAATCAGTGCCCCCCCTCTCTGTTTTAACCCTGTTTCTGTAGTGCAGTGCAGGGGAGAGCATGGGAGCCTTCCCACCAGCATTTCTGTGAGGGAAAATGGCGCTGTGTGCTGAGGAGAATAGGCCCCGCCCCCTTTTCGGCGGGCTTCTTCTCCGGAGTCTGTGATATCTGGCAGGGGTTAAATACATCCATATAGCCTCAAGGGCTATATGTGATGTATTTTTCGCCATACAGGTATTATACATTGCTGCCCAGGGCGCCCCCCCCCGCGCCCTGCACCCTCCGTGACCGCTGTGTGAAGTGTGCTGACAACAATGGCGCACAGCTGCAGTGCTGTGCGCTACCTGATGAAGACTGAAAGTCTTCTGCCGCCTGGTTCCGGACCTCTTCAATCTTCAGCATCTGCAAGGGGGGTCGGCGGCGCGGCTCCGGGACGAACCCCAGGGCGAGACCTGTGTTCCGACTCCCTCTGGAGCTAATGGTGTCCAGTAGCCTAAGAAGCCAATCCATCCTGCACGCAGGTGAGTTCACTTCTCTCCCCTAAGTCCCTCGATGCAGTGAGCCTGTTGCCAGCAGGACTCACTGAAAATAAAGAACCTAAAAACTTTTTCTAAGCAACTCTTTAAGAGAGCCACCTAGATTGCACCCTGCTCGGACGGGCACAAAAACCTAACTGAGGCTTGGAGGAGGGTCATAGGGGGAGGAGCCAGTACACACCATGTGATCCTAAAAGCTTGCTTTTGTGCCCTGTCTCCTGCGGAGCCGCTATCCCCCATGGTCCTGACGGAGTCCCCAGCATCCACTAGGACGTTAGAGAAATAGATTTTCAGGGCCCGGACTACATCCAGCAACTTGGAAGCCTCCAAGTCCCGAGTAGCCGCAGGCACCACAATAGGTTGGTTCAAATGAAACGCTGATACCACCTTAGGGAGAAATTGGGGACGAGTCCTCAATTCTGCCCTGTCCATATGGAAGATCAGATAGGGGCTTTTACATGACAAAGCCGCCAATTCTGACACACGCCTAGTCGAAGCCAAGGCCAAAAGCATGACCACTTTCCACGTGAGATATTTCAACTCCACGGTCTGAAGTGGCTCAAACCAATGTGATTTTAGGAAATTCAACACAACGTTGAGATCCCAAGGTGCCACTGGAGGCACAAAAGGGGGCTGAATATGCAGCACTCCCTTAACAAACGTCTGAACTTAAGGCAGTGAAGCCAGTTCTTTTTGAAAGAAAATAGACAGGGCCGAAATCTGGACTTTAATGGATCCCAATTTTAGGCCCATAGTCACTCTTGACTGTAGGAAGTGCAGAAATCGACCCAGCTGAAATTCTTCTGTTGGGGCCTTCATAGCCTCACACCAAGCAACATATTTTCGCCATATGCGGTGATAATGTTTTGCTGTCACATCCTTCCTAGCTTTTATCAGCGTATGAATGACTTCAACCGGAATGCCCTTTTCCATCAGGATCCGGCGTTCAACCGCCATGCCGTCAAACGCAGCCGCGGTAAGTCTTGGAACAGACAGGGCCCCTGCTGTAGCAGGTCCTGTCGGAGCGGCAGAGGCCAAGGGTCCTCTGAGATCATTTCTTGTAGTTCCGGGTACCAAGTCCTTCTTGGCCAATCCGGAAAGATGAGTATAGTTCTTACTCCTCTCTTTCTTATTATCCTCAGTACCTTTGGTATGAGAGGAAGAGGAGGGAACACATAAACCGACTGGTACACCCACGGTGTCACTAGAGCGTCCACAGCTATCGCCTGAGGGTCCCTTGACCTGGCGCAATATCTTTTTAGCTTTTTGCTGAGGCGGGACGCCATCATGTCCACCTGTGGCCTTTCCCAACGATTTACAATCAGCTGGAAGACTTCTGAATGAAGTCCCCACTCTCCCGGGTGGAGGTCGTGCCTGCTGAGGAAGTCTGCTTCCCAGTTGTCCACTCCCGGAATGAACACTGCTGACAGTGCTATCACGTGATTTTCCGCCCATCGGAGAATCCTTGTGGCTTCTGCCATCGCCATCCTGCTTCTTGTGCCGCCTTGTCGGTTTACATGGGCGACCGCCGTGATGTTGTCTGACTGAATCAGCACCGGCTGGTTTTGAAGCAGGGGTTTTGCTTGACTTAGGGCATTGTAAATGGCCCTTAGTTCCAGAATATTTATGTGTAGGGAAGCCTCCTGACTCGACCATTGTCCTTGGAAGTTTCTTCCCTGAGTGACTGCCCGCCAACCTCGGAGGCTTGCATCCGTGGTCACCAGGACCCAGTCCTGTATGCCGAATCTGCGGCCCTCGAGTAGATGAGCACTCTGCAGCCACCACAGCAGAGACACCCTGGCCCTCGGGGACAGGGTGATCAGCCGATGCATCTGAAGATGCGATCCGGACCACTTGTCTAACAGATCCCACTGAAAGATCCTTGCATGGAACCTGCCGAAGGGAATTGCTTCGTAAGAAGCTACCATCTTTCCCAGGACTCGCGTGCAGTGATGCACCGACACCTGTTTTGGTTTCAGGAGGTCTCTGACCAGAGATGACAACTCCTTGGCCTTCTCCTCCGGGAGAAACACCTTCTTTTGTTCTGTGTCCAGAATCATACCCAGGAACAGCAGACGCGTCGTAGGAACCAGCTGCGACTTTGGGATATTCAGAATCCAGCCGTGCTGTTGTAGCACTTCCTGAGATAGTGCTACTCCGACCAACAACTGCTCCATGGACCTCGCCTTTATAAGGAGATCGTCCAAGTACGGGATAATTATAACTCCCTTCTTTCGAAGGAGTATCATCATTTCGGCCATTACTTTGGTAAATACCCTCGGTGCCGTGGACAGACCAAACGGCAACGTCTGGAATTGGTAATGGCAGTCCTGTACCACAAAACGGAGGTACACCTGGTGAGGTGGGTAAATGGGGACATGTAGGTAAGCATCCTTGATGTCCAGTGATACCATATAATCCCCCTCTTCCAGGCTTGCAATAACCGCCCTGAGCGATTCCATTTTGAACTTGAACTTCCTTATATAAGTGTTCAAGGATTTCAAATTTAGAATGGGTCTCACCGAACCGTCTGGTTTCGGTACCACAAACATTGTGGATTAGTAACCCCGTCCCTGTTGAAGGAGGGGAACTTTGATTATCACCTGCTGGAGGTACAGCTTGTGAATTGCCGCCAGTACTATCTCCCTGTCCTGGGGAGTAGCTGGCAAGGCTGATTTGAGGTAACGGCGAGGCGCAGACGTCTCGAACTCCAGCTTGTATCCCTGAGATACCACTTGTAGAACCCAGAGATCCACCTGTGAGCGAACCCACTGGTCGCTGAAGTTCCGGAGACGGGCCCCCACCGCACCTGGCTCCACCTGTGGAGCCCCAGCGTCATGCGGTGGACTTAGTGGAAGCAGGGGAGGATTTTTGTTCCTGGGAACTGGCTGTCTGGTGCAGCTTTTTCCCTCTACCCCTGCCTCTGGGCAGAAAGGACGCGCCTTTAACCCGCTTGCCTTTCTGAGGCCGAAAGGACTGTACTTGATAATACGGTGCTTTCTTAGGCTGTGAGGGAACCTGAGGTAAAAAAGTCGACTTCCCAGCTGTCGCTGTGGATACTAGGTCCGAGAGACCGTCCCCAAACAATTCCTCACCCTTATAAGGCAAAATTTCCATGTGCCTTTTAGAATCAGCATCACCTGTCCACTGCCGAGTCCATAATACTCTCCTGGCAGAAATGGACATTGCATTAATTCTAGATGCCAGCCGGCAAATGTCCCTCTGTGCATCCCTCATATATAAGACTACGTCTTTAATATGCTCTATGGTTAGCAATATAGTGTCCCTGTCAAGGGAATCAATGTTATCAGACAGGGAATCAGACCACGCTGCTGCAGCACTACACATCCATGCTGAAGCAATAGCAGGTCTCAGTATAGTACCTGAGTGTGTATACACAGACTTCAGGATAGCCTCCTGCTTTCTATCTGCAGGCTCCTTTAAGGCGGCCGTATCCTGAGACGGCAGTGCCACCTTTTTTGATAAGCGTGTGAGCGCCTTGTCCACCTTAGGGGATGTCTCCCAGCGTAACCTATCCGTATGCGGGAAAGGGTACGCCATTAGTAACCGCTTAGAAATCACTAATTTCTTATCTGGGGAACCCCACGCTTCTTCACACAATTCATTTAACTCATCAGATGGGGGAAAAGTCACTGGCTGCTTTTTCTCCCCAAACATAATACCCTTTTTTGTGGTAACCGGGTTAATGTCAGAAATGTGCAACACATTTTTCATTGCCGTAATCATGCATCGGATGGCCCTAGTGGATTGTACATTTGTCTCATCCTAGTCGACACTGGAGTCGGACTCCGTGTCGACATCTGTGTCTGCCATCTGAGGTAGCGGGCATTTTTGAGCCCCTGATGGCCTCTGAGATGCCTGGGCAGGCGCGGGCTGAGATGCCGGCTGTCCCAAAGCTGCGTCATCGAACCTTTTATGCAAGGAGTTGACACTGTCGGTTAATACCTTCCACATATCCATCCACTCAGGTGTCGGCCCCGCAGGGGGCGACATCACACTTATCGGCACCTGCTCCGCCTCCACGTAAGCGTCCTCATCAAACATGTCGACACAGCCGTACCGACACACCGCACACACACACAGGGAATGCTCTGACTGAGGACAGGACCCCACAAAGTCCTTTGGGGAGACAGAGAGAGAGTATGCCAGCACACACCAGAGCGCTATATAACAGAGGGATATACACTATACACAAGTGAATTTTCCCCCAATAGCTGCTTATATCACAATATGCGCCTAAATTTATGTGCCCCCCCTCTCTTTTTTACCCTTTCTGTATTGTATACTGCAGGGGAGAGCCTGAGGAGCGTCCTTCCAGCGGAGCTGTGAAGAGAAAATGGCGCTGGCTGTGCTGAGGAAGATAGCCCCGCCCCTTCAGCGGCGGGCTTCTCCCGCTTTTTTAATGAAAATTAAGGCGGGGGATTAGGCACATATACAGTATAGAACTGTATTATGTGCAGTTTGCCACCTAAAGGTATACTAAGTGCAGCCCAGTGCCTCTGTTTTCCTAACCTGAGCCGTCCTGGCTACATAAATTTTTAAGGCCCTGACTACATCAAGGGACTTGGAATCCTCTAAGTCACCCGTAGCCACAGGCACCATGATAGGTTGGTTCATATGAAAAGATGAAACCACCTTAGGCAAAAATTGAGGACGAGTCCTCAACTCTGCTCTACCCACATGGAAAATCAGATAGGGGCTCTTGTGAGACAAAGCCGCCAATTCGGACACCCGCCGTGCAGATGCCAAGGCCAACAACATGACCACCTTCCAAGTGAGAAATTTTAAATCCACTGTTTGAAGAGGCTCAAACCAGTGAGATTTTAGGAACTGTAACACCACGTTAAGGTCCCATGGTGCCACTGGGGGCACAAAAGGAGGCTGGATGTGCAGCACTCCCTTTACAAAAGTCTGGACTTCTGGGAGAGAAGCCAATTCCTTCTGAAAGAAAATTGATAGGGCCGAAATCTGTACCTTAATGGAGCCTAACTTTAGGCCCATATCCACTCCTGTCTGTAGAAAGTGGAGAAAACGGCCCAGATGGAAATCTTCAGTAGGAGCATTCTTAGCTTCACACCAAGATACATACTTCCTCCAGATGCGGTGATAATGTTTCGCCGTCACCTCCTTCCTAGCCTTAATCAGAGTAGGGATGACTTCCTCCGGAATACCTTTCCCCGCTAGGATTTGGTGTTCAACCGCCATGCCGTTAAACGTTACCGTGGTAAGTCTTGGAACACGCAGGGCCCCTGCTGCAATAGGTCTTCCCTGAGAGGAAGAGGCCACGGATCTTCTGTGAGCATTTCCTGAAGATCTGAATACCAGGCCCTTCGAGGCCAATCCGGAACAATGAGTATTATCTGCACTCTTTTCCGTCTTATGATTCTCAGTATTTTTGAGATGAGCAGAAGATGAGGGAAGACATAGACCGACTGAAACACACATGGTGTCACCAGGGCGTCCACCGCTACTGCCTGAGGGTCCCTTGACCTGGCACAATACCTCCGAAGCTTCTTGTTGAGGCGTGACGCCATCATGTCTATTTGTGGAAGTCCCCACTGACTTGTTATCTCTGCAAAAACTTCTTGATGAAGTCCCCACTCTCCTGGATGGAGATCGTGTCTGTTGAGGAAGTCTTCTTCCCAGTTGTCCACTCCCGGAATGAAGACTGCTGACAGAGCGCTTGCGTGATTTTCCGCCCAGCGAAGAATCCTGGTGGTTTCCGCAATTGCCACTCTGCTCCTTGTCCCGCCTTGGTGGTTTACATGAGCCACAGCTGTGACGTTGTCTGATTGAATCAGAACCGGTAGGTCGCGAAGAAGATTCTCCGCTTGTCGTAGGCCGTTGTATATGGCCCTCAATTCCAGTACGTTGATGTGTAGACAAGCCTCCTGGCTTGACCATAGTCCCTTAAAATTTTTTCCTTGTGTGACTGCTCCCCATCCTCGGAGGCTCGCGTCCGTGGTCACCAGAACCCAGTTTTGAATGCCGAACCTGCGACCTTCGAGAAGGTGAGTACTCTGCAGCCACCACAGGAGAGACACCCTGGCCCTGGGGGACAGGCTTATTTTCTTATGTATTTGTAGATGGGACCCCGACCACTTGTCCAGAAGGTCCCACTAAAACGTCCTCGCATGGAACCTGCCGAAGGGGATGGCCTCGTAGGTCGCCACCATTTTTCCCAGTACTCGAGTGCATTGATGGACTGACACTTTTTTCGGTTTTAACAGGTCTCTGACCATGTTCTGGAGTTCCTGGGCTTTTTCCATCGGGAGAAAAACCCTCTTTTGTTCCGTGTCCAGAATCATGCCTAAGAAAGATAGCCGAGTCGTTGGAATCAACTGTGACTTTGGTAGATTTAGAATCCAGCCATGCTGCTGCAGCACTCTCAGGGAGAGCGACATGCTTTTCTGCAATTGTTCTCTCGATCTCGCTTTTATCAGGAGATCGTCCAAGTATGGGATAACCATCATTTCCGCCATTACCTTGGTGAAAATCCTCGGGCCGTGGAAAGCCCAAATGGCAACGTCTGAAACTGGTAATGACAGTCCTGTACAGCGAATCTCAGGTATGCCTGATGAGGGGGATATATGGGGACATGAAGGTATGCATCCTTTATGTCTAGTGACACCATAAAGTCCCCCCCTTCCAGGCTGGAGATAACTGCCCGGAGCGATTCCATCTTGAATTTGAACTTTCAAGTACAGGTTTAGGGATTTTAGATTTAGAATGGGTCTGACCGAGCCATCCGGTTTCGGGACCACAAACAGGGTTGAATAGTACCCCTTCCCCTGTTGAACTAGGGGAACCTTGACAATCACTTGTGACACAGTTTTTGAATTGCAGCTAAAACTATCTCCCTTTCTGGGGGAGAAGCTGGTAAAGCCGATTTGAAAAATCGGCGAGGAGGCACGTCTTCGAATTCCAGCTTGTAGCCTTGGGATACAATTTCCATCGCCCAAGGATCCACGTCTAACTGAACCCAGACGTGGCTGAAGAGTCGAAGACGTGCCCCCACCGGCGCGGACTCCCTCAGTGGAGCCCCAGCGTCATGCGGTGGATTTAGTAGAAGCCGGGGAGGACTTCTGCTCCTGGGAACTAGCCGTAGCAGGCATTCTTTTTCCTCTACCCTTACCTCTGGCGAGGAAGGAAGAGCCCCGACCTCTTCTGGACTTATGCGACCGAAAGGACTGCATCTGATATTGTGGTGTTTTCTTTTGCTGTTGGGGAACATAAGGTAAAAAAGTAGATTTACCCGCGGTAGCTGTGGAAACCAGGTCCGCGAGACCTTCCCCAAATAAAACCTCACCCTTGTAAGGCAAAACTTCCATATGTCTCTTTGAGTCGGCATCACCCGTCCATTGGCGGGTCCACAGGGCTCGCCTAGCAGAAATCGCCATGGCGTTGGCTCTCGAACCTAACAGCCCAACGTCTCTCATATATAAGACTGCGTCTTTAATGTGACCTAAGGTCAATAAAATGCTATCCCTATCTAGGGTATCAATATCAGATGACAAGGTATCTGCCCACGCTGCTACAGCGCTACAAACCCAAGCCAACGCTATTGCCGGTCTGAGCAAGGCACCCGTATGTGCATAAATTGATTTTAAGGTAGTTTCCTGTCTGCGATCAGCAGGATCCTTGAGGGCTGCCGTGTCTGGAGATGGTAGTGCCACCTTTTTGGACAAGCGCGTTAAAGCCTTGTCCACCCTGGGCGAGGATTCCCACCGTAACCTGTCCTGTGCAGGGAAAGCATACGCCATAAGAATTCTCTTGGGAATCTGCCGTTTTTTGTCTGGAGTTTCCCAAGCCTTTTCAAATAACGCGTTCAGCTCATGAGATGGGGGAAAGGTTACCTCAGGTTTCTTTTCCTTAAACATGCATACCCTCGTGTCAGGGACAGAGGGGTCATCTGTGATATGCAAAACATCTTTTATTGCAATAATCATATAATGAATACTTTGGCCACCCTTGGGTGTGACCTCGCATCATCGTAGTCGACACTGGAGTCAGAATCCGTGTCGGTATCAGTGTCTGCTACTTGGGACAGGGGACGTTTCTGAGACCCTGGAGGGCCCTGTGATACAGCCAAAGCCATGGATTGACTCTTTTTTTTTTTTCTCTGGACTCTGCTTTGTCCATTCTCTTATGTAATAAAGACACATTTGCATTTAAAACATACCACATATCCAGTCAATCAGGTGTCAGCATTGCTGACGGAGACACCACAATCATCTGCTCCACCTCCTCCTTGGATGAGCCTTCCGCTTCAAACATGCCGACACACACGTACCGACACCCCCACACACTCAGGGATAGATATATATATATATATATATATATATATATATATATATATATATATGGAGACAGTCCCCCAATAAGGCCCTTTGGAGAGACAGAGAGAGAGAATGCCAGCACGCACCCAGCGCCACCGGACACTGGAATAAAATCCCAGTCAGTACAGGGCTTTTATAAATATACTCACTGCGCCAATTAAATGTGCCCCCCCCTCTCTTTTTTGCCCTCTGTACTTGTGTTCAGCAGGGGAGAGTCCGGGGTTAGTGCTGGTTAGTGCTGAGGAATCAAGTTCCGCCCCATTACCGGCGGGCTTCGATCCCGCTCAAATCTTTATACTAGCGGGGGTTTTTGCAATATACTGCCTCCGCAGTATATATCTATGCCAGTGTCTCTAGAGGGTTAATAATTGCTGCCCAGGGCGCCCCCCCTGCGCCCTGCACCCATACAGTGCCGCAAGTGTGTGTGTGTTGGGAGCAAAGGCACGCAGCATTACCGCTGCGCGTTACCTCATAGAAGATCAGAAGTCTTTTGCCGCCTTTAAAGTCTTCTATCTTCTCATACTCACCCGGCTTCTATCTTCCGGCTCAGTGAGAACGACGGCGGCGTGGCTCCGGGACGAACGGCGAGGGTGAGACCTGCGTTCCGACCCTCTGGAGCTAATAGTGTCCAGTAGCCTAAGAAGCAGAGCCAATCATTTAAGTAGGTTTGCTTCTCTCCCCTCAGTCCCACGATGCAGGGAGCCTGTTGCCAGCAGTGCTCCCTGAAAATAAAAAACCTAACAAAAAGTCTTTTTTCAGAGATACTCAGTAGAGCTCCCCTGCAGTACACCCAGTCTCCTCTGGGCACAGGATCTAACTGAGGACTGGAGGAGGGGCATAGGGGGAGGAGCCAGTGCACACCCATCTAAAGTCTTTAGAGTGCCCATGTCTCCTGCGGAGCCCGTCTATACCCCATGGTCCTTACGGAGTCCCCAGCATCCTCTAGGATGTAAGAGAAATATACTTTAAAACTATTAACTCCTCTTACACCTTTAGAAGTCTATCCTTAAGGCATCCCACATAGGTCAAAAAGCCAAGGATATCGTCATTTGAATTTCTCTGATCGCACATTGATCCTGTGTATGAATCCATTCATTTGTACAACGCTCTGGTGCACAGTAAAGTCTACAAAACGGACACAGACATACTTTTCCTGCTCAGTTACCTCCCTGCCAACATAGCAATCTGCTACAGAGAAGTCAGAGCATTGTTTCATGTACATTAAAGGTGACCTATTGGCTGACGTTGGTCCTCTGTGGATTTCTCCTAAATTCCTGATTGCCAAAGCCAAGAGAGACCACAGGACAGCAGTCTTGGGAGTTTGAGGAATGGGTGTTATTACCGACACGGAGTGAGATTTGAAAAAGGTGATAAGCTCTGTTTGGTGTTGAGATTTTGGCAGCATTGGGAAGGGATGCAGTCATAATGTCGCCAGTTATGATTTTGACATTGTTGAAATGTTGACATGTGAAATGTCGACATGTGAAATGTCGACATTCTGCTGTGACTGGTTTGGATTAGTCTACAAGAGGGCAGGGTAAGTCTTAATACTAGGAGGGGGGGTTAGGGGAATGTGGAGCCTCAAAAGTATTACCCACTCCATTATGTTTGAAACAAATTCTATACGAACTGTATCATTGTAATGAAGCATTTTACTGATCTAATAATTTTCAGGACACTCTCAGAATAAATAAATATAAGGTTCCATTAGAACTACTTGAGTAGTCAAACATTAATCATCACTATTTATCTTACCATTGTGGCTTGCATCAGCAATCCAGTGGGAGCCATAATGGCTTATACTCTGCATGCCATTAAAGCCCTCTATTTCAATGACATGTAACAGGTGCAAACAAAGGGCTATGCACATACAAATCACAGATAAGCTTTTGTGCAGTAATTACACAGCTTCATTTAATAGCCAGAACAAGTTATCCCCTTTATGCCATAAAATGCTTTTACTGTACATCGCTGACAAGAACCTGAGGGCTTCAAACCAGCAAGTTAATTAAGAAAGATGATCGTTACAAGTAATTCTGACTACAGCATCTTTAGGCTCAGAAACGCTCACACTCAGTCTGATGTAGTCATTTTCTTGCATACCACTTAAGAACATCAGACCAGTGAACCACAGTTCTAAGGTTGGTATTATGCAGACATCGTTCAAGTCAAGAAAAAATAAGATTTTAAACCTACCGGTAAATCTTTTTCTCCTAGTCCGTAGAGGATGCTGGGAACTCCGTAAGGACCATGGGGATAGACGGGCTCCGCAGGAGACATGGGCACTAAGAAAGAACTTTAGGTATGGGTGTGCACTGGCTCCTCCCTCTATGCCCCTCCTCCAGACCTCAGTTAGAGAAACTGTGCCCAGAGGAGACGGACAGTACGAGGAAAGGATTTGTTAATTTAAGGGCAAGATTCATACCAGCCCACACCATTCACATCGTATAACTAGGGTATATACGAACCAGTTAACAGTATGAAACAACACAGCATCAGACCGAGACTGATGAAAACTGTAACATAACCCTTATGTAAGCAAAAACTATATACAAGTCTAGCAGAAGTAGTCCGCACTTGGGACGGGCGCCCAGCATCCTCTACGGACTAGGAGAAAAAGATTTACCGGTAGGTTTAAAATCTTATTTTCTCTTACGTCCTAGAGGATGCTGGGGACTCCGTAAGGACCATGGGGATTATACCAAAGCTCCCAAACGGGCGGGAGAGTGCGGATGACTCTGCAGCACCGACTGAGCAAACAGGAGATCCTCCTCAGCCAGGGTATCAAACTTGTAGAACTTTGCAAAGGTGTTTGAACCCGACCAAGTAGCAGCTCGGCACAATTGCAACGCCGAAACCCCTCGGGCAGCTGCCCAAGAAGAGCCCACTTTCCTAGTGGAATGGGCCTTAACCGATCTTGGTAACGGCAATCCAGCCGTTGAATGAGCCTGCTGAATCGTGTTACAGATCCAGCGAGCAATAGTCTGCTTTCAAGCACGAGCGCCAACCTTGTTGGCAGCATACAGGACAAACAGCGCCTCTGTTTTCCTGACCCTAGCCGTTCTGGCTACGTAAATTTTCAAAGCCCTGACCACATCAAGGGACTCGGAATCCTCCAAGTCTCGCGTAGCCACAGGCACCACAATAGGTTGCTTCATATGAAAAGAGGAAACCACCTTAGGCAAGAATTGAGGACGGGTCCGCAATTCCGCTCTATCCATATGGAAAACCAGAAAGGGGCTTTTATGAGACAAAGCCGCCAATTCCGACACTCGCCTAGCCGAAGCCAAGGCTAACAACATGACCACTTTCCACGTGAGATATTTTAATTCCACTGTTTGAAGTGGTTCAAACTAGAGATGAGCGGGTTCGGTTTCTTTGAATCCGAACCCGCACGAACTTCACTTTTTTTTTCACGGGTCCGAGCGACTCGGATCTTCCCGCCTTGCTCGGTTAACCCGAGCGCGCCCGAACGTCATCATGACGCTGTCGGATTCTCGCGAGACTCGGATTCTATATAAGGAGCCGCGCGTCGCCGCCATTTTCACACGTGCATTGAGATTGATAGGGAGAGGACGTGGCTGGCGTCCTCTCCATTAGAATAGATTAGAAGAGAGAGAGAGAGAGAGAGAGAGATTGTGCAGACAGAGTTTACCACAGTGACCAGTGCAGTTGTTGTTAAGTTAACTTTTATTTAATATATCCGTTCTCTGCTATATCCGTTCTCTGCCTGAAAAAAACGATACACAGCAGTCACACAGTGTGACTCAGTCTGTGTGCACTCAGCTCAGCCCAGTGTGCTGCACATCAATGTATAAAAGCTTATAATAATTGTGGGGGAGACTGGGGAGCACTGCAGGTTGTTATAGCAGGAGCCAGGAGTACATAATATTATATTAATTTAAAATTAAACAGTGCACACTTTTGCTGCAGGAGTGCCACTGCCAGTGTGACTAGTGGTGACCAGTGCCTGACCACCAGTATAGTAGTATATTGTTGTATACTATCTCTTTATCAACCAGTCTATATTAGCAGCAGACACAGTACAGTGCGGTAGTTCACGGCTGTGGCTACCTCTGTGTCGGCAGTCGGCACTCGGCAGGCAGTCCGTCCATCCATAATTGTATAATTATATACCACCTAACCGTGGTATTTTTTTTTCTTTCTTTATACCGTCGTCATAGTCATACTAGTTGTTACGAGTATACTACTATCTCTTTATCAACCAGTGTACAGTGCGGTAGTTCACGGCTGTGGCTACCTCTGTGTCGGCAGTCGGCAGGCAGTCCGTCCATCCATAATTGTATTATTATAATATATACCACCTAACCGTGGTTTTTTTTTCATTCTTTATACCGTCATAGTGTCATACTAGTTGTTACGAGTATACTACTATCTCTTTATCAACCAGTGTACAGTGCGGTAGTTCACGGCTGTGGCTACCTCTGTGTCGGCAGTCAGTCCGTCCATCCATAATTGTATTATAATATATACCACCTAACCGTGGTTTTTTTTTCATTCTTTATACCGTCATAGTGTCATACTAGTTGTTACGAGTATACTACTATCTCTTTATCAACCAGTGTACAGTGCGGTAGTTCACGGCTGTGGCTACCTCTGTGTCGGCAGTCGGCAGGCAGTCCGTCCATCCATAATTGTATTATAATATATACCACCTAACCGTGG
This sequence comes from Pseudophryne corroboree, assembly GCF_028390025.1. Lineage (NCBI taxonomy): Eukaryota > Metazoa > Chordata > Amphibia > Anura > Myobatrachidae > Pseudophryne > Pseudophryne corroboree. Next base: position 169,126,648 of record NC_086444.1, on the reverse strand, counting down.
TTTTTTTTTCATTCTTTATACCGTCATAGTGTCATACTAGTTGTTACGAGTATACTACTATCTCTTTATCAACCAGTGTACAGTGCGGTAGTTCACGGCTGTGGCTACCTCTGTGTCGGCAGGCAGTCCGTCCATCCATAATTGTATTATAATATATACCACCTAACCGTGGTTTTTTTTTCATTCTTTATACCGTCATAGTCAGTCATACTAGTTGTTACGAGTATACTACTATCTCTTTATCAACCAGTGTACAGTGCGGTAGTTCACGGCTGTGGCTACCTCTGTGTCGGAACTCGGCAGGCAGTCCGTCCATCCATAATTGTATTACAATATATACCACCTAACCGTGTTTTTTTTTTCATTCTTTATACCGTCATAGTCAGTCATACTAGTTGTTACGAGTATACTACTATCTCTTTATCAACCAGTGTACAGTGCGGTAGTTCACGGCTGTGGCTACCTCTGTGTCGGAACTCGGCAGGCAGTCCGTCCATCCATAATTGTATTACAATATATACCACCTAACCGTGGTTTTTTTTTCATTCTTTATACCGTCATAGTCAGTCATACTAGTTGTTACGAGTATACTACTATCTCTTTATCAACCAGTGTACAGTGCGGTAGTTCACGGCTGTGGCTACCTCTGTGTCGGAACTCGGCAGGCAGTCCGTCCATCCATAATTGTATTATTATAATATATACCACCTAACCGTGGTTTTTTTTTCATTCTTTATACCGTCATAGTGTCATACTAGTTGTTACGAGTATACTACTATCTCTTTATCAACCAGTGTACAGTGCGGTAGTTCACGGCTGTGGCTACCTCTGTGTCGGCACTCGGCAGGCAGTCCGTCCATCCATAATTGTATTACAATATATACCACCTAACCGTGGTTTTTTTATACCACCTAACCGTGGCAGTCCGTCCATAATTGTATACTAGTATCCAATCCATCCATCTCCATTGTTTACCTGAGGTGCCTTTTAGTTCTGCCTATAAAATATGGAGAACAAAAAAGTTGAGGTTCCAAAATTAGGGAAAGATCAAGATCCACTTCCACCTCGTGCTGAAGCTGCTGCCACTAGTCATGGCCGAGACGATGAAATGCCAGCAACGTCGTCTGCCAAGGCCGATGCCCAATGTCATAGTACAGAGCATGTCAAATCCAAAACACCAAATATCAGAAAAAAAAGGACTCCAAAACCTAAAATAAAATTGTCGGAGGAGAAGCGTAAACTTGCCAATATGCCATTTACCACACGGAGTGGCAAGGAACGGCTGAGGCCCTGGCCTATGTTCATGGCTAGTGGTTCAGCTTCACATGAGGATGGAAGCACTCAGCCTCTCGCTAGAAAACTGAAAAGACTCAAGCTGGCAAAAGCACCGCAAAGAACTGTGCGTTCTTTGAAATCCCAAATCCACAAGGAGAGTCCAATTGTGTCGTTTGCGATGCCTGACCTTCCCAACACTGGACGTGAAGAGCATGCGCCTTCCACTATTTGCATGCCCCCTGCAAGTGCTGGAAGGAGCACCCGCAGTCCAGTTCCTGATAGTCAGATTGAAGATGTCAGTGTTGAAGTACACCAGGATGAGGAGGATATGGGTGTTGCTGGCGCTGGGGAGGAAATTGACCAGAAGGATTCTGATGGTGAGGTGGTTTGTTTAAGTCAGGCACCCGGGGAGACACCTGTTGTCCGTGGGAGGAATATGGCCGTTGACATGCCAGGTGAAAATACCAAAAAAATCAGCTCTTCGGTGTGGAGGTATTTCACCAGAAATGCGGACAACAGGTGTCAAGCCGTGTGTTCCCTTTGTCAAGCTGTAATAAGTAGGGGTAAGGACGTTAACCACCTCGGAACATCCTCCCTTATACGTCACCTGCAGCGCATTCATAATAAGTCAGTGACAAGTTCAAAAACTTTGGGTGACAGCGGAAGCAGTCCACTGACCAGTAAATCCCTTCCTCTTGTAACCAAGCTCACGCAAACCACCCCACCAACTCCCTCAGTGTCAATTTCCTCCTTCCCCAGGAATGCCAATAGTCCTGCAGGCCATGTCACTGGCAAGTCTGACGAGTCCTCTCCTGCCTGGGATTCCTCCGATGCATCCTTGCGTGTAACGCCTACTGCTGCTGGCGCTGCTGTTGTTGCCGCTGGGAGTCGATGGTCATCCCAGAGGGGAAGTCGTAAGCCCACTTGTACTACTTCCAGTAAGCAATTGACTGTTCAACAGTCCTTTGCGAGGAAGATGAAATATCACAGCAGTCATCCTACTGCAAAGCGGATAACTGAGTCCTTGACAACTATGTTGGTGTTAGACGTGCGTCCGGTATCCGCCGTTAGTTCACAGGGAACTAGACAATTTATTGAGGCAGTGTGCCCCCGTTACCAAATACCATCTAGGTTCCACTTCTCTAGGCAGGCGATACCGAGAATGTACACGGACGTCAGAAAAAGACTCACCAGTGTCCTAATAAATGCAGTTGTACCCAATGTCCACTTAACCACGGACATGTGGACAAGTGGAGCAGGGCAGGGTCAGGACTATATGACTGTGACAGCCCACTGGGTAGATGTATGGACTCCCGCCGCAAGAACAGCAGCGGCGGCACCAGTAGCAGCATCTCGCAAACGCCAACTCTTTCCTAGGCAGGCTACGCTTTGTATCACCGCTTTCCAGAATACGCACACAGCTGAAAACCTCTTACGGCAACTGAGGAAGATCATCGCGGAATGGCTTACCCCAATTGGACTCTCCTGTGGATTTGTGGCATCGGACAACGCCAGCAATATTGTGTGTGCATTAAATATGGGCAAATTCCAGCACGTCCCATGTTTTGCACATACCTTGAATTTGGTGGTGCAGAATTTTTTAAAAAACGACAGGGGTGTGCAAGAGATGCTGTCGGTGGCCAGAAGAATTGCGGGACACTTTCGGCGTACAGGCACCACGTACAGAAGACTGGAGCACCACCAAAAACTACTGAACCTGCCCTGCCATCATCTGAAGCAAGAAGTGGTAACGAGGTGGAATTCAACCCTCTATATGCTTCAGAGGTTGGAGGAGCAGCAAAAGGCCATTCAAGCCTATACAATTGAGCACGATATAGGAGATGGAATGCACCTGTCTCAAGTGCAGTGGAGAATGATTTCAACGTTGTGCAAGGTTCTGATGCCCTTTGAACTTGCCACACGTGAAGTCAGTTCAGACACTGCCAGCCTGAGTCAGGTCATTCCCCTCATCAGGCTTTTGCAGAAGAAGCTGGAGGCATTGAAGAAGGAGCTAACACGGAGCGATTCCGCTAGGCATGTGGGACTTGTGGATGCAGCCCTTAATTCGCTTAACAAGGATTCACGGGTGGTCAATCTGTTGAAATCAGAGCACTACATTTTGGCCACCGTGCTCGATCCTAGATTTAAAGCCTACCTTGGATCTCTCTTTCCGGCAGACACAGGTCTGCTGGGGTTGAAAGACCTGCTGGTGACAAAATTGTCAAGTCAAGCGGAACGCGACCTGTCAGCATCTCCTCCTTCACATTCTCCCGCAACTGGGGGTGCGAGGAAAAGGCTCAGAATTCCGAGCCCACCCGCTGGCGGTGATGCAGGGCAGTCTGGAGCGACTGCTGATGCTGACATCTGGTCCGGACTGAAGGACCTGACAACGATTACGGACATGTCGTCTACTGTCACTGCATATGATTCTCTCAACATTGATAGAATGGTGGAGGATTATATGAGTGACCGCATCCAAGTAGGCACGTCACACAGTCCGTACTTATACTGGCAGGAAAAAGAGGCAATTTGGAGGCCCTTGCACAAACTGGCTTTATTCTACCTAAGTTGCCCTCCCACAAGTGTGTACTCCGAAAGAGTGTTTAGTGCCGCCGCTCACCTTGTCAGCAATCGGCGTACGAGGTTACATCCAGAAAATGTGGAGAAGATGATGTTCATTAAAATGAATTATAATCAATTCCTCCGCGGAGACATTGACCAGCAGCAATTGCCTCCACAAAGTACACAGGGAGCTGAGATGGTGGATTCCAGTGGGGACGAATTGATAATCTGTGAGGAGGGGGATGTACACGGTGATATATCGGAGGGTGAAGATGAGGTGGACATCTTGCCTCTGTAGAGCCAGTTTGTGCAAGGAGAGATTAATTGCTTCTTTTTTGGGGGGGGTCCAAACCAACCCGTCATATCAGTCACAGTCGTGTGGCAGACCCTGTCACTGAAATGATGGGTTGGTTAAAGTGTGCATGTCCTGTTTTGTTTATACAACATAAGGGTGGGTGGGAGGGCCCAAGGATAATTCCATCTTGCACCTCTTTTTTCTTTTCTTTTTCTTTGCATCATGTGCTGATTGGGGAGGGTTTTTTGGAAGGGACATCCTGCGTGACACTGCAGTGCCACTCCTAGATGGGCCCGGTGTTTGTGTCGGCCACTAGGGTCGCTAATCTTACTCACACAGCTACCTCATTGCGCCTCTTTTTTTCTTTGCGTCATGTGCTGTTTGGGGAGGGTTTTTTGGAAGGGACATCCTGCGTGACACTGCAGTGCCACTCCTAGATGTGCCCGGTGTTTGTGTCGGCCACTAGGGTCGCTAATCTTACTCACACAGTCAGCTACCTCATTGCGCCTCTTTTTTTCTTAGCGTCATGTGCTGTTTGGGGAGGGTTTTTTGGAAGGGCCATCCTGCGTGACACTGCAGTGCCACTCCTAGATGGGCCCGGTGTTTGTGTCGGCCACTAGGGTCGCTAATCTTACTCACACAGCTACCTCATTGCGCCTCTTTTTTTCTTTGCGTCATGTGCTGATTGGGGAGGGTTTTTTGGAAGGGACATCCTGCGTGACACTGCAGTGCCACTCCTAGATGGGCCCGGTGTTTGTGTCGGCCACTAGGGTCGCTTATCTTACTCACACAGCGACCTCGGTGCAAATTTTAGGACTAAAAATAATATTGTGAGGTGTGAGGTATTCAGAATAGACTGAAAATGAGTGTAAATTATGGTTTTTGAGGTTAATAATACTTTGGGATCAAAATGACCCCCAAATTCTATGATTTAAGCTGTTTTTTAGTGTTTTTGGAAAAAAACACCCGAATCCAAAACACACCCGAATCCGACAAAAATAATTCGGTGAGGTTTTGCCAAAACGCGTTCGAACCCAAAACACGGCCGCGGAACCGAACCCAAAACCAAAACACAAAACCCGAAAAATTTCAGGCGCTCATCTCTAGTTCAAACCAGTGCGACTTAAAGAAACTCAACACCACGTGAAGGTCCCAAGGCGCCACCGGAGGTACAAAAGGAGGCTGAATATGCAGCACTCCCTTCACAAAAATCTGTACTTCTGGGAGAGAAGCTAATTCTTTCGGAAAGAAAATGGATAGGGCCGAAATCTGAACCTTAATGGAGCCTAATTTTAGGCCCAAATTCACTCCAGTTTGTAGGTAGTGAAGAAAACGGCCCAGATGGAATTCCTCCATAGGAGCATTCCTGGCCTCACACCAAGAAACATACTTTCGCAATATACGGTGATAATGTTTAGCTGTCACGTCCTTCCTAGCCTTTATCAGAGTAGGAATGACCTCATCTGGAATGCCCTTTTCCGCTAGGATCCGGCGTTCAACCGCCATGCCGTCAAACGCAGCCGCGGTAAGTCTTGGAACTGACAGGGCCCCTGTTGTAGCAGGTCCTGTCTTAGAGGAAGAGGCCACGGATATTCCGTGAGCATTTCCTGCAGATCCGGATACCAGGCCCTTCGTGGCCAATCTGGAACAATGAGAATTGTCTGTACTCCTCTTTTTCTTATTATTCTCAACACCTTGGGGACGAGAGGAAGAGGAGGAAACACATAGACCGGCTGGAACACCCAAGGTGTCACTAGGGCGTCCACTGCCACCGCCTGAGGGTCTCTTGACCTGGCGCAATACTTCTGTAGTTTTTTGTTTAGGCGGGACGCCATCATGTCTATGTGGGGCAGGTCCCACTGACTTGCAATCTGTGCGAAGACTTCCTGATGAAGTCCCCACTCTCCTTGATGTAGATCGTGTCTGCTGAGGAAGTCTGCTTCCCAGTTGTCCACTCCCGGAATGAACACTGCTGACAGTGCGGCTATATGATTTTCCGCCCAGCAAAGAATCCTGGTGGCTTCCGCCATAGCCACTCTGCTCCTTGTGCCGCCTTAGCGGTTTACATGAGCTACTGCGGTGATGTTGTCTGACTGGATCAGAACCGGTAGGTCGTGAAGCAAAGTCTCCGCTTGACGAAGGGCGTTGTATATGGCCCTTAGTTCCAGGACGTTGATGTGGAGTCTCTTGACTTGACCAAAGACCTTGGAAGTGTCTTCCCTGTGTGACTGCTCCCCAACCTCGGAGGCTCGCGTCCGTGGTCACTAGAACCCAGTCCTGAATGCCGAATCTGCGACCCTCCAGAAGGTGTGCACTCTGCAGCCACCACAGGAGAGATACCCTGGCCCTGGGGACAGGGTGAACAACTGATGAATCTGTAGATGTGACCCGGACCACTTGTCCAGTAGGTCCCATTGGAAGGTCCTCGCATGGAATCTGCCGAAAGGAATGGCCTTGTAAGATGCCACCATCTTTCCCAGGACTCGAGTGCAGTGATGCACCGACACCTGTTTTGGCTTCAATAGGTCCCTGACCAGAGTAATGAGTTCCTGGGCCTTTTCTATCGGAAGATAAACCCTTTTCTGGTCCGTATCCAGAATCATGCCTAAGAAGGTCAAACGGGTTGTAGGAACTAATTGTGACTTCGGGATATTGAGAATCCAGCCGTGTTGCTGTAACACCTCCAGTGAAAGTGACACGCTGTTCAACAACTGCTCTCGTGATCTCGCTTTTATTAGGAGATCGTCCAAGTATGGGATAATTGTGACCCCCTGCTTGCGCAGGAGCACCATCATTTCCGCCATTACCTTGGTGAAAATCCTCGGGGCCGTGGAAAGCCCAAACGGCAACGTCTGAAATTGGTAATGACAATCCTGTACCGCAAATCTCAGGTACGCCTGATGAGGTGGATATATGGGAACATGAAGGTATGCATCCTTTATGTCCAGAGACACCATAAAATCCCCCCCTTCTAGGCTGGCGATGACCGCTCTGAGCGATTCCATCTTAAACTTGAACCTTTTCAAGTATAGGTTCAAGGATTTTAAATTTAAAATGGGTCTGACCGAACCGTCCGGTTTCGGGACTACAAATAGGGTTGAGTAATACCCCCTCCCTTGTTGAAGCAGGGGAACTTTGATCACCACCTGTTGAAGACACAATTTTTGAATTGCATTTAAGACTATCTCCCTTTATGGGGGAGAAGCTGGTAAGGCCGATTTGAAAAACCGGCGAGGAGGCACCTCTTCGAATTTTAGCTTGTAACCCTGGGAAACAATCTCTATTGCCCAGGGATCCACCTGTGAGTGAACCCAGATGTGGCTGAAAAGTTGAAGACGTGCCCCCACTGGGGCGGACTCCCTCAGCGGAGCCCAAGCGTCATGCGGTGGATTTTGTAGAGGCCGGGGAGGACTTCTGCTCCTGGGAACTAGCTGTGGATGGCAGCTTTTTCCCTCTGCCCTTACCTCTGGCAAGAAAGGACGATCCTCGTGCTCTCTTGTTTTTATGTGACCGAAAGGACTGCATTTGATAATGTGGCGCTTTCTTAGGCTGTGAGGGAATATAAGGCAAAAAATTTGATTTACCTGCCGTAGCAGTGGAGACCAGGTCCGAGAGACCTTCCCCAAACAATTCCTCACCCCTGTAAGGTAAAACCTCCATATGCCTCTTTGAGTCGGCATCAACTGTCCATTGCTGGGTCCACAGGACTCGTCTAGCAGAAATCGACATAGCGTTGACTCTAGAACCCAGTAGGCCAATGTCTCTTTGAGCATCTCTCATATATAAGGCAGCATCTTTAATATGACCCAGGGTTAATAAAATGGTATCCTTATCCAGGGTATCCAATTCCGCAGATAAGGTATCTGTCCACGCTGCTACAGCGCTACAAACCCAAGCCAACGCTATCGCCGGTCTGAGTAAGGTACCAGAGTGTGTGTAAATGGACTTTAATGTAGCCTCCTGCTTGCGATCAGCAGGATCCCTGAGGGTAGCCGTATCTTGGGATGGCAGTGCTACCTTTTTGGATAAGCGTGTCAACGGTTTGTCTACCCTCGGGGAGGATTCCCACCGTATCCTGTCCTTAGTCGGGAAAGGATACGCCATAAGAATCCTTTTGGGAATCTGCAGTTTCTTGTCTGGAGAATCCCAAGCCTTTTCAAATAACTCGTTCAGCTCATGAGAAGGGGTAAAGGTTACCTCAGGTTTCTTTTCCCTATACATGTGTACCCTCGTGTCAGGGACAGGGGGTTCCTCTGTGATATGCAAAACATCCTTTATTGCAATAATCATATATTGAATACTTTTAGCCAATTTTGCATCATCGTAGTCGACACTGGAGTCAGAATCCGTGTCAGTATTAGTGTCTACTATTTGGGATAGTGGGCGCTTTTGAGACCCCGAGGGTCCCTGCGACATAGGGGCAGGCAGGGCCTGACTCTCTGCATAATTCCTGGACTCAGCTTTGTCCAACCTTTTGTGCAATAAATTTACATTAGCACTTAAAACATTCCACATATCCACGCAGTCAGGTGTCGGCGTTGCCGACGGAGACACCGCATTCATTTGCTCCACCTCCTCACTAGGAAAGCCTTCTACCTCAGACATGCCGACACACGCGTACCGACACACCACACACTCAGGGAAACCTCTTATCTGAAGACAGTTCCCCCACAAAGGCCCTTTGGAGAGACAGAGAGAGAGTATGCCAGCACACACCCAGCGCTAATGACCGAGGAAAAAACACATTATATGTTTACCCAGGTAGCGCTGTAATTATCTATTTGCGCCAAATTATGTGCCCCCCCCTTCTTTAAAACCCTCTTTCACCGTGTAAGCATGGGAGAGTCCGGGTAGCTTCTTTTCAGCGGTGTGCTGTGGAGAAAATGGCGCTGGTGAGTGCTGAGGAATAAGCTCCGCCCCCTCAGCGGCGGGCTTCGGTCCCGCTTAAAAATTCAAAATATGGCGGGGGATCTCTCTTATATACAGTGCCCAGCCTGTATATAAGTTTATTGCCACCTTTGGAGGTCCATATTGCTGCACGGGGCGCCCCCCTGCGCCCTGCACCCTTACAGTGACTGCCGTTTGTGTGTGCTGTGTGGGAGCAATGGCGCACAGCACTACCGCTGTGCGTTACCTCAGTGAAGATCTGAAGTCTTCTGCCGCCTTTGAAGTCTTCTTTCTTCACATACTCACCCGGCTTATGTCTTCCGGCTCTGCAAGGAGGACGGCGGCGCGGCTCTGGGACGAACTGCGGGGTGAGACCTGCGTTCTGTTCCCTCTGGAGCTTATGGTGTCCAGTAGCCTATGAAACAGAGCCTAACATTAAAGTAGGTCTGTTTCTCTCCCCTCAGTCCCTCGCTGCAGGGAGTCTGTTGCCAGCAGTGCTCCCTGAAAATAAAAAACCTAACAAATAATAAGAATTTACTTACCGATAATTCTATTTCTCGTAGTCCGTAGTGGATGCTGGGGACTCCGTAAGGACCATGGGGATTAGCGGCTCCGCAGGAGACTGGGCACATCTAAAGAAAGCTTTAGGACTAGCTGGTGTGCACAGGCTCCTCCCCCTATGACCCTCCTCCAAGCCTTAGTTAGGATACTGTGCCCGGACGAGCGTACACAATAAGGAAGGATCTTGAATCCCGGGTAAGACTCATACCAGCCACACCAATCACACCGTATAACTTGTGATCTGAACCCAGTTAAAAGCATGATAACAGAGGAGCCTCTAGAAAAGATGGCTCACTACAGCAATAACCCGATCTTTTTGGTAACAATAACTATGTACCAGTATTGCAGACAATCCGCACTTGGGATGGGCGCCCAGCATCCACTACGGACTAGGAGAAATAGAATTATCGGTAAGTAAATTCTTATTTTCTCTAACGTCCTAAGTGGATGCTGGGGACTCCGTAAGGACCATGGGGATTATACCAAAGCTCCCAAACGGGCGGGAGAGTGCGGATGACTCTGCAGCACCAATTGAGAGAAACTCCAGGTCCTCCTCAGCCAGGGTATCAATTTTGTAGAATTTTACAAACGTATTTGCTCCTGACCAAGTAGCTGCTCGGCAAAGTTGTAAAGCCGAGACCCCTCGGGCAACCGCCCAAGATGAGCCCACCTTCCTTGTGGAGTGGGCATTTACAGATTTTTTGGCTGTGGCAGGCCTGCCACAGAATGTGCAAGCTGAATTGTACTACAAATCCAACGAGCAATAGTCTGCTTAGAAGCAGGAGCACCCAGCTTGTTGGGTGCATACAGGATAAACAGCGAGTCAGTTTTCCTGACTCCAGCCGTCCTGGATATTTTCAGGGCCCTGACAACATCTAGCAACTTGGAGTCCTCCAAGTCCCTAGTAGCCGCAGGCACCACAATAGGTTGGTTCAGGTGAAACGCTGAAACCACCTTAGGGAGAAACTGAGGACGAGTCCTCAATTCCCCCTGTCCGAATGGAAAATCAGATAAGGGCTTTTACAGGATAAAGCCGCCAATTCTGACACGCGCCTGGCCCCGCCAGGGCCAACAGCATGACCACTTTCCATGTGAGATATTTTAACTCCACAGATTTAAGTGGTTCAACCCAATGTGACTTTTGGAACCCAAAACCTACATTGAGATCCCAAAGTGCCACTGGAGGCACAAAAGGAGGCTGTATATGCAGTACCCCTTTTACAAACGTCTGAACTTCAGGGACTGAAGCTAGTTCTTTTTGGAAGAAAATTGACAGGGCCGAAATTTGAACCTTAATGGACCCCAATTTCAGGCCCATAGACACTCCTGTTTGCAGGAAATGTAGGAATCGACCCAGTTGAATGTCCTCCGTCGGGCCTTACTGGCCTCGCACCACGCAACATATTTTCGCCAAATGCGGTGATAATGTTTTGCGGTTACATCCTTCCTGGCTTTGATCAGGATAGGGATGACTTCATCCGGAATGCCTTTTTTCCTTCAGGATCCGGCGTTCAACCGCCATGCCGTCAAACGCAGCCGCGGTAAGTCTTGGAACAGACAGGGTCCATGCTGGAGCAGGTCCCTTCTTAGAGGTATAGGCCACGGATCCTCCGTGAGCATCTCTTGAAGTTCCGGTTACCAATTTCTTCTTGGCCAATCCGGAGCCACGAATATTGTGCTTACTCCTCTCCATCTTATCAATCTCAGTACCTTGGGTATGAGAGGCAGAGGAGGGAACACATACACTGACTGGTACACCCACGGTGTTACCAGAGCGTCTACAGCTATTTCCTGAGGGTCCCTTGACCTGGCGCAATACCTGTCGAGTTTTTCCCAACGGTTTATAATCATGTGGAAGACTTCTGGGTGAAGTCCCCACTCTCCCGGGTGGAGGTCGTGTTGAGGAAGTCTGCTTCCCAGTTGTCCACTCCCGGAATGAATACTGCTGACAGTGCTATCACATGGTTTTCCGCCCAGCGAAGAATCCTTGCAGCTTCTGCCATTGCCCTCCTGCTTCTTGTGACACCCTTGTTTGTTTACGTGGGTGACTGCCGTGATGTTGTCCGACTGGATCAACACCGGCTGACCTTGAAGCAGAGGTCTTGCTAAGCTTAGAGCATTGTAAATGGCCCTTAGCTTCAGGATATTTATGTGAAGTGACGTCTCCAGGCTAGACTATAAGCCCTGGATATTCCTTCCCTGTGTGACTGCTCCTCAGCCTCGCAGGCTGGCATCTGTGGTCACCAGGACCCAGTCCTGAATGCAGAATCTGCGGCCCTCTAGAAGGTGAGCACTCTGCAACCACCACAGGAGGGACACCCTTGTCCTTGGTGACAGGGTTATCCGCTGATGCATCTGAAGATGCGACCCGGACCATTTGTCCAGCAGGTCCCACTGGAAAGTTCTTGCGTGGAATCTGCCGAATGGGATTGCTTCGTAGGAAGCCACCATTATACCCAGAACCCTTGTGCATTGATGCACTGAGACTTGGCTCGATTTTAGGAGGTTCCTGACTATCTCGGATAACTCCCTGGCTTTCTCCTCCGGGAGAAACACCTTTTTCTGGACTGTGTCCAGGATCATCCCTAGGAACAGAAGACAAGTCGTCGGAACCAGCTGCGATTTTGGAATATTGAGAATCCAATCGTGCTGCCGCAACACTACCTGAGATAGTGCTACACCGACCTCCAACTGTTCCCTGGATCTTACCCTTATCAAGGAATCGTCCAAGTAAGGGATAACTAATATTCCCTTCCTTCGAAGGAATATCATCATTTCGGCCATTACCTTGGTAAAGACCCGGGGTGCCGTGGACCATCCATACGGCAGCGTCTGAACTGATAGTGACAGTTCTGTACCATAAACCTGAGGTACCCTTGATGAAAAGGGTACATTTTTTACATGAAGGTAAGCATCCTTGATGTCCCGACACATCATGTAGTCCCCTTCTTCCAGGTTCACAATCACTGCTCTGAGTGACTCAATCTTGAATTTGAACCTCTGTATGTAAGTGTTCAAAGATTTTAGATTTATAATCGGTCTCACCAAGCCGCCCGGCTTTGGTACCACAACAGTGTGGAATAATACCCCGTTCCCTGTTGCAGGAGGGGTACCTTGATTATCACCTGCTGGGAATACAGCTTGTGAATGGCTTCCAAAACTATCTCCCTGTCAGAAGGAGACATCGGTAAAGCCGACTTTAGGAAACGGCGAGGGGGAGACGTCTCGAATTCTAATTTGTACCCCTGAGTATCACCTGAAGGATCCAGGGGTCTACTTGCGAGTGAGCCCACTGCGCGCTGAAATTCAGTGAGACGGGCCCCCCACCGTGCCTGATTCTGCTTGTAAAGCCCCAGCGTCATACTGAGGGCTTGGCAGAGGCGGGAGAGGGTTTCTGTTCCTGGGAACTGGCTGATTTCTGCAGCCTTTTTCCTCTCCCTCTGTCACGGGGCAGAAAAGAGGAACCTTTTGCCCGCTTGTCCACGAAAAGACTGCGCCTGATAATACGGCGTCTTCTCATGATGAGAGGCGACCTGGGGTACAAACGTGGATTTCCCAGCTGTTGCCGTGGCCACCAGGTCTGAAAGACCGACCCCAAATAACTCCTCCCCTTAATAAGGCAATACTTCCAAATGCCGTTTGGAATACGCATCACCTGACCACTGACGTGTCCATAACCCTCTACTGGTAGAAATGGACAACGCACTTAGACTTGATGCCAGTCGGCAAATATTCCGCTGTGCATCACGCATACATAGAAATGCATCTTTAAAATGCTCTATAGGCAATAATATACTGTCCCTATCTAGGGTAACAATATTTTCAGTCAGGGAATCCGACCACGCTAACCCAGCACTGCACATCCAGGCTGAGGCGATTGCTGGTCGCAGTATAACACCAGTATGTGTGTAATACATTTTAGGATATCCTCCTGCTTTCTATCAGCAGGATCCTTAAGGGCGGCCATCTCAGGAGAGGGTAGAGCCCTTGTTCTTACCAGCGTGTGAGCGCTTTATCCACCCTAGGGGGTGTTTCCCAACGCACCCTAACCTCTGGCGGGAAAGGATATAATGCCAATAACATTTTTATCAGTTGTTATCGGGGGAAACCCACGCATCATCACACACCTCATTTAATTTCTCAGATTCAGGAAAACTACAGGTAGTTTTTCCTCACCGAACATAATACCCCTTTTTGGTGGTACTCGTATTATCAGAAATGTGTAAAACATTTTTCATTGCCTCAATCATGTAACGTGTGGCCCTACTGGAAGTCACATTTGTCTCTTCACCGTCGACACTGGAGTCAGTATCCGTGTCGGCGTCTATATCTGCCATCTGAGGTAACGGGCGCTTTAGAGCCCCTGACGGCCTATGAGACGTCTGTACAGGCACAAGCTGAGTAGCCGGCTGTCTCATGTCAACCACTGTCTTTTATACAGAGCTGACACTGTCACGTAATTCTTCCAACAGTTCATCCACTCAGGTGTCGACCCCCTAGGGGGTGACATCACTATTACAGGCAATCTGCTCCGTCTCCACATCATTTTTCTCCTCATACATGTCGACACCAACGTGCCGACATACAGCACACACACAGGGAATGCTCTGATAGAGGACAGGACCCCACTAGCCCTTTGGGGAGACAGAGGGAGAGTTTGCCAGCACACACCAGAGCGCTATATATATACAGGGATAACCTTATATAAGTGTTTTTCCCCTTATAGCTGCTGTATTGTTTATACTGCGCCTAATTAGTGCCCCCCTCTCTTTATTTAACCCTTTCTGTAGTGTAGTGACTGCAGGGGAGAGACAGGGAGCTTCCCTCCAACGAAGCTGTGAGGGAAAATGGCGCCAGTGTGCTGAGGAGATAGGCTCCGCCCCCTTATCGGCGGCCTTATCTCCCGTTTTTTGTGTATTTTTGGCATGGGTTAAATGCATCCATATAGCCCAGGGGCTATATGTGATGCATCTTTTGCCATTTAAGGTATTTTTATTGCGTCTCAGGGCGCCCCCACCCAGCGCCCTGCACCCTCAGTGACCGGAGTGTGAAGTGTGCTGAGAGCAACGGCGCACAGCTGCGGTGCTGTGCGCTACCTTTTTGAAGACAGGACGTCTTCTGCCGCCGATTTTCCGGATCTCTTCAGGCTTCTGGCTCTGTAAGGGGGCCGGCGGCGCGGCTCTGGGACCCATCCAGGCTGGGCCTGTGATCGTCCCTCTGGAGCTAATGTCCAGTAGCCTAAGAAGCCCAATCCACTCTGCACGCAGGTGAGTTCGCTTCTTCTCCCCTTAGTCCCTCGATGCAGTGAGCCTGTTGCCAGCAGGACTCACTGAAAATAAAAAACCTAAAACTAACTTTTCACTAAGCAGCTCAGGAGAGCCACCTAGATTGCACCCTTCTCGTTCGGGCACAGAAATCTAACTGATGCTTGGAGGAGGGTCAAAGGGGGAGGAGCCAGTGCACACCAGCTAGTCCTAAAGCTTTCTTTAGATGTGCCCAGTCTCCTGCGGAGCCGCTAATCCCCATGGTCCTTACGGAGTCCCCAGCATCCACTTAGGACGTTAGAGAAACTTTCTTTTCAAGAAAACTCAGGAGAGCTCCCTGTAATGCACCCAGTCTCCTCTGGGCACAGTAATAAACTGAGGTCTGGAGGAGGGGCATAGAGGGAGGAGCAAGTGCACACCCATACCTAAAGTTCTTTCTTAGTGCCCATGTCTCCTGCGGAGCCCGTCTATCCCCATGGTCCTTACGGAGTCCCCAGCATCCTCTAGGACGTAAGAGAAACATTGTTTAACTGTAGAAGCAAAGACAGAAGCCGTGAAATAAATAAAAATGATCAAAATTTAAAATGGTCTCTAGCAAATTTTTTACATAGCCTTGAAGACGTGCGAAGCAGTAACGTATCTACAATGGGTGTGCCAAATCCCCAATGCACCGTCCCAAAGTCTTTACACCGTTACTCAATTTTTCTCAGGGTGACGGAGCCTGAGAAAATTGCATGCAGGTCCCCTTACTGTGTAAAACACCCTTGGGTGGGAAGGCGTGAACAAAGACATTTAAACCAAGTCATTTTTTTCTTCTTTCTGTTAACAGATCAGTTCTGACAACCAATGAAAAACTAAGCAAGACAAAAAGCACCCATCTACAACAAATATGAATATGTTAAAACAGTTTATATTTAATTTATATATATGTTGCTTATATTGCTATATGCAAAACGGGATGTAATTACTATCCCGGCGGTATTGCAAAACGTGTATATTTGTACTGTTGCTGGTCTGATCATGGCAATAAACACTGCACAGACCTGGAACCTGAAGCTGTTCCTCCTATGATAGGAAGATAAATGGCACGTCTTGCAGAGCGGCATATAAAGCACTGCAATCAATTAAAATCAGACAGCACTGACAGCAGGAACCAGAATACCAACGATCAGATAAAAGGTAGGCTACATTTGCCAAGTCCTAACGGTTTTTGAGTATGAACGATTTTGGATGGTTGGAAAAAACAAACATGAGATTTGTGGAATTGTCCCTAAAATTCTCTTAACACAATAAATACTGTAAGAAATTGCTATTAAAAATACAGAAACAATCAGTTGAATTGATAAAGTATTAAAATGATCAGCATCAACATGAGCAGCACTGACCCATTACAGCATACAGTATTTGCCTACTCTCCCCCTGAATTTTGGGGAATCGATTTGTATGAGCAGAGCACCCCTCTTGAAATGGTTGATGCCACGAAAAGGTGGCATTGCACAGCAGGGACTGGGCCATAATTCAATCTCATCATCACCCCCATCCTCTGATCACCCCACTGTGCTGCATTCTCATGCAACTGGTTCAGTCACCAAAATGTGTTTGGCACGTGAACTTAAAGTGGTTATTAAATGTTATCCAGATGATGGACTGACAGTCAATAGGTCAACACCATATCGGTCAACATGCAACAGGGTCAAACGGCTGTCAGGTAAAAGGTCGACACAAGATTTGGGCGGTGTTTCACATATTTTTCAACTTTTGCTTGATTTACCATCTATGTGGAGTACTATTGGGAATGGTAACCTGTGCAGTAGCAGAGGCAAGTGAAGAGAGCCCACAAGGGTATACGTCTGCACTAGTATGGGGATGGAACCACATGCCCCTTTGAGGGGTGGTCTTCAGTATACTGCCGGCCGGGATCCCGGCGACCAACATACCGGCGCCGAGATCCTGACCGCCGGCATGCTGACACATTCTCCCTCTTGGGGGTCCACGACCCCACTAGCGGAAGAATAAATAGCATGCGCGGCAAGCGCAGCGAGCCCGCAAGGGGCTCATTAGCTCTCGCCAAGCTGTCGGTATGCCAGCGGTCGGGATCCCGGCGCTGGTATGCTGACCCCCGGGATCCCGGCAGCTGGCCACTCATACTACACCGCCTTAGAGAATCCTGCTTCACCACTTCATAATTAATATGAAAACAAATGAAAGGCAAAAGAGAAATACTGAATGCCCATTACCAATGTAAGTCACAGATTGCCTATGTGGGATATAATAAAACACAGATAATTCAGAAAGTTTATTGAAATAACAGGAAAATAGTGTTGTCCGTGCCAGATGGGCTACCATGGAGGAACAAAACCATTGCACTTGCTTGGTAAATCTGTGCCATAAGCAGATGCTGAGCACCAGGAAATTCCTCCTTTTTGTTCTGCGAACACCGTTCCCTGCTCCTTTTGTATCATTTTCACTTTGTTGAATACAGAAGAGTCTATGAACAGAGCTAGTTTGTGGTGAATATGTCGCTCATCTCTATCAAGACTGCTTTAGTAATGGTTGAACGTAGTTGCCCTAAGACTAGAAGCCTTAGAGAGTTCTAATCAAAGGGGCAAATATATCAAGCCTTCTAAAGATTGTAGAAGTGGACAAGTTGACCATTGCCAGGTATATCAGCTTCCCCTTTAACAGGACTGGTTGCTATAAGCAACTTCCGCCTTGTCCATTCTGTAAGAGGCCTGGTACATCTCGCCCCAAGAAGGATTAATTATGAGTCATTAGATTAGAAGTGGGTATACATTATACTCCCCAGTGAGGATTAACCGGGGAAATTAAAAGGAAATCTGTAATAGTTTTGACACACTCTGTGGAACGCCCTCCCATGGACAATAAGACTCACCTCTAGTCTCTAAACCTTCAAGCGCTCCATGAAAATTCTCCACTTCACAAACTTATCAAACTCTGGACCTACCCACAAAACCTTCAATGTCTCCCTATCTAATTACATCCCCTCTGTATAGTCCACACAAAACTTTACATCTTTGTCTTTCTTCACTTTCACATCCTCCTGACCCTTGGCCAACGTTGCTGGGTGACCATCACATACAGCCCATTAAGAACCCTTGCAATCTGGTGGACCATTATGCAATAGGTAGCACCTATCCTTGTGTATCAGTGCCTATTTCACCTATAGATTGTAAGCTTGCGAGCAGGGCCCTCCTACCTCTATGTCTGTCAATTACCACCCAGTTTTGTTCTATTACTGTTATTCCAATTGTAAAAAGCAACAGAATACACTGCGCTAGATAAGAAATGGTTAATAAATAAATACATTTTGGATCTAATAGGCATGTGGCAATGTAATTTTGTACTCGGCTCTCCTTTCAGCACTAGCCGGTTCAAATGCAAACCGATTGACAGGTAGATGGGGTTTTTGCAAGTGGTGCCTGTATAATTGACAAGTACCGGGAAAAAAAAAAAAATCAATGTCGTCAGACCTGGACAAAATCTTTAGTAAATTTAGGTTAAGGGGGGCATCCAATTAGCTGCAATAATTAACAGCGGCTAATGGATTCGCCCCAGGCTATCCTATTGTTCCCGAAAATCCAGCGAAAGTCGCGGCTTATCTAGTATTTTGTTTTATCTGCCTCGGGTTCAGTGAAACTTGTTTGTTTTCGCATTTGCGTCCACAAAAAAGCCGGCGCTTATCTGGGATTTATTTTTGCGTGACAATGGATTTTTTTTTGAAGGGGGGGGGGGGGCTTCTAATAGGATTGCCCCCCACCCCACAAAATTCTCCAAAACAATTGCGAAAAACTTTTTCAGTATTACAAGCCAAATTTAAAATGTGCTTACAGAAAGAGTTGTTTTGTAGCTATGTAAAGATAGGAGCGGCTTTGCAAACCTCTTCTACTACACAGAATGTTAATTTAAAACCTTTTGCCGTAGTTGTGAAACACAAAACGAGATTTATGGTAAGAATTTACCGTTGTTAAATCTCTTTCTTGAGGTACACTGGGCTCCACAGGGAATGACATTGGGGTGTAGAGTAGGATCTTGATCCGAGGCACCAATAGGCTCAAAGCTTTGACCTTCTTCCCAAGATGCATAGCGACGCCTCCTCTATAACCCCGCCTCTGTGCACAGGAGCTCAGTTTTTGTTAACCGGTCCAATGCAGAAGCACTCGTTAGAAGCCACATACACCACACACTCACGACAAGAGAAAGTGTCAGCGGCTAATGCCATACCAACTCAAAGAAGACAAGTGCGTCAGGGTGGGCGCCCTGTGGAGCCCAGTGTACCTCGCAGAAAGAGATTTAACAACGGTAAGTTCTTACCATAAATCTCGTTTTCTGCTGCGGGGTACACTGGGCTCCACAGGGAATTACATTGGGGATGTCCTAAAGCAGTTCCTTATGGGAGGGGACGCACTGTAGCGGGCACAAGAACCCGGCATCCAAAGGAAGCATCCTGGCAGGCAGATGTATCAAAGGCATAGAACCTTATGAACGTGTTCACTGAGGACCGCGTAGCCGCCTTGCACAATTGTTTAAGGGTCGCACCACGGCAGGCCGCCCAAGAAGGTCCAGCAGACCGAGTAGAATGGGCCTTAATAGTAGCAGGAGCTGGGCGACCAGCCTGTACATAAGCATGTGCAATCACCATTCTAATCCATCTGGCCAAGGTCTGCTTGTGAGCAGGCCAGCCACGTTTGTGACAACCAAACACAACAAACAGAGAATCAGACTTCCTGATAGGAGCTGTCCTCTTCACATAGATACGGAGAGCCCGTACCACATCCAAAGACCGCTCTTTGGAAGACAATTCAGGAGAGGCAAAGGCCGGAACCACAATCTCCTGATAAAGGTGGAAAGAAGACACCACCTTAGGCAGATACCAGGGACGTGTTCTAAGAACCGCCCAATCACTGTGAAAAATCAGATATGGTGACTTACAGGACAAAGCACCCAAATTCGACACCCGTCTGGCAGAGGCAATAGCCAGCAGAAACAACACCTTAAGAGAAAGCCACTTAAGGTCTGCCGATTCAAGAGGCTCAAACGGAGACCCTTGCAACGCCTCCAGAACCACCGACAAGTCCCAAGGAGCCACCGGCGGGTCGTAAGGAGGTTGAATCCGCAACACACCCTGAGTAAATGTATGAATATCAGGTAAAGTTGCAATTTTTCTCTGAAACCAAACTGACAAGGCAGAAATATGAACCTTGATGGAGGCCAGACGAAGGCCCAAGTCCAGGCCCTGTTGTAGAAGGGCCAAAAGTTTGGCCGTACTAAACTTGTAAGCGTCATGATTGCTAGATGCGCACCAAGCAAAGTAAGAATTCCAGACCCTATGGTAAATCCAAGCAAAAGCCGGTTTTCGGGCCTTCAACATGGTTTGAATGACCGCCTCAGAAAATCCTTTGGCCCTTAAGACGGAAGCATCAAGAGCCACGCCGTCAAAGCCAATCGGGTTAAGTCCTGATATACCCAGAGGCCCTGAACGAAAAGATCTGGGCGCTGCGGAAGTAGAAGGGGACACTATCGAGAGACACTGAAGGTCTGAGAACCAATGCCGTCTGGGCCACGCTGGAGCGATCAGAAGTAGGATTCCACCTTCTTGCTTGAACTTCCTTATTACTCTGGGCAGGAGTGACACCGGAGGGAACACGTATGGTAGCTGAAAATTCCATTGAATTGCCAGTGCGTCCACGAACACGCAGCTTGAGGTTCCCTTGTCCTTGCTCCGAAGACCGGAACCTTGTGATTGTGTCGAGATGCCATCAGGTCCACATCTGGAAGGCCCCACTTGTCCACGAGGAGTTGAAACGCATCTGGATGGAGGCTCCATTCTTCGGCGTGAACGTCCCGATGATTGAGAAAATCCGCTTCCCAGTTTCGGACTCCCAGAATGAACACTGCTGATATGGCTGGCAGATGGCGTACCGCCCACTGAAGAATCCGTGATACTTTCCTCATTGCCATGTGATTTCGAGTGTCGCCTTGGTGATTGATGCGCGTGGTGGCATTGTCCGACTGTATTTGAACAGGTCTGTTCTGTATTAAATGCTGGGCCAAGTTCAATCAGTTGAACACCGCCTGCAATTCCAGAATGTTTATCGGGAGGAGAGACTCCTCCTTGGTCCACCGACCCTGAAGGGAGTGTTGCTCCAACACCGCGCCCCAACCTCTCGGACTGGCATCCGTTGCCAGAAGAACCCAGTTGGAGATCCAGAAGGGACGACCCCTGCTCAATCGTTGGTCCTGAAGCCACCAGCTCAGTGACAGACGGACCTCCGGAGACAAGGAGATCATGTGAGACCTGATCCGGTGAGGTAGGCCGTCCCATTTGGCAAGAATTAGTTTCTGCAGAGGGCGTGAATGGAACAGAGCGTACTCCACCATGTCGAAAGCCGACAAAATGAGACCTAGCACTTGCATCGCCGAATGTATTGACACTTGCGGACGAGATAGGAAGTATCAAATCTTGTCCTGAAGCTTCAGGACCTTCTCCTGAGACAAGAACAACCGCTGGTTGCGGGTATCCAACAACGCTCCCAGGTGCACCATGCTTTGCGTAAGGACCAGGGAAGATTCCTTCCAGTTGATGAGCCACCTGTGGGTTTGCAGAAACTGGATAGTCAGATCCAGATGGCATAGGAGAACTTCTGGGGAATTTGCCAGGATCAACAAGTCACAATAGAAACACAGAGGCGATCTCCCAGCGAAGCTATATATAAGTTCCAGATCCGTGTGTATTCCTGTTCCTCAAACAGAGAACATAATATATAACATGTCCATTAGCAGATATCAATATTTCCACAGATGACTTTCAAGGTCACTATCTTTCAGTGACTGACCTGTACTAAATGAGATGCATTCCCATAAAGGTTTCTTTCACACTTTATATATCAACAGCCTTCTAACTCACGGTCTATTAGCACCAGGCTTACCTTTAAGACAAGCCCTATATGCACTGAAAGGTATCTTTCCCAGTCCTTGTTGATATCCGGACTTCCGTTACCTCCACGCAAAAATGGCTCCAAACGACAGCAAATGGTGAAAAAAAAGTGTATTTTATTCCAAAAAGAAATATCCCACAACAATGCGGGAATAAATTTTTTTTAAAAACAACAATAAAACAGAATACAAGAGGTACCCTATATTAGGAAAAGCAGGGCCACTTCCAATAGTACCGGTAGGATGGACTAGGTAAAATGTTCCCAACTATAAGGGGTTCAGAAAGGGAAAAAAAATTACCCACAAAATGTTGCCAACCACCATGGAAGAATATGGCCCAGGGTCCTCCTTTAAAATACCAACGCGTTTCGGATAAAATCCTTCCTCAGGGTATGCAGTGGAAGTGACCCCCCTAGTCCTTTTATACCTATCTGGCTATGTCACATGTCTACCTTAGCCAATCAGGTTCCACTGTTCCTAAAAGCACATATAATCCCCACATTTTAATATATAAATAATATAAGGATTTTACATATATACATATCACCATATTCATCTGTCTGTCTATTTTAATACCTCAAAAGATTCCACATAAACTCATAATTTCATTTAATTGGTTAAATATATAGTCCAAAATGGATCATCGGATTAGTTCTTTATTATGGGTAGACCTCCCGCATCCAGGATCTTCGTAGCCATAATTTCCGTGGGGTCCGTTGGTCATGTGATCCCACGTACTTCCGCCTGAGAGCCTCTTTCATGATTGTATATGTAGGTTTCCATGGAGACCGCACGTCTCCTCTCCCCGCCGTCTCCGGCCGGAAGTGTCTGTCACATGACTCGTCCCACTTCCGGTAGTTGAACCGCAAGGCGGAAGTTGAATACCGCCGCACTGAGCCGCACAATACTGTTATCCTCCATCCGTACAAGGTTTACATAGGGGAATAAAAGCAAATGTTAGTGTTTTTATTCCTCCTCATAATAGTCACATTAACTCAGAGAATATTGCATGGTTACAACGATCCTTTAAATTCATAATGTATTTCTGTAAGTATGTATTATTAAAGGTCTCTTAAATATCACAACTTCTTTCTTTCCCATATATAACCCTTGCCAATATGATATATCATCCGAGGAGGAATATATTGTCCAAACAATATTATCTTAAATTTCTAGATGGCCATTTCGTCCACAGTTACCACCACAACTAGCTGTACCCTCTTATCCCCTAAATTGACTAGACCAAAGGCAGATCACAGAAACCACTTGGTCTCGAAATCTAGATTGAGACCTTTTGGATGTAATGTTCTCAATTCATAGATCTTTCTCATTTCTGCCCTCGCTAGTCTCTCTTCTTCATCATTTTTACGCCAATTAGGAAGGATGCTCATAATGGCACAAAAACTCACCAGATGGTTGATGTTACATTTGTGTGAATTCTTAAAGTGTTGAGACACACTGTGTGTCTCTAGACCTTT
Organism: Pseudophryne corroboree; assembly: GCF_028390025.1. NCBI lineage: Eukaryota > Metazoa > Chordata > Amphibia > Anura > Myobatrachidae > Pseudophryne > Pseudophryne corroboree. Next base: position 169,103,372 of record NC_086444.1, on the reverse strand, counting down.
TTTAATATTCCTGACGTGTTCTGCCATCCTCACCTTAAGTGCCCTCGTCGTACGTCCTACATATTGTGTACCACACTCACATTCTAATAGGTATACACAATTTTTAGTGGAACAGGTTAAAAATTGTTTAATTGGATATACCACATTGGTTTGTGTGGATTTATATTCTGTTATTTTACTTCCACTTCCCTTGCAGCTCCGGCACATAATACACATGCCGCATCTGTAAAAGCCTTTAGATCTAATCCTGGTTTGCATTTTTGGGGCAACCACTACACTACTAACGACATTCTCTTTTAAGTTTTTGGCCTTTCTATATATAAAGCTGGATCGAATCGATGTGTTCTTTTAACATGGGGTCTCTAATTAGAATATCCCAATGCTGTCTCAAAATGTTTTCAATTTGTTTGTGTTGACTGTTAAAGTCTGTAACAAATAATATCCCCCTATTACTGTGATTATCCTTCTGTTTAACACTGTTCTCATTTAGACATATATCTCTATCCAGATCTGCACCCAGGCTCCTAGCTTTTCTTATAACTCCTGGATCGTATCCCTTCTGTTGAAACTGTTCCTGCAGAATATCCGCATGTCTTTCGTATTCCCTAACTTCCGTACAGTTACGTCGAATACGATGGAACTGACTTTTGGGGATACTCTGCAACCAGTTATGGTGGTGGTTGCTAGTATAATCTATAAAAGAATTGCAGTCAGTACTTTTGGTGTAATTACTGGTTTTAACTACTCCGTCTTCCACATAGATTTTTAAATCAAGAAAATTGACCTCAACTTCACTTGCGGCCCCTTAATATGTTTGCCCATTGAACAAATATTAAAGCTCAAGTTGACTCATTATTTAATGAGAATGAGAGTGTGGAGTTGGTGGATGATAATCTGGAGAGTGCGATGGGTAAATTGGAGAAATGACTCATACGAGAGAGCAAAATTTGGTGGGAGGTGGCCTTCCTTGAAAAGTATTGTTCAGAATGCCTTACCCCGAAGGGTTTAAAAATTACCAAGTTACCCTCATTTAATAATGAATCAGTGGGATTTATGAAAGAGTGGCAAAAGGTCTTGGATGGCTGCTCCTATTCACTTATGCAACTTATTATTAAGGAAAAAAGTGAGATCCTTAAAGTGATAGAGGATGAAATTGGATCTCTACGGTCTTTGATTGAACCTTAGTCTAATTTAGAGGATTATAAGGAATTGGAGGAGGGAATTATTAGACAAATAGAGAAAATAGAGGAGATTAAAAATAAAAAACAGAAAAAATATTTCAGAGATATTGATGAGTGTAAAAGGAATAAGGATAATGTATGCATAGAACCTAGAGATGTGTCAAAGGATAGGGATCCATCCAATACACGAGGTAATTATGGGAATCGATACGAACAAAAGAATAGAAAGTTACGTTGGAACACAGGGAATAGGGGAAGATCACCTGTAAATAGTCCCAGACACTATAGAAATGCACACAATTATGGGAGTGAATTCGACCAGAAACGGGGTAGACAGTTCGGGAATAGAAGGATGCCTCCGAAACGAGAGGAAAAAGATACTTGGAGAAATAGGAGACAACCGGAAGATTATCGATCCGATTATAAATACAGAGGGAATAGACAACAAAAAGATGTTGAGGAAGGTATTGAGTATGAACATTCCCATAACCAGCCACGTTTTTTAGGGATGGGACAAAGGACACACAGAGAATGGAGATAGGTGATAATATAAGCAAAAGAGGACATACAAGGAAGCGTGGTGCTAGGGGAGGAAAATTCAGCACACTTAACTCAAAAAGGAGACGTAAATGTAAAGGTTTGGTCCAATCCAATGTTACTACTCCCATTAATGAAAATATGGAACATAAAGATCACTCCATTGATCCAGAGACAAATAAAAATACTAAAATTTACAATCTTAGTAATTATCAATTAACTGTACACGAAACCAGTATTCTAGAAAAGGGTTTAAAATTCTCGCCCTCGAATAGATGTGATAAGTTCAATGTGTTTGTGGACGTAGAAAAATTCATTAGACGTCTTACCTTGAAAAGGTTTTTTAGTGATAAATCGGAACCGATTGTCCCTTATAATGAGGGTAAATTTAATCTAAAACGGAAGTCTACTTTTTACCCAAAACATAAGAAAGGTAGTTTTATTGAGGCATTTGAAAAAGCTGTTAAGAATGATTTGGAGAGTATAGAATTAAAACCCAATAGGAAAATGAGTTTAAGCAAGGAGGAGCGGATGGCTATTAAATCTTTGAGAGAAAATAATGATATAGTCATTAAACCCGCAGATAAGGGGGGCAGTGTGGTAATTATGAACTTGGAAGATTACAATATGGAGGTTTATAGGCAATTACAAGAAGGGGGAACATACAAAAAGCTTAGGACAAACCCTGGAAGCAGTATTATAGATAAATTAAAGTTTTTTTTGGCCCTGTATCTATCTAAAGGTGTAATTGAGGAGGAGGATAGTAAGTCCATTATTATAGGAAATCCATCAATACCTGTACTTTATATCCTCCCCAAGATCCATAAGGATAGCAAGACACCTCCCGGGCGTCCCATAGTCGCTGGTACCAACTCATGTCTCTCCAATTTATCTCAGGCTATTGATAGACTATTACAGCCATTGGTTCAATCTACCCGTTCCTATCTTAAGGATACTATAAGTACCATCAATAAACTAACGAGGGTGAAGTGGCAGCCCGGCTTTCTGATAGTTACAGCTGATGTACAGTCGCTGTATACTATCATTGAGCAAGAACATGGCTTGGCAGCCACAGAATTTTTCCTTGATCAAGTAGGGACAAATGAAAATGAAAATAAGAATTTACTTACCGATAATTCTATTTCTCATAGTCCGTAGTGGATGCTGGGGACTCCGTAAGGACCATGGGGAATAGCGGCTCCGCAGGAGACTGGGCACATCTAAAGAAAGCTTTAGGACTATCTGGTGTGCACTGGCTCCTCCCCCCATGACCCTCCTCCAAGCCTCAGTTAGGATACTGTGCCCGGACGAACGTACACAATAAGGAAGGATTTTGAATCCCGGGTAAGACTCATACCAGCCACACCAATCACACCGTATAACCTGTGATCTGAACCCAGTTAACAGCATGATAACAGAGGAGCCTCTGAAAGATGGCTCACAACAATAATAACCCGATTTTTGTAACAATAACTATGTACAAGTATTGCAGACAATCCGCACTTGGGATGGGCGCCCAGCATCCACTACGGACTATGAGAAATAGAATTATCGGTAAGTAAATTCTTATTTTCTCTAACGTCCTAAGTGGATGCTGGGGACTCCGTAAGGACCATGGGGATTATACCAAAGCTCCCAAATGGGCGGGAGAGTGCGGATGACTCTGCAGCACCAAATGAGAGAACTCCAGGTCCTCCTCAGCCAGGATATCAATTTTGTAGAATTTTACAAACGTATTTGCTCCTGACCAAGTAGCTGCTCGGCAAAGTTGTAAAGCCGAGACCCCTCGGGCAGCCGCCCAAGATGAGCCCACCTTCCTTGTGGAGTGGGCATTTACAGATTTTTGGCTGTGGCAGGCCTGCCACAGAATGTGCAAGCTGAATTGTACTACAAATCCAACGAGCAATAGTCTGCTTAGAAGCAGGAGCACCCAGCTTGTTGGGTGCACACAGGATAAACAGCGAGTCAGATTTCCTGACTCCAGCCGTCCTGGAAACATATATTTTCAGGGCACTGACAACGTCTAGCAACTTGGAGGCCTCCAAGTCCCTAGTAGCCGCAGGCACCACCAATAGGTTGGTTCAGGTGAGACGCTGAAACCACCTTGGGGAGAAACTGAGGACGAGTCCTCAATTCCGCCCTGTCCGAATGGAAAATCAGATAAGGGCTTTTTCAGGATAAAGCCGCCAATTCTGACACGCGCCTGGCCCAGGCCAGGGCCAACAGCATGACCACTTTCCATGTGAGATATTTTAACTCCACAGATTTAAGTGGTTCAAACCAATGTGACTTTTGGAACCCAAAACTACATTGAGATCCCAAAGTGCCACTGGAGGCACAAAAGGAGGCTGTATATGCAGTACCCCTTTTACAAACGTCTGAACTTCAGGGACTGAAGCTAGTTCTTTTTGGAAGAAAATTGACAGGGCCGAAATTTGAACCTTAATGGACCCCAATTTCAGGCCCATAGACAGTCCTGTTTGCAGGAAATGTAGGAATCGACCCAGTTGAATTTCCTCCGTCGGGCCTTACTGGCCTCGCACCACGCAACATATTTTCGCCAATTGCGGTGATAATGTTTTTGCGGTTACATCCTTCCTGGCTTTGATCAGGATAGGGATGACTTCATCCGGAATGCCTTTTTTCCTTCAGGATCCGGCGTTCAACCGCCATGCCGTCAAACGCAGCCGCGGTAAGTCTTGGAACAGACCGGGTCCTTGCTGGAGCAGGTCCCTTCTTAGAGGTAGAGGCCACGGATCCTCCGTGAGCATCTCTTGAAGTTCCGGTTACCAAGTCCTTCTTGGCCAATCCGGAACCACGAATATAGTGCTTACTCCTCTCCATCTTATCAATCTCAGTACCTTGGGTATGAGAGGCAGAGGAGGGAACACATACCCTGACTGGTACACCCACGGTGTTACCAGAGCGTCTACAGCTTATTGCCTGAGGGTCCCTGGACCTGGCGCAATACCTGTCGAGTTTTTAATCATGTGGAAGACTTCTGGGTGAAGTCCCCACTCTCCCGGGTGGAGGTCGTGCTGAGGAAGTCTGCTTCCCAGTTGTCCACTCCCGGAATGAATACTGCTGACAGTGCTATCACATGATTTTCCGCCCAGCGAAGAATCCTTGCAGCTTCTGCCATTGCTCTCCTGCTTCTTGTGCCACCCTGTCTGTTTACGTGGGTGACTGCCATGATGTTGTCCGACTGGATCAACACCGGCTGACCTTGAAGTAGAGGTCTTGCTAAGCTTAGAGCATTGTAAATGTCCCTTAGCTTCAGGATATTTATGTGAAGTGATGTCTCCAGGCTTGACCATAAGCCCTGGATATTCCTTCCCTGTGTGACTGCTCCCCAGCCTCGCAGGCTGGCATCCGTGGTCACCAGGACCCAGTCCTGAATGCCTAATCTGCGGCCCTCTAGAAGATGAGCACTCTGCAACCACCACAGGAGGGACACCCTTGTCCTTGGTGACAGGGTTATCCGCTGATGCATCTGAAGATGCGATCCGGACCATTTGTTCAGCAGGTCCCACTGGAAAGTTCTTGCGTGGAATCTGCCGAATGGGATTGCTTCGTAGGAAGCCACCATTTTACCCAGAACCCTTGTGCATTGATGCACTGAGACTTGGCTCGGTTTTAGGAGGTTCCTGACTAGCTCGGATAACTCCCTGGCTTTCTCCTCCGGGAGAAACACCTTTTTCTGGACTGTGTCCAGGATCATCCCTAGGAACAGAAGACACGTCGTCGGAACCAGGTGCGATTTTGGAATATTGAGAATCCAATCGTGCTGCCGCAACACTACCTGAGATAGTGCTACACCGACCTCCAACTGTTCCCTGGATCTTACCCTTATCAGGGAATTGTCCAAGGAAGGGATAACTAAAATTCACTTCCTTCGAAGGAATATCATCATTTCGGCCATTACCTTGGTAAAGACCCGGGGTGCCGTGTACCATCCATACGGCAGCGTCTGAACTGATAGTGACAGTTCTGTACCATAAACCTGAGGTACCCTTGGTGAGAAGGGTAAATTTTGACATGAAGGTAAGCATCCTTGATGTCCCGAGACATCATGTAGTCCCCTTCTTCCAGGTTCGCAATCACTGCTCTGAGTGACTCAATCTTGAATTTGAACCTCTGTACGTAAGTGTTCAAAGATTTTAGATTTAGAATCGGTCTCACCGAGCCGTCCGGCTTCGGTACCACAACAGTGTGGAATAATACCCCGTTCCCTGTTGCAGGAGGGGTATCTTGATTATCACCTGCTGGGAATACAGCTTGTGAATGGCTTCCAAAACGGTCTCCCTGTCAGAAGGAGACATCGGTAAAGCCGACTTTAGGAAACGGCGAGGGGGAGACGTCTCGAATTCTAATTTGTACCCCTGAGATATCACCTGAAGGATCCAGGGGTCTACTTGCGAGTGAGCCCACTGCGCGCTGAAATTCATTGAGACGGGCCCCCCACCGTGCCTGATTCTGCTTGTAAAGCCCCAGCGTATACTGAGGGCTTGGCAGAGGCGGGAGAGGGTTTCTGTTCCTGGGAACTGGCTGATTTCTGCAGCCTTTTTCCTCTCCCTCTGTCACGGGGCAGAAATGAGGAACCTTTTGCCCGCTTGTCCACGAAAAGACTGCGCCTGATAATACGGCGTCTTCTCATGTTGAGAGGCGACCTGGGGTACAAACGTGGAATTCCCAGCTGTTGCCGTGGCCACCAGGTCTGAAAGACCGACCCCAAATAACTCCTCCCTTAATAAAGCAATACTTCCAAATGCCGTTTGGAATACGCATCACCTGACCACTGACGTGTCCATAACCCTCTACTGGTAGAAATGGACAACGCGCTTAGACTTGATGCCAGTCGGCAAATATTCTGCTGTGCATCACGCATATATAAAAATGCATCTTTTAAATGCTCTATAGGCAAAAATATACTGTCCCTATCTAGGGTATCAATATTTTCAGTCAGGGAATCCGACCACGCCAACCCAGCACTGCACATCCAGGCTGAGGCGATTGCTGGTCGCAGTATAACACCAGTATGTGTGTAAATACCTTTTAGGATACCCTCCTGCTTTCTATCAGCAGGATCCTTAAGGGCGGCCATCTCAGGCGAAGGTAGAGCCCTTACAAGCGTGTGAGCGCTTTATCCCCCCTAGGGGGTGTTTCCCAACGCACCCTAACCTCTGGCGGGAAAGGATATAATGCCAATAACATTTTAGAAATTATCCGTTGTTATCGGGGGAAACCCACGCATCATCACACACCTCATTTAATTTCTCAGATTCAGGAAAACTACAGGTAGTTTTTCCTCACCGAACATAATACCCCTTTTTTGGTGGTACTCGTATTATCAGAAATGTGTAAAACATTTTTCATTGCCTCAATCATGTAACGTGTGGCCCTACTGGAAGTCACATTCGTCTCTTCACCGTCGACACTGGAGTCAGTATCCGTGTCGGCGTCTATATCTGCCATCTGAGGTAACGGGCGCTTTAGAGCCCCTGACGGCCTATGAGACGTCTGGACAGGCACAAGCTGAGTAGCCGGCTGTCTCATGTCAACCACTGTCTTTTATACAGAGCTGACACTGTCACGTAATTCCTTCCAACAGTTCATCCACTCAGGTGTCGACCCCCTAGGGGGTGACATCACTATTACAGGCAATCTGCTCCGTCTCCACTTCATTTTTCTCCTCATACATGTCGACACAAAAGTACCGACATACAGCACACACACAGGGAATGCTCTGATAGAGGACAGGACCCCACTAGCCCTTTGGGGAGACAGAGGGAGAGTTTGCCAGCACACACCAGAGCGCTATATATATACAGGGATAACCTTATATAAGTGTTTTTCCCCTTATAGCTGCTGTATAGTTAATACTGCGCCTAATTAGTGCCCCCCTCTCTTTTTTTAACCCTTTCTGTAGTGTAGTGACTGCAGGGGAGAGACAGGGAGCTTCCCTCCAACGGAGCTGTGAGGGAAAATGGCGCCAGTGTGCTGAGGAGATAGGCTCCGCCCCTTTTTCGCTGACTTTTCTCCTGCTTTTTTATGGATTCTGGCAGGGGTTAAATGCATCCATATAGCCCAGGAGCTATATGTGATGCATTTTTTTTGCCATCCAAGGTGTTTTTATTGCGTCTCAGGGCGCCCCCCCCCAGCGCCCTGCACCCTCAGTGACCGAAGTGTGAAGTGTGCTGAGAGTAATGGCGCACAGCTGCAGTGCTGTGCGCTACCTTGTTGAAGACAGGACGTCTTCTGCCGCCGATTTTCCGGACCTCTTCTGCCTTCTGGCTCTGTAAGGGGGCCGGCGGCACGGCTCTGGGACCCATCCAAGCTGGGCCTGTGATCGTCCCTCTGGAGCTAATGTCCAGTAGCCTAAGAAGCCCAATCCACTCTGCACGCAGGTGAGTTCGCTTCTTCTCCCCTTAGTCCCTCGATGCAGTGAGCCTGTTGCCAGCAGGTCTCACTGAAAATAAAAAACCTAATCTAAAACTTTCACTAAGAAGCTCAGGAGAGCCCCTAGTGTGCACCCTTCTCGTTCGGGCACAGAGATCTAACTGAGGCTTGGAGGAGGGTCATGGGGGGAGGAGCCAGTGCACACCAGATAGTCCTAAAGCTTTCTTTAGATGTGCCCAGTCTCCTGCGGAGCCGCTATTCCCCATGGTCCTTACGGAGTCCCCAGCATCCACTTAGGACGTTAGAGAAAAAGGGTTTATCTTGGATGGTATTTCTCTTATTTTGAGAAATAATTTTTTTTGGTTTCAGGATAATTTTTATTTGCAGCTCACAGGAACAGCGATGAGCACCAGACTGGCACCCAGTTATGCTAATTTATTTATGGCACACTGGGTAGAACAAGCAGTGTGGAATGGCCATCAGCAGGGTGCCAGTCTGGTGTCATGGCATCGCTATATTGACGATGTTATATTTGTGTGGGGTGGCGATCGGACTTCTCTCGACGCCTTCTGTACGCATTTGAATGAGAATCAGTTTAACATAAAACTTACGTTTGACATAAGTGAAGTTGAGGTCAATTTTCTTGATTTAAAAATCTATGTGGAAGACGGAGTAGTTAAAACCAGTAATTACACCAAAAGTACTGACTGCAATTCTTTTATAGATTATACTAGCAACCACCACCATAACTGGTTGCAGAGTATCCCAAAAGTCAGTTCCATCATATTCGACGTAACTGTACGGAAGTTAGGGAATACGAAAGACATGCGGATATTCTGCAGGAACAGTTTCAACAGAAGGGATACGATCCAGGAGTTATAAGAAAAGCTAGGAGCCTGGGTGCAGATCTGGATAGAGATATATGTCTAAATGAGAACAGTGTGAAACAGAAGGATAATCACAGTAATAGGGGGATATCATTTGTTACAGACTTTAACAGTCAACACAAACAAATTGAAAAAATTTTGAGACAGCATTGGGATATTCTAATTAGAGACCCCATGTTAAAAGAACACATATCGATTCGACCCAGCTTTATATATAGAAAGGCCAAAAACTTAAAAGAGAATGTCGTTAGTAGTGTAGTGGTTGCCCCAAAAATGCAAACCAGGATTAGATCTAAAGGCTTTTACAGATGCGGCATGTGTATTATGTGCCGGAGCTGCAAGGGAAGTGGAAGTAAAATAACAGAATATAAATCCACACAAACCAATGTGGTATATCCAATTAAACAATTTTTAACCTGTTCCACTAAAAATTGTGTATACCTATTAGAATGTGAGTGTGGTACACAATATGTAGGACGTACGACGAGGGCACTTAAGGTGAGGATGGTAGAACACGTCAGGAATATTAAAAAAGGTCTAGAGACACACAGTGTGTCTCAACACTTTAAGAATTCACACAAATGTAACATCAACCATCTGGTGAGTTTTTGTGCCATTATGAGCATCCTTCCTAATTGGCGTAAAAATGATGAAGAAGAGAGACTAGCGAGGGCAGAAATGAGAAACATCTATGAATTGAGAACATTACATCCAAAAGGTCTCAATCTAGATTTCGAGACCAAGTGGTTTCTGTGATCTGCCTTTGGTCTAGTCAATTTAGGGGATAAGAGGGTACAGCTAGTTATGGTGGTAACTGTGGACGAAATGGCCATCTAGAAATTTAAGATAATATTGTTTGGACAATATATTCCTCCTTGTATGATATATCATATTGGCAAGGGTTATATATGGGAAAGAAAGAAGTTGTGATATTTAAGAGACCTTTAATAATACATACTTACAGAAATACATTATGAATTTAAAGGATCGTTGTAACCATGCAATATTCTCTGAGTTAATGTGACTATTATGAGGAGGAATAAAAACACTAACATTTGCTTTTATTCCCCTATGTAAACCTTGTACGGATGGAGGATAACAGTATTGTGCGGCGGTATTCAACTTCCGCCTTGCGGTTCAACTACTGGAAGTGGGACGAGTCATGTGACAGACACTTCCGGCTGCAAGACGCCGGAGACGGCGGGGAGAGGAGACGTGCGGTCTCCATGGAAACCTACATATACAATCATGAAAGAGGCTCTCAGGCGGAAGTACGTGGGATCACATGACCAACGGACCCCACGGAAATTATGGCTTCGAAGACCCTGGATGCGGGAGGTCTACCCATAATAAAGAACTAATCCGATGATCCATTTTGGACTATATATTTAACCAATTAAATGAAATTATGAGTTTATGTGGAATCTTTTGAGGTATTAAAATAGACAGACAGCTGAATATGGTGATATGTATAAGTGTAAAATCCTTATATTATTTATATATTAAAATGTGGGGATTATATGTGCTTTTAGGAACAGTGGAACCTGATTGGCTAAGGTAGACATGTGACATAGCCAGATAGGTATAAAAGGACTAGGGGGGTCACTTCCACTGCATACCCTGAGGAAGGATTTTATCCGAAACGCGTTGGTATTTTAAAGGAGGACCCTGGGCCATATTCTTCCATGGTGGTTGGCAACATTTTGTGGGTAATTTTTTTCCCCTTTCTGAACCCCTTATAGTTGGGAACATTTTACCTAGTCCATCCTACCGGTACTATTGGAAGTGGCCCTGCTTTTCCTAATATAGGGTTCCTCTTGTATTCTGTTTTATTGTTGTTTTTAAAAAAAAATTATTCCCGCATTGTTGTGGGATATTTCTTTTTGGAATAAAATACACTTTTTTTCACCATTTGCTGTCGTTTGGAGCCATTTTTGCGTGGAGGTAACGGAAGTCCGGATATCAACAAGGACTGGGAAAGATACCTTTCGGTGCATATAGGGCTTGTCTTAAAGGTAAGCCTGGTGCTAATAGACCGTGAGTTAGAAGGCTGTTGATATATAAAGTGTGAAAGAAACCTTTATGGGAATGCATCTCATTTAGTACAGGTCAGTCACTGAAAGATAGTGACCTTGAAAGTCATCTGTGGAAATATTGATATCTGCTAATGGACATGTTATATATTATGTTCTCTGTTTGAGGAACAGGAATACACACGGATCTGGAACTTATATATAGCATCGCTGGGAGATCGCCTCTGTGTTTCTATTGTGTCTATAAAGGAGTGGTGCTCTTTTTTGGTGATCTGCCGAGTTGAAGCTAGGGCGCAAGTTACTTTTTACCTATTTTTGATTCTTAGGATCAACAAGTCGTCCAGATATGGTAGGATCCTGACCCCTTGACGGCGGAGTACAGCCGTCATTACTGCCATGACCTTAGTGAAAACACGCAGAGCCGTGGTCAAGCCAAAAGGTAGCGCCTGAAATTGGTAATGGAGGTTGCCCACAGCAAACCTCAGATACTGCTGATGCGACATTGCAATGGGAATATGCAGGTAAGCATCCTGCATGTCCAAGGAGACCATATAATCCCCAGGTTCCAAGGCCAGAACAATAGAGCGAAGGTATTCCATCCGAAACTTGGAAACCCTGACAAATTTGTTCAAAGGACTTGAGGCTGAGAATGGGCCGTGAAGACCCATTCGGTTTCGGGACTAGGAACAGAGGTGAATAGTACCCCTTGCATCCCTGAGCCAGAGGCACTTGTACTACCACTCCTGTGTCCAGGAGGGACTGTACCACTGAATGAAAAGTTTTTGCCTACACCTGATCCGAAGGGACGTCTGTCAGGCAAAATCGATGAGGGGGACGTTTCTTGAAGGATACGGCGTAACCTCGAGTGACGACCTCCCGTACCCAGGCATCGGAAGTGGTCTTCAACCATTCCTGGGTAAACCCTAGAAGTCGGCCCCCCACCCTGGGATCCCCCAGGACGTCATGCAGCAGTCTTGTCAGTTTTGGAAGCAGGCTGACGGGCAGCCCAGGCCCGTTTGGGTTTGGGCTTAGCAGGTTTGGAAGTGCGACCGTGTTTTGGGTACACCTGACCTTTTGCTTTTCCGGGAGGACGAAAGGAACGAGAGGAAGTACTCTTAGCCTTCGGCGCCAAAGGAGCAGTACTAGGCAGACATGCCATTTTAGCAGAAGCTAAGTCAGCCACTATCTTGTTAAGGTCTTCTCCAAAAAGAATGTCTCCCTTAAAAGGGAGCACCTCCAGGGTTTTCTTAGAGTCCAGATCTACGGACCAGGACCGCAACCAAAGAATCCAGTGAGCCAGGATAGATGTAGTAGAAGCCTTGACCGCCAGAATACTGGCATCAGAAGCCGCCTCCTTCACATAATGAGAAGCTGTGACAATATACGACAGGCATTGTCTAGCGTGATCGGAAGCATTGGAAGGCAACTCAGCTTCCAACTCCTGGGCCCACGCCTCAATGGCCTCTGCAGCCCAAATTGCTGCAATAGTGGGCCTATGCGCAGCACCAGTGAGGGTGTAAATCGCCTCTAAACAACCCTCCACACGCTTATCTGTCGGTTCCTTCAGAGATATGACGGTAGTCAAAGGCAGAGCTGAGGATACTATCAGCCGCGCCACCTGCGAATCCACTGGCGGGGAAGTCTTCCAATTTTTACTTAGCTCCACAGCAAGAGGATAGTGAGCCAGCATGTTCTTGTGAGGTGTGAATTTCTTACCTGGAGTTTCCCAGAATTCCTGAGGTGAAACTTGCTTAACCACTTTCTTTCGTTTGTACCAGTCTGGTTTTTTAGGAACGGCATCAGGCTCTGTGTCATCAGTGATCTGAAGAATCATCTTGATTGCCTCCAACAAGTCAGGAACATCTACCTGCGAACCAGCCTCCCCATCAGAACTATCAGGATCAGTATCTGAGGGGTTAGTATAGACACCATTCTCATCAGATGAGGTGTCTGGGACAGTGGTAGACTGTGAGGAAGTAATGGCCCGTTTAGATGACCCCTTGGATTAAGGCGGGCGAGAGTCAGATTTCTTTTAGTCAGTGACTGGTCTAATTGCTGTAACTGATTAGAGATTTGATCCGCCCAGGGCGGATCAACTGCAGGGACCATGATCGGTTGTACCGGTACAGGGGGTCCCATAGGGGGCGTAAGTTTAGTTACAAGCGTAGTTAATAACGAGGAAAATGTAGCCCACGGTGGGTCATTTTGAACCCCCGTTGCCACTATTCCACTGGGGGGGAGGGAACTCCCACAACCTGAACTCTTTGCTGCCAAATTTTCCTCAAACATGCCTGCAGCGTCACCTCCACACACTGTGGGATCAGCTCCAGCTTTGTTGCACCCTGTAGCCGACATAGCTAAAAGTACAATTTTGGGCAAATCAGTACAATATCAGCAGCAATATACCCGACAAGCACCCCCTGTGCAGCTTATGTACTCCGCAAACAGGGAATTCAAGAGGTATATGGTGACTAAAAATCACAAAGAAAAATACACAATGAGTATATCTTGTGAGACACCTACTGTATATCAGATAATAAACCTGACGCACTGAGCCCCCTCAGGTCATAGAATATAGGGATAGCAATCTGAGTGATAGACACGAACTGGAGGTCACACAGCAGCTACATGCACACACATATAGTCACAATGTACAATACAGAAATTATGACATGAAATAAAACTGCACTGGACTAGCAATACAAAGCAATACTCAGTATAGCTATATAATTAGTAGATATCTCAATGCACAGTAAAGACTGGATGTAAATCACAGGGTACTTGCACTATATAACCCTGACCAAATGCACTGTTTCTTAACCAACACTGTCAATAGACATGTAGAATACTTAAGTGTCTTGTAAAATGCACAGCGCTGACGTGCAGGCGGCTTTACAAAGGAGGATTTGGCCAAACAGTCCCAGGAACAGTGCTGATCTGTGTAATGGCGCCAAAACACTGACTGGGAGTGAGGGAGAGATATATATGCAGCTCCAGGGCGGGAACATTACTGTAAATGGCGCCCTGGGGCTGGGGGAGGGGCTACAGGTCCAAGCCTTATCCCCCTGCTGGACCTCACCACTGGTACTATGGGCTGTAATAAAAACGTTTTTTATGAAGTAAAAAACGACCTGTGCCCTTGCCCTCGTGGTTTAGTGGAGTCCCTGCTCGACCACAGTGTCCACGACAGCGCGCGGGGTCCGCCTCCCACCGGCCGCGCCGGATTGCGATTTCAGCGGGATTCGCCTAGGGGACCCACTTACCTCCTCCCTGAGTGCAACCTCGCAATCCAGGGGACATCGGCGAGTGTGTGACTAACGGTGAGCAAACCGGAGCCTCCGCTGTAAGTACACGGCAACCAGGGCGTGGGAGTATACAGCGCCGCTGGGGGGAGGTGATGGAGCTGCAGCAGGAGAAGTCAGACTGACATCTATCACTGCTGCAGCCCTTGAAGTCGTTTATCTTCGCTTAAAAAGCTCTTCTCATGGCTGCTGTAGAAGCCCACCTGTTGTATGCCTGCTTACTGCATGGCACCAACTACAAAACTGAGCTCCTGTGCACGGAGGCGGGGTTATAGAGGAGGTGGCGCTAAGCATCTGGGGAAGAAGGTCAAAGCTTTAAGCCTGTTGGTGCCTTGGATCAAGATCCTACTCTACACCCCAATGTCATTCAGCCCAGTGTACCCCGCAGCAGAAATAGCCTGCAAATTATAATAATTATGTACACTCAGTACTCTAATATACCAGAAATTTAGGGGTGGGGGCACAGCAAACTCACAATACATAAGCCAGCGGCCCCGCCAGCACATAATTACATCCAGCAAATATACCATCCATCAAAGAACACTTACAAAGAATATGACATACCTCCCATCCACCTATGCATCACATTGTCCAGGATTTGTACTGCAATTACAGACTACTTACACTGTATGATATCACAAAAGATCCTGTCATGAATTCAGCCACAATACACAGATAACCTGGTTATGGGGTCATTGGGTAATGTAATTAGTTTTACATGTTTGTTTCTCCCCATCCTACTGGATGTAAACTTCAAAACAATACACAAAAAAAAATATAGAGGAGATATTTGCCGTTTAGAAAATGTGTATTAATACTCATTTTCTGAATGTTAACGGATTGCAGATGTCATCTGTTAAGTAATGAAGATAAGCAAGATATCGCAGTCTGTGCAACCCCATATTGACACTTTCTTTTTACCCAACCGTTGCCACCAAAGTAAATAGTGTGCAGCTATTGTTATAGGGAAGATACAGCTCTCTAGAGCGAGAATGGGGAGCGAGGGCTGCTGTCACTCCCTTCTAGTCACTGCCAACCACAAGAGCCTCACGACTGCCTGTGAGCAGGAACGGTGTGCAACACACACAAAAATGACAGACAGGCGAGTAAGGGTCAAAGCAGCGAATATCTACTTTGAGAAAAATACAGAAATATCAAAATGCGTTGTGTGGATCACGGGGGGCTCAGAAACATCTGCTGGGATTTAATAACTAGAGACACCATTTGCAGAAAACCCCGGAATCTTGTGTTTGTTGCATGCGCTCCTAAGCTGCATATTGTTATCTACTTGAGAGATTCAAGAAGGCAGTTTATACAGAAAATTCAGAAGGAACAAAACTGGAGGATATTCTACACAGAGTAAACTGAAGTATGCAGCTGTAAAACCACTTGGCAGAGGGCCCAGAAGACTGAGTCTCCCGAGTCCTTTACTATAGGACGCGAAAATACCAAAAAATAAAGAAATAACTGAAAGTGAAGTAATATCCACACAAAAACGCAGTTTGTTGAAATGTCTCCAACCACCACTTTTGCTGTTTATTTGGGAGCTTCAGGAATCTAAATTATGGAAAAGGAAAAAGAAAAATAGAAAAACGATGCACAAAATTACACAATAAAAAAAAATAAAAAAATTTGTAGTCGCCAAGGTTATTTGAATGAGTTTAGGGGATATTGGGGTTGCTGAATTCCAAACGAAAAGGTTTTTTTTTTAATCGACTCTAGGTTTTGAGATAATGAATAACCTAAATGAATAGGGAACTTAGCCATAATGCGTGCATACGGGAATCTACCAAGACATTCTAGACTGAACTAGATAAGCACCCTTACAATACTCTGGAATGCGGGTGCATGCACGCACATGACTGTGGGCACACCAGTCGCAGAAAACGATTTACAGCGACTACAGGGATAGATTAGCTAGGACCTTATCTCTAAGTGACCGGTCACTGTTACATGGCAGTTGAGCAGTTTGTGTTATGTATTGTGTTTTCTTGTTTAAAAAATAAGATTTTACTTACCGATAAATCTATTTCTCGTAGTCCGTAGTGGATGCTGGGACTCCGTCAGGACCATGGGGAATAGCGGCTCCGCAGGAGACAGGGCACAAAATTTAAAAGTTTGACCACTAGGTGGTGTGTACTGGCTCCTCCCCCTATGACCCTCCTCCAAGCCTCAGTTAGGATACTGTGCCCGGACGAGCGTACACAATAAGGAAGGATTTTGAATCCCGGGTAAGACTCATACCAGCCACACCAATCACACCGTACAACTTGTGATCTGAACCCAGTTAACAGTATGACAAACGTAGGAGCCTCTGAACAGACGGCTCACAACAATAACAACCCGATTTTTTTGTAACAATAACTATGTACAAGTATTGCAGACAATCCGCACTTGGGATGGGCGCCCAGCATCCACTACGGACTACGAGAAATAGATTTATCGGTAAGTAAAATCTTATTTTCTCTGACGTCCTAGTGGATGCTGGGACTCCGTCAGGACCATGGGGATTATACCAAAGCTCCCAAACGGGCGGGAGAGTGCGGATGACTCTGCAGCACCGAATGAGAGAACTCCAGGTCCTCCTTAGCCAGGGTATCAAATTTGTAGAATTTTACAAACGTGTTCTCCCCTGACCACGTAGCTGCTCGGCAGAGTTGTAATGCCGAGACCCCTCGGGCAGCCGCCCAAGATGAGCCCACCTTCCTTGTGGAATGGGTCTTGACAGATTTAGGCTGTGGCAGGCCTGCCACAGAATGTGCAAGTTGAATTGTGCTACAAATCCAACGAGCAATCGTCTGCTTAGAAGCAGGAGCACCCAGCTTGTTGGGTGCATACAGTATAAACAGCGAGTCAGATTTTCTGACTCCAGCCGTCCTTGAAATATATATTTTCAATGCTCTGACAACGTCCAGCAACTTGGAATCCTCCAAATCGCTAGTAGCCGCAGGCACCACAATAGGCTGGTTCAGGTGAAACGCTGAAACCACCTTAGGCAGAAAGTGAGGACGCGTCCGCAGTTCTGCCCTGTCCGAATGGAAAATCAGATATGGGCTTTTATACGATAAAGCCGCCAATTCTGACACTCTCCTGGCTGAAGCCAGGGCCAGTAGCATGGTTACTTTCCATGTAAGATATTTCAAATCCACCGATTTGAGTGGCTCAAACCAATGGGATTTGAGAAAATCCAAAACTACATTAAGATCCCACGGTGCCACTGGGGGCACAACCGGGGGCTGTATATGTAGTACTCCTTTTACAAAAGTCTGGACTTCAGGAACTGAAGCCAATTCTTTCTGGAAGAAAATCGACAGGGCCGAAATTTGAACCTTAATGGACCCTAATTTGAGGCCCATAGACAATCCTGTTAGCAGGAAATGTAGGAATCGACCCAGTTGAAATTCCTCCGTCGGGGCCTTCCTGGCCTCACACCACGCAACATATTTTCTCCAAATGCGGTGATAATGTTGTGCAGTCACCTCCTTCCTGGCTTTTACCAGGGTAGGGATGACCTCTTCCGGAATGCCTTTTTCCCTTAGGATTCGGCGTTCAACCGCCATGCCGTCAAACGCAGCCGCGGTAAGTCTTGGAATAGACACGGTCCCTGCTGAAGCAGGTCCCGTCTTAGAGGTAGAGGCCACGGATCTTCCGTGAGCATCTCCTGAAGTTCCGGGTACCAAGTTCTTCTTGGCCAATCCGGAGCCACGAGTATCGTTCTTACTCCCCTTTGCCGTATAATTCTCAGTACTTTTGGTATGAGATGCAGAGGAGGAAACACATACACTGACTGGTACACCCATGGTGTTACCAGAGCGTCTACAGCTATTGCCTGAGGGTCTCTTGACCTGGCGCAATACCTGTCCAGTTTTTTGTTGAGGCGGGACGCCATCATGTCCACCATTGGTCTTTCCCAATGGACCACAATCATTCTGGATGAAGTCCCCACTCTCCCGGGTGCAGATCGTGTCTGCTGAGGAAGTCTGCTTCCCAGTTGTCCACTCCCGGGATGAACACAGCTGACAGTGCTAACACATGATTTTCTGCCCAGCGGAGAATCCTTGCAGCTTCTGCCATTGCCCTCCTGCTTCTTGTGCCGCCCTGTCTGTTTACGTGGGCGACTGCCGTGATGTTGTCCGACTGAATCAACACCGGCTGACCCTGAAGCAGAGGTTTTGCCAGGCTTAGAGCATTGTAGATTGCTCTTAGCTCCAGTATATTTATGTGAAGAGACGTCTCCAGGCTTGACCACACGCCCTGGAAGTTTCTTCCCTGTGTGACCGCTCCCCAGCCTCTCAGGCTGGCATCCGTGGTCACTAGGACCCAGTTCTGTATGCCGAATCTGCGGCCCTCTAACAGATGAGCACTCTGCAACCACCATAGCAGAGACACTCTTGTCCTTGTGGACAATTTTATCCGCTGATGCATCTGCAGATGCGATCCGGACCATTTGTCCAGCAGATCCCACTGAAAAGTTCGTGCATGGAATCTGCCGAATGGAATCGCTTCGTAAGAAGCTACCATTTTTCCCAGGACTCTTGTGCATTGATGCACAGATACTTTTCCTGGTTTTAGGAGGTTCCTGACTAGATCGGATAACTCCCTGGCTTTCTCCTCCGGAAGAAATACCTTTTTCTGAACAGTGTCCAGAATCATCCCTAGGAACAACAGACGTGTCGTCGGGATCAGTTGGGATTTTGGAAAATTCAGAATCCACCCGTGTTGTTGGAGCACTACTTGGGTTAGTGCTACTCCGACCTCCAGCTGTTCTCTGGATCTTGCCCTTATCAGGAGATCGTCCAAGTAAGGGATAATTAAGACGCCTTCTCTTCGAAGAAAGATCATCATTTCGGCCATTACCTTGGTAAAGACCCGGGGTGCCGTGGACAATCCAAACGGCAGCGTCTGAAACTGATAATGACAGTTTTGGACCACGAACCTGAGGTACCCTTGGTGTGAAGGACAATTTGGAACATGAAGGTAAGAATCCTTGATGTCCAAGGACACCATAAAATCCCCCTCTTCCAGATTCGCTATCACTGCTCTGAGTGACTCCATCTTGAACTTGAATTTTTGTATGTACAGGTTCAGAGATTTTAGATTTAGAATCGGTCTTACCGAGCCGTCCGGCTTCGGTACCACAAATAGCGTGGAGTAATACCCCTGTCCCTGTTGTAGGAGGGGTACCTTGACTATCACCTGCTGAGAATACAGCTTGTGAATGGCCTCCAATACCGTCGCCCTGTCGGAGGGAGACGTTGGCAAAGCAGACTTTAGGAAACGGCGAGGAGGGGACTTCTCGAATTCCAACCTGTAACCCTGAGATACTACCTGCAGGATCCAGGGGTCCACCTGCGAGTGAGCCCACTGTGCGCTGAAATGTTTGAGGCGACCCCCCACCGCCCCTGAGTCTGCTTGTAAGGTCCCAGCGTCATGCTGACGCCTTTGTAGAAGCCGGGGAGGGCTTCTGCTCCTGGGAAGGAGCTGCTTGTTGCAGTCTCTTACCCTTTCCTTTGCCTCGGGGCAAATAGGAATGTCCTTTTGCTCGTTTGTTCTTATAGGAACGAAAGGACTGCGGCTGAAAAGCCTGCGGCTTTTTCTGCTGGGAGGTGACCTGGGGTAAAAAGGTGGATTTTCCGTCCGTTGCCGTGGCCACCAGATCCGATAGACCGACCCCAAATAATTCCTCCCCCTTATACGGCAATACTTCCATATGTCGTTTGGAATCCGCATCACCTGACCACTGGCGCGTCCATAAACTTCTTCTGGCAGATATGGACATCGCACTTACTCTTGATGCCAGAGTGCAAATATCTCTCTGTGCATCTCGCATATAAAGAAATGCATCCTTTAACTGCTCTATAGTCAGTAAAATACTGTCCCTATCCAGGGTATCAATATTTTCAGACAGTGACTCCGACCAAGCCACGCCAGCACTGCACATCCAGGCTGAGGCGATTGCTGGTCTCAGTATAACACCCGTATGTGTGTATATACTTTTTAATGTATTCTCCAGCCTCCTATCAGCTGGATCCTTGAGGGCGGCCGTATCAGGAGACGGTAACGCCACTTGCTTTGATAAGCGTGTGAGCGCCTTATCCACCCTAGGAGGTGTTTCCCAGCGCGCCCTAACCTCTGGCGGGAAAGGGTATAATGCCAATAACGTCTTTGAAATTAGCAGTTTTCTATCTGGGGTAACCCACGCTTCATCGCACACTTCATTCAGTTCCTCTGATTCAGGAAAAACTATCGGTAGTTTTTTCACACCCCACATAATACCCCTTTTTGTGGTACTTGCAGTATCAGAGATATGCAAAGCCTCCTTCATTGCCGTGATCATATAACGTGTGGCCCTACTGGAAAATACGTTGGTTTCTTCACCGTCGACACTGGATTCAGTGTCAGTGTCTGGGTCTGTGTCGACCGACTGAGGTAAAGGGCGTTTTACAGCCCCTGACGGTGTCTGAGACGCCTGGACAGGTACTAACTGGTTTGCCGGCTGTCTCATGTCGTCAACCGACTTTTGTAGCGTGCTGACACTATCCCGTAATTCCATAAACAAAGCCATCCATTCTGGTGTCGACTCCCTAGGGGGTGACATCACCATTACAGGCAATTGCTCCGCCTCCACGCCAACATCGTCCTCATACATGTCGACACACACGTACCGACACACAGCAGACACACAGGGAATGCTCTGATAGAAGACAGGACCCCACTAGCCCTTTGGGGAGACAGAGGGAGAGTTTGCCAGCACACACCCAAGCGCTATAAATATATATAGGGACAACCTTAATAAGTGTGTTCCCTTTATAGCAGCTCAAATATTATAAATATCGCCAATAAGTGCCCCCCCTCTCTGTTTTTACCCTGTTTCTGTAGTGCAGTGCAGGGGAGAGTCCTGGGAGCCTTCCTCGCAGCGGAGCTGGGCAGGAAAATGGCGCTGTGTGCTGAGGAGAATAGGCCCCGCCCCCTTTTTGGCGGGCTTCTTCTCCCGGTTTTTTTGGAACCTGGCAGGGGTTAAATACATCCATATAGCCCCAGGGGCTATATGTGATATATTTTAGCCAGAATAGGTATATTACATTGCTGCCCAGGGCGCCCCCCCCAGCGCCCTGCACCCTCAGTGACCGCTGGTGTGAAGTGTGCGGAGAGCAATGGCGCACAGCTGCAGTGCTGTGCGCTACCTCATGAAGACTGAGACGTCTTCTGCCGTCGGTTTCTGGACCTCTTCTCTATTCGGCATCTGCAAGGGGGTCGGCGGCGCGGCTCCGGTGACCCATCCAGGCTGTACCTGTGATCGTCCCTCTGGAGCTAGTGTCCAGTAGCCTAAGAAGCAAATCCATCCTGCACGCAGGTGAGTTCACTTCTTCTCCCCTAAGTCCCTCGTTGCAGTGAGCCTGTTGCCAGCAGGACTCACTGAAAATAAAAAACCTAACAAACTTTTTCTAAGCAGCTCTTTAGGAGAGCCACCTAGATTGCACCCTGCTCGGACGGGCACAAAAACCTAACTGAGGCTTGGAGGAGGGTCATAGGGGGAGGAGCCAGTACACACCACCTAGTGGTCAAACTTTTAAATTTTGTGCCCTGTCTCCTGCGGAGCCGCTATTCCCCATGGTCCTGACGGAGTCCCAGCATCCACTAGGACGTCAGAGAAAACAAAATAATGAGATGTCATTTGGATGCAGGACCATAATATTACCCCAAAATCAACCTAATATGATTGGCAATAAAATGAGTGTTGATCAGTGTTCTAGCATGTACAAATAGGATTTTGGTTACCTACCGGTAAATCCTTTTCTCGTAGTCCGTAGAGGATGCTGGGGTCCATATTAGTACCCAGGGGTATAGAAGGGTCCACCAGGAGCCATTAGCACTTTAAAGGTTTAATAGTGTGGGTTGGCTCCTCCCTCTATGCCCCTCCTACCAGACTCAGTCTAGAAACTGTGCCCGAGGAGACAACATACTTCGAGAGAAGGAATTACACAGACAGTGGCGAGATTCATACCAGCTCACACAACAGGAGAATCCGGCCAACATGCCGGAACAACTCAGCAACAGCTGAAACAGTAAATAACCAGAACTTACCTAGGAACTAGGAAACACTGAACCATAAAACAAATGCAGGAAAACGAAGCGCTGGGCGGGCGACCAGCATCCTCTATGGACTACGAGAAAAGAATTTACCGGGAGGTAACCAAAATCCTATTTTCTCTTACGTCCTAGAGGATGCTGGGGTCCATATTAGTACCATGGGGATGTACCAAAGCTCCCAGTACGGGAGGGAGAGCGCGGAGGCTCCTGCAACACTGCTGGACCAAACTTGAGGTCATCAGAGGCCAAAGTATCGAACTTGTAAAACTTGGCAAACGTGTTCGACCCAGACCAAGTAGCTGCTCGGCAGAGTTGTACCGCCGATACACCCCGGCCAGTCGCCCAGGAAGAGCCCACTTTACGAGTAGAGTGGTCCTTTACAGATTTCGGATACGGCAATCCTGCCATGGAATAAGCATGCTGGATAGTGAACCTGATCCAGTGGGAAATCGACTGCTTAGAACCAGGACATCCAATTTTCTTTGGATCATAGAGGACAAACAGAGAGTCACTTTTCCTATGACGAGCCATCCTCTTCACCTAAATCTTCAAAGTCCTCACTACATCCAAGGCCTTTGAAGTAATTAAGGAGTCAGTAGCCACTGGCACCACAATAGGTTGGTTGATGTGGAAAGCAGACACAACCTTAGGTAGGAACTGTGGACGAGTCCTAAGTTCCGCCCTGTCTTCATGGAAGATCAGATAGGGGCTTTTACAAGATAAAGCCCCCAATTCCGACATGCGTCGTGCAGAAGCCAAGGCCAACAAGGTGACCGCCTTCCCCGTGAGAAACTTGAGGTCAGCCTCCTGTAGAGGCTCAAACCAAGCAGATTGCAGGAACTGCAACACCACATCCAGATCCCATGGAGCCGTAGGCGCCACAAAGGGAGGCTGAATGTGCAGAACCCCTTTCAAAAAGGTCTGAACCTCAGGAAGAACAGCCAATTGTTTCTGGAAGAAGATGGACAAAGCAGAGATCTGGACCTTGATGGAGCCCAGTCTCAGTCCCATATCCACCCCTGCGCTTGCAGGAAAAGGAGAAAACATCCAAGTTGAAACTCCACCGCCGGAAACTTTTTGGCCTCACACCAAGAAACATATTTCTTCCATATGCGATGGTAATGTTTAGACGTTACCCCCTTCCTGGCCTGTATCAGGATAGGATTGACCTCACTCGGGATACCTTTCGGAGCTAAGATCTGGCATTCAACCGCCATGCCGTCAAACGTAGCCGCGGTAAGTCTTGATAAGCGAATGGCCCCTGTAGAAGCAGATCCTCCCGAAGAGGTAAAGGCCGTGGATCTTCCAGCAGAAGATCCAGCAGATCCACGTACCAAGCCCTCCTTGGCCAGTCCGGAGCAATGATGATTGCCAGAACCTTTGTTCTTCTTATGAGCTGAAGAACCTTTGGAATCAGAGGAAATGGAGGGAACACATACACCGCCACTGCCTGTGGGTCTCTTGACCTGGAACAGTACCTCCGTAGCTTCTTGTTGAGGCCATCATGTCTATGTGGGGAACCCCCCACCAACCGGTTACCTCCTTGAACACCTCCAGATGGAGGCCCCACTCCTCTGGATGGAGATCGTATCTGCTGAAGAAGTCTGCTTCCCAGTTGTCTACGCCCGGAATGAAGATTGCAGACATCACCGCCGCGTGCCTTTCTGCCCAGATGAGGATTCTTGACACCTCTGACATGGCAGCCCTGCTCTTCGTTCTGACTTGTCGGTTTATGTAGGCCACCGTGGTCACATTGGCCCTCATTCCGAGTTGTTCGCTCGTTAGTGGTTTTCGCAACAGAGCGATTTGTCGCAAACTGCGCATGCGCAATGTTCGCAGAGCGCATGCACTTAGTTATTTTACTCAAAAGTTAGGTATTTTACTCACGGCATAACGAGGAATTTTCATCGTTCTGGTGATCGTAGTGTGATTGACAGGAAGTGGGTGTTTCTGGGCGGAAACTGGCAGTTTTATGGGTGTGTGCTGAAAAACGCTGCCGCCGTTTCTGGGAAAAACCCGGGAGTGGCTGGAGAAACGGGGGAGTGTCTGGGCGAACACTGGGTGTGTTTGTGACGTCAAACCAGGAACGAAACTGACTGAACTGATCGCAGTGGCAGAGTAAGTCCCGAGCTACTTAGAAACTGCAAAAAAATTTCTGTTCGCAATTCTGCTAAGCTAAGATTCACTCCCAGTAGGCGGCGGCTTAGCGTGTGCAAAGCTGCTAAAAGCAGCTAGCGAGCGAACAACTCGGAATGAGGGCCATTGTCCGACTGCACCTGAACAGCCCGATCCTGTAGAAGGTGTGCTGCTTGCAGAAGGGCGTTGTAAACTGCCCTGAGTTCCAGGATGTTTATTGGGAGAAGTGATTCTTGATCCGACCATCATCCCTGAAAGGTTTCCCCCAGAGCAACCGCTCCCCAACCTCTTAGACTTGCATCTGTGGTTAAAAGGATCTAGTCTTGAATTCCGAACCTTCTAGAAGGTGCGGAAGATGCAGCCACCAGAGGAGCGAAATCCTGGCTTTCGGAGACAGGCGTATCCTCTTGTGCATGTGTAGGTGAGAGCTCGACCACTGGTCCAACAGGTCCAGCTAAAAGGGTCAAGCATGAAACCTGCCATACTGCAGAGCCTCGTAGGCAGCAACCATCGTCCCCAGAAGGCGTATGCATTAATGAACCGATACCCGGGTAGGCTTTAGGACCTCCCGGACCATTGCTTGAATCACCAACGCTTTCTCCATCGGGAGAAATACCCTCTGCACTTCCGTGTCGAGGATCATTCCCAGGAAATACAGCCGCCTTGTCTGCTCCAGATGAGACTTTGGAAGGTTTAGTATCAAACCGTGCCTCCTGAGCAGCCGTGTCGTGAGCGCGATGGAATGCAACAACCTCTCCCTGGAAGACGCCTTGATCAGGAGATCGTCCAGATATGGAATTATGTTCACCCCCTGTTTGCGGAGGAGAACAATCATCTCCGCCATCACCTTGGTGAAGATCCTCGGTGCTGTGGAGAGGCCAAACGGCAGCGCCTGGAACGGATAGTGATCGTCCATCAGCGCAAACCTGAGATATGCTTGATGCGGCGCCCAAATGGGAATGTGGGGGTAAGCATCCTTGATGTCCAGGGACACCATGTACTCCCTCTCCGTCAGTCCTGAGAGAACAGCTCTCAGAGATTCCATCTTGAATTTGAACTCCTTGAGATAAGGGTTCAAAGATTTTAAGTTTAGAATAGGCCGCACCGAACCATCCGGTTTCGGTACCACAAAAAGGTTCGAATAATAACCCTTGTTCCGCTGCTGAAGTGGGACCGGAACAATGACCTCTGACACCACCAATTTTCTGATGGCCTCCAGAAGAACTGTCCTGTCTGCAAGCAGCGCTGGTAAGCCTGACTTGAAGAAACGGTGGGGCGGGGGATCTTGAAACACCAGTCTGTACCCGCTGAACACTATATCCAGAACCCAGGGGTCCAGACCCAACGACACCCAGACGTGGCTGAACTGCTGGAGTCTTGCCCCCACCTGACCTTCCTCTAGGCCTAGCTGTCCACCGTCATGCGGAGGACTTAGGGGTATCAGAAGCGGCTTCTGGGTCTGGGAACCTGCGGGAGCGGGTTTCTTTCCCTTGGCACGACCACCTCTGAAGAAGGTGTTCGAAGGCTTATTCTTTCTAGGCCTCGCGGGCCGAAAGGACTGTGACGTGGTAGATGAAAAGGTCTTCTTCGTAGCCGGTGCAGCTGAGGGGAGAAAAGGAGACTTACCCGCAGTAGCCGTGGCAATCCATGCATCCAGCGCCTCCCCAAAGAGAGCCTGACCTTTGTATGGTAGGCCTTCCACACACTTCCTGGATTCCGTGTCCGCAGACCAGTTGCGCAGCCAGAGACCTCTGCGAGCCGAGGCGGACATGGAGGAGATCCCCGAAGCCATGGAACCCAGGTCCTTCATGAAATCCACCAGAAACCCTCCAGAATCCTGAATATTACGTAAAAATAAATCAACGTCACCTATGTACAGCATAGTCGATTCCTCCTGCAGAGTGAATGACCACCTGGCAATAGCTTTAGCAATCCAAGCACAGGCTATAGTAGGCCGCAATATAGCCCCTGAAGCCGTGTAAATGGATTTTAGCGTAGCATCCACCTTGCGATCTGCCGGGTTCTTTAACGCGGTAGATCCCGGGAACGGTAATACAACCTGTTTGGACAGCCTGGAGACAGAGGCGTCGACTATCGGCGGGGACTCCCATCTCTTCCTATCTTCCTCTGGGAAGGGAAAAGCCACTAAGACCCTCTTGGGAATCTGGAATTTCTTTTCCGGAGTTTCCCATGCCTTTTCAAAGATAGCATTCAATTCTTTGTATGCCGGGAAAGTGAGGGGGGGCTTATTATCTGGGAAGAAGGCCTCCTCCACCTGTTCCGGAGCTGTGTCCGAAATGTGTAAAACATCCCTAACAGCCTCAATCATCAACTGCACCTCCTTGGCAAGTGATGCTGTACCCCTCGACACATCCCTGTCACCGTCTGCAGCATCAGAGTCGGTGTCCGTGTCATCCTGCATAATTGCAAGTGCATGTTTGTGAGAATGTACCACAGGGGACCCCGAGGAGGCAGTATCAGACCATACAACCATAGAGAACTGGAGGACTTGAGTGCAGCAACTCTATCAGAAATCTGAGAAATAGTCCCCCTCAGAGAGACTAACCATTCTGGCTTTCTAGCTGGGATCTGTGCTAAAACAGTGCAATCCTGATTACATGGAATGGAGTCTTCCTGGGAAGACAAATCCTCTGCAGCATATGAAACAGTGTCCCTAGACATGTTGCACACACACTCAAACACCCCACAAACACACAGGGTATTATGAAAACAGTTTCCCCCCCAAGAATGGCAGAGAGACACAGAGATTGGAGCCAAGCCACACACAGCGCTATCAAAGGTATAGGGAGTCCCTTACCAGCACTGGCTGTGTCCCTTAATAGGTGACACAGCTTGTACACAGCCCCTTCTACAACCCCCTTGGTACCGTACAGACAGATGGAGATTGCTCTGGGAGGGACCTGGTTCCACTTGTAGTAAGTGCAGGCAGGAGAAAATGGCACTGAATGCTGCAGGGTCCGCTCTGAGAAGCTCCGCCCCCTCTATGGCGCTGTCTTCCCACTCACTGATAGATCATACTGGCCAGAGGAGTTGCGCTGGCCTGGATCCGCAGACCCCGACAGACTTGCAGTGGACAGTGTAGGGTTCGGCACTGGCCCAGGGCGCCCCTCCCAGCGCCGCACTGCAGTACCGCTGAGCCATCACAGAGCGCGTGTGAGACCGCGCTCCTTACCCTAAGGCCGCCTGCTTCACAACGCTTGCAAGGGGGGACAGTGACTCACTCGCCACCTCTCCAGCTCCCGAGTGGGTGGCGGCCAGCAGCCTCCCTGTAAAACAAAAAACTCTGAAAAGAAAAAAATTTAACTTTCTCTAAAGAAGCTCAGTAGAGCTCCCCTTGCTGTGACCGACTCCTCCGGGCATATTTTCTAAACTGAGTCTGGTAGGAGGGGCATAGAGGGAGGAGCAAGCCCACACTCTCAAACTCTAAGTGCCAATGGCTCCTGGTGGACCGGTCTATACCCCATGGTACTAATATGGACCCCAGCATCCTCTAGGAGGACGTAAGAGAAAAGCCCCTAAGCACAAACTGGGACCATCCTAGAAAAATTTAAGCATATAGGTAGCCAATGAAAGTTACATGACGCATCTCCATATAACATTAAATGATTTTATTTTAATTTGAGTAATCTTAGTGTAAACTATGAAGAAAGCAGATGGTAAGGAAGAGACTTTCTGTACACTTCACTTTCCACATGTAGAAGCCATACAGAGTAAAATATCATCCAATTATAAAGAGACAGATGCAGTCTAGACATGCAGACTCCTGTTCCAAAAAAAAATATTATGGTTTCAAAACAAACTAAAAAAACCCTACATAGAATAAGCCTCCATCGAGGAATCTCATATCATCACATAGCCACAAACACATTACCTTCAGAGTAAAGGAAATAAGAAATAAAAAAAAAAAAATCTTTTTAGCAATACACGCTTCCAATACATTGCCATGTTTAATTTTTTTTTTTTATTTTTTTTAATAAAAGACATATGATCTCATTTTTCCCCAAGGTATATTACAAGAGCGGCGTGTGAATAAAGATATTGTAACAATGACAACCAGGCGGCAGGACCTGTGATAGGCTATGCACAATGAAGAGACCGGTGGGGTAAGCTGTTGCTATAGTAACTGAAGAGCGATTTTTTTTTTCCTCTCTTACTT
This sequence comes from Pseudophryne corroboree, assembly GCF_028390025.1. NCBI lineage: Eukaryota > Metazoa > Chordata > Amphibia > Anura > Myobatrachidae > Pseudophryne > Pseudophryne corroboree. Next base: position 169,074,629 of record NC_086444.1, on the reverse strand, counting down.
CCACAGTCCCAGAGCAGGCCAAAAAAAACCTCTAATTTACAACCTACACATGCATTAATTATATGAGTCACTCAAACCTCCCTGGGTCCGTGCAGCAAGCCCTTTTTGCTCTTAGGAAGAAGAAAACCATAAGTGTATGGGAATGAAAGGAACTATATTCTGCCATTTGGGTCCAAAGTGCATTATTGCCTTGCAGGTGAGGAGAGGGTAAAACTAAATACAGCAGCACTTTTAATCAGGGGTCATAAACAGGAAGCAATACTGAGGCATGTCAAAACATAAAGCACTTGCCCCTGAAAACCTGCAGCATCCTAAGTGATTCAGCTGCTTGATCCCAGCCTGACACAAATAAATTATAAATGAAATAATGGATGAAAGAGGATATATTATTAGTATCACTTTAGTCTCCGAAAACAAAATAAATATTTTAAGGTTATTAAGTGCAACGGACCGCCTTTATGGTGCAAAATGTCCCTTTTAAATGTACGTGAATAGTATCTAGACCAGGCATTCCCAACCACGGTCCTCAAGGCACGCTAACAGTGCAGGTTTTAGTGATATCCAGGCTTCAGCACAGGTGACTTAATTGGTAGCTCAGTTATTTTGATTTAACCATCTGTGCTGCAGCCTGGATATCACTAAAACCTGCACTGTTGGTGTGCCTTGAGGACCGTGGTTGGGAATGCCTGATCTAGACTGTAAGCTCCAATGGGACAGAGACTGATGTGAATGATTCAATATCCTTTGTAGAATGCTGAGTAACATGGTGGCACAATACTAAGAATGATACATAAATATTCCACCAGCGTCTGCAGCTCAGTGTGACGGGAAACACAAGTGTGAAATTCTGCCAAGCGACAGCCTTTGACATTTCTGCAGTTTGCATTTATTATGATAAAGCACAAAGAGACTAGTTCAGAGATAGACTGAAACACAGGTTTGCATAAAGGCTGTTTTCTAAAGCCCCCCAAACATTACTGCGACTTGTCTGAGGCACAAGTCGGATCAGCTTTCCCTGGAACTCCCCCAGCAGCTCCCCGTGAGTGCTTCCATCAGATCTGCCACTTGATGTGCCATTTTTTACATGCGATTTATCGCATGCTGCCGCTACCACTGTGTGGGTGGGAGGGTCCAGAGAAATGGCACTCAAGTGAAGACATGCGAGAAATCACATGCGATATATCGCAGGTGCTAAAAAACCAGCGGCGATGTGCACCCGATGGCTGCAACTCCAATTTATCTTATGTGCAGCACGTCGGACCTCCGACTCAGCCCTGATGCGTACGGAACCTCAACCCCGATGCGTACAGGACCACGGATCGGATCAGATGTCAAACACCTGCAATTTGGCCACTTTTCATTCGATTTCTCTGCCCGATGCATCTGAATCGCATGAAAAGAGCCCAAATCGCACTAGTGTATGGCCAGCTTCACACATTACAGCTAATGTTACTGTAGTGGTGCAAAGTATATGGGATATTGATTCCCCAGAATTGTGCTTAGTGGGCTATATGGTCATCTACACGGGATGTAGTAATGTGACCGGCGGTCAGGAGACCGCTGGTCACAATACAGACACCTCCATTCCGCCCCCTGAAAATGCTGACTAACAGGTACTATTCCCACTCGTGGATGTCCATGACACCCACAGAGTGGGAAAAGAACCTGTGGCGAGGGTAAAACGGCTCCAATACATATAATCAAACTGTAAGGGTTGTGTCTGTACATATTTTTGAGACATATACTTACAGGAACTGTCTATGTACTATGGAGAAAAAAAAAAAATACATAGGAATTTTTGTCTTTTCGTTTCGGGAATGCAAAAATGACTGGATGAATTTGGATGCAGTTTTCACTATTGAATAGTTTAGTGAGCTAGAAAGGAGTTGGGATCAACATGCCGGCGGACAGAACACCGACCTTGCCATTTAAATAGTAAGAATCCCGACAGGGGAAGGTCAGTATACTTACCTTACCCAATGCCCCCCTCTCCCTAATCTTCCATTCCCACAGCATTAAACCTAAATTCAAGAAAAAATACATAGTCTGGGGAAAAAGGCAAAAGACTTACTCAGATTAAGTACCTTTTCCCAAATTTTGCATCTCAATTGGCTAATAGTATACTAAGGGGCTGATAAAGAAGCGCCTGCAGCCGCATCTATTGGCTTTCGCCTGCTTGTGACTTTATGCAAATGCCAATATAAAGTCCTTTCCTTCCGTCCATCTGTGCATCCAAATGTGCAAAGTTTAAAATGCGTACTGGCAGCATCTGTCCATGCACAAATACCGGTTGGTGCACCCAGAGCAATTTAAACATGCATGGGATAAACATAAGGATAGCCTTACAAAGAAATAAGGATCAAATAAGGTTTGAGATAAATATATGATTAAAAAAGGGGCAGACTAGATGGGCCAAGTGGTTCTTATCTGTCGTCAAATTCTCTCTCTTGGTCCAGTCCTATGGCAGATGCAGTTTCTGCATCAAAGTATGGCCTCCCATATGAGAGGTTAAGCTGCTGTGTATGCAACCACTTTAACCGCCACTCCAACACTCCCAAAACATGGCCATAAGTTGGACCATCTCTGTTTGTGCACTAACACATCTCAGTTACCGCCCAGAAATGCCCTGCATGCACCTGAAATTGCAACTGTGACTCTGTACAGACACAATTGGGACGCATGTGCCGTGCGACTTAAGACAAAAGCAGTAGCAAAAATGTATCCACTACATTGGCAGTGCATGCACCTCTGAATTACGGTCTATGGGGTCTATCTACTAAGCCTTGGAGAGAGATAAAGTGGACAGAGATAAAACTGAGCTGCCTGGCGTGGTCCTGACAGGTCCTGCGCAACTCCGTTATCAGGTGTTTTTTTTGCCGAAAATACATTTTACATCACTATGCGATGAACAAGCAACATTTGCTGATTAAAATGATATGCGGCATGCCTATATTCTGTGTGTGACCACGGATGTATTGCATACGAAATGCTGTGTCACAGTGTCGTGGCTGTTTTCTAGAAAAACACTGTAGCACAGCATTGCGTATGCAGATACAGCCGCGCACAGAATATAGGCATACCGCTTATCATTTTAATCCGCATTAGCTGCTTGTGCCTCTGATTTTCATCAGTTCGGGATTACCAAGTTACACTGCGGCATGGCATGACTAGAAGGGCTGTTTAACGTGCAGGGAGGATAGATGTCAGGGGACACATCTATAGACCCCTACATTGCTAATAGTGTACTAAGCATTTAGGATCAGTATAGCACATTAACACGCATATTTAAAAGGAAAGTCACAAAGTCCATGGCATGCCAAAACAGGGCTACTCGGTGTGATTGAGGATAGGTGAGTGTGGAAACATACGCAGTAGTGCTTGCTGGTTAAAAAAGTTTGCAGAGCAGCATTGCTCGTGAAATTTTTCTACAATCTGCGTTACCATCTGGAACCTATTAGCTATCTTCCCTATACCCTGGAGACACGGGGTCTGCCCAGTGCAGCTGTTTTTACCTTGACACCATTATCTGTGAAAGAAGGGTGAAGGGCAATGTGAGCGGGACCAATCAGAAGCCACAAATATTGCCGCTACAGTTTCTTATTGGTCATCCTGATCACACTTTAAATAATCATGCACATTTAAAAAGAAGTGTTTCAATCCATACAGAACACTAGGGGAAAATACATTCTAGGTATAACTTTATTAGCTTAGTACAGTGGTTCCCAAACTTTTTTAAATCACGGCACCCTAGAGTATCATAATTTTTTTCATGGCACCCCTAAGCCAATACTTTATTGAAAAATTTATAAAGAAATATTAAATTAAGTAAATTGTCTTTATAGGTCATCCTTAGGGTAACTTATGTGGTGAGGGACAAGATTTGCTTCTGCTTGTCAATATATTTTATGATTGGCAGCCATTGACACTGGTTTTGCTTTTTACATTGACCATGCAGAATTTAAATTGGTTCTGGACCACCAACCCGAGGCACCCCTGCAAGTGTCCCGAGGCACCCCAGGGTGCCACGGCACACAGTTTGGGAACCACTGGCTTAGTATATTCTTCTCCTACATCATGTGTATCAGATGCAGGAGTAGACTTCAGAGGCTTTATATAGTCTTGCAAGGTAGAGATGCTCCTCCTCTCAAACCATTTTATAAAGTCAGCAGCTGAGATAGAACAGCTAACATGATATGCATAATATACAAAATATTCTATTTAAAATAGCCAATACTCTGTTTAACTGAAGTTTAAAATGCATTTTTTATTGAGCACACATCCCTATTCCTATGTTAAGCGCCAGATTACTAACAAGGGGCAATAGCAGAAAATACTACAGGAAACATTGATGAGCGTTAGATATTCCAGAAATGAACATCTCCGAATGGAAAATTTACTTTATAATCCATGCTTTAAAAAAAAAAAAAAAAGGGATGGTTAGTTAAGAATAGAAATGCTGTATCACAAGTTTGCTTTGAAAAAGTAACATTTCTATGCGCTTGCTTTAATAGAGCTTCAGCGTTTAGTTACAGAGTCGGCACTGTGTGCCTTGGTCCTTTGTTTCCAGCTTATTGTGCTGCCCTGTTTGGCGGCTGGTGAAAGCACTTTCTGTGCTGATTGCCATGTTCTACCAGCGGACCAGCTTCCAAGCAGCACAATAGCTCTCCAGTTTAAATAGAATTAGCTTCCCTGCTTTTTCCCTCCTTCTTTAAGTAAACATTGAGTAATGTATGACATAATGTAATTTGTATTTGCGTGTTTCCCTGACACTCACAGTCATGTCACAGAACAGACAAGCTGCATTCAAATAATAAGCTTTTTTGTATGTGTGGCACGGTCTCTCACACATTTGTGCCAACAGAGCAGACTAATTAGAGTGAATCACAGATCAAAGTATATCAAGTCATTGAGGTTGCTTCACACTGAAGTTGGTCCACTTATGTTTACAAAGCTTTAAATATATATATATATATATACATATATATATATATATATATATATACATATATATATATATACATATATATATATATATATATATATATATATATATATAGAGAGAGAGAGAGAGAGAGAGAGAACTTTATTTATTTTTATTACCAAGGTAATTATTGTGTGACATAAAACTAACAAAACATATGGTCTTATCTACAGAAGTACCAAAGGTATGCGGCCAGGTCAACTCAGTTGGGTGTGGTATTTTAGGTCGACCACTACTGGTCGACAGTAAGTAGGTCGACATGGACTCTAGGTGTCGTATTCTTCGTAAAGTGACGGGTAACCCCAATTAGTGCAGACTTCCCAATTGTAGTCCACGTGGATCGTAAAGTGTGAAAAAAGGTTAAAAAAATAAAAAATAAGATTTTACTTACCGATAAATCTATTTCTCGTAGTCCGTAGTGGATGCTGGGACTCCGTAAGGACCATGGGGAATAGCGGCTCCGCAGGAGACAGGGCACAAAATAAAAGCTTGAGATATCAGGTGGTGTGCACTGGCTCCTCCCCCTATGACCCTCCTCCAAGCCAGTTAGGATACTGTGCCCGGACGAGCGTACATAATAAGGAAGGATATTGAATCCCGGGTAAGACTCATACCAGCCACACCAATCACACCGTACAACTCGTGATCTGAACCCAGTTAACAGTATGATAAATTTAAAGGAGCCTCTGAAAGGATGGCTCAACAATAATAACCCGAATTTTTTGTAACAATAACTATATACAAGTATTGCAGACAATCCGCACTAGGGATGGGCGCCCAGCATCCACTACGGACTACGAGAAATAGATTTATCGGTAAGTAAAATCTTATTTTCTCTAACGTCCTAAGTGGATGCTGGGACTCCGTAAGGACCATGGGGATTATACCAAAGCTCCCAAACGGGCGGGAGAGTGCGGATGACTCTGCAGCACCGAATGAGAGAACTCCAGGTCCTCCTCAGCCAGGGTATCAAATTTGTAGAATTTAGCAAACGTGTTTGCCCCTGACCAAGTAGCTGCTCGGCAAAGTTGTAAAGCCGAGACCCCTCGGGCAGCCGCCCAAGATGAGCCCACTTTCCTTGTGGAATGGGCTTTTACTGATTTTGGCTGTGGCAATCCTGCCACGGAATGTGCAAGCTGAATTGTACTACAAATCCAACGAGCAATCGTCTGCTTTGAAGCAGGAGCACCCAGCTTGTTGGGTGCATACAGGATAAACAGCGAGTCAATTTTCCTGACTCCAGCCGTCCTGGAACATATTTTTTCAAGGCCCTGACAACGTCTAGCAACTTAGAGTCCTCTAAGTCCCTAGTAGCCGCAGGTACCACAATAGGTTGGTTCATGTGAAATGCAGAAACCACCTTAGGTAGAAATTGAGGACGAGTCCTCAATTCCGCCCTGTCAGAATGAAAATTTAGGTAAGGGCTTTTACATGATAAAGCCGCCAATTCTGACACACGCCTAGCTGAAGCCAAGGCCAACAGCATCGACACCTTCCACGTGAGATATTTTAAATCTACCGTAGACAATGGTTCAAACCAGTGTGATTTTAGAAATCTCAACACAACATTGAGATCCCAAGGTGCCACTGGAGGCACAAAAGGAGGCTGTATGTGCAGCACCCCTTTCACAAATGTCTGAACTTCAGGTACTGAAGCCAGTTCTTTCTGGAAGAATATCGACAGGGCCGAAATTTGAACCTTAATGGACCCTAATTTTAGGCCCATAGACAGTCCTGTTTGCAGGAAATGCAAGAAACGACCCAGTTGAAATTCCTGTGTAGGGGCCTTCTTGGCCTCACACCACGCAACATATTTACGCCAAATGCGGTGATAATGTTTTGCGGTTACTTCCTTTCTGGCTTTTACCAGAGTAGGGATGACTTCTTCTGGAATGCCCTTGTCCTTCAGGATCCGGCGTTCAACCGCCATGCCGTCAAACGCAGCCGCGGTAAGTCTTGGAACAGACAAGGCCCCTGCAGTAGCAGGTCCTGTCTTAGAGGTAGAGGCCACGGTTCGTCCGTGAGCATCTCTTGAAGTTCCGGGTACCAAGACCTTCTTGGCCAATCCGGAACCACGAGTATAGTTCTTACTCCTCTCCTTCTTATGATTCTCAATACTTTCGGTATGAGGGGCAGAGGAGGGAATACATACACTGACTGGTACACCCACGGCGTTACCAGAGCGTCCACTGCTATTGCCTGAGGGTCCCTTGACCTGGCGCAATATCTGTCCAGTTTTTTGTTTAGACGTGACGCCATCATGTCCACCTTTGGTCTTTCCCAACGGTGTACAATTTGGTGGAAGACTTCTGGGTGAAGTCCCCACTCTCCCGGGTGAAGGTCGTGTCTGCTGAGGAAGTCTGCTTCCCAGTTGTTCACTCCCGGAATGAACACTGCTGACAGTGCTATCACATGATTTTCCGCCCAGCGAAGAATCCTTGCAGTTTCTGCCATTGCCCTCCTGCTTCTCGTGCCGCCCTGTCTGTTTATGTGGGCGACTGACGTGATGTTGTCCGACTGGATCAACACCGCCTGACCCTGAAGCAGAGGTTTTGCTTGAATTAAGGCATTGTAAATGGCCCTTAGTTCTAGAATGTTTATATGAAGAGATGTTTCCATGCTTGACCACAAGCCCTGGAAATTCCTTCCCTGTGTGACTGCTCCCCAGCCTCTCAGGCTGGCATCCGTGGTTACCAGGATCCAATCCTGAATGCCAAATCTGCGGCCCTCTAGTAGATGAGCCCTCTGAAGCCACCACAGGAGAGACACCCTTGTCCTTGGCGACAGGGTTATCCGTTGATGCATCTGAAGATGCGATCCGGACCATTTTCCCAGTAGATCCCACTGAAAAGTTCTTGCATGGAATCTTCCGAATGGAATCGCTTCGTAAGAAGCCACCATTTTTCCCAGGACCCTTGTGCACTGATGCACTGAGACCTGTCCTGGTTTTAGGAGGTTCCTGACTAGCTCGGATAACTCCCTGGCCTTCTCCTCCGGGAGAAACACCTTCTTCTGGACTGTGTCCAGAATCATTCCTAAGAACAGTAGACGTGTCGTTGGAATCAGCTGCGATTTTGGAATATTTAGAATCCATCCGTGCTGACTTAGCACTACCTGAGATAGTGCCACTCCGACTTCTAACTGTTCCTTGGTTCTTGCCCTTATCAGGAGATCGTCCAAGTAAGGGATAATTAAGATGCCTTTTCTTCGTAGAAGAATCATCATTTCGGCCATTACCTTGGTAAAGACCCGAGGCGCCGTGGACAATCCAAACGGCAGCGTCTGAAACTGATAATGACAGTTTTGTACTACAAACCTGAGGTACCCTTGGTGAGAAGGATATATTGGGACGTGGAGATAAGCATCCTTGATGTCCAGCGACACCATATAGTCCCCCTCTTCCAGGTTCGCTATCACCGCTCTGAGTGACTCCATCTTGAATTTGAACCTTTTTATGTAAGTGTTCAAAGATTTTAGATTTAATATTGGTCTCACCGAGCCGTCCGGCTTCGGTACCACAAATAGTGTGGAATAATACCCCTTCCCCTGTTGTAAGAGGGGTACCTTGATTATCACCTGCTGGGAGTACAGCTTGTGAATGGCTTCCAGAACTGCCTCCCTGTCGGAGGGAGACTTTGGTAAAGCAGACTTCAGGAACCGATGAGGAGGAAACGCCTCGAATTCCAGTTTGTACCCCTGTGATACTACCTGTAGAATCCAGGGATCCACTTGCGAGTGAGCCCACTGCGCGTTGAAATACTTGAGACGGGCCCCCACCGTGTCTGAGTCTGCTTGTAAAGCCCCAGCGTCATGCTGAAGACTTGGCAGAAGCAGGGGAGGGCTTCTGCTCCTGGGAAGCGGCTGCATGGTGCTGCCTTTTTCCTCTTCCTCTGCCCTTGGGCAGAAAAGAGTGACCTTTTGCTCGCTTGTACTTATGGGAACGAAAGGACTGAGTTTGAAAAGACTGTCTTTTTCTGTTGATGTGAAGTAACCTGGGGTAAAAAGGTGGATTTTCCAGCCGTTGCCGTGGCCACCAGGTCTGTTAGACCAGCCCCAAATAACTCCTCCCCCTTATACGGCAATACTTCCATGTGCCGTTTGGAATCTGCGTCCCCTGACCACTGTCTGGTCCATAATGCTCTTCTGGCAGAGATGGACATTGCGCTTACTCTTGATGCCAGGGTACAAATATCCCTCTGCGCATCACGCATATATAGCAATGCATCCTTTAAATGTTCTATAGTTAACAGAATATTGTCCCTATCCAGGGTATCAATATTCTCAGTCAGGGAATCCGCCCATGCGACTCCAGCACTGCACATCCAGGCTGATGCGATTGCTGGTCGCAGTATAACACCAGTATGTGTGTATATACTTTTCAGGATATTTTCCAGCCTCCTATCAGCTGGTTCTTTGAGGGTGGCCGTATCAGGGGACGGTAACGCTACTTGTTTAGATAAACGTGTGAGCGCCTTATCTACCCTAGGGGGTGTTTCCCACCGTGCCCTAACCTCTGGCGGGAAAGGGTATAGTGCTAATAACTTATTAGAAATTAGCTGTTTTTTATCGGGGGAAACCCACGCTTTATCACACACCTCATTTATTTCCTCAGACTCAGGAAAAACTATTGGCAGTTTTTTCACACCCCACATAATACCCGCCTTTGAGGTATTTGTAGTGTCAGAAAGGTTCAATGCCTCTTTCATTGCCGTGATCATGTAACGTGTGGCCCTACTGGACATTACGTTTGTCTCGTCACCGTCGACACTAGATTCAGTATCTGTATCTGGATCCGTGTCGACCCACTGAGGTAGCGGCCGTTTTAGGGCCCCTGAGGGTGTCTGAGACGCCTGAACAGGCACTACTGATTTGCCGGCTTTCTCATGTCAACAGTTTTTTGTTAATTGCTGACATTATCACTTAATTGCTTAAACACAATCATCCAGTCAGGTGTCGACTCCCTAGGGGGTGACATCACTAACACAGGCAACTGCTCCGCCTCCACCTCATTTTCCTCCTCATACATGTCGACACACGCGTACCGACACACAGCACACACACCGGGAATGCTCTGATAGAGGACAGGACCCCACTTAGCCCTTTGGAGAGACAGAGGGAGAGTCTGCCAGCACACACCCAGCGCTATATATATACAGGGATAACCTTATATAAGTGTTAATCCCTTATAGCTGCTGTTAATCTAGTTATTTGCTGCCAAAATGCCCCCCCTTCTCTTTTTTACCCTGAATCAGATGCAGTACTGCAGGGGAGAATCAGGGAGCCGTCCTTCCAGCGGAGCTGTGAGGGAATAATGGCGCCAGTGTGCTGAGGAGATAGGCCCCGCCCCTTCACGACGTCCTTAACTCCCGCTTTTTTGTGTAAAATGGCAGGGGGAAAAATACATCCATATAGCCCTGGAGCTATATGTGATGTATTCCTTTTGCCAGCTAAGGTATATGTGTGTTATATTGCGTCTCAGGGCGCTCCCCCCCAGCGCCCTGCACCCTCAGTGACCGGAGTGTGAAGTGTGCTGAGAGCAATGGCGCACAGCTGCGGTGCTGTGCGCTACCTTAGTCTTGAAGACAGGATGTCTTCTGCCGCCGCTTTCACCGGACCTTCGTCTCTTCTGGCTCTGTAAGGGGGACGGCGGCGCGGCTCCGATGACCCATCCAGGCTGAACCTGCGATCGTCCCTCTGGAGCTAACGTCCAGTAGCCTAAGAAGCCCAATCCACTCTGCACTCAGGTGAGTTCGCTTCTTCTCCCCTTAGTCCCACGATGCAGTGAGCCTGTTGCCAGCAGGACTCACTGAAAATAAAAAAACCTAACTAAACTTTTATTCTAAGCAGCTCTGGAGAGCTAGCTAGTTTGCACCCTTCTCGGCCGGGCACAAAAATCTAACTGGCTTGGAGGAGGGTCATAGGGGGAGGAGCCAGTGCACACCACCTGATATCTCAAGCTTTTATTTTGTGCCCTGTCTCCTGCGGAGCCGCTATTCCCCATGGTTCTTACGGAGTCCCAGCATCCACTTAGGACGTCAGAGAAATTGTGAAAAACTAATGTCGACCTTTTGTCATGTCGACCTAGTACATGTTGACCAAGAGTCCCTGTCTACCTAGAAACCATGTCTACCTACGTCTTGTCGACCTAGAGACCGGATCCCACTCAGTCTACCCCTCTCTATCTGCTGCTCCTCCACCCCCCCACTGTCACTTCAATCAGTCACCTAAACTCCATCCCACCCACCCCCTCCTTTTTCCCCATGGTGCCTGCTGGAGACCCGCCCCTCTAATTGGACTTCACCCCCTCCATCTCCTCCATTAAGATTCAGAGTCTATCCATCCCTCAATTCTCTGCTCTGTGCCATACCAAGATCAGGCAGCGGGTGATGTAATAACGTCTATCACTGTAGCTCCATAAGTCACCGGTCACAAAGACTGCTGTGTGGGCGGCGCCAAGAATAAAGTCAGTAGGCCACCAGCCCCGCACTCTGTGGCAGACCTCCAGAGCAGACACACTGCCCCGCACACCACGACAAAGAGGGAGAGTATGAAAGACAGGAGATGAAAGTAAGTGAAGGACACAGTAAGAAATACAGACAGAAAGAGAACTGAGTTTGAATAGGAGATGGGATAGATGAAAGAGTAACTAATATGAGAGAAACTGTGAGCTAAAATAAAAAAAAGAAGGTTCACAATGATAGACTTCTCTAACCCGCTAAAAGACTGCGCAAGGCAGACTTCTACATAATAAAACTAAGGAGGAGATGTACTAAGCAGTGAAAAGGGTGGAGAAGTGAGCCAGTGGGGACGTTGCCCATGTTAACCAATCAGCTACTCTGTATAATTTTATAGTATGCAAATTAGAAATGTTACTTTAATGCTGATTAGTTGCCATGGGAAATTTCTCCTCTCTTTTCACTGCTTAGTACATCTCCCCCTCAGTACTAATAAAAAATAAGATTTTACTCACCGGTAAATCTATTTCTCGTAGTCCGTAGTGGATGCTGGGACTCCGTAAGGACAATGGGGATTAGCGGCTCAGCAGGAGACTGGGCACAACTAAAGAAAGCTTTAAGACTACCTGGTGTGCACTGGCTCCTCCCACTAAGACCCTCCTCCAGACCTCAGTTAGGATACTGTGCCCGGAAGAGCTGACACAATAAGGAGGGATTTTGAATCCCGGGTAAGACTCATACCAGCCACACCAATCACACCGTATAACTCGTGATACTATACCCAGTTAACAGTATGAAATATAACTGAGCCTCTCAACAGATGGCTCAACAATAACCCTTTAGTTAGGCAATAACTATAAACAAGTATTGCTGACAATCCGCACTTGGGATGGGCGCCCAGCATCCACTACGGACTACGAGAAATAGATTTACCGGTGAGTAAAATCTTATTTTCTCTGACGTCCTAAGTGGATGCTGGGGCTCCGTAAGGACCATGGGGATTATACCAAAGCTCCCAAACGGGCGGGAGAGTGCGGATGACTCTGCAGCACCGAATGAGCAAACTCTAGGTCCTCCTCAGCCAGGGTATCAAACTTGTAGACTCTTACAAGAATGTTTTAACCCGACCAAGTAACAGCTCGGCAAAGTTGCAAAGCCGAGACCCCTCGGGCAGCCGCCCAAGAAGAGCCCACTTTCCTCGTGGAATGGGCTTTTACAGATTTAGGGTGCGGCAGTCCAGCCGCAGAATGTGCAAGTTGAATCGTGCTACAGATCCAGTGAGCAATCGTCTGCTTAGAAGCAGGAGCACCCAGCTTGTTGGGTGCATACAGGAGAAATAGAGAGTCAGTTTTCCTGACTCCAGCTGTCCTGGAAACATATACTTTTCAGGGCCCTGACTACATCCAGTAACTTGGAATCCTAAAAAGTGCCAAGTAGCCGCAGGCACCACAATAGGTTGGTTCACATGAAAAACTGATACCACCTTAGGAAGGAGGTTGGGAACGAGTCCTCAATTCCGCCTTATCCATATAAAATACAGATAAGGGCTTTTGTATAACAAAGCCGCCAATTCTGATACACGCCTGGCCGACGCCAAGGCCCACAGAATGACCACTTTCCACGTGAGGTATTATAGCTCCACGGATTTAAGTGGCTCAACCCAATGCGACTTCAGGAAATCCAACACCACGTTGAGATCCCACGGTGCCACTGGAGGCACAAACGGGGGCTGACTATGCCGCACTCCCTTAACAAAAGTCTGAACTTCAGGCAGTGAAGCCAGTTCAATTTTGGAAGAAAATCGATAGAGCCGAAATCTGGACCTTAATGGAACCCAATTTTAGGCCCATAGTCACCTCTGACTGTAGGAAGTGCAGAAATCGACCTAGCTGAAATTTCTCCTTTGGGGCCTTCCTGGCCTCACAGTACGCAACATATTTCCGCCATATGCGGTGATAATGGTTTGCGTTCACTTCTTTCCTAGCTTTAAATAGCGTAGGGATAACTTCCTCCGGAAATCCCTTTTCCTTCAGGATCCGGCGTTCAACCGCCATGCCGTCCAACGCAGCCGCGGTACGTCTTGGAACAGACAGGCCCCCTGCTGCAGCAGGTCCTGTCTGAGCGGCAGAGGCCATGGGTCCTCTGAGATCATTTCTTGGAGTTCTGGTTACCAAGCTCTTCTTGGCCAACCCGGAACAATGAGTATAGTTCTTACTCCTCTCCTTCTTATTATTCTCATTACCCTGGGTAAGAGAGGCAGAGAAGGGAACACATACACCGACTGGTACACCCACGGTGTTACCAGAGCATCCACAGCTATCGCCTGAGGGTCCTTGACCTGGCGCAATATCTTTGTAACTTTTAGTTGAGGCGGGACGCCATCATGTCCACCTGTGGCCTTTCCCAACGGTGTACAATCATTTGGAAGACTTCTGGATGAAGTCCCCACTCTCCCAGGTGGAGGTTGTGTCTGAGAAAGTCTGCTTCTCAGTTGTCCACTCCGGGAATGAACACTGCTGACAGTGCTAACACATGATTTTCCGCCCATCGGAGAATCCTTGTGGCTTCTGCCATCGCCATCCTGCTTCTTGTGCCGCCCTGTCGGTTTACATGAGCGACCGCCGTGATGTTGTCTGACTGGATCAGCACCGGCCGGTGTTGAAGCAGGGGTCTAGCCTGACTTAGGGCATTGTAAATGGCCCTTAGTTCCAGAATATTTATGTGTAGGGAAGTCTCCTGACTTTTCCATAGCCTTGGAAGTATCTTCCCTGTGTGACTGTCCCTTAGCCTCGAAGGCTGGCATCCGTGGTCACCAGGACCCAGTCCTGTATGCCGAATCTGCGGCCCCCTAGAAGATGAGCACTCTGCAGCCACCACAACAGCGACACCCTGGCCCTTGGAGACAGGGTTATCAGCCGATGCATCTGAAGATGCGACCCGGACCACTTGTCCAACAGATCCTACTGGAAAATCCTTGCATGGGACCTGGCGAATGGATTTTCTTCGTAAGAAGCTACCATCTTTCCCAGGGCTCGCATGCATTGATGCACAGACACCTGTATACGTATTAGGAGGTCTCTGTCTAGAGATGACAACTCCTTGGACTTCTCCTCCGGGAGAAACCCTTTTTATCCTGTTCTGTGTCCAGAACCATACCCAGGAACAGTAGACGCGTCGTAGGAACCAGCTGCGACTTTGGAATATTCAGAATCCAGCCATGCTGTTGTAGCACTTCCCGAGATAGTGCTACTCCGACGAACAACTGCTCCCTGGACCTCGCCTTTATAAGGAGATCGTCCAAGTACGGGATAATTATTTCGGTGAAGAGGGTAAATAGGGACATGCAGGTAAGCATCCTTGATGTCCAGTGATACCATGAAATTCTCCAGGCTTGCAATAATCGCCCTGAGCGATTCCATTTTGAACTTGAACCTTCGTGTATAAGTGTTCAAGGCTTTCAATTTTAGAATGGGTCTCACCGAACCGTCTGGTTTCGGTACCACAATATTTTGGAATAGTAACCCCGGCCTTGTTGAAGGAGGGGTACCTTGATTTCACCTGCTGGAAGTACAGCTTGTGAATTGCCGCCAGTACTACCTTTCTCCGAGGGCAGCAGGCAAGGCTGATGTGAGGTGACGGCGAGGGGGAGTCGCCTCGAACTCCAGCCTGTATCCCTGTGATACTATTTGCAGAACCTAGGGAACCACCTGTGGGCAAGCCCACTGGTCCCTGAAGTTCCCGAGACGCGCCCCTACCGCACCTGTCTCCACCTGTGGAGCCCCAGCGTCATGCGGTGGACTCAGAGGAAGCGGGGGAAGATTTTTGATCCTGGGAACTGGCTGCTGGTGCAGCTTTTTCCTTCTTCCCTTGTCTCTGTGCAGAAAGGAAGCGCCTTTGACCCGTTTGCTTTTCTGAAGCCGAAAGGACTGTACCTGAAAATACGGTGCTTTCTTAGGCTGTGAGGAAACCTGAGGTAAAAAATTTTCTTCCCAGCTGTTGCTGTGGATACGAGGTTCCAGAGACCATCCCCAAACAATTCCTCACCCTTATAAGGCAGAATTTCCATGTGCCTTTTACAGGCAGCATCACCTGTCCACTGCCGGGTTTCTAATACCCTCCTGGCAGAATGGACATTGCATTAATTCTGGATGCCAGCCGGCAAATATCCCTCTGTGCATCCTTTATATATAAGACGACGTCTTTAATATGCTCTATGTTAGCAAAATATTATCCCTGTCTTAGAGTATTAATATTATCTGACAGGGTATCAGACCACGCTGCAGCAGCACTATTTATGCTGAGGCAATTGCAGGTCTCAGTATATAACCTGAGTGTGTATATACAGACTTCAGGATAGCCTCCTGCTTTTTATCAGCAGGCTCCTTCAAGGTGGCCGTATCCTAAGACGGCAGTGCCACCTTTTTTGACAAACGTGTGAGCGCCTTATCCACCCTAAGGGATATCTCCCAACGTGACCTATCCTCTGGCGGGAAAGGGTACGCCATCAGTAACTTTTTAGAAATTACCAGTTTCTTATCGGGGGAACCCACGCTTCTTTACAGACTTCATTCATTCATCTGATGAGGGAACAAAACACTGGCTGCTTTTTCTCCCCAAAAATAAAACCCCTTTTATGTGGTACTTGGGTTCATGTCAGAAATGCGTAACACATTTTTCATTGCCGAGATCATGTAACGGATGTTCCTAGTGGATTGTGTATATGTCTCAACCTCGTCGACACTGGAGTCAGACTCCGTGTCGACATCTGTGTCTGCCATCTGAGGTAACGGGCGTTTTTTGAGCCCCTGATGGCCTTTGAGACGCCTGGGCAGGCGCGGGCTGAGAAGCCGGCTGTCCCACAGCTGTTACGTCATCCAGCCTTTTATGTAAGGAGTTGACATTGTCGGTTAATACCTTCCACCTATCCATCCACTCTGGTGTCGGCCCCACAGGGGGCGACATCCCATTTATCGGCCTCTGCTCCGCCTCCACGTAACCTTCCTCATCCAACATGTCGACACAGCCGTACCGACACACCGCACACACACAGGGAATGCTCTGAGGACAGGACCCCACAAAGTCCTTTGGGGAGACAGAGAGAGAGTATGCCAGCACACACCAGAGCGCTATATAATGCAGGGATTAACACTATAACTGAGTGATTTTTCCCCCAATAGCTGCTTGTATACATATATTGTGCCTAAATTTAGTGCCCCCCCCCTCTCTTTTTAACCCTTTGAGCCTGAAAACTACAGGGGAGAGCCTGGGGAGCTGTCTTCCAGCTGCACTGTGAAGAAAAAATGGCGCCAGTGTGCTGAGGGAGAAGCCCCGCCCCTTTTTCGGCTGACTTTTCTCCCGCTTTTTTATGGATTCTAGCAGGGGTAATTTATCACATATATAGCCCTGGGACTATATATTGTGATGATTTGCCAGCCAAGGTGTCTTATATTGCCCTCAGGGCGCCCCCCCCCCCAGCGCCCTGCACCCATCAGTGACCGGAGTGTGAGGTGTACATGAGGAGCAATGGCGCACAGCTGCAGTGCTGTGCGCTACCTTGGTGAAGACCGAAGTCTTCTGCCGCCGATTTTCCGGACTCTTCATGCTTCTGGCTCTGTAAGGGGGATGGCGGCGCGGCTCTGGGAACGAACACCAAGGTCGGGTCCTGCGGTCGATCCCTCTGGAGCTAATGGTGTCCAGTAGCCTAAGAAGCCCAAACTACCACCTGTTAGGTAGGTTCGCGTCTTCTCCCCTTAGTCCCTCGCTGCAGTGAGTCTGTTGCCAGCAGATCTCACTGTAAAATAAAAAACCTAAATATACTTTCTTTCTAGGAGCTCAGGAGAGCCCCTAGTGTGCATCCAGCTCAGCCGGGCACAAGAATCTAACTGAGGTCTGGAGGAGGGTCTTAGTGGGAGGAGCCAGTGCACACCAGGTAGTCCTAAAGCATTCTTTAGTTGTGCCCAGTCTCCTGCGGAGCCGCTAATCCCCATGGTCCTTACGGAGTCCCAGCATCCACTTAGGACGTCAGAGAAATGACGTTGGACCTAATAGAGCACACCCTAGTAAAGAAAAGTACACAGGACTTCTGTGAGTGTCACACCTTCTTTTGGAATAGAGTCAGTCAATGTAAGGGTGTGTGTGAGCAGAGACACAACCCCTCCAAATGAGGAAAATAAAATAAAAATAAAAATCCAGGCAATATCAGCCACAATTGCTAGTCTCATGCTTTCTTTCACTCCTGCTCCTTCTAATTCAGTCACTGCATTCCAGTCACTGACAAATACCCCAGATAGTTTCCTGTTTGAGAGTAACAGTTACAATTATAAATCAGAATACAGCAGTGTATGGAGTGCACCTGTGTTCTGATATGTATACAAGAGAAATGCTACAATGTAGAATCAATCAGTTTAAATACCAAAACCTATTTCAAGATGTTGCAGATTTCCTTCCCGCCTGCGCTTCCCAGTGCCATCATCGTGGCCCCATGACAGCTTACAGAGCCACGCCTCCCAGCACTGTAAATCGAGTCATCAAGTTACCAGGACGCCTAATTAACGTGGAAAATAGATGGCAGTGGATGGTACAGAGGGGCTTGGGGAGACTTGTCTGCTCTTCTAGAAGAGGCCAGTATGAAAACCCCCGATTTTGTTCAGAGAAAGGCGACTCTCCCCCTTCCCGATAAAAAAAAAACACCCCAAAACATAAAAAGGAACAACCATTGTTGCCTTAAAATGTGAAAAAAAGATCTGTCATGACCCATAGTGGTATTAACACAAATCTCTGCTTCAACGTACAGTATTGCACTATAAATATCAGAAGCCCTGTACTTATTCAGTTTCCCCACCCATAACGCTCTCCATTTAATCCCGATTCAGGGTACAAATAATCTAGCCGGTTAAGATCCCATTCTGTGCTGCTACACAGAATGAACAGTGATGAGCCGAAGATTAGTGTTCTGTCACAAATCTCTTTGTTGTTCAAATCTAAAAATCTTCAGATTTCGGAAAAAGATGGGGGGGGGGGGGGGGGGGGGGAACACTCAAGATTTTAGTTTTCAGTTTTAATTTTATGAATAGCTGCATTTTCAGCTTCCACCGTTAGAAATGCATTATGTATGACTATAAAACCATAAATAAGTGATCAGCTTGCAATGCACAAAGTATTGTGTATGTAGGCATGCTGTTACAGCTTACACATGGGCTGCTCACTGCACAAATATTAAATAACCTTGTAAACTGAAAACTTCAGAATAATGTAATAAATGTACGTTCACTAAACATTTACAATAAGTACAACAGAGCCCCCTGCTGGACTAAAAGAGTAAAGGTTTCAAAATATATTTCAGGCTGCCAATTAGTCAAAAAGGTGATATGCCTACAGTATTCCCCAAACAGAAAAACAAACTTTCTCAAGCACTACAGAACCGTCTCCTATTGTTAGACCCAGATATAAAATGGGGGATGTTAAGTTTAAAACATCAACCAAGCCTAAAGCTGCATGGCAACAGCTCGATTGTCATCCTGTAGCCGGTAGACTAGATGGCCAGTATTACAGAAAAAAATGCTCTCCGTTATATTCAGGCATTATAATACAATGGGCCTTACTCAGAGTAGAGCGATGATAGGGGAAGGGGGCATCATTTTTTTAGGCTGAGGCCATGGTCTGCATCCACCATCGGAGATTCCATTGAGTTCCGAAGTTTATTCTGAGAAAGTTTAGATGGTTGTGATGGGGATCTGATGCTGCGATGCTGGCAAAAAGGAGACTTTTTTTTTTTCATGCTCCACCTGTGGCAATAGCATTTTCCGAATTGCAGCTGCGCCCATAGAAAACGAGTTTTATGGTAAGAACTTACACTTGGAAAACTCTTTCTGCGAGGTACACTGGGCTCCACAAGTCTGGACAATGGGGTGTAGAGTAGGATCTTGATCCGAGGCACCAACAGGCTCAAAGCTTTGACCTTCTTCCCAAGATGCATAGCGCCGCCTCCTGTATCACCCCGCCTCCCAGCACAGGAGCTCAGTTTAGTTAACCAGCCCAATGCAGTAGCAGGAAAAGAGACGACAACGGTTAGTAGCCACATACACCACACTCTCACGACAAGTGTCAGCGGCTAATGCCATATCAACCCAAAGAAGCTAAGTGCGTCAGGGTGGGCGCCTTGTGGAGCCCAGTGTACCTCGCAGAAAGAGTTTTAACAAGGGTAAGTTCTTACCATAAAACTAGTTTTCTGCTGCGGGGTACACTGGGCTCCAAAAGTCTGGCCAATGGAGATGTCCTAAAGCAGTTCCTTATGGGAGGGGACGCACTGTAGCGGGCACAAGAACCCGGCGTCCAAAGAAAGCATCCTGGGAAGCGGCAGTATTGAAGGCAAAGAACCTTATGAACGTGTTCCCGGAGGGACCACGTAGCCACCTTGCACAATTGATCAAGGGTCGCACCACGTTGGGCCGCCCAAGAAGGTCCAACAGACCGAGCAGAATGGGCCGCAATGTGAACAGGACCTGACAGACCAGCCTTCACATAAGCATGCGCAATCACCATTCTCATCCACCTGGCCAGGGTCTGCTTGTGAGCAGGCCAGCCACGTTTGTGAAATCCAAACAAAACAAAGAGAGAATCAGACCTTCGAATAGAAGCAGTTCTCTTCACATAGATACGGAGAGCCTGTACCACATCCAAAGACCGCTCTTTGGGAGACAAATCAGGAGAGACAAAAGCTGGAACCACAATCTCCTGATTAAGGTGGAACGAAAAAACCACCTTAGGCAAATATCCGGGACGAGTCCTAAGAACCGCCCGGTCACGGTGAAAAATCAGATATGGGGAACCACAAGACAAGGCACCCAAATCCGACACTCCTACAGCAGAGGCAATAACCAACAGAAACACCACCTTAAGGGAAAGCCACTTAAGGTCAGCTGAACCAAGAGGTTCAAATGGAGACTCTTGTAACGCCTCCAAAACCACCGACAAGTCCCAAGGAGCCACAGGCGGGACACAGGGAGGCCGGATACGCAACACACCCCGAGTGAAAGTATGAACATCAGGTAAAGTCGCAATTTTTCTCTGAAACCACACCGACAAGGCAGAAATATGAACCTTGAGGGAGGCCAGACGCAGGCCTAAATCTAGGCCCTGCTGTAGAAAAGCCAAAAGTTTGGCTGTACTAAACTTGGAAGCGTCATAATGGTTAGATGAGCACCAAACAAAGTAGGAATGCCAGACCCGATGGTAAATCCGAGCAGAGGCCGGTTTCCGGGCACGCAACATAGTTTTAATGACCTCTTCAGAAAAACCCTTAGCTCTTAAGACGGAAGCTTCAAGAGCCACGTCGTCAAAGACAGCCGGGCTAGGTCCTGGTAGACACAGGAGCCCTGAACGAGGAGGTCTGGGCGTTGTGGAAGTAGAAGTGGATGCTCTGACGATAGGCCTTGCAGGTCTGAGAACCAGTGCCGTCTGGGCCACGCCGGAGCTATGAGAAGCAGATTTCCTTTTTCTTGCTTGAACTTCCGAATTACCCTGGGCAGGAGTGACACCGGAGGGAACACGTACGGCAGCCGAAACCTCCACGGCACTGCCAGCGCATCCACGAATGCTGCTTGAGGATCCCTTGTCCTTGCTCCGAAGACCGGAACCTTGTGATTGTGTCGAGACGCCATCAGATCCACATCTGGAAGACCCACCTTTCCACGAGGAGTTGAAAACACTTCTGGATGGAGGCCCCACTCGCCGGCATACACGTCCTGACGACTGAGAAAGTCTGCTTCCCAATTCAGGACTCCCGGAATGAATATTGCCGATATTGCCGGTAGATGGCGTTCTGCCCAACGTAGAATCCGTGAGGCTTCCTTCATTGCCAAACGGCTTCGAGTGCCGCCTTGATGATTTATGTAAGCCACTGTGGTGGCGTTGTCCGACTGTACTTGAACAGGACGGTTCTGAATCAAATGCTGGGCTAGGTTCAACGCATTGAAGACCGCCCGCAATTCCAGAATGTTGATCGAGAGGAGAGATTCCTCCTTGGTCCACCGACCCTGCAAGGAGTGCTGCTCCAGCACCGCGCCCCAACCTCTTAGACTGGCGTCTATCGTCAACAGGACCCAGTTAGATATCCAGAAGGGACGGCCTCTGCACAATTGTCGGTCCTGGAGCCACCAGAGCAGCGACATACGGACCTCCGGAGTCAAAGAGATCATGTGAGACCTGATCCGGTGAGGCAGGCCGTCCCACTTGGCTAGAATCAGCTTCTGGAGGGAGCGAGAATGGAATTGAGCATACTCCACCATGTCGAATGCTGATACCATGAGGCCCAGCACCTGCATTGCCGAATGTATCGACACTTGCGGACGAGAAAGGAAGCAACGAATCCTGTCCTGAAGTTTCAGGACTTTCTCCTCAGACAAGAACAACCTCTGGTTGTGAGTGTCCAACAGCGCTCCCTGATGCACCATGCTCTGAGCAGGGACCAGTGAGGATTTCTTCCAGTTGATGAGCCACCCGTGGGCTTGTAGAAACCGGACCGTCATATCCAGATGACGCAGGAGAAGAACTGGGGAATTTGCCAGGATTAACTAGTCGTCCAGATACGGCAGTATCCTGATCCCTTGACAGCGGAGTACCACCGTCATCACCTCCATAACTTTGGTAAAGACTCGCGGAGCCGTTGTTAAACCAAAACGTAACGCCCAAAACTGGTAATGGAGGTTGCCAATAGCGAACCTCAGGTATTGTTGATGTGACACTGCTATAGGAATATGCAGGTAAGCATCCTGTATGTCCAGGGTGTAAAAGCCTAATATATATCCTATATAAAACACGCTAAAAGGTTAAAAGACTCAGTACGCTATTAGAGTAAGTGGTACCGTAAGGGTACGTACTCAGCGTAGCGGACGCTTAGCCGTGGACGAGACGCACGAGCGGCACGTTCGCTCACGGCTTAATGCGTAAAGGCAAGCACGCTATAGGCTGCCGACCAACGTAATGATACGCTATCAGTGTAGCGGACGCTCGAGACCATGAGGAGATCACGAGCGGCGCTGACGCTCACAGAGTTAAAACTTTGTAACAATATCCTAAACAATGTACTTATATTGTAAACCTTTGTGCAGTGATAAGGTGTAAATGCAACACAGTGTAACCTTGTTAGTTAGAAAGCTGTATGAGCGATTCTTACGCTCTGAGAACCCTTTAGCAATATAATAAACACTCAAATACCGGTCTAAGGGTCTAACACCTTTTTAAGGGAATGAATGAACGTTCAATTGCAAAAGAATACACAATACAAGTTATACACTACCAAACTAACATAAAATACCTAACCGAGTTACTACACGTTAAAATACAACAAAGACACAATTACATGTAAGGGGGAAGGAGAGAGAGAATGGCTTACAACAAAATAGGAGATAAATATGGTTGCAGAGAACTTACGCACAAGGGGAACAATCGCAAGCGCCTTTCTGGATATCCAGCTCCCGATTATCAGTGATGAGAACCGTTGAGAAGAGTAGAGAGCTGGCCCAGATCGGCTTGTCTTTATATACACTTACACACAGTACAGTACAATGGTCCCTACATTCTTATTGTTCATTGGACACAGGAATTCGTCTCTGCATTATAACAAAAGGTCATAGGTTGGTTCATACAGGTGGGCTGTGACTATTTCAAACTGCTCAGGTGGGAGGGAAACTGGGTTTCCCGCCGCATGGGTAATAAAGTGCAAATATAGTAAATGTCCATAAACTTCTTATGTCCATAACTCTGCGCACGAGCGAGTAATCCGCTTCAAACCAACACCGGAATATTGCTAATTATATTCTCTTCCGATGGATACTAAACACCACTGTGTAACCCCTGTCTGACCCTTCGTATCAAACAAAGAGGAATCTCTCCGTCCCCGAACATGCTATATTAACTAAACTTTCAGATTCTATCAAAGGGACCATAATCTACAAAATACATTATATGACTAAATTATGTTATGATTGAATCGCCCGCTAGACGCACACAAACTCTACCGTAAATGCGCATACCGCGCGACCGCGAGTATACGCACGCACGGGAGAGCTCATGCTCGTGCAGCGTGCACACGCATGAGGTGCATATATGGCAATATGCAGAGTGATATTTTTCTGACTTTGACAAGGGAGACCATGTAGTCCCCAGGTTCCAAGGCCAAAACTATAGAGCGAAGGGTTTCCATACGGAACTTAGAAACCTTCACAAACTTGTTCAGTGCCTTAAGGTTGAGAATGGGCCGGGAGGACCCATTCGGTTTCGGGACTAGAAACAGCGGAGAATAGTACCCCCGGCCCCTCTGAGCAAGAGGCACCTGTACTACGACGACTCCTGTATCCAGGAGGGTCTGTACCACCGAATGCAGAGTTTGCCTTTGTCTGGTCCGACGGCACGTCTGTCTGGCAAAATCGATGAGGGGGTCGGTTATTGAAGGCTATGGTGTAACGTCGAGTGACGACTTCCCGTACCCAGGCATCTGAAGTGGTCTTCAACCGTTCCTGGGTATACCCAAGAAGCCGGCCCCCCACCCTGGGATCCGTCAGGGGGAGGCCCGCCCAGTCATGCGGCAGGCTTATCGGTCTTGGCTGCTGGCTGACGGGCAGCCCAGGCTCTTTTGGGCTTCGGCTTACCAGGTTTGGAAGTGCGGGCCTGCTTATGGTACGCCTGACCTTTTGCTTTACCTGAAGGACGAAAGGGGCGAAAGGACGTGCCTTTGGCCTTCGACACAGAAGGAGCTGTATTAGGCAGACAGGCAGTTTTGGCAGTAGCCAAGTCAGTCACTATCTTATTTAAGTCCTCCCCAAACAGAATATCTCCCTTCGAAAGGGAGTACCTCCAGGGTTTTTCTAGAGTCCAGATCCACAGACCAGGATCTCAGCCACAATATCCTGCGAGCCAGGACTGACGTAGTAGAGGCCTTGGCTGCTAGGATACCGGCATCAGAAGCCGCCTCTTTAATATAGCAAGAAGCTGTGACAATATATGACAAGCATTGTCTAGCATGGTCAGAAGAGATTTCAGCTTCTAACTCCAAGGCCCATGCTTCAATAGCCTCTGCCGCCCATGTAGCTGCAATAGTGGGCCTTTCTGTAGCACCCGTGAGGGTGTAAATCACTTTTAGACAACCCTCTACACTTTTATCAGTAGGCTCTTTTACAGACGTGACGGTAGTGATAGGTAGAGCTGAGGAAACCACCATCCTAGCCACATGCGAGTCTACTGGAGGAGGCGTTTCCCAATTCTTAGACAGCTCTGGCGCGAGGGGATAGCGAGCCAGCATCTTCTTTTGAGGCACAAACTTCGTACCCGGGCTTTGCCAGGGTTCCTGATGTATATCCACTAGGTGGTCAGAGTGAGGTAAAACTTGTTTAATCACCTTCTGACGCTTGAACCTATCTGGTTTCTTAGGAGGAACGGATGGCTCGGGATCATCCGTAATCTGCAGAATTAACTTAATAGCCTCCAAAAGATCAGGAACATCCACATGTGAACTACCCTCCCCATCAGCCATATCTGAGTCAGAACCTGTGGGGTCAGTGTATGTGCTGTCTTCATCAGACGAGATGTCAGTGACAGCAGTGGATTGTGAGGAGATGAGTGCTCGCTTAGAGGACCTCTTGGACTAAGGCGAGCGTTGGTCAGACTTTTTAGTAGTCAGGGACTGGTTCAACTTCTTTAATTGAGCAGATAAATCGTCCGCCCATGGGGGGTTAGCTGCAGGGACCACATACGGTTGTACCGGCATTGGGGGTCCCATAGGGGGTGTTAGTTTATGCAGAAGCGTGGAAAAAGCGGCCCACGGAGTCAGTATGTGCCTCCGTTGCCACAGTCCCACTGGGGGGCAAGGAGCCCCCAGAACCAGAGCCCACAGCTGCTATATTCTCCCCATATGTGCCTGTGGCTTCAGCAACACCAGCAGTGTGTTCAGCCCCAGAACCATTACCCTCAGAAGCAGACATGATATAACTTGCAGTAAGAGGTAACACAGTACAATTATTAGCAGCACTATATCCCTAAACCCAAACCCCTGCGCAGTGTAGTCAGCACCAGCAGGGATAAAGGAGAGATATGGTGACTAAATCACAGAGAAAAATACGTAATACAGTATATCTTTGTGAAAATCCTATATAAGATAACACCTGACGCACCAAGCCCCCTCAGGTTATAGAATATAGGGATAGCAAGGTAGAATACTTAAGTGTCATGTAAAGGCACAGCGCTGACAACCAGGCGGCTTTACATAGGAGGATTTGCCCAAGCAGTCCCAGGAATAGTGAACTGAGGAATAATGGCGCCGCAGACACTGACAGGGAGTGAGGAAAAGACAGATATGCAGCTCCAGGGCGGGAACACTTGCTAGAAATGGCGCCCTGGGGCTGGGGGAGGGGCTTTAGGTCTAAGCCTTATCCCCCTTGCTGGCAAAACCACCGGGTACTGTGGGCGATATTAAAATCGGTTTTAAGAGAAAACCTGACCTGCGCCCATGCCCTGGTGATCCAGTGGGATCGCCTGTATCCACAGTGTCCACCGCCAGCGCGCGAGGCCTGCCTCCCACTGTCCGCGCCAGATCGCGATAAAGACCGGGTCCCGCGAGCGGGACCCACTTACCACCTCCCGAAGCGCGGCCACGCGATCCCGGAGAGCCTCAGCCATGTGTCCCTAACATGAAGAAAACCGGAGCCTCCGCTGTAGGTACCCGGCAACCAGGGCTCGGGAGTGTACAGCGCCGCTGGGGAGAGCTGGAGCTGCAGCAGTGAATGTCACTAGACATTTATCACCGCTGCTGCCCTTGAAGTCTTCACTTTTTACCTTATAAAAAGCTTTTCTCAGTGCTGCTTGGAGCAGCCCCTCTGTTAAGTGCCTGCTTACTGCAGCACCAACTGACAAACTGAGCTCCTGTGCTGGGAGGCGGGGTGATACAGGAGGCGGCGCTATGCATCTTGGGAAGAAGGTCAAAGCTTTGAGCCTGTTGGTGCCTCGGATAAAGATCCTACTCTACACCGCATTGTCCAGACTTGTGGAGCCCAGTGTACCCCGCAGCAGAAACAGCAGCAATACTAATAGCGTCCATATCTGAATTAGGCCCTGTATCCGTTTTCCTTAGGTGTTGAGTGAGCATGCCGGCGCGGGAATGGTCAAGCGTTTCCTCAGATGACAATATTAAAGAGTACTGTTGTCTATACCAATTGTAGCTACCATGTTGTGCTGACGTAACAATAGGAATGCCAATAACCAAATCAATAGCAACTGGGGATGAGGTATTTGGTGGTAACAAAGCCAATTCATTACATTACGTCACTGGTTTCTAGACAATTGATAGGCAGAAGTCGTGTAAATATGATTAAGACTTAAAAAAGTGGCTGCCTACATTGTCAGTAGGAGATGCTTTAAATAGGAAATCAAATGACCAACATATCTGATAAATAAATGACCACTTACTATGTGTCACTATTCATCAACTTAAGAATATACTAGGCTTAAATTAATAAAAATTCATTATAAGGTCAGCGCAAAACACAGCCGCAGGAGAGATTAGGAGATCACCTTGATGTGCACTGGTAAGATGGGTCCATGGACCACGACAGCACATATCCAAATAAAAATCGGTGCTGTGAGCGGTTTTATTTAATATATATCCTACCGATACTAATTGTAGATAATAAAATTATTGGAAAGCGTTAATGCCATAGAACTGCTAATTGAAAGTGTAGTCAGTTACAGAAAAATAACAGTAACGCATCGTCACGAAGCGTGAATCTTAAATATACACACAGAAAAAAAAAAAACAATAAACATTACTTTATTTTTATTTTTATTTTTTTTAATCTTAAACAAGTCTCCAGTTCCCTAAACTAGCTGGCCGGCTCAGATACATGTTTGTTCAGAAGGAGGAAGGGAATAGTGTTACTTTGAAAGATCGCTGCTCAGACGTTAGATAATTGTGTCCAGGTTTTGGAGGCATCATCAAGTCGTGGCCATTAAAAATAATTAATAGGAAGCCTGGTTCTTCGTGTCTGGTGCGTTGTGCTTCTGCTTGGCAGTCGTTTCAGGGCTGATGGGAAATGGCAGCAATGCCAGAACTGTAATGTTTATTAATCAGTGCAATAGATGGGTGTTGGTCTTGTACTTATCCTGCACTATATAATAAAGATGAATATTACATGCTTCGCCAATTGCACACTATTTAAAAAAAAATTAAATAATAAAGAATTTCATCTTGAAAGCAAACATCATTGGGGTTTTATTGTGCCAGTATTATTTCGGTTGCAGTGTGACAATTTTGTATGTTATTGTGCAGCCGCAGGGAAGCGGCTGTACAATACTGCCAGGTAATATGCTAATGCAGCGGGAGGCGGCCTCTTGCCTGCTTCCGTGATCCGCTGTTGCATCTGAAGACGCACCGTCTGTCATCCGAGCCAGATTTCTGTCGGGTCTGCAGCAGAGGTCAGTAAGTCTGTGTCGCCAGACACAGGCACTGACTTCAGCATGACTCCATTTTGAGGAACAGACCCGATGCCAGCCCTTTTCCTCCCCCAAACGCCCTCAGCCCATCAATCAGCCTGGGGCTTATGGGGCACTGCGTGTGAGAACGCATGACCTGTAGTGTACACATGCGAAGAACGGGTCCCACAATCAGACTTGTACGCTAGCCACTAAGTTAGCGTACAAGTGTAAATCAGGCTCTTGGTCCGGCACGTTTTTACAAGCTACGGCCCTGTAACTAGTAAACTAACCATAATGTTAAGAGATGAGTTTCCAACTTCAGATATTCACTGTCATATTTCATGCACTGCGGAATAAATTGGCAGTTGGAAATAAATGACGAAGAATAGCCCAACAGCACATGCCAGACCATGATTATAGGCATATGAAAATGTGTCTATCACCAACTGCTGCTAACAAGGTCTAGGTTTACTTGATTTGCACACACTTCTCTTTTCATGCGCACGCTGATGTGTTAGAGGAAAATGTATTGATCACTATATAATGTAAGCATTTCACAGCTTTAGATCATTTTTTGGCTGACAGCCCATAGCAAAGGTGGTATTAAATCAAGGGTATATAGAGATCAGTCATATGCCAGCACAATGGGGACAAATTTGAGTTGGGAGTAGAGTAAAACAAAGCAAGTAATGGTGTACCATAATAAAACCATGTGGCACCGCACAGTAGGCCTATTCAGATGTGGTTCTGATCTGGTAATGCAGCATAGTATAAGTAGACGCCTCCTGCATGCATTAGTGATCCATGCTACGTCCTAGCGGAGCAAGCAAGCCAGCCGCTCCCGCACTGGACAAGTGGCCAGGAAATCTTTGACTATGGAGTCCCTGGCCTCGGCACTCCCCCACCAAAGTGCAGAAGACACTCCTCCATTTTGGGAAACAGCTGTCGTCGCCCCCTCCCCACATCCAAATGGCTGCAGACTGTCAATAAACGGACGTCTACAGCTGTTCTGCTTCTGTACTTTGCGACATGGGCAGCAGATTCTTCAGGCTCTGAATCAGACCCGTGGAGCAGATGTAATGTGCAGAGGAGATTTAGACCTGGGAGGGGGGTGACCAAACGCAGATTTGCAGTAAACTGCAGTATAATAAAGCTGGCCAGCATTTGTGAGCTACATGCAGAAGCAGCCAGTATTTACGTACATGCAAACATAATAAATGTATTTGCACACCTTGCAGCATGGTCTGTCCAGATGCAATGTTACTTGCTCATTTTGCTTTGCTCCTGACTCAGAATCAGGCCCAATAAGTGGAAGTTTCAAAATCCAGTTCTGAAGGCAACATGAGTATCTAATGGTCTTGAGAAGGAGATCTTATGTTTTGCTTAGGTGAATGTGAATTCACCCCCATTCATTTCTCTGTTGCATTAAAGGGAAGTCAAAAAGTGAGACATAATTGTTCCTATTGTTACCCAAGCAGGAGGGAGGATGTCATGCTTGGGACTGCTAGACACAGACACATTAGGGGATGCACCAGATCATAGGTAACACATTTCGTGGGGCTGATTCAATTGCAGGCAATGGCAGAAAGTGCACATATATGCCACATTACAGCAGCTCTCATAGTATTTTTATATGCAACCCTATGGAGCTGAGAACAAATACCTGCAATTTTCAGGGAGAGCTCAGAGTGATTTGGTGTGCCACTGCTGGCATTTGCACGCTGTCGCAACAACACAATACCCAAAACTGAACAGACATCTTTGTAATTTGTCTTATATCACATTATATGAACAGCAACAAAACCGTATACTACACAGCTGCATCTGGCGGCTAAGACGCAATCAGGGGATGCTGCTCTCTGTGTTTAAAAGACACACTCTGTCTGCCTGTTAGCCACCAGGCCTACTGCTGTAGTGTGCAGCTGCAGGTGACTGGACTACTTGCAGCCATGGAAACTGTGCAGAAGCCACTCAGCCCAGCCTACCTCTGCTGTCCTCCTATAGAGCTGCCTTTTCCTAGGTGATTGAGGCTGGAATTCGAGACATAAGTCTATTATCGGTTTAGGACTAACGGATTGTAGGGAGACTAAGGTAGTTAATCTGGACACAGGGGGCGGTATGTAATGAAGTCCAAGGTCGGCGGTCGTGCGGGACGCTGGCCGAACTCTAGCTTTTTTGAAAGAGGCAATCATGTACAAGGCATGGTTTAGCCTTGTACATGATTGCTCCTTTAAAAAAAAAAAAAAGTCAGAGTTCAGCCGGCATCCTGCACGACCGCCGACCTCGGACTTCATTACATGCCGGTCAGGTTGTAATCATGGCCATGGGACTGGAGTAGGCATGAAGGTGGGTCTATATTATAATGCCACATGAGATCTGGGGGGAGTTTTTTTTTATATCACCAGAGTTCAATGTGTAAGAGGTGTACGCATTATAATGCCACCAAAGGTGTGGTGTTTGTATAATATTAAAGGAATACAATAATGCTGTAAACTACACTGATCAAAAAAATAAAGGGAACACTTAAACAACACAATGTAACTCCAAGTCAATCACACTTCTGTGACATCAAACTGCCCACTTAGGAAGCAACACTGATTGACAATCAATTTCACATGCTATTGTGCAAATGGAATAGACAACAGGTGGAAATTATAGGCAATTAGCAAGACACCCCCAATAAAGGAGTTGTTCTGCAGGTGGTGACCACAGACCACTTCTCAGCTCCTATGCTTTCTGGCTGATGTTTTGGTCACTTTTGAAAGCTGGCGGTGCTTTCACTCTAGTGGTAGCATGAGACGGAGTCTACAACCCACACAAGTGGCTCAGGTAGTGCAGCTCATCCAGGATGGCACATCAATGCGAGCTGTGGCAAGAAGGTTTGCGGTGTCTGTCAGCGTAGTGTCCAGAGCATGGAGGCGCTACCAGGAGACAGGCCAGTACATCAGGAGACGTGGAGGAGGCCGTAGGAGGGCAACAACCCAGCAGCAGGACCGCTACCTCCGCCTTTGTGCAAGGAGGAACAGGAGGAGCACTGCCAGAGCCCTGCAAAATGACCTCCAGCAAGCCACAAATGTGCATGTGTATACTCAAACGATCAGAAACAGACTCCATGAGGGTAGAATGAGGGCCCGACGTCCACAGGTGGGGGTTGTGCTTACAGCCCAACACCGTGCAGGACGTTTGGCATTTGCCAGAGAACACCAAGATTGGCAAATTCGCCACTGGCACCCTGTGCTCTTCACAGATGAAAGCAGGTTCTCACTGAGGACATGTGACAGACGTGACAGAGTCTGGAGACGCCAAGGAGAACGTTTTGCTGCCTGCAACATCCTCCAGCATGACCGGTTTGGCAGTGGGTCAGTAATGGTGTGGGATGGCATTTCTTTTAGGGGCCGCACAGCCCTCCATGTGCTCGCCAGAGGTAGCCATTAGGTACCGAGATGAGATCCTCAGACCCCTTGTGAGACCATATGCTGGTGCGGTTGGCCCTGGGTTCTTCCTAATGCAAGACAATGCTAGAACTCATGTGGCTGGAGGGTGTCAGCAGTTCCTGCAAGACGAAGGCATTGATGCTATGGACTGGCCCGCCCGTTCCCCAGACCTGAATCCAATTGAGTACATTTGAGACACCATGTCTTGCTCCATCCACCAAATGCACCACAGACTGTCCAGGAGTTGGCGGATGCTTTAGTCCAGGTCTGGGAGGAGATCCTCAGGAGACCATCCGCCACCTCATCAGGAGCATGCCCAGGCGTGGTAGGGAGGTCATACAGGCACGTGGAGGCCACACACACTACTGAGCCTCATTTTGACTTGTTTTAAGGACATTACATCAAAGTTGGACCAGCCTGTACTGTGTTTTTCCACTTTAATTTTGAGTGCGACTCCAAATCCAGACCTCCATGGGTTAATAAATTTGATTTCCATTGATAATTTGTGTGTGATTTTGTTGTCAGCACATTCAACTATGTAAAGAACAAAGTATTTAATAAGAATATTTCATTCACTCAGATCTAGGATGTGTTGTTTAAGTGTTCCCTTTATTTTTTTGAGCATAGTATAAAATATTACTTACACATAAGTTATAATACTGTGTATAGAGATTGCGTGGAGGCAGTGTACGCATCTGATAAACAAATCGAGCATGAAGTCCATATTACAGTTTCAGTGCGGCTGTGCCAGAGCGTGTGTTTTCCAAGAGGAACTTTTTATTATCATAAAGGCAAGGTTAGGCAATTTTTTTTCTATCCAGAGTAAAAGTAAATAATTGGTGTTTTCAAATAAATTAAAATCGCTCTCCATACAGAGTTATAGTAGAATTGAAATAAAGACAATTTAATAACATGCAACACAAGAAATATAAATTGGTCACTAGAATGCTCTCCGTGTTGTACAGAGCTCACTAGAATGCTCTCTGTGTTGTACAGAGCTCACTAGAATGCTCCCTGTGTTGTACAGCGCTCATTAGAATGCTCTCCGTGTTTAACTCAACTCAACTTCAGTTAACCATAGGAACCATGTTTTCACCCTGCAGTGTTTCACAATACATGTAATTAAGAATGACACACCATCCAATTAGTGACTTTGTAAGTTATTTTCCCCCAAAATCTACGTTTATTTTCTTTAAATAATTAATAAACAACCTCCAAAAGCAAGTCATTTTTTTAAATGAAGACTGTCTTGCCTTTAAGTGCATTAGCGCTTTAAATTAATAGTCGGGAGGTATTTATCAACATTAAATAACATTACTTACTTGTATAGGTAGTATTCTCCTAGTTCAATTTCTTCTTTGCATTTAATATTGTCAATAAACTGAAGGAAATGAAAAACAAAAACATTTTGAACTAAATATCGTCAGTGACTGACAGCATAGCAAATCAAAATAAGGTATCCCTTATCCAAAATGCTTGGGACCAGAGGTATTTTGGATATCGGATTTTTCCGTATTTTGGAATAATTGCATACCATAATAAGATATCATGGTGATGGGACCTAAATCTAAGCACAGAATGCATTTATGTTTCATCTACACCTTATACACACAGCCTGAAGGTAATTTTAGACAATATTTTTTATAACTTTGTGCATTAAACAAAGTGTGTGTACATTCACACAATTCATTTATGTTTCATATACACCTTATACACACAGCTTAAAGGTCATTTAATACAATATTTTAATAACTTTGTGTATTAAACAAAGTTTTGTGTACATTGAGCCATCAAAAAACAAAGGTTTCACTATCTCACTCTCACTAAAAAAAGTCTGTATTTCGGAATATTCTGTATTTCGGAATATTTGGATATGGGATACTCAACCTGTAATAAATATTCTAAAAATACTGTACTTCTTGATAAAACAGCAATTAGCTCTGGATGATTTCATGTAAATTAAAAAATAAAAGCAGATATTCCCTGCAATCCCAGAAACCTTATATCACACATGCAAAAATTCAGTTAATTTCATGTATGTGCAAAATGTTGTTCATATCTAGTAAGACTGAAGAAGCAAAATCACTACGCAAGAAAATGCCATCCAAATCAATGAAAGAAAACAGGATTTTAATACCTACGGGTGAATCCTTTTCTCCTAGTCCATAGAGGATGCTGGGGTCCACTTCAGTACCATGGGGTATAGACGGATCCACAGGAGCCATGGGCACTCTAAGACTTTTTCAGAGTGTGAACTGGCTCCTCCCTCTATGCCCCTCCTCCAGACCTCAGTATAGTAAATGTGCCCTGGGAGACGGACATTTAGAGGAAAGGATTTACTTTTTTAGTTAATGGTGAGATTCATACCAGCTCAAACTTCAACCATGCCGCACACATGGCATTCAACACAACACATGCCAACGGGCATGAACATTACAGCAACCGTGCTGAAACATTTTTAATAAATTAACAACTGCAGGTAAAGTACGCACTGGGCTGGGTGCCCAGCATCCTCTACGGACTAGGAGAAAAGGATTTACCGGTAGGTATAAAAATCCTGTTTTCTCATACGTCCTAGAGGATGCTGGGGTCCACTTCAGTACCATGGGGTTATACCAAAGCTGCAGTATGGGCGGGAGAGTGCGGATGACCCTGCAGCACCGATTGACCAAACTGTAGGTCCTCATCGGCCAAGGTGTCACACTTGTAAAACTTAGCAAACGTATTTGCCCCTGACCAAGTAGCTGCTCAGCAAAGCTGTAATGCCGAGACCCCCCGGGCAACCGCCCAGGACGAGCCCACCTTTCTAGTAGAATAGGCAGTCACCGAATTCGGTACCGGCAATCCTGCTGTGGAATGAGCGTGCTGAATCGTACCTCTGATCCAGCGCGCAATAGTCTGCTTAGAGGCAGGACACCCAATCTTGTTGGGAGCATACAGGATAAATAGCACCTCTTTTTCTTATCCGAGCCGTTCTGGCGATATAGATTTTCAAAGCCCTGACCACATCCAGAGACTTTGAAGCAGCGAAGGTGTCAGTAGCCACTGGCACCACGATAGGTTGGTTTATATGGAAAAAAGAAACCACTTTTGGAAGAAATTGCTGACGAGTTCGTAACTCAGCCCTATCTTCATGGAAAACCAAGTAAGGGCTCTTGTGAGACAAGGCCCCTAACTCAGACATCCGTCTTGCGGATGCCAAGGCCAACAGCATGACCACTTTCCAAGTGAGAAATTTTAGCTCTATCTCCTGGAGAGGTTCAAACCAATCCGACTAAAGGAATCATAACACCACGTTAAGATCCCATGGTGCCACAGGAGGCACAAATGGAGGTTGAATGTGTAGCACCCCTTTCACGAACGTCTGAACTTCTGGAAGGGAGGCCAATTGTTTTTGAAAGAAAACGGACAAAGCCGAAATCTGGACCTTGATTGAACCCAATCGTAGGCCTGCATCCAAACCCGCCTGGAGAAAATGGAGAAAACGTCCTAACTGACACTCTTCCGTTGGAGGCTTCTTGGTTTCACACCAAGACACATATTTTCTCCAAATACGGTGGCAATGTTTAGACGTTACTCCTTTCCTGGCCTGAATAAGAGTGGGAATGACTTCTTTGGGAATATCCTTTTGGGCTAGGATCCGGCGCTCAACAGCCATGCCGTCAAATGTAGCCGTGGTAAGTCTTGATACGTGCACAGCCCCTGCTGCAGCAGGTCCTCGCGGAGAGTAAGAGGCAAAGGATCTTCTATGAGTAACTCCTGAAGATCTGGATACCAAGCCCTCTTTGGCCAGTCTGGGACAATAAGGATTGTCGAACTCCTGTTCTTCTTATTATTTTGAGAACTTTCGGAATGAGTGGAAGTGGAGGGAAGACATACACTGACTGAAACACCCACTGGGCCACCAGTGTATCCACTGCTATTACTTGAGGGTCTCTCGACCTGGAACAATATCTCTGAAGCTTCTTGTTGCGACGAGACGCCATCATGTCTATTTGAGGAATTCCCCAAAGACCTGTCAACTCTGTGAAGACTTCTTGGTGTAGGCCCCATTCTCCTGGATGGAGATTGTGTCTGCTGAGGAAGTCTGCTTTCCAGTTGTCCACATCCGGAATGAAAATTGCCGACAGAGCTCTTGCATGTCTTTCTGGCCAGTGGAGGATCTTTGACACCTCTGCCATTGCCGCTCTGCTTTTCGTTCCGCCCTGACGGTTTATGTACGCGACTGCTGTTACATTGTCTGACTGGATCTGTACGGGTTGATCTTGAAGAAGATGCACCGCTTGTAGAAGGCCGTTGTAAATGGCTCTCAACTCCAGAACATTTATGTGAAGACAAGTTTCTTGACTTGACCATCTTCCCTGGAAGCTTTCCCCCTGTGTGACAGCTCCCCAGCCTCGGAGACTTGCATCCGTGGTCACCAGGATCCAGTCCTGAATCCCAAATCTGCGTCCCTCTAGTAGGTGAGAACTGTGTAGCCACCACAGGAGCGAAATTCTGGCTTTGGATGACAGGATTATCCTCTGATGCATGTGTAGATGGAATCCGGACCACTTGTCCAACAGGTCCCACTGGAATACTCTGGCATGGAATCGGCCAAACTGTATGGCCTCGTAGGCTGCTACCATCTTTCCCAACAGCCGAATGCATTGATGAATCAACACTCTTGTTGGTTTCAGGACTTGTTTGACCATTCTCTGGATTTCCAGAGACTTTTTTACTGGAAGAAATACCCTCTGTACTTCCGTGTCCAGTATCATCCCCAGAAAGGACAATCTTGTCGTCGGTTCCAATTGTGACTTTGGAAAATTTATGTTCCAACCGTGATGTTGAAGTATTGTCAGGGAGAGAAAGAGAATATGTGAGCGCTCGGAGGGGATGATAATACAACGGCTGCTGGTTTTGTAAACATACAAATTAGTTTATTGGTAAAATAGTATTTCTAAAAGATAGATAAACACTGGATGGCTGGATGCCTTTACATAGCATGTGCACAATTAGAAATAAAAAATAAATAAAACATATATATAAAATACAAGACTGTGTCCTAGGCCTCAGAACTTGCTGGTAATTAGACACAACTTAATGTGTTAGTTATTTGCATGCAAAAGCCGGCTGTTAGATGGCTGTAAAAAGTTAGTGCATATTGAGCTCAAGGTGCAAAATTGAGAAAAAGGCTGATAAATACTTGTAAAGCCTGTTAATACTTCACCAATATAGAACTGGTATGAGGAGAGTTCAGTAGTAGGCTTAGGGTGATGCTAGCTGAGCTGGGTCCACCTGTCTCCCGTCCGTAAGCCTTACTTGATTTACTGACCAATTGCGTGGCCGACCGCTCTGCGGCGGTTCCCTGGGGCAAGTCCTACCGTTGGTGGTGCAGTGTGCTGGCAGCTGACACTGGGCCAGGGTGGGACGGAGAGCAGAGAGTCCCACGTGCAAGTCCTGGGTAGCAGGGGACGCTGTAGTGCCGCGTTCCGCGACTTCCGGGTTTGGGGCTTCCGGTTGCGTTCCACAGTCGTATGAGTCACCTGACGCGTTTCTCTGCCTCCAAAATGGGAGGTTTCATCAGAGGTACCTCTGATTAAACCGCCCATTTTGGAGGCGGAGAAACGCGTCAGTTGACTCATACGACTGTGGAACGCAGGTGGAACGCAACCGGAAGCCGGAAGCCCCGAACCCGGAAGTCGCGGAACGCGGCACTACAGCGTCCCCTGCTACCCAGGACTTGCACGTGGGACTCTCTGCTCTCCGTCCCACCCTGGCCCAGTGTCAGCTGCCAGCACACTGCACCACCAACGGTAGGACTTGCCCCAGGGAACCGCCGCAGAGCGGTCGGCCACGCAATTGGTCAGTAAATCAAGTAAGGCTTACGGACGGGAGACAGGTGGACCCAGCTCAGCTAGCATCACCCTAAGCCTACTACTGAACTCTCCTCATACCAGTTCTATATTGGTGAAGTATTAACAGGCTTTACAAGTATTTATCAGCCTTTTTCTCAATTTTGCACCTTGAGATCAATATGCACTAACTTTTTACAGCCATCTAACAGCCGGCTTTTGCATGCAAATAACTAACACATTAAGTTGTGTCTAATTACCAGCAAGTTCTGAGGCCTAGGACACAGTCTTGTATTTTATATATATGTTTTATTTATTTTTTATTTCTAATTGTGCACATGCTATGTAAAGGCATCCAGCCATCCAGTGTTTATCTATCTTTTAGAAATACTATTTTACCAATAAACTAATTTGTATGTTTACAAAACCAGCAGCCGTTGTATTATCATCCCCTCCGAGCGCCCACATATTCTCTTTCTTTTTCTGTTTAGCACGGTGGGTACCCAGGTCCACCATTGTGGGCAGCCAGAAGGGAGATTAGTACCTCTTTGAAAAATTATACAAATTATAATACATTTTATATATAAAAACAATACTGTTTTTTCTTTTTCTTATTTCTTTTTATTATTTTTAATTAATCAGCGCCCACATCCATTTTGTGGATTCCCCTTCCTATTGTCAGGGAGAGTGCAATATTTTGCACCAGCTTTTCTCTGGACCTCGCTTTTAACAGGAGATCATCCAGGTACGGAATTATATTGACTCCTTTCTGTCGATAGAGAACCATCATCTCCGCCATTACCTTGGTGAACACCCCCGGAGCCGTGGAAAGTCCAAACGGCAACGTCTGAAATTGGTAATGACAATCCTGCACTGCGAATCTCAGATAAGCCTGATGCAGAGGATAAATGGGAACATGTAAGTAGGCATCTTTTATGTCCACTGACACCATGAATTACCCCTGTTCCAGACTGGAAATCACTGCCCTCAGAGATTCCATCTTGATCTTGAACCTTTGCAGGTAGAGATTCAGATTTTTCAGGTTTAGGATTGGTCTGACCGAGCCGTCCGGCTTCGGAACTACAAAATAGGCTTGAATAAAACCCTTCTCCTTGTTGTGACAAGGGAACCAGGACAATGACTTGATCCTGACACAATTTTGTATTGCTGCTGCTACTACTTCCCTGTCTGGAAGAGAAGCTGGTAAGGCCGATCTGAAAAATCGGCCTGGGGGAAAGTCTTGAAACTCTAGTTTGTACCCGTGGGATACAATTTGTAAGATCCACGGGTCCAGGCCAGATTGAACCCAGACGTGACTGAAAAGTTTCAGACGTGCCCCCACCTGAGCGGACTCCCGCATGGGAGCCCCAGCATCATGCTGAAGATTTGGCAGAAGCAGGGGTTGATTTCTGCTCCTGTGATCCCGGAGGCGCTGCAGACTTTTTTCCTTTTCCCCTTCCTCTACCCGCAAAAAAAAGGGGAACCTTTACCCTTTTTGTATTTATTGGGCCGAAAGGACTGCATCTGAGAGTGATGTGTCTTTTTCGCCGGCGCAGGAGCATACAGCAAGAATGTCGACTTACCTGTGGTAGCCGCAGAGACTAAAGCATACAGCCCATCTCCAAACAAGGCCTCACCTTTATACGGGAGAGCCTCCATATTTCTCTTGGAATCTGCGTCAACATTCCATTGGCGAATCCACAATGCCCTCCTTGCTGAAATAGCCATGGTAGCAGCTTTTGATCCCAAAAGCCCAATATCTTTCATGGCCTCTAGCAAATATGCAGCAGCGTCTTTGATATGACCCAACGTTAGGAGAATCTCGTCTTTATCTATTGTGTCAATCTCTGATGACAAGTTTTCTGACCATTTTTCACCCACGCACAGGCAATGGTAGGTCTGAGTAGTGTCCCATTGGCCACATAAATAGATTTTAACGTTGTCTCTAACTTGCGGTCTGCCGGCTCCTTTAGGGAAGCCGTCCCAGGCGCAGGGAGAATCACCTTTTTGTTAAACGTGACAGGGCACTGTCTAAAACGGGGGGGGGGGGGGGGGGTGACTCCCACCTTTTCCTCATTATGATAACCATATGTGTTCTGTACAAGATGCAGCTTTCAAATTACCACAGCAAGTATCTTAATCTAAGTACATAAACTCTGAAATATTGTTCACTTACAGAAGCCACACATTTGCCTTTAGTGCACAGTCTTGCAATCTCCATAGAGAAAACACTTTTTTGGCCATTTTGAGCTGACCTTATTTCTGTGTCAGAAGGAATAAGAAGACTAACAGTATTTCCCTCTGAAAAAACAAGGTCTAATTTGTGTGGGGACTCCATAAACCAATTACAGATACTGATGTGACCAGTTCAAAAAGTGCCAAAATAGACCCAGCAGAGTGGTGAGAAAACTTTCAGTGTTTTGGAGCAAATAGTCAATTGTCATTTGCTCTCATTCATTACCAGATTTTCATTCCAACCAACCAGATCTGGCAGATAATCTGCCAGATAATTGTATAGTGCAGTGGTTCTCACCCTGGGGTGCCTCAGGACACTTGCAGGGGTGCCATGGGTTGGTGGTCCAGGACCAATTCAAATTATTTATGGTCAATGTAATAATAGGCAAAACCAGTGCTGGTGGCTGCCAATCAGAATATATGTGGACAAACAGAAGCAAATCGTGTCTGCCACCACACAACTGTACGTACGGTTGACATATACACACAATTTACTTCATTTAATATTTATCAGTAAGAAACTTAGGGGTGCCGTGAAAAAAATTCTGATACTCTAGGGCACCATGATTCAAAAAAGTTTGAGAACCACTGGAAAAGTGTATGCCCAGCTTTATATTTGATATTACCTAAACGTAAACAGTACAATTTTCTTACCCGTTCCATAATAAGGGAGCTCACTGGAATCTTCCGTTCGTAGCATTTTTCCATATGCGTTCCGAGATCACCTTCAAAGACAAACAGTTCTTAATGTAGATATACATATAGGCAAAGACAAAAAGTACTAAATAAGTAACCAAGTGCAAGAGAGTACAGAAAATGTATTATTAATGTAAATGAAGGAAGCAGAAACTTTGAGACACAAACTAAAAGTTCAGTGAAGAACATTTTTATCAATTTGAAAAGACATTTACGTTCCTGAAGTGGCTGAAAACCAACTAGAAGGGTTGCAATACTGAAACTGGTATATAACAGAATGTATATCTGGCAACAAATAGGTAAGGAGGTCCGCTTGCAATAAGAGAAAAAAAAAAAAACGTGAGCCAATTGCTCAGCTTGAATATCAAACAATTGGGACTCATCTGATTTGGCAACCTGTAGTGTGTGTACAAACTGACTGATGATCATCTAGCTGGACTTGGGGTCAGCCCATAACTGGTCACTTTAACTAATGCAGGGTTTCAAAAGGACATCGGTAATGAAAATGTAGCATAGATCTGACCTGTAGCTAATGCCGCAGCTGATGGGCGTCCTATTGAATCTGCTGTTGTGCATACAAAGACGCACTATCAGTGGACCATCAGCCAGGCCATTGGACCTGCCTATGGTAGGCACAGAATGTTTGTGGGTACAAGGCCACCGGTGTGAGTGGAACTGCATCTTTAGACGCAGCTGCTGACAACACACCCAAAACCGCCTTAGTCCCCGCCCATTGCAACTGTACGGATCTCCATGCTATTCCGATCTGCACCGCCTGGCTGTAACCATCCGGACGCATACGCAGTGCATCTCAGATGTATGAGCACAGAAACCATTGCGCAATAGCGTCTGATGGTATCTATGTGTCCACCTCTAATTCACCCCTTCTGTATGCTCAGAAATAATCCTTCTGAAACATGAATCTTATAGTCCGTACTGTATATGTGTATTAAGTCACAAGCATTTGGGTGTCTCCTAGCTAATTCCTAAAATCCTCGGAATCGATAGTATTATGATATGCATTATAAAACTATGTATATATAGAGCAGATTTTCCGCAGTAAGACCACTGAGATCACGGTTTGAGACGCTATCACACTGCAACCATTCAGTCTGTTGTGCATGCAGACAACAAGGTCAAACCTCACGGTATTCACAACATTGGGATTGATCCGAGAAGTGACCTTGCATTAAGTGAGCTAGTAAGAGAGAAATAGCCAGCAGCCTGGCCTGTAGTATCTTCTGCAGAGGGCACACACTGGAATGAGACAGATGGAAGAGTAGCAGGAAGTGCATATCCCATTCATAACTCACATACCAATTAAATCCATCTGTTCCTTCCTTCAAACTGGTAATGAAACCATAGTTTGTTTGAAAAGAGGCCATAATTAGACTCAGACCATTCATGTCCATGATCACCCTAATCAGGAAGAAGCTTCCAAATTATAATTCAGTCTGGTATTAGGTTTAAAGATATGCACATGGTTTATCCTTTACACCAGAGGATACAGATTTGCTGTATCACATCAAAACAGTGTTGGTAAAGCCCTGTACGCACTGGGCAACATACCAGAAGATATGAGCCATAATCTTTTTTTTTTTTTAAAGATCTATCGTTCATATCGTCCAGTGTGTATGGATGAACGATGCGCGCACCCGTGGGTTGTTCTCGTTCACCCATAAGCAAGCAAACAT
This sequence comes from Pseudophryne corroboree, assembly GCF_028390025.1. NCBI lineage: Eukaryota > Metazoa > Chordata > Amphibia > Anura > Myobatrachidae > Pseudophryne > Pseudophryne corroboree. The sequence continues at coordinate 169,032,836 of NC_086444.1, read as the reverse complement.
GCAGCTCAATGTTAACTATATCTTTGAGTTGCATGTTTGGGGAGTGCGGGGGATGACGTCACTGAACAATATCGTAAATCGATTTCTGCTGCGGAGTACACTGGGCTCCACAAGGAATGGACAATGGGGTGTAGAGTGGGATCTTGATCCGAGGCACCAACAGGCTCAAAGCTTTGACTATTCCCAGAATGCATAGCGCTGCCTCATATATCACCCCGCCTCCCAGCACAGGATCTCAGTTTTGTAGTTGGTGCTGCAGTAGCAGGCACTTAACAGAGGGGCTGCTCCAGGCAGCCCTAAGAAGAGCTTTTTTTCTGAGGAAAAAAGTGAAGACTTCAAGGGCGGCAGCAGTGTTACATGTCAGTGGACATTCACGGCTGCAGCTCCGGCTCTCCCCAGCGGCGCTGTACACTCCCGAGCCCTGGCTGCTGGGTAACTACAGCAGGAGGCTCCGGTTTTATTCTTGTCAGGCACACACGAGGGGGCTCTCCGGGATCGCGTGGCCGCGCTTTGGGAGGTGGTAAGTGGGTCCCGCTTTCGGGACCCGGTCTTTATCGCGATCCGGCGCGGTCAGTGGGAGGCGGGCCGCGCGCGCTGGCGGTGGACACTGTGGCAGTACAGGCGATCCCACTAGATCACCAGGGCATGGGACAGGTCAGGTTTTCTCTATAAACCGTTTTATTAGAGCCTGCAGTACCCGGTGGTTTTGCCAGCAGGGGGATAGAGCTTGGACCTGAAGCCCCTACCCCAGGGCGCCATTTTCTGCAAATGTTCCCGCCCTGGAGCTGCATATCTGTCTCTCCCTCACTCCCTGGCAGTGTCTGCGGCGCCATTATCCCTCAGCTCACTGTTCCTGGGAATGCTTGGGCAAATCCTCCTATGTAAAGCCGCCTGGTTGTCAGTGCTGTGACTTTACAAGACACTTAAGTATTCTACCTGCCTTTTTTAGTCAGTGTTAGTTAAGAAAGAGTGCATTTAGTCATGGTTTCCTAGTACAATTACCCTGTGATATACATCCAGTTCTTACTGTGTACTGTTATATCTATTGTTATATAGCTGTGTAAGCTAGTCCAGTGCAGTATTATTGTTAGTAATAACCTCTGCATTGTACAAACTGTGACTATTTGTGTGTGCATTTGATAGCTGAGTGGTGTCCATTTCGTATCTTTCACTCAACCTGCTATCCCTATATTCTATAACCTGAGGGGGCTTGGTGCATCAGGTTTTATCTAATATAGGATTTTCACAAAGATATACTGTTCTACGTATTTTTCTCTGTGATTTAGTCACCATCTCTCTCCTTTATCTCTGCTGGTGCTGACTACACTGCGTAGGGGTTTGGGCTAGAGGTATCATGCTGCTGACAAATTGTACTGTTACCTGATACTGCAAGTTATATCATGTCTGCTTCTGAGGGTAACGGTTCTGGGGCTGAACACACTGCCGGTGTTGCTGAAGCCGCAGATACCTATGAGGAGAATATAGCAGCTTTGGGCTCTGGTTCTGGGGGCTCCTTGCCCCCCAGTGGGACGGTGGCAACGAAGGCAAATAATTACCCGCTGTGGGGCGCTTTTTCAACGCTTCTGCATACGCTAGTTCATAAACTAACACCCCCTATGGGACCCCAAATGCCGGTACAACCGTTTGTGGTCCCTGCAGCTAACCCGCCGTGGGCGGACGATTTATCTGCTCAAATAAAGAAGTTAAACCAGTCCCTGACTACTAAAAAATCTGACCGTCGCTCGCCTACATCCAAGGGGTCCTCTAAGCGAGCGCTTGTCTCCTCACAATCCACTGCTGTCACTGACACCTCGTCGGATGAAGACGGCACTTACACTGACCCCACAGGTTCTGACTCAGATACGGCTGATGGGGAGGGTGGTTCACATGTGGATGTTCCTGATCTCTTGGAGGCTATTAAGTTAATTTTACAGATTATGGATGATCCCGAGCCATCCGTTCCTCCTAAGAAACCAGATAGGTTCAAGCGCCAGAAGGTGATTAAACAAGTTTTACCTCACTCTGACCACCTAATTGATATACGTCAGGAACCCTGGGAAAACCCGGGTACGAAGTTTGTGCCTCAAAAGAAGATGCTGGCTCGCTATCTCCTCGCGCCGGTGCTGTCCAAGAATTGGGAAACGCATCCTCCAGTGGACTCACATGTGGCTAGGATGGTGGTTTCCACAGCTCTACCGGTCACCACAGTCACGTCTCTAAAAGAGCCTACGGATAAACGTGTGGAGGGTTGTCTGAAAGCGATTTACACCCTCACGGGTGCTGCACAAAGGTCCACTATTGCAGCTACTTGGGCTGCAGAGGACATTGAAGCATGGGCCTTGGAGTTAGATGCTGAAATCTCCTCTGACCATGCTAGACAATGCTTGTCTTATATTGTCACAGCTTCTTGTTATATTAAAGAGGCGGCTTCTGATGCCGGTATCCTGGCCTCGCCGGATATTGTGGCTGAGATCCTGGTCTGTGGATCTGGACTCTAGAAAAACCCTGGAGGTACTCCCTTTTAAAGGGAGATATTCTGTTTGGGGAGGATTTAAATAAGATTGTGGCTGACTTGGCTACTGCCAAAACTGCCTGTCTGCCAAGTACTGCTCCTTCTGTGTCGAAGGGTAAAGGTACTTCCTTTCGCCCCTTTCGTCCTTCAGGTAAAGCAAAAGGTCAGGCGTACAACAAGCAGGCCCGCACTTCCAAACCTGGTAAGCCTAAGCCCAAAAGAGCCTGGGCGGCCCGTCAGCCAGCTTCCAAGACAGATAAGCATGCCGCATGACGGGGCGGGTCTCCCTCTGGGGGATCCCAGGGTGGGGGGCCGGCTTCTTGGGTATACCCAGGAATGGTTGAAGACCACTTCAGATGCCTGGGTACGGGAAGTCGTCATACGAGGTTACGCCATAGCCTTCAAAAATGACCCCCTCATCGATTTTGACAGACAGATGTCCCGTTGGACAAGACAAAGTCAAACACTCTACATTCGATGATACAGACCCTCCTGGATACAGGAGTGGTAGTACAGGTGCCTCTTGTGCAGAGGGGCTGGGGGTACTATTCTCCGCTGTTTCTAGTCCCGAAACCGAATGGGTCCTCCCGGCCCATTCTCAACCTCACGGCATTGAACAGGTTTGTGAAAGTTTCCAAATTCCGGATGGAAACCCTTCGCTCTATAGTTCTGGCCTTGGAACCTGGGGACTTCATGGTCTCCCTGGATATACAGGATGCTTACCTGCATGTTCCTATAGCAGTGTGTCATCAGCAATACCTGAGATTTGCGATCGGCAACTGCCATTACCAGTTTCAGGCGTTACCTTTTGGTTTAACAACGGCTCCGCGAGTCTTTACAAAAGTCATGGAGGTGATGACGGTGGTACTCCGCTGTCAAGGGGTCAGGATACTGCCGTATTTGGACGACCTGTTAATCCTGGCAAATTCCCCAGAACTTCTCCTGCGTCATCTAGATGTGATGGTCTGGTTTCTGCAAGCCCACGGGTGGCTCATCAACTGGAAGAAGTCATCCCTGATCCCTGCTCAGAGCATGGTGCATCTGGGAGCACTATTGGACACTCACAACCAGCGGTTGTTCCGGTCTCAGGAGAAAGTCCTGAAACTTCAGGACAGGATTCTTTGCTTCCTATCTCGTCTGCAAGTGTCGATACATTTGGCGATGCAGGTGCTGGGCCTCATGGTGTCAGCATTCGACATGGTGGAGTACGCTCAATTTCATTCTCGCCCTCTCCAGAGGCTGATTCTAGCCAAATGGGACGGCCTACCTCACCGGATCAGGTCTCAAATGATCTCATTGACTCCGGAGGTCCGTCTGCCGCTGCTCTGGTGGCTCCGGGACCAAGAACTGTGCAGGGGCCGTCCGTTCTGGATATCCGACTGGGTCCTGTTGACGACAGATGCCAGTCTAAGAGGTTGGGGCGCAGTGCTGGAGCAACACTCCCTTCAGGGGCGGTGGACCAAGGAGGAGTCCCTCCTCTCGATCAATATTCTGGAGTTGCGGGCGTTCTTCAATGCCTTGAACCTAGCCCAGCATTTAATTCAGAACCGTCCTGTTCAAGTACAGTCGGACAACGCCACCACAGTGGCTTACATAAATCATCAAGGCGGCACTCGAAGCTGTCTAGCAATGAAGGAAGTCTCACGGATTCTACAGTGGGCAGAACGCCATCTACCGGCCATATCGGCAATATTCATTCCAGGAGTCTTGAATTGGGAAGCGGACTTTCTCAGTCGACAGTACGTGCATGCCGGCGAATGGGGCCTCCATCCAGAAGTGTTTCAACTCCTCGTGGAAAGGTGAACCTTCCAGACGTAGATCTGATGGCGTCTCGACACAATCACATGGGGCCGGTTTTCGGAGCAAGGACAAGGGATCCTCAAGCAGCATTCGTGGATGCGCTGGCGGTACTGTGGAGGTTTCGGCTGCCATACGTGTTCCCTCCGGTGTCACTCCAGCCCAGGGTAATTCGGAAGTTCAAACAAGAAAAAGGAATTCTGCTTCTCATAGCTCCAGCGTGGCCCAGACGGCACTGGTTCTCAGACCTGCCAGGCCCATCGTCAGTGTCCATTTCTACTCCACAACGCCCAGACCTCCTCGTTCAGGGCCCCTGTGTCTACCAGGACCTAGCCCGGCTGTCTTTGACGGCATGGCTCTTGAAGCTTCCGTCTTAAGGGCTAAAGGGTTTTCTGAGGCGGTCATTCAAACTATGTTGCGGGCCAGGAAACCGGGTGGTATTCATGTGACCGCCGGTCAGCTGACAGACAGTCAAATTACCTCCTCCACCAGCCCGACTGGTCACTGTCCCGATGGTCGGCATGCTGACCAACAGGGACTATTTCCACTCGTGGGTGTCCACGACACCCATAGAGTGAGAATAGAACCCGTGCCTGCAGCGTGGCGAGCGTAGCGAGCCCGCAAGGGGCTTGCTGCACTCGCCCCTCCCCGCCGGGATCCCGGCGTCGGTATGCTGCCGGGATCCCGGCGTCGGTAAGCTGTCAGGAGACAGCCGGTCAGCCGTACTACACCCCCGGAAACCGGCTTCGGCTCGGATTTACTATAGGGTCTGGCAGTCTTACTTTGTTTGGTGCGCATCTAACGATTATGACGCTTCCCAGTTGTTGGCTTTTCTTCAGCAGGGCCTGGACTTAGGCCTGCGTCTGGCCTCCCTCAAGGTTCAAATATCTGCCTTGTCGGTGTGGTTTCAGAGAAAAATTGCGACCTTACCTGATGTGCATACCTTTACTCAGGGCGCGTTGCGTATCCAACCGCCCTATGTCCCGCCTGTGGCTCCTTGGGACTTGTCGGTGATTTTGGAGGCGTTACAAGAGTCTCCATTTGAACCTTTTAGTTCAGCTGACCTTAAGTGGCTTTCCCTTAAGGTGGTGTTTCTGCTGGCTATTGCTTCAGCTAGAAGAGTGTCGGATTTGGGTGCCTTGTCCTGTAGTTCCCCATATCTGATATTTCACCGTGACCGGGCGGTTCTTAGGACTCGTCCCGGCTATCTACCTAAGGTGGTTTCTTCGTTCCACCTTAATCAGGAGATTGTAGTTCCGGCACTTGTTTCTCCTGATCTGTCTCCCAAAGAGCGGTCTTTGGATGTGGTACGGGCTCTCCGTATCTATGTGAAGAGAACTGCTCCTATTAGGAAATCGGATTCTCTTTTTGTTGTGTTTGGGTTTCACAAACGTGGCTGGCCTGCTCACAAGCAAACTCTGGCCAGATGGATTAGAATGGTGATTGCACATGTTTATGTGAAGGCTGGTCTCTCTGCTCCTGATCACATTAAGGCCCATTCTACTCGGCTGTTGGACCTTCTTGGGCGGCCCAACGTGGTGCGACCCTTGAACAATTGTGCAAGGCGGCTACGTGGTCCTCTGTGAACACGTTCATAAGGTTCTATGCCTTCGACACTGCCGCTTCCCAGGATGCTTCCTTTGGACGCCAGGTTCTTGTGCCCGCTACAGTGCATCCCCTCCCATAAGGAACTGCTTTAGGACATCCCCATTGTCCATTCCTTGTGGAGCCCAGTGTACCCCGCAGCAGAAAATGAGTTTTATGGTAAGAACTTACCTTTGTTAAAACTCTTTCTGCGAGGTACACTGGGCTCCACAGGGCGCCCACCCTGACGCACTTAGCTTCTTTGGGTTGGTATGGCATTAGCCGCTGACACTTCTCCTGTCGCGAGAATGCAGTGTTGTGGCTACTAACCGTTGTCTTTTTTCCTGCTACTGCATTGGACTGGTTAACTAAAAACTGAGCTCCTGTGCTAGGAGGCGGGGTGATATAGGAGGCGGCGCTATGCATTCTGGGAACAGTCAAAGCTTTGAGCCTGTTGGTGCCTCGGATCAAGATCCTACTCTACACCCCATTGTCCATTCCTTGTGGAGCCCAGTGTACCTCGCAGAAAGAGTTTTAACAAATGTAAGTTCTTACCATAAAACTCGTTATCATTATGTGTGTATGCACTGGCGATCTCCCCTAATCAGCAATATAGCGCTGATTGCTAACTAAGGGAGGTCGCCCCGTGTGTACCAGGCTTAACTAACATTGGCAAATAGTGCAAATCTGCTCTATTTCCATAGCAACCAACAGACCCAAGATTTATACTGTTTACACTAAGGGGTCTATGTACTAAGCCTTGGATGGAGATAAAGTGCACGGAGATAAAGTACCAGCCAATCACCTCCTAACTGACATGTCACAGGCTGGGTTTGAAAAATGACAGTTAGGAGGTGATTGGCTGGTACTTTATATCTGTGCACTTTATCTCCATCCAAGGTATAAGGGCCCTACACATTCGGCGACCCGCCGACGAGCTGCCCGACGGCAGTTTCTTTACTCCCCCCGTCACCTGGCTCTATAGCAGTGCAAGCTAATATGGGCAAGATTGTCCTTATTGGCTTGCATGCGTAAGCGACCCGGCACCAATGATGAACGAGCGTGGGGCCACGCATCGTTCATCGTTGATGCCTACACACTGAACGTTGTGAACGAGTTCTCGTTCATTAATGAACAAAAAGGTTCATATCGCTCAGTTATATCTTCAAGTGTGTAAAGCCTATTAGTAAATAGACCCCAAAGACCCTTATTCAGGTTTGTTAGCAAACCAAAAAAAGCACACTAATGGACAAAACCATGTTGCACTGCAGGTGGGGCAGATGTAACATGTGCAGAGAGATTAGATTTGGGTGGGGTGTGTTCAAACTAAAATCTAAACTGCAGTGTGAAAATAAAGCAGACAGTATTTACTCTGCACAGAAACAAAATAACCCACCCAAATCTCAGTCTCTCTGCACGTTATATCTGCCCCCCCTGCAGTGTACATGGATTTGCCCGTTAGTGAGCTGTTTTGGTTTGCTAACAAACTTGCATAAACCCCGAAGTTAGAAAATTAAAGCATACGTCTGCTGTAGTTTTAGAGCAGGGTTACTCCTTTGAACAAGGTTTGTAAACTGTGCACTGTATGTGTCCTTAGAACATCACTTGTTTCTTTTAACGTACGCTGGTAAAAAGGGTGCATTAATCATTTCTTCCCATTTGATCTGTCCAACAAATTTTTCTTTTACTGTAGTTTCTCTCCCTTAGTCACAGATGCTGAAAGATAAGGGGTACTTGTATAGACCCTAAACTAACTCAGATTGTACACAGAAAGGGTAGACTAGACAGCATCCAGCTCTGTGATCCTGACCTGACTTCACTACTTTTTATAAAATAAAGAATAAAGCTTAAAATAAGAATTTACTTACCGACAATTCTATTTCTCATAGTCCGTAGTGGATGCTGGGGACTCCGTAAGGACCATGGGGAATAGCGGCTCCGCAGGAGACTGGGCACATCTAAAGAAAGCTTTAGGACTATCTGGTGTGCACTGGCTCCTCCCCCTATGACCCTCCTCCAAGCCTCAGTTAGGATACTGTGCCCGGACGAGCGTACACAATAAGGAAGGATTTTGAATCCCGGGTAAGACTCATACCAGCCACACCAATCACACCGTATAACCTGTGATCTGAACCCAGTTAACAGCATGATAACAGAGGAGCCTCTGAAAGATGGCTCACAACAATAATAACCCGATTTTTGTAACAATAACTATGTACAAGTATTGCAGACAATCCGCACTTGGGATGGGCGCCCAGCATCCACTACGGACTATGAGAAATAGAATTATCGGTAAGTAAATTCTTATTTTCTCTAACGTCCTAAGTGGATGCTGGGGACTCCGTAAGGACCATGGGGATTATACCAAAGCTCCCAAACGGGCGGGAGAGTGCGGATGACTCTGCAGCACCAAATGAGAGAACTCCAGGTCCTCCTCAGCCAGGATATCAATTTTGTAGAATTTTACAAACGTATTTGCTCCTGACCAAGTAGCTGCTCGGCAAAGTTGTAAAGCCGAGACCCCTCGGGCAGCTGCCCAAGATGAGCCCACCTTCCTTGTGGAGTGGGCATTTACAGATTTTTGGCTGTGGCAGGCCTGCCACAGAATGTGCAAGCTGAATTGTACTACAAATCCAACGAGCAATAGTCTGCTTAGAAGCAGGAGCACCCAGCTTGTTGGGTGCACACAGGATAAACAGCGAGTCAGATTTCCTGACTCCAGCCGTCCTGGAAACATATATTTTCAGGGCACTGACAACGTCTAGCAACTTGGAGGCCTCCAAGTCCCTAGTAGCCGCAGGCACCACCAATAGGTTGGTTCAGGTGAGACGCTGAAACCACCTTGGGGAGAAACTGAGGACGAGTCCTCAATTCCGCCCTGTCCGAATGGAAAATCAGATAAGGGCTTTTTCAGGATAAAGCCGCCAATTCTGACACGCGCCTGGCCCAGGCCAGGGCCAACAGCATGACCACTTTCCATGTGAGATATTTTAACTCCACAGATTTAAGTGGTTCAAACCAATGTGACTTTTGGAACCCAAAACTACATTCAGATCCCAAAGTGCCACTGGAGGCACAAAAGGAGGCTGTATATGCAGTACCCCTTTTACAAACGTCTGAACTTCAGGGACTGAAGCTAGTTCTTTTTTTTTTTGGAAGAAAATTGACAGGGCCGAAATTTGAACCTTAATGGACCCCAATTTCAGGCCCATAGACACTCCTGTTTGCAGGAAATGTAGGAATCGACCCAGTTGAATTTCCTCCGTCGGGCCTTACTGGCCTCGCACCACGCAACATATTTTCGCCAATTGCGGTGATAATGTTTTTGCGGTTACATCCTTCCTGGCTTTGATCAGGATAGGGATGACTTCATCCGGAATGCCTTTTTTCCTTCAGGATCCGGCGTTCAACCGCCATGCCGTCAAACGCAGCCGCGGTAAGTCTTGGAACAGACAGGGTCCTTGCTGGAGCAGGTCCCTTCTTAGAGGTAGAGGCCACGGATCCTCCGTGAGCATCTCTTGAAGTTACGGTTACCAAGTCCTTCTTGGCCAATCCGGAACCACGAATATAGTGCTTACTCCTCTCCATCTTATCAATCTCAGTACCTTGGGTATGAGAGGCAGAGGAGGGAACACATACCCTGACTGGTACACCCACGGTGTTACCAGAGCGTCTACAGCTTATTGCCTGAGGGTCCCTGGACCTGGCGCAATACCTGTCGAGTTTTTAATCATGTGGAAGACTTCTGGGTGAAGTCCCCACTCTCCCGGGTGGAGGTCGTGCTGAGGAAGTCTGCTTCCCACTTGTCCACTCCCGGAATGAATACTGCTGACAGTGTTATCACATGATTTTCCGCCCAGCAAAGAATCCTTGCAGCTTCTGCCATTGCCCTCCTGCTTCTTGTGCCACCCTGTCTGTTTACGTGGGTGACTGCCGTGATGTTGTCCGACTGGATCAACACCGGCTGACCTTGAAGCAGAGGTTTTGCTAAGCTTAGAGCATTGTAAATGTCCCTTAGCTTCAGGATATTTATGTGAAGTGATGTCTCCAGGCTTGACCATAAGCCCTGGATATTCCTTCCCTGTGTGACTGCTCCCCAGCCTCGCAGGCTGGCATCCGTGGTCACCAGGACCCAGTCCTGAATGCCTAATCTGCGGCCCTCTAGAAGATGAGCACTCTGCAACCACCACAGGAGGGACACCCTTGTCCTTGGTGACAGGGTTATCCGCTGATGCATCTGAAGATGCGATCCGGACCATTTGTCCAGCAGGTCCCACTGGAAAGTTCTTGCGTGGAATCTGCCGAATGGGATTGCTTCGTAGGAAGCCACCATTTTACCCAGAACCCTTGTGCATTGATGCACTGAGACTTGGCTCGGTTTTAGGAGGTTCCTGACTAGCTCGGATAACTCCCTGGCTTTCTCCTCCGGGAGAAACACCTTTTTCTGGACTGTGTCCAGGATCATCCCTAGGAACAGAAGACACGTCGTCGGAACCAGGTGCGATTTTGGAATATTGAGAATCCAATCGTGCTGCCGCAACACTACCTGAGATAGTGCTACACCGACCTCCGACTGTTCCCTGGATCTTACCCTTATCAGGGAATTGTCCAAGGAAGGGATAACTAAAATTCCCTTCCTTCGAAGGAATATCATCATTTCGGCCATTACCTTGGTAAAGACCCGGGGTGCCGTGTACCATCCATACGGCAGCGTCTGAACTGATAGTGACAGTTCTGTACCATAAACCTGAGGTACCCTTGGTGAGAAGGGTAAATTTTGACATGAAGGTAAGCATCCTTGATGTACCGAGACATCATGTAGTCCCCTTCTTCCAGGTTCGCAATCACTGCTCTGAGTGACTCAATCTTGAATTTGAACCTCTGTACGTAAGTGTTCAAAGATTTTAGATTTAGAATCGGTCTCACCGAGCCGTCCGGCTTCGGTACCACAACAGTGTGGAATAATACCCCATTCCCTGTTGCAGGAGGGGTATCTTGATTATCACCTGCTGGGAATACAGCTTGTGAATGGCTTCCAAAACTGTCTCCCTGTCAGAAGGAGACATCGGTAAAGCCGACTTTAGGAAACGGCGAGGGGGAGACGTCTCAAATTCTAATTTGTACCCCTGAGATATCACCTGAAGGATCCAGGGGTCTACTTGCGAGTGAGCCCACTGCGCGCTGAAATTCATTGAGACGGGCCCCCCACCGTGCCTGATTCTGCTTGTAAAGCCCCAGCGTATACTGAGGGCTTGGCAGAGGCGGGAGAGGGTTTCTGTTCCTGGGAACTGGCTGATTTCTGCAGCCTTTTTCCTCTCCCTCTGTCACGGGGCAGAAATGAGGAACCTTTTGCCCGCTTGTCCACGAAAAGACTGCGCCTGATAATACGGCGTCTTCTCATGTTGAGAGGCGACCTGGGGTACAAACGTGGAATTCCCAGCTGTTGCCGTGGCCACCAGGTCTGAAAGACCGACCCCAAATAACTCCTCCCTTAATAAAGCAATACTTCCAAATGCCGTTTGGAATACGCATCACCTGACCACTGACGTGTCCATAACCCTCTACTGGTAGAAATGGACAACGCGCTTAGACTTGATGCCAGTCGGCAAATATTCCGCTGTGCATCACGCATATATAAAAATGCATCTTTTAAATGCTCTATAGGCAAAAATATACTGTCCCTATCTAGGGTATCAATATTTTCAGTCAGGGAATCCGACCACGCCAACCCAGCACTGCACATCCAGGCTGAGGCGATTGCTGGTCGCAGTATAACACCAGTATGTGTGTAAATACCTTTTAGGATACCCTCCTGCTTTCTATCAGCAGGATCCTTAAGGGCGGCCATCTCAGGCGAAGGTAGAGCCCTTACAAGCGTGTGAGCGCTTTATCCCCCCTAGGGGGTGTTTCCCAACGCACCCTAACCTCTGGCGGGAAAGGATATAATGCCAATAACATTTTAGAAATTATCCGTTGTTATCGGGGGAAACCCACGCATCATCACACATCTCATTTAATTTCTCAGATTCAGGAAAACTACAGGTAGTTTTTCCTCACCGAACATAATACCCCTTTTTTGGTGGTACTCGTATTATCAGAAATGTGTAAAACATTTTTCATTGCCTCAATCATGTAACGTGTGGCCCTACTGGAAGTCACATTCGTCTCTTCACCGTCGACACTGGAGTCAGTATCCGTGTCGGCGTCTATATCTGCCATCTGAGGTAACGGGCGCTTTAGAGCCCCTGACGGCCCATGAGACGTCTGGACAGGCACAAGCTGAGTAGCCGGCTGTCTCATGTCAACCACTGTCTTTTATACAGAGCTGACACTGTCACGTAATTCCTTCCAACAGTTCATCCACTCAGGTGTCGACCCCCTAGGGGGTGACATCACTATTACAGGCAATCTGCTCCGTCTCCACATCATTTTTCTCCTCATACATGTCGACACAAAAGTACCGACATACAGCACACACACAGGGAATGCTCTGATAGAGGACAGGACCCCACTAGCCCTTTGGGGAGACAGAGGGAGAGTTTGCCAGCACACACCAGAGCGCTATATATATACAGGGATAACCTTATATAAGTGTTTTTCCCCTTATAGCTGCTGTATAGTTAATACTGCGCCTAATTAGTGCCCCCCTCTCTTTTTTTAACCCTTTCTGTAGTGTAGTGACTGCAGGGGAGAGACAGGGAGCTTCCCTCCAACGGAGCTGTGAGGGAAAATGGCGCCAGTGTGCTGAGGAGATAGGCTCCGCCCCTTTTTCGCGGACTTTTCTCCTGCTTTTTTATGGATTCTGGCAGGGGTTAAATGCATCCATATAGCCCAGGAGCTATATGTGATGCATTTTTTTGCCATCCAAGGTGTTTTTATTGCGTCTCAGGGCGCCCCCCCCCCCCCCCAGCGCCCTGCACCCTCAGTGACCGAAGTGTGAAGTGTGCTGAGAGCAATGGCACACAGCTGCAGTGCTGTGCGCTACCTTGTTGAAGACAGGACGTCTTCTGCCGCCGATTTTCCGGACCTCTTCTGCCTTCTGGCTCTGTAAGGGGGCCGGCGGCGCGGCTCTGGGACCCATCCAAGCTGGGCCTGTGATCGTCCCTCTGGAGCTAATGTCCAGTAGCCTAAGAAGCCCAATCCACTCTGCACGCAGGTGAGTTCGCTTCTTCTCCCCTTAGTCCCTCGATGCAGTGAGCCTGTTGCCAGCAGGTCTCACTGAAAATAAAAAACCTAATCTAAAACTTTCACTAAGAAGCTCAGGAGAGCCCCTAGTGTGCACCCTTCTCGTTCGAGCACAGAGATCTAACTGAGGCTTGGAGGAGGGTCATAGGGGGAGGAGCCAGTGCACACCAGATAGTCCTAAAGCTTTCTTTAGATGTGCCCAGTCTCCTGCGGAGCCGCTATTCCCCATGGTCCTTACGGAGTCCCCAGCATCCACTTAGGACGTTAGAGAAACATGAGCAATCAGCTTCCTATTCTGCACAGGCAATCAGAGAAGCATGCAGCGCATTCTGCGCCATGTGTGGTTCTTCCTTCCTCTGCGTGTGCCAGCTACGCAGAGACATAAGGAGGAGGTCTAACGGGCATGTAGCTACATTTTGGGATGAGTGATGAGGGGGTGACAGGTTGTTTTTGGCCTTTTTTTATTTTTCAAATGTAAAGTAATGTACACCCTTGTCGAGATAGGAGGGTCGTCCACTACCATCTCGCAGCATTAACCCATTTGCTACATAACTGCAGACTTAAAATATGTGGTCGTGGGTTCCGTTCTCCATCATTTTCTAACCATGTCCCTTACCAGCATCATATAAAACGTATATACAGTCGTGGAAAATTCCCTTTTAACCACTTGCTGTCTGCCTGCAAATTTACTGTGGGTTGAATACTTTTGTGATACCTGTACCTTGCCTGTCTTTGACCACCAAAGGATCTCAAACAGGTAGGAACCAAATAATTTGGATTGCCAGCACACTGCATTCAAAATAAATGTGGCAGTCTAAAAGGTTAAGAGATAACGTCATTTTGTTTCTTATACTCTGTATTTCTTTTAAATCTAAAATACTGAATTAGACTAATTTAACACAGAAACATAATTTGTAAAGTTACAATGCCACCTGGTGGTCAAGACATTACTTAGAGCAGATGTGTTAAAAAAAATAATAATAATAAATATATATATATATATACACACACACATTTTTATATATATATATATATATATATATATATATATATATATATATATATATATATATATATACACACACACACACATTATATATATATATATATATATATATATATATATATATACACACACACACATATATACACACACATATATACATACATATGCTTTGTTCTTTACATAGTTGAATGTGCTGACAACAAAATCACACAAAAATTATCAATGGAAATCAAATTTATTAACCCATGGAGGTCTGGATTTGGAGTCGCACTCAAAATTAAAGTGGAAAAACACAGTACAGGCTGATCCAACTTTGATGTAATGTCCTTAAAACAAATCAAAATGAGGCTCAGTAGTGTGTGTGGCCTCCACGTGCCTGTATGACCTCCCTACAACGCCTGGGCATGCTCCTGATGAGGTGGTGGATGGTCTCCTGAGGTATCTCCTCCCAGACCTGGACTAAAGCATCCGCCAACTCCTGGACAGTCTGTGGTGCAACGTGGCGTTGGTGGATGGAGCGAGACATGATGTCCCAGATGTACTCAATTGGATTCAGGTCTGGGGAACGGGCGGGCCCTTCCATAGCATCAATGCCTTCGTCTTGCAGGAACTGCTGACATACTCCAGCCACATGAGGTCTAGCATTGTCTTGCATTAGGAGGAACCCAGGGCCAACCGCACCAGCATATGGTCTCACAAGGGGTCTGAGGATCTCATCTCGGTACCTAATGGCAGTCAGGCTACCTCTAGCGAGCACATGGAGGGCTGTGCGGCCCCCCAAAGAAATGCCACCCCATACCATTACTGACCCACTGTCAAACCGGTCATGTTAGAAGATGTTGCAGGACGTTCTCCTTGGCGTCTCCAGACTCTGTCACGTCTGTCACATGTGCTCAGTGAGAACCTGCTTTCATCTGTGAAGAGCACAGGGCGCCAGTGGCGAATTTGCCAATCTTGGTGTTCTCTGGCAAATGCCAAACGTCCTGTACGGTGTTGGGCTGTAAGCACAACCCCCACCTGTGGACGTAGGGCCCTCATACCACCCTCATGGAGTTTCTGATCGTTTGAGTAGACACATGCATATTTGTGGCTTGCTGGAAGTCATTTTGCAGGGCTCTGGCAGTGCTCCTCCTGTTTCTTCCTTGCACAAAGGCGGAGGTAGCGGTCCTGCTGCTGGGTTGTTGCCCTCCTACGGCCTCCTCCACGTCTCCTGATGTACTGGCCTGTCTCCTGGTAGCGCCTCCATGCTTTGGACACTACGCTGACAGACACAGCAAACCTTCTTGCCACAGCTCACATTGATGTGCCATCCTGGATGAGCTGCACTACCTGAGCCACTTGTGTGGGTTGTAGACTCCATCTCATGCTACCACTAGAGTGAAAGCACCGCAAGCTTTCAAAAGTGACCAAAACATCAGCCAGAAAGCATAGGGGATGAGAAGTGGTCTGTGGTCACCACCTGCGTTCTGCGGTCTCCTTTATTGGGGGTGTCTTGCTAATTGCCTATAATTCCCACTTGTTGTCTATTACATTTGCACAACAGCATGTGAAATTGATTGTCAATCAGTGTTGCTACCTAAGTGTACAGTTTGATTTCACAGAAGTGTGATTGACTTGGAGTTACATTGTGTTGTTTAAGTGTTCCTTTTATTGTTTTGAGCAGTGTATATATATATATATATATATATATATATATATATATATATATATATTAAAGCCTAAGGGCCGGATTCAATTAGAGTGGTAGCCTTGTGTATTAACACCCAGGGCAATTCAATTGCAGCCTCTTTACCTCACACGCTAAACCATAGAATCCGGCATCAATTCCCAGATCTATGGGATAACACATTTGCAACAGCTGCGATCAGGACATATAATGTGTTTTTCTGTTCGAGCCTCCCGCAGGTTCTAACAAACACCCGCATTGTACAGCCTGTGAGCTGATCGCAGGCTTAAAATAAGATTTTACTTACCGATAAATCTATTTCTCGTAGTCCGTAGTGGATGCTGGGGACTCCGTAAGGACCATGGGGAATAGACGGGCTCCGCAGGAGAGATGGGCACTTTAAGAAAGAATTTAGATTCTGGTGTGCTCTGGCTCCTCCCTCTATGTCCCTCCTCCAGACCTCAGTTAGAGAAACTGTGCCCGGAAGAGCTGTCAGTACAAGGAAAGGATTTTGGAAATCCAGGGCAAGACTCATACCAGCCACACCAATCACACCATATAACCTGTGATAAACTTACCCAGTCAACAGTATGAACAACAACAGAGCATCAGTTCAACCCTGATGCAACAATAACATAGCCCTTATTGCAGCAATAACTATATACAAGTATTGCAGAAGAAGACCGCACTTGGGATGGGCGCCCAGCATCCACTACAGACTACGAGAAAAAGATTTACCGGTAAGTAAAATCTTATTTTCTCTAACGTCCTAGTGGATGCTGGGGACTCCGTAAGGATCATGGGGATTATACCAAAGCTCCCAAACGGGCGGGAGAGTGCGGATGACTCTGCAGCACCGATTGAGCAAACAATAGGTCCTCATCAGCCAGGGTATCAAACTTGTAGAACCTTGCAAAAGTGTTTGAACCTGACTAAGTAGCAGCTCGGCAAAGTTGTAATGCCGAGACCCCTCGGGCAGCCGCCCAAGAAGAGCCCACCTTCCTTGTGGAATGGGCAAACTGATTTTGGCAGCGGCAATCCAGCCGCAGAATGAGCCTGCTGAATCGTGTTACAGATCCAGCGAGCAATAGTTTGCTTTGAAGCAGGAGCACCCAGCTTGTTGGATGCATACAGGATAAACAGCGACTCCGTTTTCCTGACTCTAGCCGTTCTGGCTACATAAACCTTCAAAGCCCTGACCACATCCAGTAACTCGGAATCCTCCAAGTCACGAGTAGCCACAGGCACCACAATAGGTTGGTTCATATGAAAAGATGACACCACTTTTGGCAGAAATTGTGGACGGGTCCGCAATTCTGCTCTATCCATATGGAAAACCAGATAGGGGCTTTTATGTGACAAGGCTGCTAATTCTGACACACGCCTAGCCGAAGCAAAGGCTAATAGCATGACCACCTTCCATGTGAGATATTTTAACTCCACCGTTTTAAGTGGGTCAAACCAGTGTGATTTCAGGAAACTTAACACCACGTTAAGATCCCAAGGTGCCACTGGAGGCACAAAAGGAGGCTTAATATGCAGCACTCCCTTTACAAACGTCTGAACTTCTGGTAGAGAAGCCAACTCTTTTTGAAAGAAAATGGATAGGGCCAAAATCTGGACCTTAATGGAGCCCAATTTTAGGCCCAAATTCACTCCTGACTGTAGGAAGTGAAGGAAACGGCCCAGCTGGAATTCCTCTGTAGGAGCATTCCTGACCTCACACCAAGAAACATATTTTCGCCATATACGGTGATAATGTTTAGCTGTCACGTCCTTCCTAGCCTTTATCAGCGTAGGAATGACCTCGTCCGGAATGCTATTTTCTGCTAGGATCCGGCGTTCAACCGCCATGCCGTCAAACGCAGCCGTGGTAAGACTTGGAACAGACAGGGCCCCTGTTGCAACAAGGTCCTGTCTTAGAGGAAGAGGCCACGGGTCCTCTGTGAGCATTTCTTGCAGATCTGGATTCCAGGTCCTTCTTGGCCAATCTAGACCATGAGGATTGTTCTCACTCCTCCTTTTCGTATTATCCTCAGCACCTTGGGAATGAGAGGAAGAAATACATAGACCGACTGGAACACCCACGGTGTCACCAGGGCGTCTACCGCTATTGCTTGAGGGTCTCTTGACCTGGCGCAATACCTCTGTAGTTTTTTGTTGAGGCGGGATGCCATCATGTCCACCTGTGGCAGTTCCCACCGATATGTGATCTGTGTGAAGACTTCCTGATGAAGTCTCCACTCTCCCGGGTGGAGGTCGTGTCTGCTGAGGAAGTCTGCTTCCCAGTTGTCCACTCCCGGGATGAACACTGCTGACAGAGCGCTTACGTGATTCTCCGCCCAGCGAAGAATTCTGGCGGCTTCTGCCATCGCCACTCTGCTCCTTGTGCCGCCTTGGCGGTTCACCTGAGCCACTGCGGTGATGTTGTCTGACTGAATCAGAACCGGTTGGTCGCGAAGCAAGTGCTCCGCTTGACGTAGGGCGTTGTATACGGGCCTTAGTTCCAGGATGTTGATGTGAAGGCAAGTCTCTTGACTTGACCACAGACCTTGGAAATTTCTTCCCTGTGTGACTGCTCCCCACCTTCGGAGGCTAGCGTCCATGGTCACCAGGACCCAGTCCTGAATTCCGAATCTGCGTCCCTCTAGAAGGTGAGAACTCTGCAGCCACCACAGGAGTGACACCCTGGCCCTGGGGGACAGGGTGATTAACCGATGCATCTGAAGATGTGATCTGGACCACTTGTCCAGTTAGTCCCATTGGAAGGTCCTCGCATGGAACCTGCCGAAGGGAATGGCCTCGTATGAAGCCACCATCCTTCCCAGGACTCGAGTGCAGTGATGCACTGACACTTGTTTTGGTTTTAATAGATTCCTGACCAGTGTCATGAGCTCCTGAGCTCTATCGGGAGATAAACCCTTTTTTGGTCTGTGTCTAGGATCATGCCTAGGAAAGGCAGATGAGCCGTAGGAACCAACTGCGACTTTGGAATATATAGAATACAGCCGTGTTGCCGTTACACTTCAAGAGAAAGTGATACACTGTTCAGCAACTGCTCTCTTGATCTCGCTTTTATGAGGAGATCGTCCAAGTACGGGATAATTGTGACACCTTGCTTCCGCAGGAGCACCATCATTTCCGCCATTACCTTGGTGAAGATTCTCGGGGCCGTGGAGAGACCAAACGGCAACGTCTGAAATTGGTAATGACAATCCTGTACCGCAAATCTGAGGTACGCCTGATGAGGTGGATAAATGGGGTCATGAAAGCATGCATCCTTTACGTCCAGAGACACCATAAAATCTCCCCCATTCAGGCTTGCGATGACCGCTCTTAGCGATTCCATCTTGAACTTGAACCTTTTCAGGTATATGTTCAGGGATTTTAAATTCAATATGGGTCTGACCGAACCGTCCGGTTTCGGGACTACAACATGGTCGAATAATAACCCCCTCCTTGTTGAAGGAGGGGAACCTTGACCACCACCTGTTCAAGATACAATTTGTGAATTGCAGTTAACACTATTTCTCTCTCGTGGGGGGAAGCCGGCAGGGCCGTCGGTGAGGGGGCATCTCCTCAAAGTCCAGCTTGTATCCCTGAGACACAATATCTATTGCCCAGGGATCCAACAGGGAGTGAACCCACTTGTGGCTGAAATTACGAAGACGTGCCCCCACCAGGCCTAGCTCCGCCTGTGGAGCCCCAGCGACCTGCGGTGGATTTTGTAGAGGCCGGGGCGGACTTCTGTTCCTGGGAACTAGCTGTGTTGTGCAGCTTCTTTCCTCTGCCCCTGCCTCTGGCAAGAAAGGACGCACCTCTGACTTTCTTGTTTCTTTGTGTTCGAAAGGCTGCATTTGATAATGTCGTGCTTTCCTAGGCTGTGCAGGAATATAAGGCAAAGGGTCAGAATTACCAGCTATAGCTGTGGAGACCAGGTCCGAGATCCCTTCTCCACACAATCCCCAGCCTTCCATATGTCTCTTAAGTCGGCATCACTGCATCCACTGCATATTCTACAGGACCCGTCAAGCAGAAATCGATATAGCGTTGACTCCAGAACCCAGTAGACTAATGTCTCTTTGGGCATGTATATTAATATATATATATATATATATATATATATATATATATATATATATATATATATACACACACTGCTCAAAAAAATAAAGGGAACACTAAAATAACACATCCTAGATCTGAATGAATGAAATATTCTTATTAAATACTTTGTTCTTTACATAGTTGAATGTGCTGACAACAAAATCACACAAAAATGATCAATGGAAATCAAATTTATTAACCCATGGAGGTCCGGATTTGGAGTCACCCTCAAAATTAAAGTGGAAAAACACACTACAGGCTGATCCAACTTTGATGTAATGTCCTTAAAACAAGTCAAAATGAGGCTCAGTAGTGTCTGTGGCCTCCTCGTGCCTGTATGACCTCCCTACAACGCCTGGGCATGCTCCTGATGAGGTGGCGGATGGTCTCCTGAGGGATCTCCTCTCAAACCTGGACTAAAGCATCTGCCAACTCCTGGACAGTCTGTGGTGCAACGTGGCATTGGTGGATGGAGCGAGACATGATGTCCCAGATGTGCTCAATTGGATTCAAGTCTGGGGAACGGGCGAGCCAGTCCATAGCATCAATGCCTTCGTCTTGCAGGAACTGCTGACACATTCCAGCCACATGAGGTCTAGCATTGTCTTGCATTAGGAGGAACCCAGGGCCAACCGCACCAGCATATGGTCTCACAAGGGGTCTGAGGATCTCATCTCGGTACCTAATGGCAGTCAGGCTACCTCTGGCGAGCACATGGAGGGCTGTGCGGCCCCCACAAAGAAATGCCACCCCACACCATTACTGACCCACTGCCAAACCGGTCATGCTGGAGGATGTTGCAGGCAGCAGAACGTTCTCCTTGGCATCTCAAGACTCTGTCACCTCTGTCACATGTGCTCAGTGAGAACCTGCTTTCATCTGTGAGGAGCACAGGGCGCAAGTGGCGAATTTGCCAATCTTGGTGAATTCCGGCAAATGCCAAACATCCTGCACGGTGTTGGGCGGTAAGCACAACCCCCACCTGTGGGCGTCGGGCCCTAATACCATCCTCATGGAGTCTGTTTCTGATTGTTTGAGTAGACACATGCACATTTGTGGCTTGCTGGAGGTCATTTTGCAGGGCTCTGGCAGTGCTCCTCCTGTTCCTCCTTGCACAAAGGCGGAGGTAGCGGTCCTGCTGCTGGGTTGTTGCCCTCCTACGGCCTCCTCCACGTCTCCTGATGTCCTTGCCTGTCTCCTGGTAGCGTCTCCATGCTCTGGACACTACGCTGACAGACACAGCAAACCTTGCCACAGCTCGCATTGATGCGCCATCCTGGATGAGCTGCACTACCTGAGCCACTTGTGTGGTTTGTAGGGAGGTCATACAGGCACGTGGAGGCCACACACACTACTGAGCCTCATTTTGACTTGTTTTAAGGACATTACATCAAAGTTGGATCAGCCTCTAGTGTGTTTTTCCACTTTCATTTTGAGGGTGACTCCAAATCCAGACCTCCATGGGTTAATAAATTTGCTTTCCATTGATAATTTTTGGGTGATTTTGTTGTCAGCACATTCAACTATGTAAAGAACAAAGTATTTAATAAGAATATTTCATTCATTCAGATCTAGGATGTGTTATTTTGGTGTTCCCTTTATTTTTTTGAGCAGTGTATATATATCTTAAGACAGCATCTTTAATATATATATATATATATATATATATATATACACACATACTAGGGTCTCAATCTCTGCTGATAAGGTACCTGTCCACGCTGCTACAGCGCTATAAACCCATGCCGACACAATCGCCGGTCTGAGTAGTGTACCAGAATGTGCACGCTGTCTGCAGGATCCCTGAGGATAGCTGTTAATTCAGGGCTACCTTTTGGGCAAATGTGACACCCTAGAGGAAGATTCCCATCGTATCCTGGCCCTAGTAGGGAAAGGATACTCCCTGAGAATTCTTTGTGGGAAACTGCAGTCTCTTGTCTGGAGATTCCTGCTCTTTTTCATCATGAGAGGAGGGAAATTTACCTCAGCTTTCTTCCCCTTAAACATGTGTACCCTTGTGTCAGGGACAGATGAGTCATCAGTGATATGCAAATTATCTTTTATTACAATAATCATGTATTGAATACTTTCCTGCCCTTGTGGCTGTAACTTTGCATTATCGTAGTCGACACTGGAGTCAGACCCTGTGTCGATATCAGTGTCTATTATTTTGGATAGTGAGCATTGAGAGACTCTGAAGGTCCCTGCGACATAGGGACAGACATGGGTAGATTCCCTGTCTGTTCTCTAATCTTTTGTGCAATAAATTCACCTTAGCACTTAATTTCACATATCCAAACAGGTGTCAGCGCTGTCGACGGAGACACCCCTTACACACACATTTGCTCCATCTCCTCCTTAGGGGAGCCTTTTACCTCAGACATGTCGACACACATGTACCGACACCACACACTCAGGGAATGCTCATCTGAAGACAATTCCCCCACAAGGCCCTTTGGAGAGACAGAGAGAGAATATGCCAGCACACACCCCAGCGCTATTAACCCAGGAATAACACAGTAACTTAATGTTAACCCAGTAGCTGCTGTTTATATTGATTTTTGCGCCTAATTATGTGCCCCCCCCCCTCACTTTTTACCCTCTTCTACCGTGTATCTGCAGGGGAGAGGCTGGGGAGCTTCCTCTCAGCGGTGCTGTGGAGAAAAAACATGGCGCTGGTGAGTGCTGAGGAAGAAGCCCCGCCCCCTTCTGTCCCGCTTAAATATACATTTACTTGGCGGGGGCTCATACATATATATAGTGCCCAACTGTATATATGCTAAACTTTTGCCAAAGAGGTACCAATTGCTGCCCAGGGCGCCCCCCCCCTGCGCCCTGCACCCTTACAGTGACCGGAGTATGTGAGGTGTGTGTGGGAGCAATGGCGCACAGCTGCAGTGATGTGCGCTACCTCAGTGAAGACTGGAGTCTTCTGCCGCCGATTTCGAAGTCTTCTTGCTTCTTATGCTCACCCGGCTTCTGTATTCCGGCTCTGCGAGGGGGACGGCAGCGCGGCTCTGGGATCAGACGACGAGGGTGAGATCCTGTGTACGATCCCTCTGGAGATAATGGTGTCCAGTATCCTAAGAAGCAGGACCTATCTTCAGAGAGTAGGGCTGCTTCTCTCCCCTCAGTCCCATGTTGCAGGGAGTCTGTTGCCAGCAGAGCTCCCTGAAAATAAAAAACCTAACAAAATACTTTCTTACAGCAAGCTCAGGAGAGCTCACTGAACAGCACCCAGCTCGTCCGGGCACAGATTCAAACTGAGGTCTGGAGGAGGGACATAGAGGGACGAGCCAGAGCACACCAGAATCTAAATTCTTTCTTAAAGTGCCCATGTCTCCTGCGGAGCCTGTCTATTCCACATGGTCCTTACGGAGTCCCCAGCATCCACTAGGACGTTAGAGAAATTTAATATACCTGGCAGATCAATTAGCCTGCAGTAATTAACCAAGGCTGACTGCATATTTACCGAGGCTTAGTATATTTACTAATTGATGGTTTAGTTGTATTTGAAATGCCAGTAAAAGTGAATGCAAAATAAGTTTTGTATGTTACATTATTGTCGTTTTAAATGTAAAAAAAAATAATAAAAAAAAATGAGGTTTTAAAATCTTGACACATAAAATCCACTTACTGTAAGGTTTTATTTCCATTTTCAGCACACAATGGATAGAATTACGGAACAGCAACATCACAAATCAGTTCCCAGTGTCTTTACAGTGTTATTAAATGTGAAATCCACATTTTCGATATACAGGTGGAGTCTCCCATATCCAAAATGCTTGGGACAGAAGTAAGCTGGATTTTGGATTTTTCTGTATATTGAACATGTACATCCATCCACCTTAAGAAATAGGAATAGATGGCCATAGCTGCTAACCAACTGAGTACTATCAGCTGGAGGGGTATACACGTAACCAGCTAACCAGACATACCTAGATCAGAGGTTCCCAAACTTGGTCCTCAAGGCACCCCAACGGTCCAGGTTTTAAGGATAACCATGTTTGGGCACAGGTGACTTAATCAGTACCTCAGTCAATTTCATGTAACCATCTGTGCTCAGCCATGGAAATCCTTAAAATCTGGACCGTTAGACCGCAATTGGGAACCACTGGACTAGATAGTAATGCGGATAGTAGTTAGCATCATCCTTGTTTATCATTGCATCAGCCCTCCAGCCCCCAAAAGACATAAGCCTCCTAGGATGCATATGTTTGTTTGTGTGTGTGTCCGCCTCTAAATAGGTGTTGGAATTAAGTGAACATGTCTTTACTTCACTTGGCTCACTACCCACATTTTAAGTATCCAGGCATAATTAGATATAAGTCAACCATATACAAAAAAGCTGCCCACCCAATGTGTATTTCCCACCCAATGTGTATTTTACTGCATTCTAAAAAAACAAAAAGAAAACAAAACATAAAAAGGTGTTACAGGTCATTGGGAGTAACTGTAGACTTCACCAATGTGTGGAAAATGGAATATGAGGACAGAAGTAATGGAAAGATTTCTTACCTATAATTCCACCTTAGCAGCACCCACCAAAAATGACTGCACCTTTTAACTGGGCAAGGTATCGGTTTTCATTAAGCCCATCCCTCAGCATACACTACCAGTGTAGCTCCAAACACCAACTCGGGACACTGAATATTCTGCACAACAGTATACTTATCAGTAAAAGGAACACAAAGGGAGATATTCTGGAGGTTTTATGCAAAAAGATTATCTGCAAGAATAATTCTCAATCTCTATTACACTTTCCAACAGCACGAGCCAGTGAGATCGCTGTGATCATTCAGGACGGATAAATGCTTGCAGCACTTTTCTTCCAGTAGCTTAATCTTAATTTTCCAGAACATCAAGCCTAAGAATGTACGCAGGCAGGAGCAAGTTGTTCTGCTCCTTAGAAGTGATGGCCTTTTCAGCCCAGGAGACACTCAATTCTGAATGAATAAGTCCGTTATTTATATAGCGCACGCATATTCCACAGCACTTTACAGAGAATACTTTGCCATTCAGTCTCTGCCCCAGTGGAGCTTATGTATTATGTACGTTATCAGGGAAAGGGAAAGGGATACTACTGCACTAGCATATTGTAGAAAAGTTCCAAATTAGAACAAAGGAAACCCCTAGTTATATTCTATATCAGATATTTGAATTATATAGGGGGTGCTGCCACTGAATAAATTGTTGCCAATATATAGTTATGCACAAAAAGAAACAGAGAAGGATTGGACTTGAAGTGGCGCACTTAAACATTAAATTAATACATAAATTATAACTTTTATTAGAGTATATTTGTTAAAAAGACCTGTAGCTGTGAAATATTAAAACCAAAAACATATAAATTGACAAAACAAAGTGTGATATGTGTGAATAAAAACACACACTCTGCTAACTGTGTAGTGCTACACATATATAATATATTATAGGTACTATGACCCTTGAATCAAATTATATGTGTTGTTAGGCTGAGTGCCCAATGGCGCTTTGAAGTCACTGATCAGTTGTACTAGATAGGCTTAATGAGGGTACTGTAAAGTGCAATATTCCAATAGAAAGCTCCCCCTCAGTTTGGGCGCTATGACCCCTCACTTATGTGCAATCATATGCTTGTACAGCTATGAGTCAGTGTTTATCCTCACTAGTGATCTCAATGTAATTAGCTGTTCTCAATCAATTTACAGCAGGTAATATCTGAAGTCAGTATAACTTTAAGTGAATAATCTGTTTGGGCGCTATGACCCCTCACTTGTATGCATTCATATGCTTATACAGCTATGAATCCGTGTTTCTCCTCACTAGTGATCACCAGTATCCCCTACGGACTACGAGAAAAGGAATTACCAGCAGGTATCAAATTCCTATTTTCTCGAACGTCCTAGGGATGGATTAGTACCATGGATTAGTACCATGGGGAAGTCCCAAAGCTCCCAGAACGGGTGGGAGAGTGCCGAGACCCCTGCAAAACCGCCTGACCAAACTGAAGGTCATCACTGGCCAAGGTATCTAACTTAAAGAACTTCACAAACGTGTTCGAACCAGACCAAGTAGCCGCACGGAACAACTGCAAGGCCAAGACGCCCCGGGCAGCCGCCCAGGAAGAACCCACCGACCTTGTGGAGTGTACCTGAATAGAACTCTGCAGCAGCAATGCTGCCGAAGAGTAAGCCTGTTGGATAGTTATACGGATCCATCGAGCAATGGACTGCTTAGAGGCAGGACATCCAATCTATGTAGCGTAGTAGAGGACAAAGAGCGAGTTCGTCTTTCTGTGACAAGCAGTCCTCTTGACGTAAATCCTCAAAGCCCGAACCACGACCAAGAGCTTTGGAGCAACTGATGTGTCAGACATTACCGGAACCACTATTGGTTGATTAATGTGAAAAGCAGATACCACTCTCGGCAAAAACTGTGGGCGAGTCCTGAGCTCCGCCCTATCCTCGTGAAATATCAAATAAGGGCTCTTACAGGATAAGGCCCCCAATTCCGACACTCGTCTTGCAGAGGCTAAAGCCAATAACATGACAGTCTTTCAAGTAAGATATTTCAAGTTCACCCTGTGCAAAGGTTCAAACCAGTCCGATTGAAGAAAAGTCAGTACCACATTGAGATCCTACGGAGCCGTGGGAGGGACAAAAGGTGGTCGCATGCAAAAGAACACCCTTCAAGAATGTCTGCACCTCCGGAAAAACAGCAAGTTGCCACTGGAAGAATATAGAGAGGGCTGAAATCTGAACTTTGATGGAGCCCATCCGTAGGTCCATATGCACGCCTGCTTGCAGAAAGAGCAGAAAACGGCCAAGTTGAGAATCCATAGTAGAATATTTTCTACCCCCACGCCACAAAACTTATTTCTTCCAGATGCGGTGGTAATGTGAAGACGTCACCACCTTCCGGGCTTGGACCATAGTCGTGATAACCCTGGAGGGAAGCCCTTTCCTGGCTAGAATCTCCCTTTCAACCTCCAAGCCGTCAACGAAGCCACAGTAAGTCTGGATAGATGAATGGGCCTTGTTGAAGAAGATCCTTGAGTAGCGTTAGAGGCCAGAGCTCCTCCAGAGACATGGTTAAGAGGTCAAATACCAGGCCCGTCGCGGCCAATCCGGGGCAATTAGAATTGCCTGAACATTTTCCCTTTTGAGCCTTTTTAGAACTGTGGGAATAAAAGGGATTGGAGGAAACAGGTATATGAATTGGTAAGTCTATGGGGACATCAGAGCGTCCACAGCAGCCACCTGCGGATCCCTCATCCTGGAGCAATAGGGACGCAGCTTCTTGTTGAGGTGAGAAGCCATCAGGTCTATCTGCGGACAGCCCCACCGGTGAACCAGCTGTTGAAACACCTAAGAGTGAAGGCCCCATTCCCCCGGATGGAGGCAGTGCCTGTTGAGGAACTCCACTTCCCGGTTGTCCACTCCTGGAATGAATATGGCGGAGATGGCCCTTGCGTTGGCTTCCGCCCAGAGGAGTATCCTTGACACCTCTCGCATTGCAGCCCTGCTTCTTGTTCCTCCGTGTTTATGTATGCCAACGCCGTGGAGTTGTCAGACTGTACTTGTATGGCCTGAGTTCAGAGAAGATAGGAGGCCTGTAGAAGAGCATTGTAAAATGCCCTGAGTTCAGAACATTTATCGGGAGCGAGGATTCCTAACTCGACCACATTCCCTGAAACTGAGCCCCTTGGGTCACTACCCCCTGCCCCGGGGGCTGGCATCCGTTGACAGCAGAGTCCAAGACTAGGCACTGAAACTCCGACCCTCCACAAGGTGAGAGACTTGTAGCCACCATAAAAGGGAGATCAGTGCTTTCGCAGACAGAGCTATACTCTGGTAAATGTGCAGGTGAGACCCAGACCACTTGTCCAGCAGATCTAGCTGGAATGGATGGGCATGGAATCTGCCGTACTGGATTGCCTCGTAGTCTTTCCCAGTAGGCGGATGCAAAGGTGAACCGAGACCTTGCGGGGTCTGAGCACCGAGCGGACCATAGCCTGGATAGACAATGCCTTGTCCATGGAGAGGAATACCTTTTGAGACACCGTGTCCAGTATCATTTCCAGGAACTGAATTCTCTGTGACGGTTCCAGGTGAGACTTCTGGAAATTTAGGATCCACCCATGTTCTGTAAGAAGGCAAGTAGCCAAGTCGATGCTGTTCAGCAGACTCTCCCTGGACACCACCTTTATCAAGAGATCGTCTAAGTAGGGGACTATGTTGACTCCCATCATGCAGAGTTGCAGCATCATCTCCGCCATTACTTTTGTGAATACCCTTGGAGCTGTGGAAAGACCAAAGGGTAAGGCTTGAAACTGGAAGTGGTGGAACAGTATAGCGAATCTGAGATAAGCCTGATGAGGGGGCCATATTGGAATGTGTAGATGGTCTCCATGGATATCAAGGATGCCTATCTTGAGCCTGAACACGGAAGATACGGGTTCAGAGATTTAAGGTTCAAGATCGGCCATACCGAACCGTCTGTTTCGGTACCACGGATAGACTTGAATAAAATCCCCTGCTTCGCAACAGAGGAGGTACTGGAACAATAACTTTTGTTTGTAATAGTTTTTGAACGGCGTCCTGCAAGGTAACTCTTGCTACAGGTGGAGCTGGTAAGCCTGACCTGAAGAATCTGTGAGGAGGGAGTGCTTGAAATTCCAACCGGTAACCCTGGGATATGAGGTCCTCACCCAAGGGTCCCAGCAGGATTCCGCCCACACATCGACAAAGTGTTGAAGCCGAGCAGCCACCCGAAAGTCCCCCTGCAGCTTAGTGAATGAGGATCCTGATGCATGGTCCATAGATCCAGCAGCCGCTGGTTTACGGGGCTTATCTCTGTTTCCTCTAGCTGCATTTGAGGCCTTGCCTCTAAATCTGGCCACACGAAAGGACTGCAGAGAGGGCCTAGGATAGGGACGTCTAGCCAGAAGCGCAGCAGACGGCAGATAGGTAGACTCACCCGCCGTTGCTTGAGAAATCCACCTGTTCAGTTCTTCCCCAAACAAGGGATCCCCTGTAAAGGGAAGATTTTCCCCGGCCTTCTTGGAATCAGCATCCGCTGACCATTGTCGCAGCCAAAGAGCTCTGCAAGCCCAAACTACCATCGCGGTGGCACGGGCATTGATGAGGCCTATTTCTTTGATCGCCTCACTCATGATATATGCAGCATCCTGGATATGATGCAGTAGAGTCAGGATCTCATCCTGAGGTAGAGTGTCAAACCCCTCTATTATATTATCAGACCATTTCACCATGGACCTTGTAATCCAATCGCAAGCATTGCTGGGTCTCTGCGCCACGCCCACTGCGGTATGAATTGATTTGAGTGTAGTCTCAATTTTTTATGGTCAGCTGGGTCTTTGAGAGAGATAGCACCAGGGGGCGTTTTCGCACAGCAACGATCAGCTCTGAACTGCGCATGCGACGGTGCCGCAGTGCACTGGCGCATGGCAGACAGCCGATGGCTATTGTAGCCCTGCGATCGCCTCTACCTGATTGACAGGCAGAGGTCACTGGCCAGGAGGGGGCGGTACGGCGGCGTTTAGCCGCTGTTTAGGTGGTGCGGTCTGTGCAACGCAGGTGTGCCCGGACCGTTGGGGGGGGTGGGCCACGGCGCCTGCGTGACATCACACACAGCCGTTGCGACCCGGGCAGCGACGAGTAGCTCTCTGCCAGCGCGCAGAAACTGCAATGGCTGGGAGCTACTCCTGAAGTACAAAAGCATCGCTTTTGTACTTGTGGGACGGGGCAGGGACTGACATGCGGGGTTGGCTAGAACTGTGCTGGACGTCCCCCCGCATGTCAGTGTGACTGATCGTAGATGTGCTAAATTTAGCACATCTACGATCAGGTCTGAATTAGCCCCCAGGTACATGGTGTACAATCTTACGCGAGAGCCTGGACACTGATGTATCCACACACGGGGGGTCCTCCCATACCTTCTTATCCCCCGGTGGGAAAGGGTAAGAATTTAGCAACCGTTAAGGGGTTTGAAATTTTTTGTCAGGATTGACTCACACCTCTTTAAAGAGTGAATTCCTTGGAGATAGGGAAGGAGGCAGAAGATTTTGGTTTTACATTGAAAAAACAACTCTTCCTCAGGTTCTGTCTCCTTATCAGGTATGTTGAGAACTTCCCTAATAGAATAAATTAGGGCCTCCACACCCTGAGACAAAGTATTGTCACCCTCCATGTCCACCTCCCCTTCATCCATATCTGGCATGTCATTATCAGAGTCAGATTGGAGTACATGTGGGAGTGTGCGTTTATGAGAGGCCAGTAAGGGGGGGGGGGGGGGGGGGGGCTGAGGAGCCTGCCTGTGGTCAGCAGCCTTGATCAAAAAATCATCCACAGATTTCTTGAGGGTCTGCCTTTCTTGCCTGGCAGTAGCCAACGCTGTATTAAGATTAGAAATCATTCCTTTAAATGATTCCAACCACTCTGGCTCCTGTACTCTACTACCCTGTGAGGGATGAGAACACTGAGTACATAGGAGAGATCCCCTCGGTGAACAGGAAAACTGTGTTGCAGGAGGGACATAGCCTTCTTGCCAGACATGCTGGCACAGAAGAATCACACACAATATTTGAGAAACAACACAGTGCAGTGAAATAACAGAGTCCCAGATAGTCCTTAATGGAGAGATACGGGGGCAGATTTATTAAGCCGGGAGAAGTGATAAAGTGGAAGGTGATAACGCACCAGCCAGTCAACACCCATCATTTTTCAAACCCAGCCTGTAACATGGAAGTTACGAGCTGATTGGCTGGTGCGTTATCACCTTACACTTTATCACTTCACTAGGCTTAATAAATCTGCCCCACAGAGAGGGATGAGACCAGCACACTTTGCCACTCAGTCAAAGCAGTGCTCCGCTGGGCATATAACAGAGCACTAGATAAGGCAGCTGGTGCTTAGTGTAACCTATATGCTCCTCACTTTCTATAAATCCCCCTGGTACCAATTCAAGGTGATTTAGCAGGGTCTGTGGAGGAGCAGTAATGTGCACGTAGACTGGATGTCAGCAGCAGCTGGAAATGGTGCCTCTGAGCCGCTGGTCCCGCTCTCCGGGAAGCGCCGCCACCATAATGGCGCGCGGTCCCTCTTATGACTTTATACTGGCTTTGTGTCAGAATTTGTGTAAAATGGAGTTAAGATCCTTTATTACGCCAGTGCCAGTGTGGGTGTTCACAGCGGGCACCACAGCCTGATCCCCACCGCGTCCTTATGCCGCCATTGTCAGCGGGGACCCGCTAACTAGAACCCCCAGTGGTAGTACTCACCGTGTCTTCGGCATCTGTTAGGGGTGGTGGCATGCTGCCAGCGTGTGCGCACACCCTGGGGGTATGTGAAACAGCGCCTCAGGAGCCAACGTCCTGTCAGCGGGGATGCAAACCATTAACCCTATAGGAGATTGGTTCAGTCCTCCCCTCTAAGTCCCAAGACGCAGGCAGAGTGGTGCCAGTCAGTGCTGACTGGAAAAAAAAAAAAATGTAAAGAAATTTTTTAAGAAAACTCTCTGGAGCTCCAGAGAATGCACCCAGCTCCTTGGGCACATTTTTCTAAACTGAGTCTGGTGGAGCGGCATAGAGGAGAGGAGCCAGCACACACTGAATATTTCTTAAAGTGCCAGGCTCCAATGGCCCCAATCTATACCCCATGGTACTAATCCACCCCAGTATCCCCTACGACGTTAGAGAAAAAGACAGGAGCTGTATGGCTGGTGCGGTATCACCTTGCTCTTATCACTGCTTTATCACTTCTTTATCCCTTCTCCAGGCTTAATACATCTGCCCCTGTGTTTTCGACCACATGTACATGCACACACATTCATGCTAGGGTTAATTTTGTTTGGTGCCACTTAACCTACCAGTATATTTTTGGATTGTGGGAGGAAATCCACGTAAGCACCCGAATATACAAAATAGTGGGACTTGAACCCATGACCTCAGTGCTGTGAGGCAGTAATGCTAACCATTACACTGTCCGTGCTGCCCCACACAAGCCTTAAATAAAAAAATAAGATTTTACTTACCGATAAATCTATTTCTCGTAGTTCGTAGTGGATGCTGGGACTCCGTAAGGACCATGGGGAATAGCGGCTCCGCAGGAGACAGGGCACAAGAATAAAAGCTTTAGGATCAGGTGGTGTGCACTGGCTCCTCCCCCTATGACCCTCCTCCAAGCCTCAGTTAGGATACTGTGCCCGGACGAGCGTACATAATAAGGAAGGATATTGAATCCCGGGTAAGACTCATACCAGCCACACCAATCACACTGTACAACTTGTGATCTGAACCCAGTTAACAGTATGATACCAACGAAGGAGCCTCTGAAAAGATGGCACACAACAACAACAATAACCCGATTTAGTTAACAATAACTATGTACAAGTATTGCAGACAATCTGCACTTGGGATGGGCGTCCAGCATCCACTACGGACTACGAGAAATAGATTTATCGGTAAGTAAAATCTTATTTTCTCTGACGTCCTAGTGGATGCTGGGACTCCGTAAGGACCATGGGGATTATACCAAAGCTCCCAAACGGGCGGGAGAGTGCGGATGACTCTGCAGCACCGAATGAGAGAACTCCAGGTCTTCCTCAGCCAGGGTATCAAATTTGCAGAATTTAGCAAACGTGTTTGCCCCTGACCAAGTAGCTGCTCGGCAAAGTTGTAAAGCCGAGACCCCTCGGGCAGCCGCCCAAGATGAACCCACTTTCCTTGTGGAATGGGCTTTTACAGATTTTGGCTGCGGCAGGCCTGCCACAGAATGTGCAAGCTGAATTGTACTACAAATCCAACGAGCAATCGTCTGCTTAGAAGCAGGAGCACCCAGCTTGTTGGGTGCATACAGGATAAACAGCGAGTCAGATTTTCTGACTCCAGCCGTCCTGGAAACATATATTTTCAGGGCCCTGACAACGTCAAGTAACTTGGAGTCCTCCAAGTCCCTAGTAGCCGCAGGTACCACAATAGGTTGGTTCATGTGAAAAGCAGAAAACCACCTTAGGGAGAAATTGAGGACGAGTCCTCAATTCTGCCCTGTCAGAATGAAAAATTAAGTAAGGGCTTTTATATGATAAAGCCGCCAATTCTGACACACGCCTGGCTGAAGCCAGGGCTAACAGCATCGTCACCTTCCATGTGAGATATTTTAAATCCACAGTGGTGAGTGGTTCAAACCAATGTGACTTTAGGAACCTCAAAACAACATTGAGATCCCAAGGTGCCACTGGAGGCACAAAAGGAGGTTGTATATGCAGTACCCCTTTTACAAATGGCTGAACTTCAGGCACTGAAGCCAGTTCTTTCTGGAAGAAAATCGACAGGGCCGAAATTTGAACCTTAATGGACCCTAATTTTAGGCCCATAGACAGTCCTGTTTGCAGGAAATGGAGGAAACGACCCAGTTGAAATTCCTCTGTAGGGGCCTTCTTGGCCTCACACCACGCAACATATTTTCGCCAAATGCGGTGATAATGTTTTGCGGTTACATCCTTCCTGGCTTTGACCAGGGTAGGGATGACTTCATCTGGAATGCCTTTTTCCTTCAGGATCTGGCGTTCAACCGCCATGCCGTCAAACGTAGCCGCGGTAAGTCTTGGAACAGACAAGGCCCCTGCTGGAGCAGGTCCTTTCTTAGAGGTAGAGGCCACGGGTCTTCCGTGAGCATCTCTTGAAGTTCCGGGTACCAAGTCCTTCTTGGCCAATCCGGGACCACGAGTATCGTTCTTACTCCTCTCCTTCTTATGATTCTCAGTACTTTTGGTATGAGAGGCAGAGGAGGGAACCCATACACTGACTGGTACACCCACGGTGTTACCAGAGCGTCCACCGCTATTGCCTGAGGGTCCCTTGACCTGGCGCAATATCTGTCTAGTTTTTTGTTTAGACGGGACGCCATCATGTCCACCTTTGGTTTTTCCCAACGGTTTACAATCAGGTGGAAGACTTCTGGGTGAAGTCCCCACTCTCCCGGGTGAAGGTCGTGTCTGCTGAGGAAGTCTGCTTCCCAGTTGTCCACTCCCGGAATGAACACTGCTGACAGTGCTATCACATGACCTTCCGCCCAGCGAAGAATCCTTGCAGCCTCTGCCATTGCCCTCCTGCTTCTCGTGCCGCCCTGTCTGTTTACGTGGGCGACTGACGTGATGTTGTCCGATTGGATCAATACCGCCTGACCCTGAAGCAGGGGTTTCGCTTGACTTAGGGCATTGTAAATGGCCCTTAGTTCCAGAATGTTTATATGAAGAGATGTTTCCATGCTTGACCACAAGCCCTGGAAATTCCTTCCCTGTGTGACTGCTCCCCAGCCTCTCAGGCTGGCGTCCGTGGTCACCAGGACCCGATCCTGAATGCCAAATCTGCGGCCCTCTAGTAGATGAGCACTCTGCAGCCACCACAGAAGAGACACCCTTGTCCTTGGCGACAGGGTTATCCGCTGATGCATCTGAAGATGCGATCCGGACCATTTGTCCAGTAGATCCCACTGAAACGTTCTTGCATGGAATCTTCCGAATGGAATTGCTTCGTAAGAAGCCACCATTTTTCCCAGGACCCTCGTGCACTGATGCACTGACACCTGGCCTGGTTTTAGGAGGTTCCTGACTAGCTCGGATAACTCCCTGGCCTTCTCCTCCGGGAGAAACACCTTTTTCTGGACTGTGTCCAGAATCATTCCTAGGAACAGTAGACGTGTCGTTGGAATCAGCTGCGATTTTGGAATATTTAGGATCCACCCGTGCTGACGTAACACTACCTGAGATAGTGCTACTCCGACTTCTAACTGTTCCCTGGACCTTGCCCTTATCAGGAGATCGTCCAAGTAAGGGATAATTAAGATGCCTTTTCTTCAAAGAAGAATCATCATTTCGGCCATTACCTTGGTAAAGACCCGAGGTGCCGTGGACAACCCAAACGGCAGCGTCTGAAACTGATGACGACAGTTTTGTACTACAAACCTGAGGTACCCTTGGTGAGAAGGGTATATTGGGACGTGGAGATAAGCATCTTTTATGTCCAGAGACACCATATAGTCTCCTTCTTCCAGGTTCGCTATCACTGCTCTGAGTGACTCCATCTTGAATTTGAACCTTTTTATGTAAGTGTTCAAGGATTTCATATTTAAAATTGGTCTCACCGAGCCGTCCGGCTTCGGTACCACAAATAGTGTGGAATAATACCCCTTTCCTTGTTGTAGGAGGGGTACCTTGATCATCACCTGCTGGGAATACAGCTTGTGAATGGCATCCAAAACTGCCTCCCTGTCGGAGGGAGACCTTGGTAGAGCAGACTTCAGGAACCGGCGAGGGGGAAACGCCTCGAACTCCAGTTTGTACCCCTGCGATACTACCTGTAGAATCCAGGGGTCCACTTGCGAGTGAGCCCACTGCGCGTTGAAATTCTTGAGACGTGCCCCCACCGTGTCTGAGTCTGCTTGTAAAGCCCCAGCGTCATGCTGAAGACTTGGCAGAAGCAGGGGACGGCTTCTGCTCCTGGGAAGTGGCTGCATGGTGCAGTCTTTTTCCTCTTCCTCTGCCCCGGGGCAGAAATGAGTGGCCTTTTGCTCTCTTGTACTTATGGGAACGAAAGGACTGAGTTTGAAAAGACGGTGTCTTTTTCTGCTGATGTGAGGTGACCTGGGGTAAAAAGGTGGACTTTCCAGCCGTTGCCACCAGGTCCGATAGACCAGCCCCAAATAACTCCTCCCCTTTATACGGCAATACTTCCATATGTCGTTTGGAATCCGCATCCCCTGACCACTGTCGCGTCCATAACGCTCTTCTGGCAGAAATGGACATAGCACTTACTCTTGATGCCAGGGTGCAAATATCCCTCTGTGCATCACGCATATATAATAATGCATCCTTCAAATGCTCTATAGTTAGCAATATATTGTCCCTGTCCAGGGTATCAATATTTTCAGTCAGGGAATCCGACCACGCGACTCCAGCACTGCACATCCAGGCTGAGGCGATTGCTGGTCGCAGTATAACACCAGTATGTGTGTATATGCTTTTTAGGATATTTTCCAGCCTTCTATCCGCTGGTTCTTTGAGGGTGGCCGTATCAGGAGACGGTAACGCTACTTGTTTAGATAAACGTGTGAGCGCTTTATCTACCCTAGGGGGTGTTTCCCAACGCGCCCTAACCTCTGGCGGGAAAGGATATAGTGCCAATAATTTATTAGAAATTAGCACTTTTTTATCGGGGGAAACCCACGCTTTATCACACCTCATTTAATTCATCTGACTCAGGAAAAACTATTGGTAGTTTTTTCACACCCCACATAATACCCTTCTTTGTGGTACTTGTAGTGTCAGAAATGTTCAATGCCTCCTTCATTGCCGTGATCATGTAACGTGTGGCCCTACTGGACATTACGTTTGTCTCCTCACCGTCGACACTAGACTCAGTATCCGTGTCTGGGTCTGTGTCGACCCACTGAGGTAACGGGCGTTTTAAGGCCCCTGACGGTGTCTGAGACGCCTGGACAGGCACTAGTTGATTTGCCGGCTGTCTCATGTCGTCAACAGTTTTTTGCAAGTTGCTGACATTATCACGTAATTCTTTAAATACGATCATCCAGTCAGGTGTCGACTCCCTAGGGGGTGACATCACTAACACAGGCAATTGCTCCGCCTCCACATCATTTTCCTCCTCATACATGTCGACACACACGTACCGACACACAGCACACACACAGGGAATGCTCTGATAGAGGACAGGACCCCACTAGCCCTTTGGAGAGACAGAGGGAGAGTTTGCCAGCACACACCAAGCGCTATATATATACAGGGATAACCTTATATAAGTGTTATTCCCCTTATAGCTGCTGTTATTATAAGCTGCCAATAGTGCCCCCCCTTCTCTTTTTTTACCCTGATTCTGTAGCAGGACTGCAGGGGAGAGTCAGGGAGCCGTCCTTCCAGCGGAGCTGTGAGGGAAAATGGCGCTTGTGTGCTGAGGAGATAGGCTCCGCCCCTTCACGACGTCCTTATCTCCCGCTCTTTTCTGTAACAATGGCAGGGGTTAAATACATCCATATAGCCCAGGAGCTATATGTGATGTATTTCTTTATGCCAAACCTAAGGTATCTGTTATAGTGCGTCTCAGGGCGCTCCCCCCCCCAGCGCCCTGCACCCTCAGTGACCGGAGTGTGAAGTGTGCTGAGAGCAATAGCGCACAGCTGCGGTGCTGTGCGCTACCTTAGTTGAAGACAGGAACGTCTTCTGCCGCCGCTTTCTCCGGACCTCTTCACTCTTCTGGCTCTGTAAGGGGGCCGGCGGCGCGGCTCCGGTGACCCATCCAGGCTGAACCTGTGATCGTCCCTCTGGAGCTAATGTCCAGTAGCCTAAGAAGCCCAATCCACTCTGCACGCAGGTGAGTTCGCTTCTTCTCCCCTTAGTCCCACGATGCAGTGAGCCTGTTGCCAGCAGGACTCACTGAAAATAAAAAAACCTAAATAAACTTTTATTCTAAGCAGCTCAGGAGAGCCACTTAGCCTGCACCCTTCTCGTTCGGGCACAAAAATCTAACTGAGGCTTGGAGGAGGGTCATAGGGGGAGGAGCCAGTGCACACCACCTGATCCTAAAGCTTTTATTCTTGTGCCCTGTCTCCTGCGGAGCCGCTATTCCCCATGGTCCTTACGGAGTCCCAGCATCCACTAGGACGTCAGAGAAATATTACCAGTAATCATTATAATGCTTTCCAGGAGTTTCTTTATCCAGAACTTTACAGATTGCAGAGACTGGTTCTTGAATCATCTGGTTATAAAACTCCTAAGCTGGGTACACACCTTGCATACAGACTTAGCAATCGTCCGCCCAACGGGGGTAATTCCAAGTTGATCGCTGAAGGAAATTTTTTAGCAGTTGGGCAAAACCATGTGCACTGCAGGGGGGGTCAGATATAACATGTGCAGAGAGAGATAGATTTGGGTGTGGCGAGTTAAATCTGCAATCTAATTTGCAGTGTAAAAATAAAGCAGCCAGTATTTACCCTGCACAGAAACAAAATAACCCACCCAAATCCAACTCTCTCTGCACGTTATATCTGCCCCCCCTGCGGTGCACATGATTTTGCCCAACTGCTAAAAAATTTCCTGCTGCGATCAACTTGGAATTACCCCCAATGTGTCGTCCTTGACGTCACAATTGGACAGGCAGTTAAATGTGCCTGCTCAGTTGAGATGTCAGTCACCGGTGGCTCATGCAGCAAGTGAACACACAGCCAGATGTGCCGATATATCAGCTGTGCTACAGGGCCACGCGATGTGTCTCTGAACAACGTCATTCACAGACATATCAGGGGTACACACCCACCGACAGGCTTGAGATATGTTTCGACTGAACGGCAGATATATCGCTCAGTGTGCCCAGCTTTAGATCACTTGCACCAGTTCTCCTGACTCTGGAAAAAGATAAACAGGTGGCTTTCTTTCCTCCACTACTTACAACCTCAAACTACTGTAGCATTTGCCTTACATCTAAACTGCTGCAATTCACCTATGTATCAGATGTAGAATTTTATACAAAGAGAAGGCAAGCTGATTTCTAGTCATGTATGGAAGTAGCACCATCATCATCTAGGAAGGTTCCTGGATAGTGTCTGCTAACAAGAAAGTCATTTTGAGGGCAAGAAATTAAAAACAAAAATTAATTGGAATGGCTTAAAATGTGGCAATTATAAATTGCACCAATCGCAATTTTTGGTTTTCAATTATACAATTTTAAATAAATATAAAAAAATAAAAAAAAATTAACTGCCAACAGCTTTACATCATACTTTATATATCACTGATGGCTGCAGCCTGAAAATGGAAAAACTTTGGATAGACTTTCTTACATGTAAATATCATTGTCTTTTCTCAACAACAAAGCTTTAAAATGATGTTCACGTTAATTTCTTGCGGAAATTAATTCTGATGACCTGGTAAGTACTATTCAGGATCCAAGCTGCAAGTTCTTAGATTTCTTTACCAAACTGAACCCTGATGTATCAGGTCTTAGCTGACTGGATGTTGCCAACATTTTTTCTAGATCACATGGCGCTATTCTAAAAACTCTAATCTGCTTTCAAAGCTCTATTCCTTTATGGATGTTATGAATAAGCAGCAGAGAGAAGACAAAGCAAAAAGTCCCATTCTGAACTAGCAGGAAAGTTTCTCATGCTCATAGAAAAAACAAGCGGCTTAGAGGTAGATTAAGTAAAGCGTCTAATAGTGAAAAGTTGCGGTGTTGCCCATAGTAACCAATCAAATTCTAGCTATAGTTTCTCTATTCCATCCTAGAAAATTATAGAATCTGATTGGCTGCTATAGACTACAACATCACTTTTAATTTTTAGAAGCTTTAGTAAATGTACCCCTTAGTATTATTACTTGCGGTACTAATCTATTGCTGGAGGTCTCCACATGTATGCAATAATTTATAACATGCCCTGGTTCAGGCACTATTAAGACTGCAGAGCTGCTTTCTGCTCAAGAAAGTTCTTTTATGTGAGATAACTATATTTACTACCATGGAGAAACTGGATCCTCAAATGCCTTAGAAGATCTTTGCTCTGAGAGCCGTCACTGCTTTCACACTGGCACCAAACTCCTGTTATTTGAGGCTATTACCACATGTCATTATTTGGGCGATTCTCCAGAAAGTGAACGTAAAGTCCCGTGCACCACATGCTTTAAAAAAATGTTTTCCTTTTAAACTGGTCTGTTAAGAAATTGTTACAGGTACGCCACCGATTTTCCGGCATCCTCGGTTCCAGTGCCGTGCCGGATTATCAGTGGAAACTTTTTTTTTTACTAATTTTGCACCTTCAGAACATTTGTAAAGCAATAAACAGCAAAATATATGCTACAGTATAATATTAATGAATAAACACAGTAGTGTATGCAAAACTGTTTATAAGCAAAACAGGTATCGGGTACTTGCTTTGACCTTGGACACCGTAACAGCCCCACTGATGCTTGCTGTGTCCGTGGAAACTGTACCCACTGACACTTGCGCGTGTTACGTCCATGTGCAGAAAATGTTCCGGATTAAAGACGTTCCTACCCCCCCTTTAATCCAGACAAAGCAAATTTGTCCAGATTAAAAGAGGTCCCGGATCATCGGTTGCCGGAAAATCGGTGGTGTACCTGTATATGAAAATGTAATTGCTTAGTAGCAATGCCTTACCCTGTAACTTGGTATTTTGGAGAAGTATGTTTGAATTTGTGTAGCTTTTCCATGCATCACCGAGAATCGCCCTTTTGTAAGACTCTTTGCTTAAGTAAAACTCCACCAGTTGCACTTCTCAACTGATAGATTCAGTGGAGGCATTCAATTTGTCATCTTAACTAGTATTCACAAATATGCAGACTATTCATTCACTAGAAGCTAATACCCCAGTGATAATAATTAAGCAGTTATTCAGTGATGTCCATGGCTAATTGTAATTTAAAAGCTGCAAACCTGACTCAGCTGGTAGACAAAACTCTCCCTCTCTAAGTACTTATTTGTTGGGGATAGAGATGTAATAGGCCCTACACACTGGCCGATTTTTTGAAAGATATGAACGATCTCGTTCATAAATGAACGAGAACTCGTTCATATCTTTCATTGTGGAGGCTCCAGCGATGAACGATGCGCGGTCCCGCGCTCGTTCATCGCTGGTCCCCCGTCGGCTGTGCATGCAGGCCAATATGGACGATCTCGTCCATATTTGCCTGCAGTTCTATGGAGCCGCGTGACGGGGGGAGTGAAGATACTTCACTCCCCCCGTCACTGCCCCCCCCCGCCGCCGGGTCGCTCGTCGGCCGT
Source organism: Pseudophryne corroboree (assembly GCF_028390025.1). Lineage (NCBI taxonomy): Eukaryota > Metazoa > Chordata > Amphibia > Anura > Myobatrachidae > Pseudophryne > Pseudophryne corroboree. The sequence continues at coordinate 168,992,167 of NC_086444.1, read as the reverse complement.
ATCCGCCGTCGGGCAGCTCGGCGGCGGGTCGGCCAGTGTGTAGGGCCCCTAACTCCTCAAATCTATTACCGCAGGTATAGAACCTTCTTAAGTAGATCTTATGAGCCACAGGATTCAGTCCAGCTACAATTAAAGATCCATAAATTTGTCTCACCCACTTTCGTCCAAGCAATGTTAGCTCCGCCAACGTTACAGACAACCTCCTTGCAGCAGCCAAATCAAAAGGCCATTTCTCTTTTCATGTCCTTTTTAACCTAACAGCAGTATTTAATACAGCTGACCAACCCATCCTACTCCTAATCTTCTACTCCACTGGCCTCAGTGACATGACTCTCTTATGTATCACCTCCACCTCCAAACACTCCTCTCCATACCAACCCCTTCCCAAGGTGTCCCTTTAAAGTTCTGTCCTTGACCCGTTTTCTCCTCTACACATCTTCCCTCAGTGCTCTTATCAGACGCTATGGCCACTAATACCATTTGTATGCCGCTGAGAGCCAACATGTTCTGTACGATGGTGGTTCTGGTGGCTGGCATAACATCATCGGGCTGTGCAGGTTTCTGCTTGCTCACACATAAACCACTGGATAGGATTAACGATACCCATAAGTAGTAAGTCAGGTTCCCGAAGCTGAACGTAACAACAGCCACTTTGATTGAGACTCAGAATCAGACCCTAGGTGTTATCATTAAATTAGAACTATATGAAAAAGAGAACAAGTATAATAATTAAAGATAGGCTAGCCGCACCTGGATGTGGCAGTATATGTATTTTAACCTATACAATGTCATTACATTTAACCCCCGTAAAAAGTTAGCTTTACATGCAATACAGTCCGCTATACAGATGTGTCCTCATATACCTATCGTCTTTATGCCATATATCACAAGACGCCTGTTGCAACAGATGCTCCAACACGGGTAGCGCATCAAACATTTCACTACATATTGCATCTTAGTCACATCGCAGCTGCAAACAAAGTCGCTCAGTGTACCAGCGGCTCTGGGATGCGACTTTTGCTGCAAAGGAATTAATAGAACACATGTACCGAGTCACAAATTCCGTACAATGGAAAGAGTTGGAAGGAATAACCGTGGCTGCTTGTTTCAGAACCCTTTTAACACAGATTTGGGACCCAGGACCCGATTCAGAGATATATGCTAATGCGTTCATAGCGACAAATTTATACACAGCTGATGTGCAATAGTATGTCAATGCTGAAGCTGCCTGGAAATGTACTCAAGACGCCCACCGGCGACCTTGCAAGTCTCAGCACACAGATCAGTCTATTATCAGGCTTCTGAGTAGCTCTACGGTCGTGTGCAAGAAGTGAGGCGCCAGAGTCACTGTAACTGCGCATGGGAACGCAGAAGCAGGCTGAGGCACCCCCTCCAAAAAACTGTCACAATACCCCTGTGTTTTTGCCATTTATCTCTATCACCTCCAACATACAGTCCCTGACCCTCAATCACATAAATCCTCTCTCTGTACATAGTCACAAGACCATCACAGAATATGCACAGTGAGAATCACACGCAATAGCAGTCTGCCGATAAATGCTCAACTGCAACAACAACAAAAAACACAGGTTTGTGTACAACTGTAAATGAGGCCCTTAGTCGCGCACAGATGTACAAGTACAGAAGGCCCCAGTGTCAGTGTACACTAGCAATATAATTTTGTTGCTTCCTGCAGTTTTTAGCAGTGCAAACAAGATGCAACTTTAAAAAAAAAAAAGGTTACTTCCCGCAGCTAAGTGGTAAGCATCCTGGCGCACCAAGGGAGGAGTATGTGGTGCACCTAGAGCCACAGTATATGTGGACACATCTGTAGGATAAACTCTAGAAAAGGAAGAGAGTGCTGTGTGCAGGTCCTGACTGGAGCAGATTGATCACAATGGTATGGCAATGTACTGAATATAATGCATGCATTTCCACCAGTGTCCTGACAAACAGTAAAACAAGACAATGACGTTAACCTTTAAGGGATGTTTAAACTCACCTAAATCATAGGTCTCTTTCTCCCACTTCTCCCATGCCTTATCACTGACATACGCTGAAGACAGTATAAACCTTTTTCCTGTAAAATTTTATTATTAACAGGGATGATCATACAATCACAGAAACCAACAATAATTTTATATACTGTATAAATAAGACGGAGGGGCTGGTACTCCCCTCATTAATTGCTGGAAACTCCGGTGCCTTCAAGTTAAATTACACGGGATTTTGTGTGTATTATATTCAGTCAGTGGTAACTTGTCCTGCATTTACAGCATTCAAAATGTTGACTAGCAGATTAGTATGAGGACACCACTATTCTTATTCAAGGGATTGACCTCAAGTACTGGACAGACAAAAAATGTAACCTGCTACAACTAAGAACAGAGTTTGGGTTTAGTACCATGAGAACTACTACAGTCCACTTAGCTTATTGACGGGGAGGTAGGTTTAGTGCAAAACAAAGTATCACGCACATCTGGCTGTAAAAGCACCTAGATGTTTGATCATTAATAGACAATGAGGCCAATTCAATTGTGGCGCGGGCCCCCTGCTGGCCGTCTAAATGAATGGGCGTCTATCAGAGCTATTCAGTTGTTGCGCGGATTAGATGCCCATTAGCTGCGGCACATAAAAAATTTTCTCGCAGCCTCTGGAGGTACGAGAAAAAAAAAATGTGTGAAAAGTCCGTAGCATGGGAGCATGGGCACCCAAAGCCAGACTATAAGAGAACTTTAGACGCTCCGCACGACTAAACCTGGAACTGTAAGTCACGTTAAATGCTGATGGACATCTGATAAGAGCAACAATTGAATAGCTACGATAGACACCCAGCAAGGAATTAAGCCACAACTGAATTGCCCCCAATCTGTCTTTGTACCTGTGAACTAAAAGAAGTATATCAATAAACAAGTTGCCTACAGGCGTCTGTGATAAGTCAGCACTGAAACAAGCAGGATGCCTGCAAATGTCTGTACAGAGTTGGTGTACCAATTTATAAAATGGTTCTTTGATAAAAACAATTCATTCTAAAGCTAATAATTTATTACGGTGCTCCTCCACATCTGCTGAAGTCCCAGGGTCTTCTTGCAGCCCAGGCCGAGAAACCACACTTGTGATCGGACCTAACATTGCTAATAAAAGTTGGCTACCACGATGGATTACAAAACTGACAGAGCCTGATAAGATCAGCTGCGTGATGCAGCCCATGTGACACCTGGTCATATAATCTTTAAGCTGCACTACCACCTTGGTTAAACGTTCTCATGCACCGGTAATAAGGGGATACATTCAACATCCAGACACCGGACTCCTGACACTGAGAATGTAGACGATAAGCACTAGGGGGAGGGGGGTGCGGGTTGATAGGTAGACAGTGTCTAGTTAGACAGTCAATAGACACCATATGTTAGACAGACATTACTGTAGGTCGACAGGGTCAAAAGGTTGACATGAAAAAAGGTAGACAGTACAAAAGGTCGATATGAAAATGGTAGACATCATGTTTTTTGCATTTTTGTGGGTTTGTTTGGATAGTTGTGTCATCTGGGACCCCCAAATGTAGGAAAGCATTCGCTCACCACAAGGTTTATAACCAACTCTATGCCGACATGGATAGAGAAGGTATGAAATAGTCCAAAAACATGTTACATTTAAAAAAAAACATTTGTCTATCTTTTTATGTCAACCTTTTGACCCTGCCAACCTAATGTCTGTCTAACTAACATATGGTGTCTACCTATTGTATGTCTAACTAGACACTGTCCATCTATCAACCGGATACTGGGGAGGGTTAGACTGCAGGTGTGGACAGTTAGGGTAAAGGGTAGGGATAGAAAATAGTGTCTGACAGTTGGCACATGTAAAGCTAAAGAACAATGTAAAGGAAGAATAAAATAACATTTTAAAATAAGATTTGTCAGGTATATGTATAATGTCAGTGCAGCTGCAGGCCGGGTGCATATGTATAGAGGGCAGATGTATGTATATACAGCTACAGGCAGGGTACATGTG